>NC_083349.1:162842079-163447245 GCF_030254825.1 Meriones unguiculatus
ACATGCCCAAAACAAGAAACTTAAAAGCTCAGGTCCTTTGCAAGAGGAGCAAGTTCTCTTAACTACTGAGCTATCTCTCCAGCCCCCTCCAAAATTTAAAACTATACAGATGCTAAAATTTTTAACTTCCCAAAAAAGAAAGATTTGAGTTTGAAGAGAGAACATAGATCAACTTAGGACAACCATCAAAATCAGGAAATTAAAAATCAATAAAGTATTAATATCTAACCTTCAGATCCTATTCACAAAATGTCCTTATAATACATATGTAGAAAAAATTTATCCAGTCCAGAATTAAGGGTTACCTTATCACATCTCTTTGGTTTTATTTTACTTGGAAAAGTCTCAAAATTTTTCCTTAACGTTTACATTATTATTATGAAAGAAGTGGGAGATAGTAAGACCTGGAGAAGACAGGAGCTCCACAGAAGAGCAACAGAACCAAAAAGTCTGGGCACAGGGGTCTTTTCTAAGACTGATACTCTAGCCAAGGACCACTCATGGAGATGGCCTGGAATATCTGCACAGATGTAGCCCATGTCAGTTAAGTCTCTAAGTGGATTCCATAGTAGTGGGGACAGGAACTGTCTCTGACCTGAACTGATTGGCCTGCTCTTTGATCACCTTCTCGTGAGAGGGGAATAGCCTCACCAGGCCACAGAAGAAGACCACTCATCAGCCACTCCTGATGAGATGTGATAGACTAGGATCAGAGGGAAGGGGAGGAGGACCTCCCTTATCAGTGGACTGGGGGAGGGCCATGGGTGGGGAAGAGGGAGGGAGGATAGGATTGGGACTGGAGGAGGAAGGGAGGTACAGGGGGGATACAAAGTAAATAAACTATAATTAATAAAAAGAAAAATAAATTAAAAAAAGAAAAAAGTAGAAAAATAATTTTAGCTCAACAGTTGTTAAAGTAGAATATAAAGTTAGTATTGGTCTAACAGGAATTTATGATTTGATTTGTGTAATAATAAACACCCTTCTGAACACATCCTGCAGAAACTATACAGTAAGATACAAGAGGCACTACACAGAAAGGAAGAAAGAAGAAAAAAGGATGCCAGAGATTTTATTTTCCAAAAATATGCGTTAGTCATTGAAAGAAAGGTTGTTTAAAAAATATAACCATCAAGGATAAAAATCATTATCTTTTACACACTATACAGCAATCTAATTGGAAAACTGACAAAAGTTAAAGTTTAACTAAACTTTGTGTTTACTGCAGTGATGGTAGAATGCCAAAGACATGGGGACCTCAATCTTTTTTTTTTTTAAATAAACAAAACTGATCAGATTTCTAATTCAAGATTCTACTTACCACAGCAAACTGCATCTCATAAAAACCCTTAAGTGTAGAATCTTTTAGTAAAATGCGATACTAGCAACATATGTAATTCTATAATAATCTAGTGGCTGCATGAATAAGAAATAAAATATATTTTACTTAACCAAATAACCCAAAATATTTTAATGTCTAGTGAATATTTTAAACAATTAATGAGATATTTTCGTTTGGTTTTCTAAGGCTTTCAAGTGCAGCTCAGATGGGCTGGGGGGTTCTTTGACTCTTGTTTCTCAGTTCAGGATGGGAATAGCCTTTCTTTAAAATTTCACTAGCTGCCTTGATGCGGTAGCCATTGCACCGCATGCTGCAGTGTCATAGAACCAGGTGTGCACCTGAGAAAAGGAACGTAGCATTTAAAAGCCTGAAGATGCCAAAACTGTCTTCCATTGTAAGAGGACAGTCTGTGAAAAAGGTAAACACGAGCAGTCTTTTACTATTAAAGATCTATTTCCTCCCGAAAACTTGTATACAAATTCAACAGAAACATAGTCAAAATCCCTATGACATTTTGGGAGAAGACTTCTGAAGTCTGTATAGATGCATATGGATCAAAGCATATAGAGAATGTTAAAAAACAGCAATAAAATGGAGATTTGACATCTCAGACATTCTGTTTTTTACATATATTACCAATTCATGAAAGTATGAAATCAGCAGCTTTGAAGGCTGGAAGACCTAGTGTAGATAAGAATTTCGTGTACAAAACAAGAAGGAGGACCCGGGGTAAGAGGATGCACATTGGAAGTAGGAGAAAACAAGAAACAGGACAGGAGCCTACCACAGAGGGCCTCTGAAAGACTCTACCTGGCAGTATATCAAAGCAGATGCTGAGACTCATAACCAAACCTTGGGCAGAGTGCAGGGAATCATATGAAAGAAGGGGGAATTAGTAAGACATGGCGAGGACAGGAGCTATATAAGGACCAAATGTATCTGGGCACAGGGGTCTTTTTCTGAGACTGATTCTCCAACCAAGAACCATGCATGGATATAACCTAGAACCCCTGCTCAGACGTAGCCCATGGCAGCTCAGTATCCAAATGGGTTCCCTAGTAAGGGGAACAGGGACTGTCCTCTGACATGAACTCAGTAGCTGGCACTTTGACCCCCCCCCCCCGAGGGAGGAGCAGCCTTGCTAGGCCACAGAGGAGGACATTGCAGCCAGTCCTGATGAGACCTGATAAGCTAAGGTTAGATGAAAGGTGAGGAGGACCTCCCTCTCAGTGGACTTGGAAAGGGTAGGAATGAGATGAAAGAGGGAGGGTGGGATTGGGGGAATGAGAGAGGGGGCTACAGCTGGGATACAAAGTAAATAAACTGTAATTAATATAAAAAATAAAAATTTAATTTAAAAAAGACTTTGGTGTGCAATCTGAGAGATTCATAATTAAGTAAACATTTAATGTATAGGTAATAATGTAAGTATAAGCTGATATGTCCTTTTTGTATCTTATCAAAAACAAATTCTTTAATGAGTCAAAAACTTGAATAGTAAGCTAGAAGGAAATGGGATGATTCATGTGAACTGTCAACTTGAAGAACTGAGAATCACCTGGGAGACTTGATCTGGACACACATGTCGGGGAAGAGTTTATTGTACTGATGTAGATGATCCACACCCTGTGGGTGGCACCACTCCCTGGCTGGGACCTTGGACAGGGAAGGAAACTGAGCTGAAGCAAGCATCCATCCTCTCTGCACCAATCCTGGTACTGAGTGTGGTGTGACCAGCTGCCTCCAGCTCCCGCTGCACTGATCTTCCCATCATAGTAGACTGTTCCTTGACTGGTAAGCAAAAATTAAATCCTCTCTTAAAGGCCTTTATCAGGGTATTCATGATACAGAAATGATTTTCATAGATCAGTAAGAAGAGACCTATCATGCAAAAAGCTCAGGAAATGAATAGGCCAATTCCTGAAAGAAAAATTGTATTTATCTTACCATATTAGCAAAATGATGGCCACTATATTTGACAGGGTGTGAATAGGTGGGCAATCAATCTTTCTCGCCTCCATTTTTTTAATGCCCAGATGAGCTTTCTTGAAAAAAGAAAACTTGGCTGTTTGTTATACATTTGAGAATATGTACCTGTCCACTTAGAAGAGATGCTTTACCAGGCAGATTCACACAGACAGGAAGTAAAATGGAGGCTACCAAGGGCTTGGGTTGGGAGGAGAAAGAAACAGCATGGAGTTGAGCATACCATATATTTATGATAATGAGAACATTCTGGAAAAGAATGCTGCATGACATTATGAGTCTACTTAATGTCACAGAATAGCATGCTTAAAAATTATTAAAATGGTATTTTGAATTATATACATTTGAATACCCTTTTCTAAATCAGATGACTGTAATGTTTATTAAATCATTTCTTCTTGTTAAACACTTAGGTTCTTTCCCAAAAGCTTTGACATTAAAAATGGCAGAAAAATTAATAAAAGTACATTTTTTTCGCCCAGCATTTTTATCTGGGGTTATTTATCCTATGATCGTAATCAAAAATACATTTAAAGAAACACAATTTCTTCCTGGCATTATTAATAATGGAAAAAATGAGGACCCTAGATGAATAAAATTGTAGTAGAAAATGAAAAATAAGACAATCATTAAAAATCATATCTACCGGGAAAACAGGTAAACACAGTATTCCGTGGCTGATGTCCATATAGGAAAGTACCCAGGAAAGTGCAAAGGTTCGGAAGTCTGCTGCTCCTTTTGTATTCTTTCCTTCTTTGTCAACATTTTTTTATGTTTTTTTTTCCCCCTACAGTTGAGCAGGAACTTTCTGTCAAAAGTGAGGGGCTAACAAAAGCACCTAGGATATTTTGAAGAAAATATCCTAAGCATTCCCCAGTTATCTTTCTTTCCTCAGAAGCAGCACTGAGCTTTTGGTGTTTACATGAAACCACCCCAAACGGAGGCTCTGGAGAACGCCAACTGCCCGGAGCTTTTTATGCTACTTATTCCGTGGGACCAGCAACAATTTTTTCCCTTGTCTAAATGGCTAGAAATTCATCTCTATTAAGTCATTGCTCGGGGCTTTCTAGCGTGCCTCTTAGCTGGCTGCCAGACGTGCGCTTGATAAGGACATGAGTTTTCCTTCACAAATCAGAACTCTGACCCTGCACAATGAGGCTGAGCATGAAGGGCAGGGAGGACACATCCAGCTAAGTAGAGCCCACAAAGCCCAGATCCAGAACAACCACGATGCTTCACAAAGCACCCTGTGCTGACAGCTATGAAAAGGCCACATTAAGGTCTAAGGACACAGGTACCATCTTGAAGGCATTTTGGTTTGGTTGTCCCACACTCTAAGGTATAAATCTAGAACAGGAAACTTGAAATCATTAAGGTCACAGATTTATTACATCATATTCAGTTAGGTTAGAAAAATGCAGTATCTGTCATCATGTCGTAAAAAAATGTGTTTTCCTCTCAGATCTCTTCTGAAGAAAAGCTCCCAGGATTGTTACAGATAGGGCTGTTTTCAATCAGTTACAAGGAACAATCCAATTACTATGTGGTTTAGTGCAGTAACTGACTCCAGACTAATCTAATTTCTTTAGGTCTCTAAAGATCAATTGATCTGATTTGTCCCATCCCCAAAGGCTATTTAGGAAAAATTTGGACTTAAATACCTGGAAATGAAATCCAAAACCTTGGCCAGTTTCACACCACTTAGGTCATCTTGCAAACTTTCAGCTAGTCACGTCACAATGCTCTCTTGGCCTTAGGACCATCGCAAGCCACTTAGCTTCACGTACAAGTGAGTGCTCCCACATCAGAACACTTATTCAATAAGTGGAAAATGTGGCCACATGCATTATCAAATCTGCTGTTCTAAAGGGCAGCCAGGCTGGGTACTCCTATCTCATGAGCATGTGTGCAACTGCAGGGCTATTTTTACTCTAAGATCAGTCCACAGAGACTATTCGAAGTTACTCAGATAGAGTCGAAAGGGTAAGATGTAAGGCTCACCTAAGATGAGAGACCCAGAAATACTTTTTGCACTTTGGAGCTACGGGTGTGCTGTTAGAGATGCCACTATCCACAATATTCCAACAAAGCTGTTCTCTGAAACTTTGGAAACACATGTCCATCCACTGGCCTAAGATTCTCCCCTGGTCTCACCACCTCCCACCACTTGTCAGACCCTTCAGCAATTAGCTTTTTCCTTTTTTTTTCCACACTCTCTGACTCCCTATATAGCCTCTACATGCATTCCCTCCAATTCTGCCACCACTCCTTGCTCTGCCACTTAGGCAGGGTTAAGAAGAATCAGACAGAAAAGATGCTAAAACATAATTAGCCTTTCATTTGAGTTGCCAAGACAGAATGGACAGAAGTGTCAAGGTTGGATGTGCCCATGTGGTAGGCACAGTAAAAAAGTGGCAGAAATGTGTGGCAGCTGACAAGACAAAAGAATATAAATAAAGAATAAAGAATTGGGTCAAAATCTCCTTGAAAAATAAATTTCAATATTCATTTTGAGCTAACTGCTCTCAAAAGATGATGAATAACTGTCATTGCATGATTGTTTCTTCTTACAGGTCCTCAGACTTGATAGTTCTCCTATTAAAGACATCAGTCTACTTTACAGGTAAGATTGTGTGGCCCCGAATTAAATTACATCTTCTTGTTTCAAAATTCCAAATCACCCCCATGTTCTCTGTGTTATTAGATACATCCCCTTCTGAAGGCAAACAGCTGTGTGTCCATTTCCCCGCGGAGTGCTGCTAGAAAGGCAGAAGGATCAACTATAACTGGGACCCAGTCTCTGATCACAGCAAAACCCAACGCTTTACAGTGGAATGCGTGCTCATATCAAATAAACCTTTTCGCTGGGACACGAAGTATTTGAGAGATCCAGGAACAGCTGCTCTGAAGAGTTTTGAGCTGTGCAATGGAGTTTATGGTTGGAAGGGAAGCTGCAGAGGCGGTGGAGATTATATACTGTAAGGTGGCATTTCATTGGCATTAAGAGGCACCTGTTCTTACAACCCACTCTTTATCTTATCTGGACAAAAAAAAAAAAAAATCCTCATTACCTTTCAATGTCTGTGAGTCTGGACGAGTCCCGGAATCCTTTGGCAAATGGATTGCTGTCTATTTTCAGCTTGGTTATCTGGAAAGGGAAGAATGGGTACAAAACAATCTCATTTCCAAGGTCAAAGAAACAATTAGAAATAGTCTGTCCATTTCCCAAAGACCCCAATAATACAGTGCTGTCTATACGCATCCTGAGAAACAATGTGAGTAAGAGACAAGTTCACAGGAATACTGGGTCGTGGCTGAAATAGTGAAGGTTTGGTGGCCTTTCAGGCAAGGGTAGACATGAAACTAGATTGTGAAATTATTTAAAATGCTAGGGAAAGGCTAGAGCTCAACTGCAGAAGAACTGTATAGATTGTGTGTGTTGTTGGGAGTGGAGGATGAAAGCAAGGATGCTGTCTCATTCTGACTTGGAAGCATCACCTAGTTAACTTTTCGAGCAGGTGACTATATGCTGTAATAGAAAAGAAGATTAACTGGCCAACAATACCCCATGTCCAATACTGCACTAATCTTGACGTCTTTTACATCAATACAGGATCTGAAGCCTTCCGCATATAAATTTACTGCAATTATTCTTTACCCTTCACCACATTAGAATCAAACCAGTTATTTTTGTCAGCCTTCTGCTCAGCGTTTCTTATATAACTCTGCTTTTGTGGAAATAATTACTTTCTAGTAAGAATCAATCTCCAAATATAAGCACGCACAGAAGAGAATTTGTAACACTTACAGTATTACTATTAACACACGAAGACCCAATCGGCCCTGTGCACCACTCCTTTGAGGAAAAATACATCAGGCTGTAAAGCAAAAACCAAACGAAGCACTGGTGGAGAGAGACCCCGAATAGAAAACTCCTCTTAGCACTAAAAGGAACCTCACAGATAACCAAGCCATCACCTACACAGTGAGGCACAAAGAGTGCAAGGACCCAAGACAGCCTGCTCCTAACTGAATTACTAACAAGAAAGCCTTCAAGACAGTCTTCACTTGTAAGACTGGAATACAAAGCTGGAATACAAGTTCATCTTTGGAGGGAGACACACACTAAATATTCTTAGCAAGGAAGAAAAAGGAGTTATGGAGTGTGGGATGTCCTCCTTTTTCACACTAAGGAGAAAGCAATTAAAGTTTGAAGTACTATTTTAAAAAGAGAATAAGCTGTATCCAAAGTTCATTCTAAACCGCTTTCTCTTTTCACCATAAAGAAAGACGCCATGTTCTTTTTAAAGTTTTCTTAGCATGAACTACATATGCAAAGCAGCAAAAAAGCTTTTGCCCCCTGTAAAAAGCCCTCCAATGGGGGAGGGAGGGTAGAATTGGGAGAGGAGGAGGGAGGGGGCTATGGGGAGATACAAAGTGAATAAAGTGTAATTAATAAAAATTAAAATTAAAAATATTTTAAAATAAAGCCCTCCAATGCATGGACGAAGCAGAACACTCTCCTTTCTCTTCAACACTGGTAGGCCACAGAAGGAGCCTATGCCGGTCATCAGCCATGAGGAGTCCTTAAAAGTAGCTCTGAACATGCACTGGAGAGCAGATAAAGAAGAATGAAGTTCCTTGCATTAATCCAAAAATTGTGAATATTGGTAAAAAGGGAGGGAAATATGTTAGACAAACAAGACTTGTTTACAGTGAAAAGCAAAAGCTAAACTCTGCCCAGATTCTGTGGTGGCCTCCGCAGTGGGCACAGGTCACCAAAGTGGCCTCTACAGTGTGCACATTTGGGGCTTCAGGAGAATCTCTTCTCCTGCATGGCTGGCCCTCCCGACGACCTGAGTGTTCAGCCATTTGTTCAGACTTGAACTTGTATTTGAGTGTCAACTTTCAAAAAGGAAAAATACTACTGTTTATTCTCTATAAGTTGCAAAACCCTTTTAAAGTGGAGACAACCAACATGTTCTAATATCCTAAGTCCCAGCAAGATTTCCAAGTCCTGTGGTCCTTTAGGGACTGTAATTTAAATACAATGTTGAAGTGCATTATGGCTCCTGAAATGTTTGGGCAACCGCTAGCCAGCACCTATGTAATCAAGATTGCTTGCTTCGGTGCAAAGTAACACTGGGAAAAGGACGCCTGCTCTCTGCCTTGACAGAGTCTGAAACTCTACGGAGCAAGTACGGAGAAACACTGTGAAGGGACCTGGACGGTGAGATGTGTCCTCGACAAGTAGCAACCTTAAAGGTAAGCCAAACCCAAATGAAAACTTTTGGCTGTAGGACATAACAACAAAGGCAAATCTTACTCGAAGTAGTTCATTTTAAAATTGGAAAGGGATCGGATCTGTCAGTAGTTAAAGTTGTCTGCAGATAATGGAAGATGATGTGCCTAACAGAGATGCTAACATCATAAGTGCTTGAAGCCTTTTCTCTTTGATGAACTAGAACAATCTATATTTGGTTGCAAATAAGCTATGCAACAGGAAGAAGTGTCGATGGTAAGATGGTTGCTTTGTCCTGGAAAGGATTTGAAAAAACTGTGTGTGTTTTTACTACTTCTGATAGTTAAAGTTCAAGGACTTTGAGTGAAGTGATTGTGACTAAACTCTTTCAGTGCCCTAATACAAGTAGAGAAATGTATGTCAATTAATGTGTCCCTGATCTTACATTATTGCCATAACTTTGTGCCTGGAAATGAATTAAATGCAGCATGAGTTTCACATTGTTTTATTTCTTTGAATTATCTTTCATTATTAAAATTATCTACCACTATCTTTTTAAATTTTACTTTTTATAACCATTACTAGTGTCCATGCAGCTTTGTTTCTCCTTAACTTGATATAATGTAATTTTAAACTTCAAGAACCAAAACAAAGTCTGCATTAGGGCATGGCCCCTCTGTATATCCAGACATAGTAATAAAGTACAATGACAGTTTAATTTAGAGCATTAATTAGAAGAAGAATGCAAGACAGTTACCTGCTTTTTACTTTCCCTATGGATGAGTTTGACTAAATCCATGGGGGAAGAGAATCACTGGTTTTGAGAAGTAGAGAAGAAGGAAAGCTGAATCTGGGTTTGTGGATTGTTCATTTTAAAATTGTTCATTTAAAATTGTTTATTTTAAAATTTTCAGTGAATAAATACAACAGCACAGACTGTGACTGAATTTGAGGATCCACCTTATGGTTGGCTAAACTCAGCTCCAGACCCAGTAGACAACCACAGAAGAAATTACAGACAGGTTTGTTAAACTTTATATTAAGAACAAACCACCAGCAGGGCAGAGGTACACACTAGTAATCCCAGCACTCTGGGAGGTGGGGCCAGAATATCTGTGAGTTCGAGGCCAGCCTGGTCTACAAAGCAAGTCCAGGACAGCCAGGGCTACACAGAGAAACCCTGTCTCGAAAAACCAAATAACTAAACAAAAAATAAATAAATAAAAATAACAACCGAATTATAATATCATGATTTTACAGAATAGGTTAAACTGTGTGTTGCTTATAAGCATTCTATTTTGTTTTCTTATTTCAAGATAACACACACTCGTATACATACATACATACGTACATATATACACACATACATATGTGTGTTGGCGTTTTTAGACAGGCTCTCTCTACATACTTCTGGCTGTTCTGTAACTCACAATGTAGACCAGGCTAGCCTCAGACTCACAGAGATCAGCATGTTTTTGCCTGAGTGCTGGAACTAAAGGTTTGCACTGCCACACTTGGCCGTAAAATAACTTTAAATAATAGAACTTTCATATTCTAGGTAACAATGGTTCATAAAAGTTCAGATATTTAAATTTAAAACATGTAAAATTGCTTCTGAGGGTTCAGTCTCCCATCCCTTTGTAAAATCAGGCATAATGGAAAGAGTGGCTATGAGAATGGTGAAAGCAAGTGGGTGGCTAAGTGCAATGACTGTTCCATCAAACTCTGGCCCAGGAAGTCTGTAGCCTGCAATGCTCACCTGTGCTACCCTTGCCAAAGGCTGTACGAAAGGGAGGATTCAAAAAGTGTCAGCCACTGAACATCATTTTCTTCGAAGCCAAGGCCACAGCTTTTATATCACTCAAAAACCACTTTTTAAGTTTTTTATTTTATATGTATGTTATCCCTGTCAATGATGTTTGCCACATGTGTATGGGTGCCTGTAGGGCCAGAAGAGGGTATCCAAACCACTGGAATTGGAGTTTGAGATGGTTAAAAATTCCCAGAAGTGAATGTTGGGAACTAAACCCCAGTCCTCTGCAAGAGCAGTAAATGCTCATGATCAATGAGCCATCTCTCTACCCCACCCCCAAATCAGTTTTTAAAAGCAGCAATATTCTTCCCTTGGTGAAGGGAAAGTATTGACGATACCATGTCTAGAATGTAAAGAGAGAATAGCACTATATACCTGAGAAACCCTGCAGTATGTATGTTCCCAGACATGCAAAGACTTGTGTTTTTACTATAATTGCAGTGATGCAGAGCATAATGCATGTGCTAACTAGAAAATTCATTTTTCTCCATTGCTATCATCTGTAGGTAAATGCATGCACAGTTAGAGGGCAGATTTTTTTTATACTAGCTGTGCCAGGGAAAGGTGACTTTACAGTGATTGTTATTCTTTGTCACAACATGACTCTGAATCCAGCTGGGGTCCCAGCCATAAGGTGAAATTGGCCCTTGGAGACCATTTCTCCAATTATCAGGAAAAGATCTGACCAAAGGCATTTAGAAATGAAACCTGACCTACACTTCAACTCTACAGCAATGATCTGCTGGCTCAAAAACAATGCATGACCTTTAAATCTTAAATTATAAAATAGTTTGTTGAAAGTGTAATGTATTTAGCATTTATCTAATAATGTAAAGAAATGCAATCATCCCTTGCAAAAAGCAGAAGAAGAAATGGGCAAAAGGTCCCATTTTCATTAATTCTAAATAAAACTACCAGTCTCAATAAGTAAAGCTTCACACACACACACACACACACACACACACACATTTTTGGGGAACTTTGATTTGAATTTAGCAGACATAAAAATAATAGTCACATCAAAAGTTTAAGACAGAGAGAAATCGGTCCAAATGGGAACTTTTAAATCAATCCTCCTCCTCCTCTTAGTTCCTCACGCATGGAAAACTTTTCATGTTGACACTATACATACATACTATACATACATACTATGTCTTTTCTTTGAATTATATTATCTTATTGTGTTTACTGTAGGAAAATTAATACATGCCATGAAGCAATGAAAATGCAGTTGACTCCAGAAAGCCTAAAGGTAAGTCTGTCAAGAAGATGACGTACTATAACTGATAATTCCTGATCAGATTTTAAAGTAAACCTGTATCAGTTGTATTCATTAAAGGAAATCTATTAACCATTTACAAAACTGCCCTGCTTTACCAAACCACACTTACGGATGAGTGGTTTTATACTAAGGATGCTTTTAAAGATGGATTACAGAAATGAGCTCAGGGATCTATTGAGAAGATGCTTCCATTGTGGGTTCTCCAGCACTGAACTAGCCCATTAATCCTTTCATACCTTATGATGCAGTCAAAGATTGATGGGTTCTTGGGATTGAATTGCAAACCCACTCATAATATCAGTTATAAAAATAAACTTTAGTGAGAGAAGTAATTAGTGTTAAAATATGCATTAGTTAGCATTTTGACTTACTTTAAAATCGTAATGTTGTCAAATTAAGCTTTCAAAGTGTTGACTTTGGAAGTGATTACTTTGTTGGCCTTGTAATACCACCAAAAAGGAAGCGTTAAGATCCAGAAGGTTGAACCTTCTTGACAGGTCTGCCTCTTATCAAATATACAGTCCTGAGAGAGTGTCCTAACCCTTCTGAGCCTCAGTTTCATTATCTATACAGTGACACTCTCAGGGCTTCCATTGGGGCTCAAAGTCAAAATTAAATAACATTATTGAGAAAAATGTGGAAGGATTTTTCCAAATAACAATAATTAGTCTAGACCATCAATTTTAGTTGGAGCTTATTGCAAGGGGGCTGGGGAAGACAAGATCACCATGGATACTATCAGATAATACTAAAATTCAAATGGACTGGCTGTTGCATAATATTAAAGAATGTTTCTAATTGATCATCTGGGCTGTGATAAAGGCAGTATGGTCACATTACAAAACTCTCTGTGGGAACATGCTTGCTGGAGAGCAGATGAGACTAGCATCTTAGATTGGAATAGCAGAACAGCTAAGTCTGAGTGGAGGGCACATGGAGTTCACTTGACCATTCGTTTATACGACTTTGTACACTGAAGTTTTTCGGATAGTTTAGTGAAAGGAACAGTTCGATGAAGTGATCACATGAAAACACACGGTATCTAGGGGCTGAAGGGAGCCTCGCTGACACTCAGCCCTCCAATTGAGGATGGCAACTTATGTCACACTCACCAATATACTGTGTGATCACAACCCCAAACATCAGATAAACAGGAACGGGGGGGGGAATATTGCCTTGAAACCCTCTGGGAAGGATGTCTAAGGGTCCATCAAGGCCAGAAGCTGAGAGGAAAGAGCCCTGCTCCTGAGAAGGGGTGCTCAGCTCAGAGGTCAAGGATTCTTCTTTTACCTTTCTTCAAATCCTTGATGGGCACAGGAAGCCACATTGAGCGACTCATTTAGCTCATGCCTCAATTTTCCAGCTATATATTGCATAATAAAAATATTACTTCCCTGCTTGAATAATATTCCTGCAAAGATTAAATAAGAAAACATCATTCTTTCTTTCGTGTGTAATAGCAAGCACCCAAATGCTACCCTTCCTTATGTAATCTGTGTACTATGAAAGAAGGCCTCTTGGCATTTACTTAGGATTCCTGCTTTTCATATTATCTAAGGTGATACCTGTACAAACTTCCATATTTGTTCTAACACATTACATTTCAGTTTTTAAAAACAAACTTGTCATTTGCGTTTTCCAGCTCTGGACCCTTTTAGAGGGATTCCTGAAAGCAGCTTTGAAAGTTTCCGTATGGCAAGTCACTTTTTCATCCCAAAGCATTAACAAGATTTCCCAAAGGGTTATACATCTAGCGTTGTATCAGAAAATGACACATTCACTTAGTGTATGAGCTGAATGTTTCAGGACTCTTCTCTGAATCTGTAAGACCCTCTTTTCACGTGCTTCCAAATACAAGAGAGACCTCGGAGTCAAACACCCAGATCTTCAGGGCGGGAGAGTATTGTAGACTCTGGCCTATTCAAAAAGTTTTACTTGGATGTTCTCCAAAAGTCTTTTTTTTCCATTATCGTTTTGGAGATCAAAAGAGAGATAATATTTTGTTTATACAATGAGGTGATTTACATAACAACTATTCATTGATTTATCTTAGCAAACATGCCAATGGATTTTTAATTTCTCTCTCTCTCTCTCTCTCTCTCTCTCTCTCTCTCTCTCTCTCTCTGTGTGTGTGTGTGTGTGTGTGTATTTTCTAGGGATCTACTCAGGTCACCAGGTCACAAGTGCCTCTAACCTGCTGAGTCATCTTCATGGCACGGTACAATCACTGACATTTTCTTTTTATAACTTTCTTTTATTTTTATTTTTATTATTAGTTACATTTTATTAACTCTGTATCCCAGCTATATCCCGCCCCTTTATTCCTTCCTACCCCCACTCTCCCTCCCTCATCTTCTCCCTGCCCCTTTCCAAGTCCACTGCTTGGAGGACCTCCTCTCCTTTCATCTGACCCTGTTTTAAGTCCACGTGTAGATAAAGCACTCTTGGCAGTCCTGAACAGTCCAACCTCACGTTTTCAAAGGCATGTCTGTACACATCATCACATCTGATCACTGCAATAGCCCCAAAATGGCTTAGTTGGTTCTGAGACCCATCTACAAGGGAAATGGCAGTGACAGTTGTGAAATGAACGTCAAAGCCACACAGACTTTGCACACACATGAGCCTTCTGCATTTACTCTGGCCATTCTTAAATGTATCTCCTGCCAGTTCCAACTTTCTTCTTTGAATGTGTCTACTTGTGCTCTCCTCTTCCTCCTTTTTTTCCCAGAGTCTCTGCATATCCTCTGTATGACCCACCCATGGATTCTCATGTTCAGAACCTACAACACACTAACAGCAATACAAGAGGAAAGCAAGCATCCTAGCTACTCCAGACAATCAGCAAAGCAAGATAAAGAACTCTGAACAGCCTGACGATTCAAGTGAAGGTGTGTATGAACACCTTTTACTAGGTACACTCAAAAGAATTTTACAACCTGCTTTTTTGACTGCAGAAAAATTAGTCAGTCTTTCTTCCCCTCAGCTTCTTCGCCACTCTGCATCACTGTTGCTACAAACCTGTCAACCTTCTGCTGACCAGGAAAGAATAAAATATAAAAGAAAAAAAAGTACCTAGCAGCATTTGGCCTTAGTGGGACACTAAGAAATATTTACTAAGACTAAATCTTATGCAAGAAGATAATTCGCAAGTTGGAAATATAATGTATGCTGAGAATAGTAGAAAATATAATCTAATGTTGTAACTTATCATTTTGATGTCAATTAAAGACACAACTGCAGCTTATTATTCGAGGTTCACACTATTTCCTTATCCTAAGTCGTGGCTAAGCTAGTCTCATGAAGCATCGCAAGTGTTAATAATTTCAGCAGTTCTCTACAGAGTTTGTGTTTATAAAGGGGGGGGGCATGCTTCTGCAAGAGGAGGAAAAGGTAGCAGAGAGTTTCTTTCAGAAGGCACAGTGGGGTGGATGCTGGTTAGGGATCTGCCACCAAGCAGCCCGCACTACAGAATAAAGGTCCTAGGAGGCAAGTTGATACAATATGTGACAACTCAGTACACTCACAGTGGATGTGATGCCCATATTCAATAGCTGTCTTCTGAGCGCTGGGCAAACCCCCGGGGCAGGAACTGAACTGCAAAGGGCCTACTCACCAGCTGGTTCTGGTAGGCCGTGACTGCCGTGAAAACTGTCTCTGGAAAGATGAAGGTTCGGAATTCTTCTGACTTCAGGTTGAGCAGGGAGGCCGTGTGGTCTTTCTTCTTTATGATGTGCACTCTCGGCTGGTACTTATGCATTGAATTCAAAATGATCTGCAGCGAAGAGACGGGAGTCCTGAGTTTTGTATCCTTAACCCACCTATCTAATCTGCAGCTTCAGGTTCAAGGATTAGTAAAAACCCTTTCCCTTCTTGTGTAAAGTCGCTTTCATTCAATAACACAGTCATCACTGTGAATCAACAACTGCAAATCACACGAGCCGTCCGCTGAAATGATGGAGGCAGAAGAGAAGCCATTTGGAGAGTATGATCTATGTGTTACCGTGTGTGTGTGTGTGTGTGTGTGTGTGTGTGATGTGTGTGTATGCACACATGTGTTTCTGCAGATGTCTATGCTTGTGTAGGACAGAGGAGAATGTTGGGTGCTTTCCTCAGTGTCTTTCTGCTGCGGAGTCTCTCACTGAAACTGTATGCAGCTCACTGATGAAGTAAACTGGTCGGTGAACCCCAGGATCCATCCTTTTCCACCCCACAGCACTCCTTGGCTTTTATGTTGGTGCAGGGATCCAAACTGAGGTCCTCATGTTTATGTGTCATCACATGTCATCAACTGAACCATCCCCTCAGACAGGTTTTATTAATTTTCCAAAATCATGCCTTGGACCAGTGAGATGTCTCAATAAGTAAAAGTTCTTGCCTCCAAGTCTGATGAATTGGGTATGATTCCTGGAAGCTATATGATGGAGGGAGAAAACAGACTTCTATAAGTTTTCCTCTGAGCTCCACACATGCTCTGTGGCATGAATGCACACACACACGCACACATACACACAGATAGATAGATAAATAGATAGATAGATAGATAGATAGATAGATAGATAGATAGATAGATGGATAGATAGATAAAGGGGGGCTGGAGATACGGCTCAGTGGTGAAGAGTGGATGTTGCTCTTACACTAGACCCAAGTTCTATTCCCAACACCCTCATGGTGGCTCATAGCCATCCATAACACCAGTTCCAGGGGCCTGACACCGTCTTTCATTTCTGACTTCTCCTTGGCCATCAGGTGTGCACATGGTACACATACATGCAGGCAAAACACTCAAACAGATAAAATAAATGAATTCAAAACAACAACAACAAGTCTTCAAAATGTGTTCTGTTGTTGTTTGTTTTGTTTTTTTTTTTTTTTTTTTGGTCTAGTTAGACCGTAAAATGCATATTTAAATTTTCTAAATAAAAATAATATTCTCTAGGAGGTTATTCATACGGTTATTCACGGAGGAAAAAGTAAAACGATTTAGAAATGTACTATTGTATTAAACAGACATGGGCTAAAATCCCAAATCTGCCACTGTATAGCTCTCTTATCTTAGCCAAGTGTGTGAACCTCTCCAACCTAGGCAGTCTCAAATGCAAAATTGGTACTAACTTCTCAGGTGAGAAGAAAGGAGGTAACTTTTAATTTTCTTACTTGTGTGTGCACACATTTGTACAGATACCCACGGAGGCCAGAAGAGGGCACTGGATTCCTCTGAGCCGGAATGACAGGCTTTTTTGATAGCTGCCTGGCACAGGTGCTAAGAGCTAATCTCAGATCCTCAAGAGCTCTTTAACTGCTGAGCCATCTGGACAGCTCCTAGAGGCTGTAACCCTTGTGAAGCACACTGGAAGGAAGACGTGCTCAAAACTAGGAACTGTGCTATGACAATTTCTTGGACCATTAGCTTTCAGTTTTAAATTAAATTTTAATCACTGTCATGGCCATCTTACATACTGTAACCACCAAAAATTGCAAGTTCTTAGCAATGATAAACATAAACAGTGTTTTTATTTATTAAAATATAAATGTTTGCCACTGTACAAAATGAGCAAAACAAAAAAAATCTTCTTTTTGTTCTTGTTTGCTCACTTGTTTGTTTCCAGGCAGGGTTTCACTTTGTGCCGCAGGCTGGTCTTAAAATCTTGGCAGTTCTCCTGCCTCCATCTCTTGAGTGCTAGGATTAACAGGCATGAGCTACAACACGACATTTGGCTGAACATAATTCATTTTTAGGTATAAAATGTTTCCCACCTGTCTCCACTGACAAACAAATAGCCACATAAATGTACAGAGACCGTCTGCCCTTTGGAATTGGAGATTTGCCTGTATCCGGTCTTCGAATGCCTTGCAAATCCCCGGTCTTGGGAAGCACCCTATAAGAGTGCGTGGGCCAGTAGGTGATGCTTGCTGTGCTGGCCTTGCAGCTAAAGGGCCTCTCGCTTTCCTGGCTAACATGAATGGATGGATACAGTGCAGGAGGGAGAGTTTCTGCTGAAGGTATTTACAAACAAGACACTAGAGGTTGAGGGTAATTGATACATGCCGGACATCTTTATCTTTGGGTGGTGCCTCTATATTTGAACAACCTTAAATTGGGCCAGACATGGTGACACACAGCTTTAATCCCAGCACTCAGGAGGCAAAGGCAGGCAGATCTGTGACTTTGAGTTCAATACCACCCTGGTCTACACAGTGAGTTCCAAGACGGCCAGACCTACATAGAGAAACCCTGTCTCAGATAGATAGATAGATAGATAGATAGATAGATAGATAGATAGATGTCAACCTTAGATCAAAACTATTATGCCTACACTGAACAAATATACTTTTTCCTTGTCTGTATTCCCTAAATGATTCAGACTAATAACTATTCATATAACATTTGCATTGTGTTAGGTAAAATGTATACATACTTATACTACTCACAATAGAGGAAGTTATATGTCAATAATATCCCATTTTATGGCTTCTCTATTTCCAATACACCTCAGAACAATATCCATAGAAATGAGAGAACAACACACCACATTGTCAATGTCTTTCTGTCAGTCTTTCAAACTTGTAAATCGACCTTGAGTCATTGAATGGAATTGAAATGTGTACCTGCCTCTCTTTCTGGTCTCAAAAAAAATATAAACAACTAAGAAATACAAGATCTTCAAATATATTGAAATATTTGATAAAGAACATCATTTCTCTGTATAATGACTTACTCCAAGAAGTCCAAGACAATGAAAATTGATCATAAATCTGAAGCCACCTCCAAAAAACAAAAGCAAATATTTAGCCAGGAGCATGCCTTTAATCCCAGTACTTGGGAGGCAGAGGCAGTGAGTTCAAGACCAGCCTGGACAGCCAAAGCTACACAGTGAAAACCTGTCTTGAAAAAAAAAAAAAAAAAAAAAGAAGCAAATATTTGTCTTCTAATGTAAATGTATCAGCATTCTCTATATGTTCAACTAAAAAGATAAGAAAAACTTTCAAATAACATTCTTCCCACCTACACGTGCAGAGAGCAAATGAAAAACAAAACAAACAAACATCTTCAAATCTTAAATAACGCCCCTCCCACTTCTAACCCTCCCAGCCAGTCTCCAAGGCCTCCTTAGTCTATCCCTCCTGGAGATAAGAACAATCAACAGAAATGCAAACTGTGTTTTTCTAAGGGAATAACTTCCTAGGAATAGTGGATGTTCCTGTCAGAGACCAAAAAAGTGCACCTGTGATAGAAGAGCACCTTCATCAAACTGAGTCAAGAAGCGGTTAAATAAAATAGTACCTAAAACGTTCTTTCTCATTTTCAGATGACACTAATTCTGGTGACAAAAGGTACTAGTAAACCATACAAGTTTTGTCCAACACGATGGTGCATGCCTTTAATCCCAGCACTCAGGGAGGCAGAGACAGGCAGATAGCTGTGAGTTCGAGGCAGGCCTGATCTACAATGCAACAAGGCTACACAGAGAAACCCTGTCTTGAAAACAACAACAACAACAAAACAAACAAACCAACAACAAAAAAAAAAAAGAAAAAAAAAAAAACAAGTTTTAAGGCTAAGTAGCTGCTGACAACTGAACAATATGACATAGTCTAATCACCACACAATCGGGCTAGAACTCAGAACTACTGAAATCCAGCTCTCCCTGAAGCTAATGCTAAAACAAAACATTTAAATCCTGGCTAAATAATCTACCATTGAAGTCTGAAGCCTTCCTGGACAATCCCAAGTAATTCTTAAAGTTGCACATGTAGAAAGTAAAGGATGGATTAAAAAAAATTAAGATTAATAAAAAAATTAAAAATTGAAAAAAGTCTATTATCTTCCCATTGGTGAAACAACAACCAGAAACACCCACTTCCGGTGTCTCTCCAATGCTACCCACAGTCAGAAGGCAGCCTTGCCAGCTTGATGTGGTTGTAGAAAGCAAGCAATGTCTCCTGGATGCATGAAGATAGAGACACCAACTCAAGCTCTTTGTTTAGTTTCAGGTTCAATTCAACTGTCTGAAACCATCTCCAGAGCCCTCCTTTTGTTGTCTATTTAAATCATCCATTTACCTCTCTTTCACAGATCCAATGAAAACTAAGCCTTAAAGTCACAAGAACCATACTTAGTAAGAAAATTAGAGAGATAATTATAATAATTATCCCAGGATTTCTAAGCCAAGGAAAGAAATCATGTTCTTTCTGACAATGAAGGCAAAAACACAGAAATAATCTTTTTAAAGGAAGCCTGCAAGCCTGCCTTGAATTTTCTCATGTAAAATCTAAAAGAGAATTTGTACATACATTTCTATTTAAGATCATTGAATCATAGTGGCTTGGGAGATACTCAATGAATAAGACTGCTTGTCCTGAAAAATGAAAGGTCCTAAGTTCAAATCCCCAGCATCCGCAAAAAAAAAAAAAAAAAAAAAAATTGGCATGGCTGTGTATACCTGCAGCCCCAGCCCCAGCACTAGGAGACAGGGATAGAAGGATCCAAGGAGCTCACTTGCCAGCTAGCCTGACTGAGACAGCAAGCTTTGGTTGGGTGAGAAATCCTGTCTTAATATATTAAGGTGAAGAGAGGCAAACAAAGACACTAGCATGCATGGCATGAGTACACATACCCACATACATATGTGAACACACATACATGCGTGCACACACAAATACATACACATGCACATTCACATCAAAGACAACAGCTCTAACAAGGAACGTTAGCAAATGGCAAGGGCCCTTTCATCGGTGGTTATCTGCTCTATCAACTATTGATAGAAGGTCAGAGCTATATTTTTTCTTTTTCCCAAAACCCATATTACAACCAACTCTTTACTGACCCAAAATGAAATGTGCTTTTGTTTCATTTGCTTTGCTTTGATTTTTGAGACAGGGACTTGGTTGGAAAACGTTATTTGGGTTAGGTTAACCGCCTCCTGCCTCTGCCTCCCCTGCAGGAATTACAGGTCTTCTGCTTTGTTTATAATTGCAAATTTATCTGTCTTAAGACTAACATAACTGCTGCCGCCAGTGCAACCTAAGCTAAAATTCAGAGCCCTGGAAGAGAAGAGCAATGACTGAGCCTGTCCAGAGACACACAGACTCTCTGGGTTCCTTTTAGGGAGGAACGTGAACCGCTTTATCTTACAATTTGGTGTGTCTGGTGCAGAACAAAGTCACTTATCTAGAGCTTTAGCGGTTCTCAGCTACCTCCCAAACATACTTCCTCTAAGAGAAGCACCTGAAGGCATTTTCCTTCTGGCCTTCGGATAGCCCTGCTCTCTGGACACCTTACAGGCTTCACCAGTCCTTATAGAAACTTGCAACGTGATTGGCAGCTTTGCAGGCTTATTTGGAAATGAGGCTCTTGCACTCTGCTGCCTCTCACATGATGTCCTCTGCAGAACACACTTAGGAGACTCCAACAAGAAGTCTTAGTCCCTCTTTCTTTATGCTGTATTATTAATATACTAACAGAAGTATGATGCTTAACCCAAAAATCAGCTTTCTGGCCTCCCTAAATGCACATTTCCTTTGTTTTGG
This sequence comes from Meriones unguiculatus, assembly GCF_030254825.1. NCBI lineage: Eukaryota > Metazoa > Chordata > Mammalia > Rodentia > Muridae > Meriones > Meriones unguiculatus. The sequence continues at coordinate 162,863,279 of NC_083349.1, forward strand.
TGGCGAATACGGTAAAGCATTTGCAAAACTGTAGGGGCGGGGGGGGCGGTCTTTGGCACAGAAGATCCCCAACCCCTGGTACAAAAGTGCCACATGACATCCCCATGAATGGCTTTAACAAAAGCAGTCAAGATCTCATAGAATGACTCAGACATGGATAACAGGAAGCTAGAAAGATGGGGGAAAGGGAAAGGTAGAGGGCAGTGGAGAAAGGATATTTCATATAACATGTTCCTTGCATCCAGCGGAACCTGAGACTCCAAGGCTCTGTACTTACATGGCCATGCTGATCCAGTTCATTGTTGGTGAGCTTCACCTTTTCAAAAGACACCATCTGTTTGAGGAGCTGTTCCCCAGTAAAGGGAGAGTCTGGATGCACATAGAGCCTGAGAAGATACGGGAGAGCTTTATTGGGGCATTCTTTAACAATCTGTCTTCAACTAAGCATATTGGCTCACACATCTGTCATGTCAGCACTCAGAAGGCTGAGGCAGAAGGATTTAGAGTTTGAGAATAGTCTGAGCTATATAGTGGGGTCCTTGACCAAAATAGAGACAAAATTCTGTGTTTATGGTAAATGTTTTTATTCTAAAGGAACATATAAACACCATATATGGAGAACATTTTTTTGTCCCATGTACCTTGAATTTATTCAAATAGCAATGCTGTGCTTACTTCAAAGTAGCTAACATACTTCTTCATGTTCCAGAAATCTTAGGCATAGTGAATACATTTCCTCCAATCTGCTGAGCAAGCCATTTTTTCAAAGATGAGTTGTTTCTCTCTCTCTCTCTTTCTCTCTCTCTCTCTCATCTTCTTTTAGACTACTGGCCTGCATTTATCAAATGTGTGATCGTATTCTCAGATATATTAAAAAGAAAAACTGTCACAGTAATGTCTAAGTTTCCAATACAGGCATTATTGTAACACAATGAAAAGAAACAATTTAAATGAGTAAATAATTTTTAGAGAATCAACTCATATAAACTTAAAAGTGGCCTAATTTAATTTATAAATACAAAGGCAGGCTATTTTTCAATACAGGACAGAACAAAGGTTTACTAATTGAGAGCCCACCTCACGTCAACTTTAAACACTATCACAAAGCTGTGTTGCCATTATGTATGTACCTGCTAAAGGAGAGTTTCAGCAAGTTAAATGAACTTCTGGTTATTAAAGTGATTCGCTTATAGATACTTAAAAAAAAGCTTTATAAGAAAATTCTATTGTTTATTGATTGGTGGCTGTGTGGAAGGAAACAAGACTTGCTGTACAGGCGCCATTCCTTCACTCCTGCCCTCACCCTAAGTATAGCACTTTGCAAATCTTAATCCTGCTGGCTTCATCACAAAACCTCTCCAAATCGGAGTGAAATGACAGACCACATGAGAAGGAAGACAAGGTCTGCGTTTTCATAAAACGAGATCTGTTTTCCCTTTCTGTTTCTTTTATTGTTTTTGCACTGGGAACTGACCTCTGGGCTCATGCATCAAGGAGCCATATCACCAGTCAAACTCCTTCAAACATATACCAGGTTTTACATAGAATCCTGACAGCTGGAATTTATAAGTAGTTTGGTTTAAAGAAGAAGAAGAAGAAGAAGAAAAAGAAGAAAAGGGAGGAGGAGGAAAGTAAACAATCCTGGCATTATTTGGGTAAAAATGAGACAGCTGCATCATGGTCTATCATAAAAAAAACTAAACAAAATAAAACAAAACAAAAAACTAAGAGTCTGTACCCATGCTGAAATGCATGAAAAAGTGAAACATGGAGAGGCAGGCAGTACCATGGAGTCTACTCCACCCACAGGAGAACCTTACAGGCCTCCGGAGCTTGTTTCTTTCATTGTTTTCAGCAGGATTCTGATACTCTTATTTACCTTGTAATTTGTAAATAAGAGTATCCTTTGATTATAATACAAACACAGTAGCCTCTCAAGTTTTACCTCTCCAAAGCTATGATCTTATAAATACAGTTATTTTATTGATCAGTATCACATTGTCCTCTCCTAAAATCCCAGTTTACTAAAAAAGCTAGAAATTAATGATATGCTTCTTCTTTATCATATTCACTATATGCAATCACACTAGCATAGATATTAACTTATTTAAATAAAAATTACTGTTAGTGGTATGGAAATGTAGAATTTTACTTTTGGTCATGAATAATGCCATGCCTGTTACAACTACCAAATAACATTATCAAAGATTGTGTTTTCTGATCAGAAATCGCTAACTTCAGTCTGAAGGGGGGAAAAAAAGCTTCTTAGATTTAGAAGTTCCACAGAAACTCACTTTCTACCATTGGTTTAAGCATCCTAATTTCTCAAGTTCCCTCTTCTATGGAAGTGGAAAATGTAACAAAATATTTTCAGTAATACGAATAACAGCCAAGAATTTCCACAAATTATCTGAAATATTTCCGTTTCTTGCTTTTAGCTAATATTAATATAAATAATCAAAACCAGGATACTCAAGACAACACACAGGAAATCCACCCTCCTTCATACCCCTCCTCCCGACCTAAAATTCCAGCAATAGTTTAAAAACATGCTTCAGAAAGATAGACCATGGTAGGCACTTTTCTGTCTCTAACCAGAACAAATTAGAAACATAGTCAAGCATGTCATATTTCCAAAGTCCCGCTGGCCTGCAGCATTTGTCCATACCTTCAGAGAGGAAGAAAAATAAATAAAAGTGCAAGACTAGAGAAAAAGAAAGGAATCTGACCAAATTTATACCCACCCCTCCTTGAAATCAGTGCTAAAGAGAAATTGAAAACTGAGCATTTGTGAGCCACCATCAAAGCAGTCTGGCACTGAAGCAAGAGGACCACGAGCTTGATGACAGCCCGAGCTACATACATAATAAGACCCCATCTGATAAAAATATTTTTTTCTAAACGGACTTGGCTTTTCCAAAGTAAATAACAGAAAACACCAATTCTATTAATCTTAATAATATAAAACACCAAATCTATTACTCTATTTTAAGGTATAACTTTTTCACTCAGTAGAACAAACTGTCATTTACAAGTATTTCCTAATTATTTAATATGCTGATCTGAAAGGCTTGGAAGGCCACCTTCCTGGTCTCTTTTAAAAACAGAAAGGCAAAGATTGCTATTCTGTTTCCTGGACTGCAAGCCCAATCCTGGACCAGTGCTGGTGAAACTGATGCTCCATCAGAACTGTGCCCACTGTTCCTGAGGCGGTGCCCATGGATGCAGACTAGATGCTTGCAAAAAACCATCCGATCCTTCATAACACCTTCACAGATTGAAATTAATGCTTGGCTGTGATCTAACTTCCAATCAATTACCAGAAATTAGTCATGAAACCTGCAGTTCCTTATTCAAAACAGAGAAATCAGCAATGCTATTTGCTTCATATTAACAGAATCTTTTAACTTCAGCTATTACTCTATCCCCCCTGAATATTTGGTTGAATAAAATGCTCAAAAGAAAAGTTTATCGTGATTTTTAAGAAAAGGGTATTTCCAGAAAAACATTATTAGCAAAAGTCACCAAGAAAACAAGTTGGATTGTTTCCAATGTATTAGCTATGCTTAATGTGAAAGAATATTAACATTGAATTATGTCTATCCATGAAAATTATAGAGTGGAGGAAGAAATTGACATCCTTACCTAAAACCTGTAATTCTTCTCTGAGTCAAAAACAATCAATTTTACCCAAATGACCCTTATTATATGCAGATATAGTCATATAATAAATGGCTTAAATTTTCCTAAAATATATTATGCAAATGGAGCCTATCAGAAATATTACACACAGACACGCATCTCAAGGTCACATTTCTAACAGATACTCAAAGTGAAATTTCACGAATATCTGGGATTAATCATGAGAGATAAAATTAAAGGCAACATTTTTCTCTACGCACAAACTTCACCTTTCTCGAAGACTGAAAGACTCAGGCTTGGAAAAATCCCTCATGCCAGAGCCCAGTGCTTAAAAACAACTCACTTAAAATTCACATAAATCACTCTACCCTGCAAGAAGTCCAGAGTCACAAACCTGGCTGGCAGGGGAGGATCAGCCTTGCCGGCCACCAGCCAGGAGGACCGGTGGTAGGCATAGCGGTACCTCTTGTTGTCCACCGGGACGATGTCCATCAGGACTATGTACTTGGCCTCAGGATCCACTCCAGAAAATGATACCCGGATGGTCGGGAACATCCTCCTGACAAAGAGAGAGGGGCTGGATTCATTCTTTGTAAAGAGCCAGAGGAATTAAGGAGAAAAGAAGAAGGTCGCAACCACCCGCTAAGACTAAGCAGTTCCCAAGTTTAGCTTCGGGTCTTGTTTGTTTTGTTTTTTTATGAACCGTCTGAGAAGTGCCTATGGTGACAGGACTCTCACAGCAAAAATGATTTTATATCTCTTTTTACAGGGGCCCTTACCATAGGTAGATAAAAATTTTGTTTGTTTTTGTTTTCTCCCAAATAACCAAAAATGGCTCAGTTACTTAACACACCAAAAATCACGGGCAATCCTGGGGGGGGGGGGGGAGGAGATCATGCTTCTGAAATCCGCTAGGAATTGCCCAAGGTCTAGAGCTACCGGCCAGGGAGCCCTTCTCCGGAACAGCCCGGCTCCTGCGTCCAGGGCCACCGCCCTGGCCTCCTTCCTCCCCGGAATTTCATCCTTCACGTTTTCGTTTTCAGCTGACTTTTTTTATTGGAAGCGGGAGGTTTCTGCAAACTGGCTGTAACAGGGATTCTCCCTCCCCTCCAGTCTGTAGTTCCCAGCCGACTGCCTTCCACCCAGGCCTAGCTGGAAACCCAAACGCAGGCGCTGTGCGACGAGGTCCCCAGGTCTGGGTGCGGCCGTCTCGCAGCCAGATCCTGTTCCACATCCAGTTCCGCAGCCTTTTCGGAGCTGGTGGGAAGCGGCGACCTGTGGGCTCGGCCACCGCTCTGCCCCGCGCCTGGCAGCAACCACTCCAGGCTCCCGAAAGCGCAGCGCGAACCCTTTGCTCAGTCCCCTCCCGCCCATGCCAGCTACCTTCCCGACTTGGTAATGATCATCTCCGTGCCCAGTTCGTGGAATTTGTCCCAGAGCTCCTTCGTTTCCAGGCTGCAGGCGATTTTAGCCATCTCCTCGCTGGGGATGATGGGAGTGGTGGGGATCAGTGGTTCTGTGCACAGAGAGGACGAGGAAGGGCTGCTGCCCCCGCCGCCGAACTCCGCGTGGGCATCTAGGCTGGTCAGCTCCCCCAGGGGCTGGGCACAGGACGACTTCTCCACAAATTGTTCTGGAGACAAGAAGGAAGATTGGCTGCTGACACTGGCTAAGAAGGGTCAATGTTGGAAGGAGTTGGGCAGGATACCCAAAAGAGGCACTTGGATTTGACATTGATGCTGCTAAACTCTGAAACTCCGGCAGAAAAGTACAATCCATCCCTGTGCAAAATGTCCCGGGGACATGCCCGCTGCTGGACACTAACCCACAAATCTAGCAGTGTCTGTCTAGAACCAGGGCCTATTACCTATGTGAATGAATCTCTCTTAGGAATAAAATATGAGTGAAGGAAAGGGAAAGTTGTGTTCTTGAAGGCTAAAGTGTAACTATTACTACAACCATCCCAAATTCTAGACTTCGCAGCTTCAGGGGGTGGCACTAGAAAGATACGGGCGTCCAGCTTGCTAAATCACAGGGGTGGGCTAGCACAGACTTTTTAAAGATAGGGGCACATTACCAGGGAGATCATGTAGACAAAGGTTTTTCCTCAAAATAACCCAGGAAGTGAGGACAACCACTTGAACCCAGGCTTGCAAGCAGGAAATTAAAGAGAGAGGACAGTGTTTTTTCAGCTACCAGTGGGTTAGATGGGTAGGAATCTTGCTGCCTATGAACCAAACCTTCCCCAGAGACTGGTCCTCCACAGTAACTTTGGGGCAATACAGGGGAGGTTGGGGGGGGAGGGGCTTGTTTGGTTTGGTTTAGTTTTATTTCCCTGCCAATTATCTTCCATCCCTTAAAAAAAAAGAAACTACTTGAATCCGCAGTGTGAAGCTAGCCCAAACCAGTGTGTTCTAACCGCTCTGAGGGAAAGCCAACCAGTTCCAGCTGTGTGCATGTACTCGCGCGTACAGCTGTGAAATGGTTTCTTATTTCCCAGGCTTCTCAATGTGAGGCTAACAGAAAATAGAGTTCTGCCCTAAGGATTATCAAATCGTTTGTCAGGCAGGTTGTTTCAAAATAAGAGGAGTCCAGACAGTACCAGCATCTTATTATATTCCTGAAACACTCGAAGCATAGTCGAGTGACTATGACTAGAAGCATAGTCACCCCACATCTTTATAGGGAACTCGGGAGCAATCTGAGCAGGCAAGCTGTCCAAGCGCTGCCTGCCAGGAGCACCACAGAAGTGAAGGACACCAACAAGACAGAACCTCTCACGAGGTTATTCTGAGTAGAATTAATAAACTTGAGTGGTCCTGCATGGGGCACATTGGAAACCCGCCCCTTGCAGTCCCCCCACCCCCATCAAACACCACACTGTCTCTTAAAAGAACCTTTGAGTGTTCCTATGGCTGAGCCTTGATTTAGACATTGTGCTCTGCTGAGCTGGCAAGTGTAAGGGCTAAGAAGGCAATAGACAAAAGTTGTTCTCAAAACAGGTGAACACTTTTGCTCCTTTCAGAGACTGGGTAGCTGGGGGGGGGGGGGGCGGTGTTCCCAGCTGGGATTGGCTTAGCATGTAGAATTTATAATTTTGATTGAAGGAAGCTTTTTTTTTTTTTTGGTTGTTGTTTTCTTTTGTTTTTAGAAAGTTAGAGAAAGCATGAATGCAGACTTGAGACTAATGGAGATGACAAGCTTCCCAGGCCACTACTCACATGCTTGTCAGGAACTTCGACCTGAGATCTTCTTTTCCCACTGGGTACCAAAATGAGATGGAGGTACTCAAAAAGAATTCCCCTACCGTATGAAAGTTAATGACAGGAAACCTCAGAAGTCCAACGCTGAAATTAGCAGCCAATGCTATCTCTAAAAGTGGGGGTTGTTGGCTAGCTCATATTGCTTTTACAGGTTTTGACCTAGATGGAAGTTAGGTGAGAAAGCAAAGTCAGCTCGGGGCGCAGAGCTGTGTTTGACACCAGTTTCTGGTATCTTGCGTTTTCTTCTTGGTTTCAACTTGTTTTGGACTTTAGTTCTCCCCTGTCCCTGCCCAACCTCCTTATTTTTCCAAGCCCCTTAACGTTTCTTTAGTGTTTTGTTTTGTTTTGTTTTGTTTTGTTTTTCAATTGCCTTAGCTTAGCTATTTGATTTCTGCTTTTAAGAATAGTCTGTGATTAGGATAGACGTGCGATAATTATTTCTGGGGCCCATGGAGAGAATGACAACTCTTTCTCCCTGAGTTGTTTTCAGAACCTCATCACTCTTCTCTCTTCAGTCTGTGCCTAGTGTCTTCTGTAAAGAAAACAGTTTTCACAAAAGCAGTGTAACTAGACGTCGAGGAATTTGGGGAGGCTTTTGCCAATCTCGATTGAAAATGGCGAGTATAGAGTGGGGGTTGCTGATAAGCCTCGGGCTTCCTTGGAGAACATGGCTTTCGCACGGAAGGCCTTTTTATCGCCCTTTATGTTACGGCTGTTTGTTTTAGCCGAAAAATTAAGCTGGTTTATTTTGAGGTCGCTTAACATCTCTGATTCCAAGCGCATGCTCAGGTGTATTATGCACCTTGGATCTCGCATCTTAAACAAATCTTGTTTGTTTTTTAACTTGTTTTCATTCAGACAAATGTGTACACCATGCATACTATCTATTTCAGGAAATGGGGGAAAGTTGCTACAAACCCAATCCGGATTCTCAAGACCTTTAGTTGACGGTGAAGCCCCAAAAGAAAACTTGGCGGAGAAGAAGAATAATTCCCTCCCAGGATTTCGGCATAGCCTTGGACTTGTTAGCTGATTCGGCCAGAGAAAAGGCCACCCTGACTTTCCACGGAGCAAACCGCCCCCCACCCAGTAGCCAGAAAACAGAAAAGTACGGCCTCTACAGACGCCCAACCACCCCGACTCACCAAGGGGTTTGATGGTGTTCTCTGCTGCCTCCTTCTCCTTGGGGCCGCCGCTGGACATGAGCGCGGCAATGGAGAAAGCATTGGCTCGAGAGGATAGCTGGGGCTTGGGCGACGCCGTGAACTCCATGGTCCCCAGCGCACGGTCCTGCTCAGGGACCGGGCCTGCCAAAACGCAGTCCAGCTTCCTCCGAGGGAAACAAAGACTCGAAAGGCAACCCCAAAGTTCCCGAGAGCTGTCAGAGAGGAACTGGGGAGTCCTGAGCAGTCCGTCCCCACGTCTCTGGGGCTCTAGGATGGCCTCTCCGGGAGGAGAGGAAAGCCGGGAAGCCGCAAAGATTTCAGGGTGGGGACCATCCACGCACTCAAAATGGTGTGCAAGCTAGGGGGGCACGCCACGCATCAACTGCGCAAAACTGGGGGGTCTCCGGTACCCACGCCAAGTTCGCCCTCCCTCCCCTGCTGGGGACCGCGGAGTGGCCAAGGTCCCCGGGAGGTGACGACCCGCCGCGGACTCCCGAGGGCGCGGAAACCTGGGAGGCGGATGGCTGCTGTGCAGAGAGCAGCAAGGCGCGACCAACACTGCGCCTGGGCGCCCGCTGCCCGGAGCCTTAATTTGCTGGCCGTGGCGGTCCCTGCGGGCAGCAGCCAGTCAGCGTGGTCTCACGTCACCGCTTCCTGGCTGTGCGGTGTGGGGCGGAGCCCAGCGGCGCCGGGAGGGAGCGCCAGGGGCGCGGCGCCCTCCTGCCTTTGCGCTCCGGGTGGAGTGTCCGGCACGCCACAGGGCGAACGGTGTCATCAACAGGGTTACCCAGCTGCCTCTACCACCCAGGCCTGGTGTCTCAGATCCCACGGGAGGGCGGCACGCTGCTGTCTAGAGCGGCACTTTCACTGCCACCCGGAACCGGAGACGCGCGCGTGCCGCGGGACCGAAGCCTTACTGAGTTCTGCTCTTTCCAGTCTTTATTACCGGGGCTCAAAACTTCCCAGATAGCTGAGGAGCGCCTAGTCGAGCAGCAGCATTAACCTGATAACGCAGTACAGTCCCCAGGGCTAGGTCCCCTACTGGACTATCCCCCAAGTATCACAGAGCTGAAGAGACAAGATCCTAGGAAAGAAATGAGCTGCAGAGAGCCTGTAAGAACGATTTTTTTTTCTTTTCTTTTTTTTTTGAGTCAGGGCTTCTGTTGCGCACTGGTTGCTTCTAGTCTAGGTTTTCTATTCTGGCGAGGAACTCTGAAAAGTAGGGCAATGGCCCGAAGGAAAGGCCAGGGTCAGACGGGGGCACTGAGGGGACCACGCGACCCGCAGTGGGGGATTGTGACCTTCTCATCGTTCTGGCTTTCCGGGACATGGAACCATCCATCTGCCTAGCAGCACAGGCTAGGGCCAGGACTTCTCGTGGCCTCGTGGAAGCAATTCCGTTGGCCTAAAATAACTCAAATTCTCCAGATTCGCAGGATAATCCGCTTCGCTCTCAGCCGTGTAAACTCTAGAGGACACGCAGACACACAACTCAAGCTATACTTGTAAATATTTGCTCTCCTTTCCAGCCAGTTGGTCTGGCGATTAGGAACCTCTTGATAGGTCTTAAGAGGGGGAAAAAATAAAGAACGAAAGAAAAAAAGCATCTCCTGTTTCCCACGGCATCCTCTTCTTCACAACTCCTGAAACAAAATTGTGGAGGGAAATAAAAAAAAATCAAAGTAACTATTAAGAACATCCCGTGTAAGCAGAATGTTGGCATCCGAGAAAGTTCTGATGGAGGCCAGTGTTTTCTCATTTCAACATCTCTGCCCAAATGTAAAGTGTCAATGTTGGGGAAAACTCGAAATCAGTAAAACTGCAGACTTTTCATACCAGGAGGTGTTTGTTTACCCCTTGTCTGGGACATCTCCTGTTTTTGAAAGATCGAAGGTGATAAGTTGGCAGTCTCTTTTCTCCAGGCCTCCCCTCAGTTAAAGAGAACCCCCGAGCTCTGCAAGTGTAAACCAGAAGAGAGCACCAGATCCCCTGGAGCTGGGATTACAGGTTGTTTTCAGCCCTCTACGGAGGTGCTAGGAAGTGAAGTCTGTCAGGGCTGTGGGGAGCAGCAAATGCTTGCCTTAGATACAATATCTTAATTAAGGTAATATTTTTCTTTTTATTGTAAGGTTCACATTGGTTTGGTTCTTGTCTTAATTTTTAGAGTTTGTCAAGGAAGATGGATTTTTCTCAAGAAGTGAGATTTTTATTTGAGAAAGAGGGAAGAGGTTAATATAGACCTTGCTAGAATGCTTCAACTAATGTTGCAGATTTTGTTTGCCGGATCTAGTTGTCAATAACTCCCTGTAGAGTTACACCTCAATTAGTAAGACGTGCTGTTTTATCTTATCTAAGGGGAGGTGCTGTCTTTATTACCTTCGTGGCTTAGATTGTAGTTGGACTGGCAGCCTGGGAGATACATTTTGGAGAAACTGGTGAAGCATGGGAAAGCTGAATTGCCAAATTCATCTTCCACATTCTTACAAGTGCCACCTTAGCTCAGTTTTGGAATTTCTGTGGACAGAAAAACACTCAAAAGCAAAGGAGGCTGAACAAGAGGAAGGAGAGGGTGAGCTAGAACCACTGAAGTGAACACTTAAGCAAGTCCAGGGCCAGGGGTGAGTCACTGGGGGGTCCCTAAGCTGTGCATCTTGTTGGTGTTGAAACCATAGCCCCAATGACACATTAGTGCGGGGTTATTATCCTGGTAAATTGCTCTCCTCTTAGATTCACTGCCTTTGCAAATCAATGTTTTACTGTAAGGCGGGAGCCAGCTCTGGCAATGCAGCGGTACTGCCACAGGGTATTTCAAACCTCCTATGTCGGGAAGCTCGGAGTAAAAGTAGCTCTGGGGTCCCTTCAAAACCCTTCAAGAAGCAAGGGTTAACTCGTAAAGCCACCCATGGAGGTAGAACAAAGCAATCACGTTAACACTTCCCTGGACCCTGCCCGGGCTGATGACAGCCTGTGTGTTCAGGCTGCTTTCCGACACTGGAAAAGGCATTGGACTTGAAGAAAGCTTTGGGTCTTGACTTTTAACACGTTTTAGCACCGTGGGTTTTGTGGGTTTCCCGAACCTTCTGAAGCTTCAGTCTCATCATCTACTGTAAAATGGGACTTTGCTGCTTCTGTGTTAGATAGCTTTGTGAATTAAAAAGAAAAAAAAAAGTGCAGTCTGTGTAAAGCATCCAAGGATAATTAACAGCGATTACTCCACATAAGCAAAACAACGCAGCTATTTAATTATTTGCGCTTTCTCCTCTTGATCACAAAGACATCAAATAGTTCTGGAAAACACGCAGAAAATTGGGGCCATCTAGAGGAGCTTGCCACAAACAGTTAAGCTTCAGAGCTAGCAGGGACATCTAAGGTTTTGACGTTGTCTGGAAGGAAGGACCGCAGGTTAGAAAACAAGACATGCGTGTTAGAAAATTACGTTTTCTAGTCCCCAGAACTCAGGAGCTTAGACAACTCCCTGAATATGCCCAGGATTCTGACCCGCTTTCTGCCAAGGTTCCCGACTTAACGAAAGCTCTCTGAACGCCTGTCGGGGAGCTGCAGGGACAGACCCCGCGAAGGTCTAGCTGACAGTCTGCAGGCGCCTAGGGTGAGAACTTTGCCTGGGCTTCGGGCCAGGTACCAAGCACCGGGCGCCACCACGCAGCTGGGGTTGGGAGGCAGAAGCCAAGGGCAACAGGGACATCAGCTTCTCAGCAAACAGGCAGCTTCCGAAAACGGCCCAAAGTCCTGTCCCGATCTTCCTTCCAGTTTTTCCGGGTGGATACTCTAAAAGAGACAGTAAGAAGCCACCGCGCCTTTAGATCAATAAATTTCGTTTACATGGGAGGACAGACGTCCCAGGGAGGGGAGAGGGGCGGCCTCAGCCCCCAGAGGCCTCCAAACAGCGTCCCGGGGACGCAGGATTAGGGAGCGCTATTCGCGAAGTCAGGCCGCCGCTGGCGAGGAGAGGTCCCAGCCGCCGCCGGCGACTTCGCCCGCTTCTCCAACTGAAGCCAAAGCAGAGCCGGCTTCTCGGTGTCAGCAGAGTGAATGGCGCACAGTTCACCTGGGATATCTCATTCCCGTCCAGCCTAGGCTGGAAGGAGCGGGGACAGAGTGGGGACAGAGTGCGGACAGTAGGCAGTGCGGTCCACGTGACCAGGAGCTGAGGCACCAGAGAGGCTACCTCTCTGTTGTCAGGATTCCAGCAGCTGAGAAGGACGCAGCCTCCACGGTCGGTCGTGAGTGTCCTCGTGGGGCCGGTCCTCCGCTGGCCCAGAAGTGTATGCTTGGCCCCATTCCGGGACGTCTTAGTACCCGCTGCCTCGCAGACTCCCGCCCACTCCACCCCTGCGTGGTCACTTCTTACTCTCTTCCCTACAGAAGCGCGTCACCTCAGGCCCCAAGCCTCGGGCTCATGAAGGCTGCTATTTGCAAGTCAAGGATTTCAAAGATTTCCATTTTTAAAATCACACTGATTTGTTTGATGGCTGACGTTGGTGCACTTCTAAATTTGGGGTGTGTGGGGGAGGGGGTCTCACCCGGCCCCAGGCTTGTCGGGAAGGTTAAGAATTTGATCGAAATGATGTTGACAAAAAGCAACAGAACCGGGACTGAGTGCGAGAGCGCATCTGTGGAGGAGTCCTCACACCTGCAACGACAGTGTGCACTGTTGGAGCATCCCCCTCCCCGGGGACAGACACAGGCTGTGTCCGCGGGGCCTGTGGCGAAGATTGCGTTGAACAAATTCTCTCGCGGTGCAGGGCGCGGGGGAGGGGGAGCCTAGGGCCTACCGATGTCTGTCACCACAATCAGCCAAAGGGCCCATTCCAGAGCTGCCGTTTCTTAGGCCCTTAAAACTGGACAGATTCAAAGATCTTATGGGAGAGCGGCCACCGCCGCCTTATTGCCCCATCCGCCTGTCAGGTAGGGCTAGTTTGGGAGAAGCTACCCCGTTAAACTCCAAGCAGTTTCCGCGGTTCAGAGGGCTCTTTTTGCTGCCGCCGCAACTGTCGCACTGCCCCTTCTGGTGACAACAGGGGCGGCTCCTGAGTTTGCCCCTTTGCACTGGGCAGGAACCTGAACCCGCTGTGTAACTACAACAGACCCTTCTTCACCAGGAGTTAGAGACGTTAAGGACCTAGCAGGGATTAGCCAAAAAGGTCTCTTCCACAAACCTTAGCAAGATGCCTTTTGATTCCCCCTTACCCTGAGAGCAAGTCACAAAACTCACTTAGGTTCCAATTCCCAAGTGCCAACTGGCTCCAGACAGCTTAAAGCAAGCTGGAGGTGGCAAACGCCTATGCATTTAGTAAACAAACAAACAAGCAAAATGAACAGGATTTGTTCATTCACCAATATTACCTAGTGCTTACTTTGGTCTGGTTACTGTGCCAAACTCAGTGGTCTCAATCCTAAAGGTCTTGGTCTGGTGTAACTCAGTATGGGATACAGATAATAAGCACACACAGATATAGAAATTGCAGGGAAGGTTTAGCCGGACACTGGTGGTGCACGCCTTTAGTCCCGGCACTAAGGAGGCAGAGGCAGGCTGATCTCTGTGATTCCCAGGTCAGCCTGGTCTACACAGCAAGTTCCAGACAGCCAGGGCTACAAGAAGAAACCTTGTCTGGAAAACAAAACAAAAAAGAAGGAAGGAAGGAAGGAAGGAAGGAAGGAAGGAAGGAAGGAAGGAAGGAAGGAAGGAAGGGAAAAGTAAAGAAAGAAATTGTAGGAAAGAATAAAGGAATTAGAGAATCCAGCAGCCCTTTACTGGCCATTCTTTCACTCAGGGCCAGATGCAGGCTTGTGTGGTAATTTGCATATATGCGATGCCCTTAACCTTGGAGACTTTTTTTAATAGGCATGGCAGTTGTACCAAAGTTTTGCTAAGAGAACTCCTGAAAGGCGCAACTGCTTCACTTTGAAGACCCAAGAGGACAAATAAACAGCTTTCAAACCCTTGCAGAGGAAGGAGCTGGGTTCTGTCACTGGGCTTTGTCTCCACCTCTGCAAATATGGAAACTGATGAGATAGCCATCATTTAATACCAGCTATTAAAGGAAGCCACGTTTATCTGTGTAAGAGCAAGGGTCTTCGTGTGTTTTCCGGCTGGCCATCATGCCTTTTCTTTTTTTGTTTAGAAAGTATATAATTATATCTTATTTAAAAGGCGTGTTTAAGAGCCACAGTTCCAACCCTACGTTTAAGGAGTTTGAGAATCAGCAGGCTTTCTGGCATCCGTGTGACGGTCTCGGGAACTGTGAGGTGGAGAGAAATGGGTGGGTGTCGAGTGGAGCAGAGCAGCTTCCTGCAGAGCCCAGACAGAAGCTGTTTCAGTGAACACCTTGTTAGAACGGCTGCAGCCCCACAGCCTCGTGGCTGGCTTGTCACCCTTTCACTCGCACTTTGGGGGTGTTTGCACCTTTCCGTTTTTCCATGAATGCCGAAAAGCATCTATTCATTGCACCCTTAGTGTTGCCAGGCTTTGCAATGGCTAAACAAGTCATTTGCCCAAGCCACAAACAAGAAGAGTTTCCGGGTGTGGTAGTATGCCTGTTGCTTCCCCTCCCCCCTTCGTCCGTGTGACCAGTCTGTTGGCTCCTCAGTGGTCACCTCCAGCCAATACAAATTTCGACGACTAGTTTCCCAGGTTCGAGGAAGAAAGGATTCCCGGGGGACTAAATAGTCTCAGAGCCCAGAAACGTGTGTGTTACAGCTTTTATAATTCTCTAAGAGTTACAACCCAGTAGCGCTGGACAACCATTCGTCAGCTCCACGGAGTCTCCTTTACCCCTAAATTTGAGAGGCACAGGGCCAAGATTAAGTCAGCTTCCGTTCTGGTCGTGTGACCTTGGCCATTGTATTGCTCTGGGGCTTCTGTTCCCTTCGTTTGAAAGGGTCGGGAGTTCTGGAGCCCCGACCTTGCGGAAAAGCAGGGCGTGTTGAGTGGTCCGGGCGTGGACAGGGCTAGCGCAGAGCTGGGCACCCGCGGGGCGGAGCCTGAGCTCGGCGGGAGGCGCAGGCTAGTTGGAACCTTGATCGACAGGCCGCACACACCTGCTTTTTTTCACCGCCCAAGCGCCGACCCCCGGAGTCACCTCTCGGCCCCTCTCCATCCCTACCATCTGCTCCGGGGTCCCAAACCCAGACTGTAAAGAGGCCGGTCCAGCCCAAAGCCTAGGTGTGCTGATGGCCGGATGGCGGAGCTCTAAGTGGAAGGGGTTCCCCAAATCTTGCCCCAAACCATTGCAGCGGGGGCCTACAGCCTTCTTCGGGGACCTGCACCTGGGTCACCTCTGCCACACGGCCCTTCCTCCAGGAGCAGAGGTTCCGGGCTGTGCCCAGGGCGGCCGCTGCGGTGGCCCTGAGGATAGGAAGCAGACGCCGAGGCGGAGCCACCGCCACCGCTGGTCCCTGCTCCTCCGGCGCGGGGACCCGGAGCTGGCGGCGGCGGGGCCTTCCTCAGGCTGCCCCGCCATTTAATCAGGGCTATTATCAGACTGGGCTTGCAGGATGGCGCCGGCCAGCTTTACCCCCATTAGCACAGGGCGGGGTGGGGGTTGGGCCCCTGCCGCAGCTGCAGCCCTTCCAGGGTATTGTGAGAAAGAGGCACTCATAGGTCTGGCTGCGTGGACCGCCCCGACCCTGCTTTCTCCAGGTCCACCGTTTTGTTAGAATTTGACTCCCAAGCTCTTCCTCTGACTTCCCAGCTCTACACGGTAGAGGCCACTCACAGACTATTCTGAACCTCAGTTTTCTCATCTGAAAAATGGGTCCCGAGGGATGTTCCGCTCCAGCTTGTCAAGATGAAATAAGATGAAGCGCCAGAAGTGTTTAAGTGTTACGAGGAAGGCCTGGTACGTATACCAGGCGGCGTCGCTACTGTTAAAACACTAGAATTTGGCTCCTTCAAAAAAAACGTGTTTTGAGGTAATCCTGAACAGCCTGCAACACCTTCTGACCTTCTGTTTCAGCCTCACGAACTCTGGTCTAGGGGGTGCAGAAGTTCTCTTTTAAAGTCCCCTCCCTCTCCCTCCCCTCTCTGCCTTCCTCTCCCCAGCCCCGCCCCCCCCGGGGGTGTGTGTGCCAGTTTCCACCAGTAACTGCGTTCAAATTACTTCAGGCCTCACTGGGCCCTTGGGTAGATACCTTCATCTCTCCGTGCCTCATTGGTCATGGCTGTAAGGAGGATGGAGGTGTTGTCCCCACGTCACATGATCAGACCATGGGCACATTAAACAAGCCAAAACTACGGAAGGCTGAACAGTATACATACTCAAGGCATTTACTGAGGAGCCACAGACTTCAGGCTTTAAGAAGACCCTCCTATACCTTTACCAGCTACTTTTCTCCTGATCGGGAAGCACGTCTATAGGAAAAGGATTCCAGTACTGGCTTAGAGAGAGAGGCTCTGATCTGCAGATTCTTTACATTTCTTGCATGACCTCTTATTGATGGTCCTAAAACCAACAGCCCAGCGTACAGATCAGTCACCATTATTATCAGAGCATAGCTAAAAAAAGAAAGAAAGAAACAAAAAAACAACCCTTAGCGTTCACAGCAAATCTGGAATTATCAGCATTGCTTCTAATCAGTAAAGTGTAATTAGCAGAGCAGGGCTAATTAGTAAAGTGCCCTTCTAAGTAGTGAATGTTTGTGAATGGTTCTTAAGTGGGATGTGCCGGGCACTCAGCCCAGTCCCATAGCCTGCGTGGGATTCCTTCCTCCCGAGCTGAGAGCTTCAGCTCCCCCAAAGCCTAATTCTAGCCACAGTTTGGAGTTGGCTGTCCCTTTGCCATGTAAAACAGCCATTCTGTACTAATGGATTTCAAGTGGTTAAATGTACCAAGAAGCAATAGAAGCAAGCACCTTGCCTGTGCTAACTAATTAGATTTCCCCCACTTAACTGATGACAGAAGGAAGGCTCAGATAGAAAACTTTCTATATTTCATGCAGCTACTGGACTACTGGGTGGTGGTGCTCTGGCTTGAACTCAGGGCTGCATCAGCTCATGCTGTCAGCCTCCAGCGCTGTTAACCCACTTCTCCTGGACTCTAAGGAGGCATTGGAGTCCTGGCAATGAACAGAAACAGGAGGGGAACAATGGTGATGGTGCTGGGGGGTAGGGTCCCTATTGCTTCTTCTAGAGTCTTCAGCTGCTGCCAGGAGTTGGTTCCGAAGGCTTTATTAGTGTGTGACGACCACCTCACCTGCACCACTTGCCTTTGAGGTGCCATTAACTCTGGTAATGTCATTGTATGTTTCTTGTATTGTTTTCTTGTTATGTCACCTAAGTATCATTTGCTGGGACCTGAGGTATGTTAAAGCCCATATAGAGGTGTGTGTGTGTGTGTGTGTGTGTTTTGTGCCTACACACACACACACACATACATATAATTTAACTTTAAAATACATTTAATAAACTTTATTTTATAGTGAACAATCTACAGGGCTATGTTTTAACAAACCAAATTATTCAGAAACATGTTAAAAGAGTTGGACAGAAAATTTTAATTATTTATTTTAAGCATTCTGAAAAAAAAAAGCCACATTTTTAAGATGGTAGCTTTTCTATATGCAGTTGTAGGTCTTCAAGGTTGTGAAACCTTCAGATCTCTTGTGCATTTTTTGGATCCACCCAGAGCTGCTACGCTCATGGCTTCTATGCTACTAAAAGGTAGGTTTTGAGAAGTGGCATGCCTGTTGTTTGATTTGGAGGAGGAGGTTATTGAAACTGCATAACTGCCTTTATGAGACTTGAGCAAAAGAAAAGTTATCACACACACACACACACTCACTCACTCACTAGCTATTACCTGGAGGACTGTTAGAGGTGACTTTGTTTAGCTTAGATTACTAACGAGAGGATTTCAGGACAGTTTAGATGGTTGAGAGAAAAGCCACAAACTTGACCTTCCTTCCCTTCCCTCCTACAGGTGGATCACCTCCATGAGTGCGTGTAGGCACATCTTCAGGTACACTGTGATTCAAGCGTCAAAGGGGATCTTCCCATTGCTGGATTCTTGGTGCTATTTCCAGGAAAATTTCCCTCCAGGATCACATGATGATTTCAGTAGGTTTCAGAACCTCCCCCTCCTTCTCCTCCTCCTTCTCTTCTTCCTTCTCCCCCTCCTCCTTTTTCTTTATCTTTAAATATCTATAAGGAAAGTCTTTTTTTTCTTCATTAGATATGCAGAAAAATAATAGCCCAGAGAATTTCTCCTTGTGGCTCACTGAGTCTGGTTTGGGATCAAGTCAAAGCACCCCGCACCCCCAGTCTCTGGAGGAAAGCTTCCAAATCCATGTGGATGACACTTCCAAATCCAAGTGAATTCAATAAGGAGAAATGAGATCTTTTCAAGTTCAAGGCCAATCTTGTCTATCTATCGAGTTCCATGGCAGCCAGGGCTACATAGAAAGACCCCTCTGTAGCTCCAATATTAGGGGCTCAGTGGACAACCAGCTAAGCTATCCAAAGTAGCAAATTATGGCTTCAGTGAGCAAATCTATCTCAAAAACCAAGGTGTAGAGCAAGAGACAAAAACATCTCATGCTGACCTCTGGCCTTTGCCTTCAGGAGAGTATCAAAGAATCAAGCCCAGGCCTTCACAACATTTACTTTTGGAGGCCATTGATCTATGTGCTTTGACAATGAAATCAATAACAAGTTCGCTGAGAATTTTGTAGTGGCCAGACAGTTGACTTTGTCCCAATGTGGCTTTGGTGGTCTTCTTTTCAACAAAAGATTAGTAGCATATTTTAGAAGGATGGATCATTTGATTCTTAAGACGGGAGTGTTTCTTATTTGATATTGACTTTCCAGGAAACAAATGTTACTCATAACCTCTTCATTTTACATGAAGGCAGTCATTTAGGAAGGTTGGTTTATCTCACAGTAACCCTCCCTCCATCTTTTGCAAGCCACTCGGTATGTTTATAACCTGCCAGATCTATTAATATAGAGATGACTTAAAGTAAAAGGATAGGATTTCATGTTCTCCACCCAGCTCCAATTTTCTTTCTGTAAAACTTCATTAAACTCTTACATCGATTCATTTCTGCTCTCCTGACACACACCTTGATGGCTATTGATCTCTATTCTCTGGGTTTTAGTTTGTTTTCCAACAGCACTTAAACTTTTGAGGAATCAACTCTCTAATCACAGGAAACTTTGATGTTACAGCCAAGAAAGAGAGAGGAATGGGGAGCCTTTGCTAGGCACGAAGTTAAGACTGACAGAATGGAAGCTAATGATGTTCACTTTCCAACCACAAACAGACAACTTGGAAGCCAGGGAAAGTGGAGACCAATGAGCTGGGGATATAGAATAATCTTGCCCCCCACTGAGTAGGACTGACCCATAGCATGGGGGAAGGGCTGTTCAAGCCACATATTTATGATGTTCAACAAACACCGAGCGGGAGGTCTACTGAGCCTTATTCTCTTTCCTATGGAGACTCCAAGCTGGCTCACCAATTCCACCTTTACTCTTGGTCACACAAGCCAGGACTGTAGCTACTGTTCACTCCTTATCCTGAGAGGGATGGGCCCTGCTGGCCACGAACTGCCCGCTTATAGGCTACGCATAAGGAACTACTAATTCCTTATTAATTCAAGTTCAATTTGTTTTAGGTTAGACACCGATGGCCATTGTAATTTTTATTTAAATTGGCAAATTTTCTTAGAGAAAGAGAATATCAAGTCATTGACATTAAGTGGGAATCTTGTTGTATTGAAAAGGAAACTATCTTGAATGTTTTTAAATTATTAAACTCTTATTTAACCAAGAAATAGTGATGCATATAAAACAGGATTCCACCAAACACACACACACACACACACACACACACAGCTGGTGTGCTGAGGTGTGTTTTATGAGCACAGGGAGTTTTCTATTTTCTGAACTTGCTGCTAACTGTAATGCAGAATGGGTAGTCTCGCTTAAAAGGATGTGGACTGAGAGAAACCTGAAAAGGAAACCCCACTAGACCTCTTAGAATAAATCATGTGGCTGGCCTAAGAGGCCGGTCCTCTTAAAAGGGAGAACACTCACTTAAACTGTGGCCTTCAGTGAGGTCAATGACCAGTTCTATTTTTCATTACACCAGTGCCAATAACCACCTTAGATCCTCCAAGGAGTGTTGTTCTGAAACAAAAGCCAGATGAGTTTGGGATCTGTTTATATTTCAGAGATAATAAGCAAAGTGTCCGGAGAAACAGTGGGAATGGGGATCAGAACCTTACCACTCAGCACAGTCTCAGGCCTGGTCCTTCCCAACCAGAAGAGGAAAAGGAAAACATCTGTCCAGCTTCCTCGGGATATGCTCAAAAATCTGTCATGGTACAGTTCTTTTGTGAGGTCCAAAAAAAAATCATGGATGTGAAATTCCCCTTTAAAAAGGAAAAATCCTCACAAAAGGTATTTGGACGATTTAAAAGTTTCAAATGCGCTGCAAGAAATTTTAATCAACTGCATTGACATGAGAATTTTAGCATGGCAATAAGCCATTTTTCTAGATCCAGATTTCTTGACATAATTATGGTGTGTGTGTGTTTGTGTTGTGTGTGCTATATTATATTATATATAATGTAAAAAAGATTTGGAGGCTGTCCTTTCCTGATGATAACTAATTAGGCTTCGGGATCACCAGCCTCCCTGGTCCCTGTTCCTGGTATGACATCCTCGTAACTATATGCCTCCTTATATTGTGCCAGGATGACCAAAAGAATGCAGCAGGGGAGATGTGTCACTTCTAAGATTAAGTTAAAAATATGTCGGTTTCAACTTCCCCCTCCCTCCCAGCCCCTCTCCTTCTCTCTCCATGCACCCCCTGCTCTTTCTCTTTTTTCTCTTTCCATTCATCTCTGTTCCTCTCTGTTCTCTTTTGTCTCTCTCTGGGAGAAGTATTGTGCCACGTTACGAGCAGCCCTGTGCAAAGAGGAGTTCTCTGCCAGTAGCTAATTTTGTTTTGAAAAGGAAAACTATATGGCTAAACTTTCAACTGAATTCTCTAGCAAAGTCAAGGTTTTAGATAGTTCAAGCCTGCCAGTCAATCCAATTGCAACTTTGTGAGGAGATCTGTAACTAGAGCTACTTAGGCTAATGGACACAGTGTGACACAATAAATGTTTAGCATTGTAAATTGCTAAAATGTCATAATTTGCCGTGTAGCAATAGATAACTTTACACAGTTTCTCACAGGGAGAGAAAGTTATCGCACATGATAAATTCAGTTAGCTAGAAAGAACTTGATCTGTTGGGCACACACACCCTCACATCAACCTAGCCTTGGTAAACATGAGACGTAGAGCTGCTGAATCTAAAAGCATCTTTTGATGCTGATGTTGCCCTTAATGAAACACAGAGATGAGAATTAAAACTCACCAAAGCCCCTGCAATGTCAAAATGGCCAGAGACCTTAAATGCACAAAATCACAATGGCAAACAGGGGAGCTGACAGCCCCATATAAGACACTGAAGGCATGCTTCTTCTGCTATTCCCAAGTGAGACAGGTTTGGGAATTGACATAGAAGGAAAATCATTTTTCAAATTACTAGTTACATAAAAGTGCCAGGGATTTATTAAACGTCTCCAGTTCCATCTAGAATTCTATTGTGTTTGACAGACTTTGTTAATTTAATAATAATCCAGTCCTTCTCCAGATGGAACCATTTTCTATATATTTTTTGTTGAGGTAAAAATATATATATATATAGGTTAAAATGAGGGTGTGTAGGGATTACTGTTTATGTTTCAAATGTTTTGGGCTTTTTGTTTTTTCAAGACAGCATTTCTCTGTGTAGCACTGGCTGTCCTGGACTCGATTTGTAGACCAGACTGGCCATGAACTCGTAGAGATCTGCCTGCCTCTGCCACCCTGTGCTGGAATTACAGGCTTGTATCATCACACCTGACATGTTTCAAATCTTTAATACTGGCCTTAATCTCTGCAAGTCCTCCAGGTTTATGGCATTGGTTTTGGTTTCCTGTTCTGCCAGAAGAGGACATTTTTAGAATCTTCAGCCTGTTCCTTCCTACCACCCTCACACTTGTCAGGCAGCCAGCAAGGATGTTCTGATTCCCCAGTCTTCTCCAACTGCGCCACTGCAGGAGTGCACATCACAAGTCCAGGACAGCAATCCATCAAGGTTTGGAGTAGGACTGACTAGGACCCTAACTCCACTTACTGCTGAAACTTTTTCAAAAGCTTAACATTGATCCAGGGACCACAGAGAAATTTGGAGCTACAGAAATCGAAGTAACCGTAATACCATGTCTAATAAACTCCACTGGCTTTGCGTACTGTTTGCCCTTCTCCCTGGTTCACTGGCACTCAGTTATGTGGGCACAGTTTCCTCTGGAAACATATCTAGTGAGATTTATACTATCCTTTATGGTAATGGCACCTGCTTTCCTTCTAAGTCAAGGAGTCTAGGTCTGTGGTGTTGCTTAGGTTTGGGAATGGATGAAAGATCTTTCTCTGCACCTCCCCCCCCCCCCCCGTGACAACATAAATCATGATTTTGCTCAACAACCCCACTGTTTTCCTGCTAATACAAACCAAGTAATATTTCCTCAGGAAGTCATTTTCTTTTCTAGGAGCACCATGGTCAGTTGCCCACCACTGGCTACCCTGATGTGTCTGAACGCCATGGCTGCCATTCAGCACTGGCCTTCATTACAGTAGCCACATACCGTGCTGCCATTTGGCCACTACTCTAAAATCTCATCATCTCACAGAAATCATCATTCTTCTTTTAGTGGAGCACCACCTGACTTATCAAGGATGCCTACCACAAACGGGGTGCTGGCTCTTCTCTCCCCAGTGCATTTGCACATTCCACAACAGACTGACAGCTCCCAGGGGCCACAGGCATAGGTTACTTATAAGAAATTTACTGTTACGTACATCTCCCTGGGCTTCTAGAGTCCTTCTTCCACGCCATAGCAGAGAAGTTCTGGCATCTTGATCTCCTTGAATATAGACCACTGATATATTCAGTCTTCCAAGCAAACAAAAAGTCAGAATTATTTCAGCTAGGAAAACAGACACATTAAATTCTGAAAATAATGAGTGCAATCCTATTAATAAATTAGCTTATAATATATTGTGCCAAATGTGTACTCATTTTTATACATGGTCCCCAGGTTCTTGCCAATAAAAATGACAAAGAAATAAATTATGAAATATGCATATTTGTGTATACACATATTACATTGTATGTGTGTACACAAATATGCATATTGATATAACCATATCAAACAATGTAAGAATGAAATTGTGTTATTATCAAGGTAATGGATGTAATTGGAAACCATCACATTAAGCAATAAGCAAATATCAGAAAAACAAATGTTGTATGCTTCCTCCTGTGGAAAATGTAGCTTTAAAAGTGTACATACATACATACATATATATGCATACTTACACATGTGTATATATGCAGCAGAGAGGGGACTCTTTGGGGAAATTGGAAGACCACCAGAAGTGCGGAAAGAGTATAAGAGAACACAGTGGATATGGATATGAGGAACATACAACAGCATAAGGTATGGAAATGCTGAAATAAAGCATATTATTTTGTTAGGTGGCTAAAAGGTTTAAAATAAATAAAAATGATTGGTTACTTAAAAACTGGGAGGTGAATGAGCTGTACTTCTACATAATAGCCTTTACAACTCTTCTGAGGTGTGTTGAGATCTCACTAGCCATAAATTCGGAGGAAATAGGGGAATTGGGATAGTCTTGATGAAAACAGAGATCTTGCTGTGAAAAGGTTTAAACAGGGGAGGATGGTATTAACATTAATGTAAGAGATTTGCTGAGGCTGTATATTCAACTTTAAAAAAAACCTTACCTTTATTTTACACACATTGGCATTTTGCCTACATGTATATCTATGGGAGAATGTCAAATACTGGAGTTAGAGATGACTGTGAGCTTTCCTGTGGGTGCTAGGATTTGAACCCGAGTCCTCTAGAAGAACAGTCAGTGCCCTTAACTGCTCAGCCATCTCTCCAGGCCCCCTGTACATTCAACTTTTATCAACCCAGAAGAGTTATATTTAAGCCTGATTAGCAATTTTTAATAATTCTTTGTAGCAATAAGACCTGCTTTCCTGTTAGTTCAAGGAGTCTGTGTTTGTCAGGTTGACAACCATGTAGCTATGTCTGTCCTTGGCTGCAAATAATTAATAAGTTAATTAATTAATTAAAATTTAAAAACTAATAAACAAGAAAAAAAACAGTGCTTCAGAAAAATAAACTTTCTCTGATTGATTTGGAAAACAAAACAAAACCTTAAGGCTGCCATCAAGATGGTCTAGATTATCTAATGGCTGATGTGTCTTGAGCACAAGGACCTAAATTTGGATCTCCAGGACTCAAAAAGTGAGCTGCAGTATGCCTGTAGTCTCAACCCAGACGATGTGGAGACACGAGGAGCCCTGGGCCTTCCTGTCAAGACAGACTGGCTGAAGTCATAAGCTCTTGCTTCCGTGGCTGACCTTGTCTCAAAAGAATGAAGTGAGAACAAACAAAGAAGAATCCATATGTTGACCTTTGGGCTTCACACACATGCACACACGCGCGCGCGCGCACACACACACACACACACACACACACACAAACACAAACACACTCACAACTGATGTCAGAATTTCAGTTTGTTAGCTTTTCAGCACCATTATAAGTCACTGACCCACTCCACAGTACCTGAAATCTTTATCCCTCCTGTAGAGGTTGGATGTAGCAGCTTTTAACTAGTGATTTGCTCCAGCAATAGCTACAAGGTTTCTGTAATTAAAGTCATCTTGCTGCTATTAAATGCAGCATATCCTCAGGATTCCATATCCTGCTGGTGATGAGTTCTTCCCAAACATTACAAAAACTTGTCATTATTGGACTCCACTTACTTGATTCCTACCCTTTGTTTTATTATTAGCATCTGTTTTACTTTATGTATGACAGAGACTCCCAGAAGACACTAATGCCTTAAAAAATATGTACTTTTTAGACAGGCTTTATCAGTGTTCCTACCTGTGCCCTGAGGTTCTAGCCTTTCTTTTGAAGAGCTTCATTTCACACCTTATGAGAAAAAATTTGCTCAGCTTTGACTGAAAAGTCTCTTTTGTTATGAAATAGAATTGTTCTCAGATTTACAGAAAAAATGCTAACGTGGATTTCAAATGCACCGTAATGTGGGCTGGAGAGGTGGCATGGTGTTATTAATGCTATGCTTCTTGGTCTTTTTGTCAGCTTCACAGGAGTTGGAATCCTCTAGGTAGATAGATGAAACCCCCATTCACAAAATGCTCCCATCAGATTGGCCTGTAGGCAAGTCTCTAGGGCATCTTCTTGACTAATGGTTGATGTGAAAGGGGTGGGTTTATTGTGGGTAGTGCCTCCCTGGATTTTAAAAAACAAACAAACAACAAGAAAAGCTAAGTAAGCCATAAAGAACAATCCAATAAGTACCATTCTTCATGGCCTCTGCTTCAGTGCAGTTCTCTAGGTTCCTATCTGGAGTTCCTACCCTGACTACCCTTCATGGTGGACTATAAGCTCTAAGCAGAAACAAACACTCCCCTGCCCACAAATTACTTTTGGTCATAGTGTTTTATCTACGATGTGGTGCTTTGAATTACATTGGCCCCCATAGGCTCACATGTTTGCATGGTTAATTCCCAGTTGATGAGCTGTTAGGGAAGGTTTAAAAAGTATGGCCTTGTTGGAGGAAGTGTGTCATAGGGGTGGGCTTTGAAGTTTCAAAGGCCCATGCCAGGTGTAGTGTTTCTCTCTCTCTCCCTTTCTCTTTTCTTCCTTCCCTCCCTCCCTCTTTTCTGTTTGTAGATCAGGATGTAGCTCTCAGCTGCTTCTCCAGCACTATGCATGCCATGCTGCCTACCAGATGAACATGGACTAACCCTCTGAAACTGTAAGTAGGCCCCTCAATTAAGTGCTTTCTTTTTGCCTTGGTCATGGTATCTCTTCACAGCAACAGAATAGTACCTAAGACAAATAAACCCCTATTTAGGACATGGTACCAGGTATGTAGAACATTGCTGTAACAAACCTGATCTTCTTGTTTGGGGGAAGATTATAGAAGTGTTTGGAAGTTTGGACTGGAGACACCATTGAGTGCTCAGAGCTTAATGTGCTATCGTAGGGACAGAAAAAAGCAAAGGGTCTGGCAGACTCCTATTAAATGTTTATATCAAACACGTTTGAAAAAACAAACAACCAACACCAAACCATTCCACTGCCTTTCCCTGACACTTGGGAAGGCCCTACTCTGATCTTCCATATTTGGACAGGTATCTTGTCTATAAGATTCTATTTGAGATGGTGTAATGATGTTGTAATACCAGAAGTCCCTCTGGTCATATCAAGCAACAGATTAGCTTTTTAACATATGTGTAGGTAGATTCTGGGTGAGCAAAGAGGTAGACTTGTGATCAGCCACTCAATAGAAGAGAGTCTGTTGCACCTCAGTCTCTCTCAGGCAGTAGAGACCACAAAAAAATCTCTTTAGCTATCTTGTACTCCACATTTTTTTCAAAGAAGGATTTAAGAATGATTTTAACAGCTATTATACAAAATAACAGCTCATTCAATATAGGCTTAAATGACAATGTAGAAGAGCTGGTCACATAGATACATCCCATCCCTCCTACCCAGATGTGACTTCCTAATCAACTCTTCAGCTGCTGACATACCCAAATACAAAGACGTTTTCAAGCATATCATTCCACAGCAAGGCAATCCTCAAGGGACGAGAGACCACACGAGCAAGCTTTCTAAGGGAACAGGACAATGGAAGAAGAACAAGTTAATGGGAAGAGAGCATTTCAAACCTTTACAGGGTGACAGCCGATCAAGGAGTCATTCGATTTGGAGATTAGGGAGCTAATTAGTGATTTCCCAGAGAACATTTGATTAGAGTCTCCAGGGCTGACACCAGACTGCAGGAGAGCATGTCAGGAGCAGTGGCTGAAATCAAATGGGCGTGGCCCATGTGAAGCTTTTCTCTGAGAAGTTCCATCCGAAGCATGAGTCACACTCGCAGGGACAGAAGGGATCAGGGCGGAAATACAGAAAGCCATGTGGATACCTTAGAGCTTTCATTCAAATGCTCCTTTGAGAGCCCCTGGTTCCACACAACTTGATGACAGACTGTCATCACCTTAGCTATCAACCTCTCTGGGAGGTTCAGGTAGCCCATCTTTCACTAAATAATGGGCAGTATCATGAGCAAACTTGCTGATGCACTATTCTAGTCTTTTATAGCATAATTAGGTTTCATTATCTCTCCCTCTATTTATCCTTCTTCCTAACACGAATATACAACATAGATGCTGTCTTTGGGAGCCCACAGGTGAGATGGTCATGAGAGGAAATGGTCAGCAATACCTTACATATTAGAGGCATGGAGAGAGGCTTGTTGTCTGAGAAAACTTCCTAAAGATCTCAAAACATGGTTAAGAGCTTGTAACACAGTTAAATAACAGAGGGAAAAACCTGATGAAGTGAGTTTATCAGATGACTTTATCCAGCTGGCAAGTGAAGGGAGGCTAGAGGAAGAAGCTTGTGTTCTGCCTTTTATTTGCCAAGCCGCAGGATGAGGTATATGTCTTTGCTTAATAATTAAATGAGAAAATTAAAGTCTGCTTGTGGTTTCAATAAAGACAGATATTTTCTGCAAGGTTGGCCTGAACTCCAAATTGGAAAATAAGTGACTAAAATTACACTAATGGTCATGTAGTCACGATGGCCTTGGGTGGAGAGTCACCTGCAGAGAGAGATATGACTTGTCTAAAAGCCAAATCTGAAAATGCAGCCATACAGTGGAAGGTTGGGCCACCTGCTGTGAGAATCCAGGCAATAGCAAGTTTCATACTGGTCCAAGGCCTGTCTTCCTCTAGACCTGGTTCTTAATGAGCCCTCAGAAATGGAGGAATTGTTTCTTCAGCCCCAGAGCTGCTTCATCAAGGTGCTGTGCTGATGTCCCACCTAATCTTTTCTGATGACAGGCCTGGTAACCTTTGGTAGCACTTGGATTTTTTTAAGGGAACAAAAGGAATCACCAAGCACAGAAGCTAAACAACCAAGTCCCCATGATTAGCAGCCCATGTCTAGCCTTCATATTGAGTTCTTCATGTTTCCCAGTTTCTTATTAACATGAGACAAAGTATAAAAGCCCCCTAGTCAGAGGGCAGGGGTTTCTTCTTGGTACATTTCTGTAGCATAAGTAAAATCCTTACTTCCCAGCTCAAGTGGCCAAATAGGAATCCAAGTGTAACTCTTAGAGGAACATTTCGTGAGTAAGCAAAGGACAATGATGCTATTAACATGTACCTGCTCTCGGTTCCCCTTCAATAGTGTGTCAGGGAGCAAGGGTTCCCTATGAGATCTGACAAGCGTGGGCTGTTGAGGAAGTGGAGGGGAAGCTCTCTGTTCATATGACTAATTAGACAGGCTTCATGCTGGGTTGCTCTTTTTTGATGCTGGTCCTAGCCCTAATTGTCAGTTTGCTACTTGGAAAAGTATGGTTGAGTTCAAATGCGTGTGTAGCCTGTTTTCTCTTCGTATTCTGAGCTGAAACTGATGCAAGGTGACAGCGAACAGAAAAAAGACTCATGGCACTCAGCAAAGCTTTTCAAGTTCCCCGCGCAAGCTTAGAACTAGAAGCAGCTCCAGAGGGTGGGATTTAACACTTGCCCTGTCTCACACCCGCCAGGAGCTGTATCCAAGAAATGGCAGGCCTGTGTGATGGGCAGCCAAGAGTCCAGACATGCTGATTAGAGGTCTGACCAAAGGCCAAGGTGGATTGAGAACTGCACACAGCCTACGTATCTGAGAGAATGCTGAGAAACAGAATGTGAGATTGATGCAGAAATGGCTGAGCTTCCTTATGTGACACTATCACTGCTTTTTGCAATGTGGCTTTGCAGATTTTCCCATTGTGGTGGGATTACTTTCCTCAACCAAGGCTAGGTTGGTCTTTTGACTTGTGTGGACTAGTAGAAAATACAGTATATGATTGTACGTTAGTTCCAAGCCAGCAACATGAGACTCTGGTGAACATGGACCCTTCCTCTTTAGAGAATACTCATACACAAACCTGAGAATGGAGAGTTGAATGTCTCTGAACTGGACCTTCATAGCTGAGCTTATCCTAGATGATTCTGTGAGAAGATAAGCCACCATCTGACTATGATCCATAAGCAATCCCAGCCAATCTAACTTAGCCTTACTCTTATCAGAGGCTGAGTTGGGAGTTTGTCTTAGTCAACTCATGAGCACAAATGCACAAGAGGAAATGCTTATCGATTGTAGTGATTGAACTTCAGAGTGTGTGTTAATTCATGTCTTCTGGACAGAATACGAAACACTGAGTTAGATAAACAAGAGACTGATTACATAAAACACCAGTAATGGAGGAAAATAGATATAGGAACAACCTTCAGACTGAGATATGGATTGGACTTCCATGAAATAACAAAGAGGGTGTTGAGCAAAATGCCTCAGACTACATCATGGTTTTCTGAAAGTTCTAGCCAGTCTGATGGGTATTTCTTGAACTGAGAGCACTGGAAAGGAGCCCTGTGCTTCACAAACGTGGGTCTGTAACTAGTAATCTCTATATGCTCAGTCATGGGCTGGGAGCAGCCTAAAGGAAGTGGAGCCCCACTGTGAACTTTGGGATGAATCTATAAGGGCATCAACATGAACCATTAATCACCAACCAATAAACCTAAACTACATACAGTGTGTTGTCATGCAGTGCTAGTAGGGAGGTAGACCAGATAGATCTGATATATGAAATAGATAGACTCCTAGCCTTCAGAGATCTTGACTATGACCTGAGATTGATATCTTTTAGATCAGATCTGTTGACTCTGATCAAAACTAAAAAAGCTTTTCCTGAAATAACATCAAAGTTTCTCATTATTCTTTGTTAACTGTAGTACCAAAGTCAGAAGTGTCCTGAAAAAATACAACAGATCCTGCATTCCAGTCTTTAGAGGTCACAGGTATGCCTGCTGTTCATTACTTTCCCTAAAAAAAGTCACATGGTGTTCTCCACAGCATGCCAGAAATTAAATCTTTGGCCAAGAGGCTTTCAATTACCTAGAGTTGAAATTGACTTCAACCTATGTGATAAAAGTTACAGAATATTGTTGTTAGTGGCAAAGCTTCCTTGCACCTGTGTGGAATAGGTTAGAAGCCTCATTTGTATTGTTTTTATACAGCAATTTAATTAGAAGCATTTGCAACCAATATTATTAATTAGTTTTTATGGGCATCTTGGGAGAAGATACAACCTCAGATTCAATTAACATTTATGCAACTCTGTTTATGTGGTAGGCAGTTTGCCAAAGATGTATCTTATTGAATTTTCACCAAAACCATGGGAGGTACTTATTATCTCTATTTGTTTCAAGGATTACACTGCTATATAGAATGCAGAGGTCCCTTGACTTCACAAGCCATAGGCTCAACATGCTTTCATTAAGTATTCACCAAATTCTATGAACCAAACTACTTGATAGTCATATCAACATAGTCTCTGCTCTTAAATTCCTCATAATTGGGAAGTAGAAAGATATCATGATCAAATACTCTAAGACAGTGGTTCTCAACCTTCCTAATTCTGTGATTCTTTAATACAGTCCCTCATGTTGTGGTGACCTCCCCACCATAAAATTATTTTGTTGCTACTCCATAACTGTAATTTTGCTACTTTTTACAAATCTTAATGTAAACATCTGATATTCAGGATAGCTGATATGCCTGAGATGTGTGCTGCACCTGAGAATGGCAAAGCTAACTGTAAGGTTAAGGAAGACTTAGAGTAACTCAGCGTATGATTTGGTGGTATGTCTTTCAGAGGAATGATTATAGTAAAAGGAGGTCATACGGTTGGTTTGTAATCCAAAATGGCTGCTGGCCTATTTAACTGGAGAGTAGGACACAGAGGAGTGGCCATTTGGGGGCACAGTAAGAAAGCCAAGGGAGAGACTACAGGAGGAAACTTGATCTGGTACTTGATGCTGGTACTTGATCTGGGGGCTTCTGGACCCCCAAACTGTAAAGAGATAATGCCAGGAGCATTTCTGAGTGAGGCAGAGCACTGCAGCTGAGCAAGAACTGTAGAAGCAGAGCCAGGCTGAGTTGCTTGTCTTGGATTAACCCAAGATTCTTCAGTAAGTCAGCTCTTACTCCAGACCTCAGATCACTTATTGGTGAAATGAGGGACAAGCCCAGAAGTGTTTCCCACAGTATGTTTCACGGAACGTTGACTCCTACCCCCCAAGACATATCTCAAGAAAGAGAGTGGAGGAGGTTCTCTATGGACTGATATATTTGGGAGCACCATACACCACACTCTCCCGTAAGTATTCTGACTTGGAGCAGTATGCTAAAGGTTATGAGGAGTCCTTCAGTCAGAAAACCTTGTTTTATGTAGAACTCATCAACTTGATTTAACCCATTTCAACATCGCACTTAAAACTGACACATGAAATTTGCAGGCAAATGGTGGGAACTAGAAAAGATTATCCTGAATGAGGTATCCCAGAAGCAGAAAGACACACATGGTATATACTCACTTATAAGTGGATATTACACATATAATATAGGATAAACATACTAAAATCTGTACACCTAAGGAAGCTAAGCAAGAAGGAGGCCCCTGTGTAAGATGATCAATCCTCGTTCAGAAAGGCAAATGGGATGGACACTGGAAGAAGGAGAAAACAGGAAATAGGACAGGAGCCTACCACAGAGGACCTTTGAAAGACTCTACATAGCAGGGTGTTAAAGCAGATGCTGAGACTCATAGCCAAACTTTGGGGAGAGTGCAGGGAATCTTATGAAAGAAGAGGGAGATAGAAAGACCTGGAAAGGACAGGAGCTCCATAGGGAAAGCAACAGAACCAAGAAATTTGGGCCCAGGGGTCTTTTCTGAGATTGATACTCCAACCAAGGACCATGCATGGATAAAACCTAGAGCCCCTGCACAGATGTAGCCCATGGCAGTTCAGTGTCCAAGTGGGTTCCCTAGTAAGGGGAACAGGGACTGTCTCTGACATGAAATGATTTTGCCTGCTCTTTGATCACCTCCTTGCAGTGAAAGGAGGGGGACAACAAACCACCCATTAAACCTTTTACCCAATATTAGTCTTGCCTACAAGAAGTGTGGGGATAAAGTTGGAACCGAGATTGATGTAATGGCAAACCAATGACTGGCCAAACTTGAGACCCACACCGTGAGAGAGAGCCAATAGTGACACTATTAATGATACTCTGCTATGCTTGCAGACAGGAGCATAGCCTAACTGTCTTCTGAGATGCTTCTTCCAGCAGCTGATGGAAATAGATTCAGAAACCCACAACCAAACAATAGGTTGAGATCCAGGAGTCTTGTGGAAGAGTGAGAGGTAGGATTGAGGGAGCTGGAGGGGTCAAGGACACCACAAGAAGACCTACAGAATAAACTGACCATGGGGGCTCACAGAGACTGAACCACCAACCAAAGAGCTTGCATGGGCTGGACATAGAGCCCCATGCACATATGTTACAGGTGTGCAACATGATCCTGGTGTGGGTTCCTGACAAGTAAATTAGGGGTTGCCTCTGACACTTTTCCCTGCTTTTGGATCCCTTTCCCTTAGCTGGGCTGCCATGTCTGGCCTCGGTGGGAGAGGATGTGCATGGACTGGGCTGAGCCTTCATGCATGGGGTGAGTTGGTACCCATGGGAGGCCTCCCCTTCTGTGAGGAGAAGAGGATGGGGGAATAGGGGAAGTGAGGCATGATGGTGGAACTGGAAGGAGAGGAGGAAGGAGTCTGCAATCAGGCTGTGAAAGACAAGAAAAAAAGAAAGAAAGAAAAAAAAAGATAGTTGGACACTTTGGACCTAAGTGCCTGCTGTTTTTTTATCCCCTAAGCCTAATATTAGTGACATCAGTTGGGCTACATTCTCTGGTTTGATAGTTGATTTTTATTGTTGTTTTTTCTAATATTTAATGTTTGTTCTTTTTTTACCTTTTTTTTTTCTCAAAAATTTACCTGCCAATGTGGAATACCATTGGTAACATTGTTGATCCTGAATTTGTTTTTATCTTAAATACGCCAAACTGTTTCACCATCAACTTGATGTTGAATGTTCTCTGAAAAACTGTCATCATGCTCAGTAAAATTTCTTTTCCTTTTTTAAAGAGTTTTAATGGAGATGATTGTTGATTTTTAACAAAATCATTTTTTCTAGAAGTATTATATTAGTTTTAGCCTTTGAATTATCAGTTTAATAAGTTACATTAATTGATAAAATTATTCTGACATTACTAGAATAACAGTACCTTGGATATGATTTATTAGTGTGATAAGTTAACTCATTTCAGAATTTCACACTAATGAAATTACTAGCTTTTAGTGACTGTAATAAGAAGTGTATGTCTTTAAAACACTTAAATAAAGCAGACCTGTGCTAATAAGAATTTCACCAGGGTGCCTTATTTCTCATTAGGTAAGCAAGCTGTCCAGGCCTAGTTCAACGTGCTAGCAGTCAGATGTTGATCTATTTTAATACCCAACAATGAATGCGCAGAACTTAATAAAAAGTGGCCCATCTCCAGAGAGATAGTTAGAGAAAATTCTGTTGCACCGACCTCAGTTTATAAACATTAGTTGTAGCAACAACAAATATTGTTGCAAGAACTACACTTTTTAAGGTAAATTAAAAATTAGACAATAAAAAGTTGTTTTTTAAAAAAAGTTATGCCAGAGGCTGGAGAGATGGCTCGGTGATTAAGGGCTCTTGTTGCTCTTGCAGAGGACCCTGGTTTGATTCTCAGCACCGACAACCATCCCTAATTAAAGTTCCAGAGGAGCTGATACCCTCTTCAGACCTATGCTAACATCAGACATGCACATGGCACACAGGTATACACACAGAAAAAATACGCAATACTCATACATTTTAATTTTTAATTTCAAAAAGTATGTCAGCAATTGTCTGGAAGTTCCCACTTCTGATCCCACTCTCATGAAAACTGATGCATAAAGGTTGTTCTACAACACACAGTTATAGTTTTCACTGTAAAATAAAAACACCATTTCTAATGTGCACCAACAAAATGCACCTATGATTTCTTTTTTCAATGCAACTTTTTTATTTTTGAGAACTTAATATGTAAATACTATGTTTACATAATTTCTAAGCCTTCCTCTCTTTCCCCAACTCCCCCTATGTCCCTCTCAAATGCATGACCTTTTCTTCTACAAATTATGCTTGATGCACACACACACACACACACACACACACACACACTTTGTACTGAGTCCATTTAGTGTTACTCTTGTGTATATGTGTTTAGAGCTGACCACTGGGATGAGATAACCTATCAGGAAGTTTGTCTCTGGGGGAAAAAAAGCCCTAATTCTCCTCTTAGCAGCTAAATTACCTGTAGCTCTCCAAAACTGTTACCTAGACCCACAACTGATTCAAAATTTAGAGAATTAGTGGCTGTGTTGGTTCATCTAGAGCACCTGCCAATTTCTTGTCACATGGTGCTAGCTAAGAAAATGTATCTTGTCTCTATCTTTTCTCAGACTGACTAGAATATTTAAACAATACAGCTGGACTAATTAAGATGATAAAATGGAAAGATCCCCAAGGCTGATATTTTATGTATCTTTTCCTATTAATGTAAAACAAAGAAAGAACACAAGACAGCAGAGAAATTGCATTGGGTTGTTTGATTTGGCTTCTAACCAGTTTACTTTGCATTTATTATTGACTTAAATGCTTATTCAAATCTTGATAGGCATACTCAGATACACATCAGGGGGAGATTATTAATTTATACTCATCTCAGTAATGTTTCTCAGCTACAGAGACAATCAAGGTTTGGGGATCTCCAGAGAAACATACACTAAACAGTAACTTCATTAACTCCTTAATTTCCTTACAACCACAGCAAAAAGCCCATGTAATTGCTGCTACTGAATCCATGGAAACACTGGTGTGGGGTTTCCAATCCCAAAACTCCTGGACCACTTCTGTGCTAAATGAGGAGCATGACTCAGTGGATCACAGAATACCAAGACTGGGAGGGAGACCGGCTTGTTGTAGGCAGCTCGTCTGACCTCATAACCAGTACAGTTTAAAACTTCTGGACTTTGATGATGAACCTCCCTGCTTACACAATGATTTCCTTGAGTATTAGTGAAATCCATGGAGATAGACACCATATCAATAAGCTAAAGAAATATACTGGATAATGGAAAGGAATACCCCTCGTTTATTTTAATTTTGGACACCACATTGAAGATACAGAAGCTCCTAGACTGATGATGTGTCATATTCTAATGAACCTACTGTAAGTTGAAAACCTTCAGTGAATCTACCTTTTGTAACAGCCTAGCTTAGCAACACAGTGGTCTGTACGGTTGTCTTCGCTCTCGCCGATGACTAGGGAGTGTGGTTCATTGCTGCTGCCCAATATCTGAACATATCAACCCATATATTACTAGCCCATGAAAATATGCATCTTCACAATTGGAGATGTGGTTTCTATTGAATGAAAGTAACTTCTGCACCACCTTAAGCTTAAAGAATGCTAAGGTCACTGTAAGTATGGGACAATCTATGTTTTTAGTGCTTATAGAATGTAAGAACTGGCTGTAAAATGCTGCTTTCCACCATGCTCTTTTAACACTATAAACCGTGTATTAGAGTGCTTGGCTTGATTTTGTTATGACAGATGACCTTGGCGTTCCACTGCTGCATTTCTTTGGCCTGTGACGATTACATTTACAAAACATAATGATATCAGCATTACGTGCCTACTGCTGCAAAACAGGCAAGGCATTATGGGACAACCTGGGCATTGTGGACCATCCTAGACATTGTGGGCCATCCTGATCCTGGTCAGCCTCTTTTGCTATTCATGAGCAAAAAACAAAGAATCTTGTGGAGTTCATGGTTCAGGGGATCTTGAAAGATGATGGTGCACTGAGGTGGAGGCAGGACACATGGCTGTGGAACAGGCCTTTGTAGTATTAGCCTGATGACTGGAGGTTGTGTGCCACAGCAGTTAGGGGACTTTCCAGGACACCTATTGTCATACAGCAATGGAGCTGAAATCAAGCCTCCTAATATCCAGTTCTTGGTGTTGACTGCAGATTACCCTCTAGGCAGAATTATCCATCTCCATGGACTTCTAGGAGTATTTTCTTTCTCACTGAAAACCTTCTAGGGAAGATTGTATCTGTTACAAAGCTGAAATAACAAGTGGTGAGTGGTCATATTGGAGTTCTCATTACAGTGTGTTTTTATTCTCTCAGATACAGCTGATGGGTCACTGGGCAATAAGTGCCCAGTGTGAAATAAACCACTTTCTTGGTGGTGTGGAAGACAGGGAGGAACTTAACACTGTTTAGGGACATCTGAAATTTTCCAAGGAATTGAGGGAAATGACTAAGTCTGCTGGGGAAGATGGTTTCATAGGATTTTAGTGAGTCTTTTACCATTAGCTTGAAAATAATTAAAAAGCCATAGGTAGGGAGCATTCTGGTTGATATACACCCTGCCTTTTAAATGCATATGGAGCTCACAGCAAGCCCCCATGACCCCTTTCCAGGAGTTCATGACTGAACCCAATAACTATCTCACTATCATGCTCCTGGGGAGAGTCAAGGCAATGCTTGTTCCTTCAAGTCCAGGCTTCACTGTGCTAGAAAGACTAAACTCTGTTTCTTAGTTATAACTATTAAGAGACTTAAATATGAGACCTAAGGCTCCTTTTGATAATAGGAAGCAGCTCTCACTCTAGTCCAGGCTTGCTTCTGTCTCAGCTTCAAATGTGTTAGTATTACAGATATGGGCCATTGCATTCATGGCAACGGCTAGATTTCACTGAGCACTTACTGTATGCTAAGCACCTTGTTTATAACATTAGATCTTTTACTTGAGTGCTTATGGTTTATTTTCTTCCACGTTAGATATGAAAATGGCATGAAACATTGTTTTCAGCTTAACAAAAACCCACAGAAGGGATACAAATAACAAGGAATACAATAGTCTTCACTAGAGAGAGCTCTGCGGTGCCTGTCCCCATCACAAACATGGGGTTCCTCCCTTCATAGTCACACTACTCTTGCAGAAACATGACTTGGGGTTTTGTCCATTACAAATAATGTGATATGAGCCTCCTGTGTACACATTGTCACAATTCTGCCACATGTCTTTAATACAGGTGCCTAGGGATTAAGTTGCTGATCCTTAGTCTTTCCATTTAGTTTCCATAAGCAATGCTACACTGGCCTCTAGTTATACCACCGTGCTACTTGTAGAAGTAGTTTACAGAGGTGCTTCCTTGTCTTTACATAATATGCTTTAATATTCACCAATCTGGTGTTGATTGTTTTGTGGTCGTTAGTGGTGAAGTTGGGTAACAATTCTCAAGCCTTAGCCTTTTCTTGTAGCGTGGGAGATACACTATGTTCGTGTACATACAATGCAAGTATTCTGCCTGAGTCACATCCCTCAGCCCAGTGTCTCCTCTAAAATGCTTACACAAATAGTTTGCCAGTTTGTAAGTGGGTTGTTTGTCCTGATGTATAGCAGTTGGTCTACAGCTTCTGTAGTTTGGATTTTTGTTGTTCATATGTGACATTTTCTGCTTTGGATCAGGTTTTCACTCAGTGTTGCCTTAGCTGCAATTCTGTATTTTAGAGTACTGTCATTTTCAAATGAGCAATGCTTAATAAACTTTCTTCTACTGTGAGATAATGAAGGTTTTCTTCAGGATTCTGTTCGAGAGCTTTCTATCTTCACATTTAACATGCAGATCTTTACACTACCTGCATTGATTTTCATAGGACCGTATTCAATTTATTTTTTCTTTCATGGGGGTAACCAGCTGTTCCAGTATTAACTCAAGTAAGCCTCAACAAAGGCGTGGTTACTACTTTTACTCCTTGCTTCTTCAGTTTATGTGGTTAGATTGATCACGGGGCATTTCCTTCAGAGCCCTCATCAGTGAAGTTAACCAAGCATGCATTAGCATTATCTTCTCTTCCAGCTCTGCAATCTTTTCTGGTAGAGGTACATTATAAATATCCATCTCAGACGCATTGACTATGGTCTTTGTTTTTAAGTGATAGCATGCCATTTTATCACAGGAAAGGCAGACGTAGCCTCTCAAGGCAGCCAGAGCAGCGTGGGTGGACAGGAGTCCCACAGGAATTACAGAATAAGAGGCTGTGTGTGCTGCATTTGAGAGAACCTCAATGCCAACCAGAAAAGGTTCTAACACAATGACATTGTTTGTGACTCTGGAAAAGGCCTCAGCCCCGAGGGGCATTGACAGGTCCCAGGTGAGGTGCGCAGTGTCAGCGAGTACTGCACAATGGAACACTGCACCTCTCTCAGGTTCCAACCACACAGGCAGCTGCAGGTCGACAGGTGATGCCTCCACCCCAGACCGGGAGGGCCCGAGAGGAGAGGAACCACTCACCACCTGAGTATCCCACTCCATGGAAGAAGTGAGAGAAATGGTGTGTCCCTATTGTGATTTCCTATTTGACCCACAGATTATTGGATATATTCCAAGTATATGGGTGTCTTTTAATTTCCCATGTGATTTCAAATTAAAATTTGATGAGACCTTATAACCTAGTTCACATTTCTTTATTTTATAAATATTCTATATATGTGCAAGATGTGAGTTTGGTGGTCTCTGTCTGCCAGGTGCTACGGCATTTTTGTCTCATGTTCTTTTTGATGTGTGTCAGAAAAGGAGTAGCCTTCAGCATGATCACAAAGAGCTGTCAGTTTCTAAGAGGGATGACAGTAGATTTTCCTAGTTCCGTGTGTGTGTGTGTGTGTGTGTGTGTGTGTGTGTGTGTGTGTGTGTGTACAGATGTACACCTGGCTCCCTACACAAGATAAATGCCAGGGCCAGCCTGCCTTAGCAATCAGAGAACAGTGAGAGGTGGTCTTTTAATCCTGTGCTTCTCAGAGACAGGCAGCAAACTGGCATGTGCCTACATGGAGACCACCTTATTTTTTCAGACAGGTTCTCTCACTATGGGGCTTGTTAATTTGGCTAGAACAGACAACCAGCAAACACCAAGGATCCTTCTGTCCTTGTCTGACTCCCCCGCCCCCCAGTTGTGGTGTTAGAATGTGTCTAATTTTTTGTAGTTACTAAGATACATGCTCAGGTCCCTACCCTTGTTGGGCAAGCACTTTGGCCATCCCTCCATCTCCTTGTTTTCCCTCTTTATCAAGATTTCTGAGGTATTTTTAGGCATATAAAGGACTTAATAAAGTCATTATTATGTTGTACACTTTTAATCCCTAAAATATTTTTTGTCCTAAAGTCTTATTTTTATTCGTAACTAACTTGCATTCATTTGGATACTCGTTTCATAGAAGCGTTGAATATTACATATAATATTAATATTGTAACAATTATGTTTTACTTTCTATATTCCTTATTTACGTTTAGGTGTGCATTTTAGGAACATTTTTAAGTCAATAATCTTTCTCTACAAACTAGAGCATTTAAACAGTAAG
This sequence comes from Meriones unguiculatus, assembly GCF_030254825.1. Lineage (NCBI taxonomy): Eukaryota > Metazoa > Chordata > Mammalia > Rodentia > Muridae > Meriones > Meriones unguiculatus. Next base: position 162,902,945 of record NC_083349.1, read on the forward strand.
GGTTACTTTAATAGAACAATATGGCTGAATTTGTTTTTAAAAGTTTTCGACTCATTTTAGCAGCAAGGCTTGAGATTGTGAGTGATAGGATTTATTTAAGCCACTGCTGGGAAAGGCTGCCTGTGTCTCTGGGTGATACTCAAACAAGTCAGTTTTGTTTTGTTTTTTTTTGAGACCCGTATCTGATGGAGTACACGCCTGGCCAGCCAGATTAGTCCCACCCCCACCCTCCTCATAGCTCCCTACGCAGGATGAATGCCTGGGTTGGCTTCCCCAGCATCGAGAGCACCCTGAGGGGTGTTCCGTTCCTTCTGTGGTTCTCAGAGATGGGCAGCAAAATGGCCATGTGCAGATTTTCAACCTTCTGTGTTCAGCCGGGGCTGTGATGTGGGGGAAGTGTGTTTCTACCTTTGGTGTTTATCTGGGAAGGATTTCCTCCTGAAGGATAACATTCTCCCTTTCTCTATTCCAGATTGAACATAAAATGACGTATCTGTGGCACACCCTGTGGCCTGAAGATGCTTAGGTGGGAAATCCTACATGCACTTCCCACTACACTATTTATATCAAATTGTCCCTGCTGTCTATTTCTTCCAGTTCTAAGATTCCCTCTTGTTCGTTTTTTTAACTCTTCTGCTTCCTAGCATGCTGTGGGCATACCATTAAATTCTAGTAATGTAAAAATGGAGTAATCTGTGTAATCATTGATTCACAAAAGAGTATTAAAAACATAAAAAAAAACGTTAAAGAAACTCAATAATGTGAGAGGAAGGACTCCTTCACAGCGATTGGCAAGCCATTCAAAAGTTATTTCTATTTAGAGGCAAGACATGGTTAATTATTATGCACATCTTCAGTAAAGCAGTATCTTCCTTTCTGCCCCCACTTTGTAATGAACGTCCTTGTTTTCCACCATGTTCTCCCCACCATTTTCTGTTCCACCTGAGAAGAGTTGATGATGGAGTCTGCTATTCAACGTAAGAGCTGCCTGTTTGAAGTGGTTGGAATCTAGCCTTTTCTGTGATGGCCAAGTTTTATCATAACGAACTCTTTGCCTGTGATATCTCACATATAAGTTCCTTTAAAGCAAGACCGTGGGATCTAAATGACACTTAAGGTGTAAACAATCGGCCTGTGAACACGAGGCCCTAGATGTTCCCACCACCTGTAGACATTATCAGGTGGGACTAATGGACCTTTGTTCTCGTTTGCTTTCCTGTTGCTGTCATAAAACATTCTAACCAGAAGCAACTTAGGGAGGAGACAATTTACTTGGCTTACATTTTTAGGTAACAGCTCATCGCAGAGAAATGGGGGAAAGAGCTCAAAGCAAGAACGTGGAAGCAGGGCCTGCAGAGGACTGCTACTCACTAGCTCATGAGCAGCTAGCTTTCTTATACAGCCCAGGCCTAACTGCCTAGGGATGGTGTTACCCACAAGGATCGGGTTCTCCCACACCAACCATCAGTCAAATAATCTCTTACAGACACGACTATTGGCCGATTTGACCTGGGAAATTCCTCAACTGAATTTTCCTTTTCCTAGGTGACTCTAAGTTGTGTTGAGTTGACAATAAAAGCTAATGAGCACACTCTTCAACCAAAGCCACTGTAGTATTTTCCAAGTCCCATTGCTGATGAAGGCTGTATGGTAGAGGTGGGAGGGCTAGTAGGAACCAAAGGGTAAGAGGAAGTCTCCCTAGTAGCCTCGGAGGACAGTGTGCTCTTTCTGATGGTCGTTTGGGATGTGCTCTGGGTCTTAGGAATACAAATTGATTTGTTCTAATTAATGGGGCTCTGATAGATGAAGAGGATTGGGACCTGGTGGAATGTATAATGTATCAGTAGAAACAAAGATAAATCTGGAATATTCTTAGATATTCTAAGACACAAAAGGCATGACAAAAATACCATGTTTGAGCTGGGCCTGGTGGTGCATGCCCAGCACTCAGGGTCACAGAGGCAGACAGATCACTGTGAGTTCGAGGCCAGCCTGCTTTACAAAGAGAGCCCAGGGCTACACAGAGAAACTCTGTCTTGAAAAACCAAAACCAACCAAACAAACAAAAAACATGTTTGGCACAGGGAGGCCAGAAGACACCTCAGCCCCACTGAGGTCACCCTCAAAATGAGCGAATATATGATGGAGAAAGAGAGAGTATACAATAGAGATATAGGAGAGAAAGTAAAGCAGAGTGGTTCCTGCACTGTGAAGACTGGTGGGTCTGGAGACACGAGACGGTGAGAAGCAGGTAGGCATAAGGTGCATGTGAGACAGTCCAAGGCCATGGTGACATTCAGGCCCATTTTGCCACAAGGGGCCATGTCTGAGTCCATGGTTTTATCGAAGCCAGGGTCTATGTTGATGTTGAAAGCTGGTGTTACTACCAAAGGCCATGCAGATGCCTCCGGTGTGGCCTGCATCCTGAGGCCATGTTGATATGCAAGCACTATGCTAAGCTGGCCTCTCCCCTCGCCTGAGCAAAGCAGGAAAACTGGCAGGCTGATCAACTCAGCTACCACCCAGGCCCAGAGCCTGGGCAAGAGCTGACCCACCTCAACATCTGTTCCACCTATGAACTGCTGGAATCTCCATGACTCAGGGAAACAGCAGGGTATGTGAGAGGAGTCTCAGATTCAGGACTGATGGTGGAACAAAAGCCGTAACAAAAGCCAGAGACCTCAAGGCAGACCAATGACTCATTGCAATGAACATTTGCAAGTGAGCTGTTTGGACAAAAGGGTATACTGTGGTGTGACACATTATGACACACTGCAGCTTCTACAGTGAGATTTTTTTCTTCTTATTTTTGGTAGGGGAGGTTACAAGGGCGGAAGGACTGGACAATGAAGGGCATTGGGGTGCATGATGTGAAATTCACAAAGAATCAATACAAATTTAATAAATAAATAAATAAATAAATAGCATATTTAAGGTTTGGGCTGTAGCTCTGAGGGTGTTATACACACACACACACACACACACACACACACACACACACACACACACAAACTATTCCAGAGGTAATCAAGGAAAGGAATTCACTCATGGATTGTGGAAGTAGGGTGATTACTTTTGGGTACAGAGATAGGAGGAGAGTTCACAAAGGTGATGCCAGTAATTGAAGTGCTCATGAATGTAGCAAGGTAACAATGGTCCCAAATCAACACGCCAGGTTGGAGGAGGATCACACGTGTTTGTCCATGTGTGTGTTGATTTGGGTGGCTCATTTTGGTACATGGACTTTTGCTTCCTCACCTAGAAAGCTAACAGGATCAGAAATTCTGTATGTACCATTTTACCCTTCGTAATCATGTAATCTGTAAAGTCTTTGTTAGTAATATTTCTGTTACTGTGACAAAAAGGCCTGAAAAAAAATTAACTTATGAGAAGGAAGGGCTTATTTTGGATAATGATTTTCAGGGGTTTCTGACTAGTCTCTTTGCTCTGGCTCTAGAACTCTCACAGCCCAGTAAATCATGGTAAAGGTACAAGGCAGAGGAAGCTAGTGAAGGGACTAAACACAGGGAGTGAGAGGCAAGCAAGCGGCTCCAGCAGAACCAATGGCACCCTTCTTCCTTTAATCACCCCAGAAGGGAGTCGCTTATTTTGTGCATGTTGAGCCAGGATGAAGACAAACTCCAACCGAAGCTGAGAGTGGAAAAGTTTCATGATTTTCGCTGGGTTTGACAGGCAGCTCTTTGTTTTGCCTCCTGCTTGTTTCCATCTTACTTCTCTCCTCTTCCACCTTAGCCCCTCCCTCCAAGAAGCAGGCTTTTATCACTGGAGGCATTTGTTAAAAGTCCTGTCTTGCTGTGTAAGATTGCAAAAAGGAACTACGTACGTAGGAACATTCTCACCATTTCAAAGTATCAATTTTTGTCTCACTTGCTTGGTGGAAAGGTTTCCCCTTGGGGTGTTTTTACTCACTTGAGTGCTCTAAGTCTACATTAATACACTTATTTCAACTAGCTCTTTAATCAATATTTCATGGAATGTATTGAGGAGACCCATTTAATCTCTTCTCATCTCTGCAGGTGTAGGAGTGACACAGCTCGGGCCCAGCAAGGCAGGCATCATACACACACAGATGAAGATGTTGCTATTGGGAAAAAGCTTGTTAGGATGATCACACTTGCAATGAATCATTTATAGGAAGTGAACAAGGCATGTTATGTTTTACAGAATGGAAATTTTTGATCCTTATAAATACATATCTGAGAGAGTCAAGGACAACCACCAGATTGACCTTCTAGAAAGGAAAAGTTGCAACAAAAAAATAATTGAACAGTTAGGCCACTTGGGATCATAAATGATTGCAATATTTATGAAATGATATAGTTTAAAGAGATCTTGGGTTTCTGTTGTCCGTAGATAAGTAAGACTCAATGAATGGAAAATAAGAGTAGTTTTGGTATTATAATTCCATTTTGGTACATGGCAGTAAATGAGTCTTAGTAAGGTTTCTATTGATGTAATAAATAGCATGATTGAAGCAAATTGGAGAGGAATGGGCTTGTTTTACCTTACAAATCACAGTTCATCTTCTAAAGAGAAGGAACCCAAGATAGAAATCTGGAGGCAGGAACTGAAGCAGAGGCCATGAAGGAATGCTGCTTACTGGCTTGCTCCCCAGGACTTGCTCAGTTTGCTGTCTTATACCCTCCAGGACCACCAGCCCAGGGGTGTCAATGCCCCCAGTGGGGTGAGCCCTTCCGCATCAATCATTGACCAAGAAAATGCTCTACAGACTTTCCTACAGACACTCCGATGCAGGCCTCCTCACAACTGAGGCTTCTCTTCTTAGATCACGCTAGCGTGTGTAAAGCTGACAACCTGACCAGGACAGACTGGGTTTTGTGTTGGGGGAGGGTGAATTATCTAAAATATTGGCTCTAACACTGATCATTACGTCTGTGAACATTTTGCCTTACATCCCTCTGGAGTCTGGACCTACACTGTGACATCTTGGCTTAATAGAAAACACATGTTAAACACTTGCGTACAATACACTCTCCTAAGTCCTTAAGAGACATTACTTTTTATAATCCTACAATCGTCCTTCGGGGGAATACTATTGATGACTGGTAGCTAGGCCTATGAAGGCGGTTTCCTCTTACTCTTTTTTTTTTTTCCTTCAATTTTCAAAATCCTGTTAGCAATGTTAGCTTCTTAGGTGTTTTGTTTTACATATAAATTTTAGAATTTTTAAAATCGTTTTACTAGGATTTTTCAAAGGAATTTGTTTGTTGGTTAGTTTGGGGACAAACATGTTTACTAGGCTGTTTTTCTGTGCATAAAAGTAGTCCATCTGCTAATTCAGATCTTTGGTTTCTTTCATAAACTCCCTGGAATTCTCAGCATATAGATCTTGTAAATGCTGTGCTGTGTTTGACTGTAACAACTACATTTTCTGAAGTGATCACAACTGGTGTTTTGTTTTGTTTAAATCGCAGCCGAGCAACTTCTACCTGCTCATTTCCACAGAATATAAAAATATAGACTTGATTGTTTATCTCAACTTCTACAACCTTGCTAAATTCACTTACTTTCAAATTTTTTTTTCAGAGAACCATGGGATTTCCTAAGTAGACAAGCACTTTATTAGCAAACAGGGGCTCCTCTGCTCATGACACATTACATTCTGAACTGAAGCCCACACATAAACTTGTTGTGAGTAGGGTATCAATAAATAAAAATGTCTTTTGAGCTCGTCTGTCCTTGGACACAGGTGAGGAAGCACCGTTAAAGTCTCCTCACTGATGTCATGTCAACATTTCCGGAAGATTCTGACCAGCTGCAAAGTGCTTTGTTGGAGGACTGGGCTTTGAAAGACTCTGTAAGCTCCGAGGAGCCACAGAGCTCTCTGCGGAACACTTGCTAGCTGTGTGGGAGTGAGAGACCCAAGCTCTCGGTGCTCCAGGGGCCTTACTCTGCCTATGCTGGACCGAAAAGTTGCTGAAGCAATGACATCTATGTCAGGAGAAGGTTTCCAGAGATCAGGTGCCCTCTGATCTTGAACAAGACTTTTCAGTGGTAGCATTAAAGGAGACGCCGAACAGTGCTGTCTATGATCCTATTTTGAAGAGGACAAAAAAAAAAAAAAAAAAAAAAAACCAAAAAAAAACACAGAAGTGACAGAAATCATGACTAACCTAGGCTGTGGGTGGATGAGGACCTTTGCTTTTGTACTTTTTGCTGACCGTGACTGGACAACCTCGTTCTTCAGAAGTAGAAACTTAGTGGCCACAGTATGAACAAGGACAGCCTGTGGACACCAAAGATGGCAAGAAGTTTGAAGTGGTTCTTGAAACTCTGGTGGTATTCATGGAGGTGGCTTTGGCAACAATGACAGTTTTGGTTGTGGGGAAGCTTCTGTAGTCATGGTGGCCACTGGTGGCAGCTGTGGTGGTGAGAACTGTGGTAGTGGAGATAAAAACAATGGTTTAGTAACAGTGGAAGCACATTTAGAGGTCGTGAAGTGTGAAGTGTTGCAAATTACAACAAATAATGTTAAACAAATGGAGGGAGAAAACTTTGGAGGCAGCTCTGTTCCCTACAGTGGTGGAAGCCAGTGCTTTGTCAAGCACAGAAACAACATGGCTATGGTGGTTCCCACAGCAGCACAAGCAGCTATGGCAGCGGCAAAAGGTTTTAATTAGTGATGGTAAGCAAAGCTTAGGAGGAGAGGAGAGCCTGAGAAGTGGGAGGAAGCCACAGGTTACAGTGCAAACCTATGCTCTGGTAGCAGGGCAACCCTATGCTCTGGACAGCGCTCATGTTAATATGGGCAATATTCAAGGAACTGGCTTTGTGAATGATTGGCTAGCAGGTCATTTTAGTTTCTGTTCTATAGAAATGGACACATTCCAACACAGAATTTTACTATAGACACACTTTTCTATCGCCCTGTTGATTGATAAATGTCAGATTCTGGCCATGATGTTGAATAATCGTCCCTTTTTTCTTAAACGAAAGCATTTAATACACATAACCTACAATCACCATAGCAACTTGGCCTTGCCTATCTTGACTATGCTTAGAACATTCAGCCTGGTGTCAGGACCAGAGGAAGCCTCGAGTAAGTCAAGTCCTGAGTGAATGCGTGTTATTGGCATAGGCAAGGCCATGGCAAGGACTTCAAAACCTCACCCTCATTGGAGACGTGCCAATGCCTTTCTCTGGTCCATGTGTGGATGTCCACAGTGCGTGTAGAAAATGCCCACCATAACTCCCGCCCCTCCCTGCTGCTTCCCCCTTCCCCAGAGACTGCTCCTATTTAGATTAGCTGTTCTCTTGATCCAGCTGTATATCATAAGTCCTGCCTCCTTGTTTATCCAGTTGTAATATCTGGGCCTCCTGGTTTCTGTATGCAACAACCGTGTCTTCCTCTTCAACTCTATATGATAAACACTCTGAGCATCCAGGGTGCTTCAGCTTGTCTAGTAGAGCCCAGGCCACTGCATCCCAGTGTTCTGTCTGCTTGTCATTTCTTCATTCCCTATCATTTCTTAATATCCTCATAGCCCCCATTCAGGTCCAGGTCTCTAGAGTGAATGGACTTAACCTGGAGCTGAGCGAAATCATCTAACATGAGGACTGTTTTATAGTAAAACATCGAATGTCTCATGCATCCTGAATACAGCTCACTGTGTGCTGTGGAGTCTTTGATGACTGACTGACCGGGGCACTGTAGCTTGCTACCACCACCGAGTGAGTGTCATGAACAAATATGACACTGCATTGTGCAACTGGAGAAAAGATTCAAGTTCAAAAACTCAAAGTTAGATATCTACCAGATGTTTCTATACCTTTGTAGTTAAAAAAAAAATAAACAAAAAACTGTAAACCTAAGCACCACAAACTGGGAACTACCTGTATTTTTTTTTTCTTTTCATTCTACTTTGCACGCCTTTCATCTTTTTTATTTTTACTACCTTGTGCTGACTGGGACTTATGCTACTGTGCTGACTGAGATTTGGGAAGAACAAAAAGAGTCATGCTACTCCGTAAATATGTCACTGGTCTCATAAATATTCATAAAACTTATTTAAAATTCACAAACCGAACCCAGTGGGCTGTGCCCACCTTGGACCACCCACCTCACATTTCTTTGTGTGCCTAGCTTTGCTAAAGTTCTGCTTCAATCACCCTTCCCTGTCTCTCAGTTATCCTTGCTTTCATTTTTAAATTTTATTTTAACTAGCTTACAGAACAACTGGTTTCTTTATGGCATTTTCATATATCCTTAACTTTGGTTGATTCTCTCCCTATCTCTCTGCCACCCCGTATCTCTGCCCTTCTGCACCCCCCCCGCCTTTCCTCTTCCTCTCTCCCTCAAAGCCCCTTCCTCTCATCACTTGATTGAATTCTTTTCTTCATGAGGACAGTAACAGAAGGGTTCTCGTCACATTTGTGAATGTCGTTTAACAAGTTAAGAAATGCCTTCTATTTTAGCTTTACAGAGAGCTCTTTTTAAAAAAATCGTAAATGGGTGATGAATTTTGTATAGTGCTTTTTTAAATTTTTGCTTCTATTGATATGGTCATATGGGTTGTTTCTCTATTTAAGTCTGCTAATATAGTAAACACATTGGTTGGCTTTTAAACTTGAGCTGAATTTTAATTTCTTCCAAGCATCTATATGATTCCCTGTGACTCTGGGTGTCTTCACTCCTCTCTTCGGGCTGGTGTTCCTCTCAGTATTCTCCATAGAGGTTGCTTAGTGGCATCAATTTCTTTGTTTATATTATATATTTGTTTACATATATATTATATTATATATTTTTAAGCAATAGTTTTCATGGCTAGGACAATCTGTGTTGAGAGCGGTAATCTTTTAGAACTTGGACTACACATTTTCCAAGGCATTCTGGTTTTAAAAGTGGAATAATCAGGTGTCATTCTGATGGGCCCGCCTCCAAAACCAATTTGACCTTTCTCTTTTGAAACTCTCAATGCCTTTTTTATTCTGATTTTTTAATGTTTTAGCTATGAAATATCTTGGTGAGTTTCTTCTCTGGTTCTGGCCACTTGGTGTTCTGTAGGCCTTTTTTGGCTGCGTTGATACCTCCTTTTCTGAGTGTGGAAAGTTTTCTTCTGTTATTTTACTGTAAGTATATTTCATGCCTTTGATATGGGATGCCCATTATTCAGTGCCCACAATCCAAAGATTAATTATATTCATTGTGTCCTAAAGCTCTCCCAGCTTCCCTGCCTGGATTTTTAATAAATTTATTATTGACCTTGACTGAGTGAGCCAATTCCCTTACATTGCCTTCAAGGCCAGATACTCTGTTTTCTGCATGGCCCATTCTATTGATAAGGTTTTCCACTGAGATTTTTATTTGAATTATTGAGTATTTCATTTACAATATCATTTTAGTTTGGCTTTTCTTAATTGTCTCTCTTTAATGAACTCAGTTATATCTTGTATTGACTTCCTTATTTTATGGGGTAATTAGCCACTTTTTGTTGAATTTGAGGCTTACTCTATAGGAAATAATTTCATGTCTGCTATTGTAACCCTGGTCAAAGCCCACAACTGGGAAGATTATAAGCTCTAGAATAGAACCTGCTACTGTTATTTTGCTAAATGGTCATGTTGTCAATTTGCGGTCTACGGTTTTATGTTTATAACCTGTAGAACCAGGCTTCTCTCAAGCTTCACCAGAGAAGCCTCTCTCTCTCTCTCTCTCTCTCTCTCTCTCTCTCTACAGTGGATAGAGAGTAAATAGAGTGAGTCATAACTGGTCAAAGTGCTGAAAATAAGAGACTGAGTGGGACATCTGCATTAACCCCCTCCCACCAAGACTCAGGGAACAGCACAGAAGAGGAGGTAGGAAGAAGGTGAGGGCAAAAGGATGGAAAGGAGAGCTGTGAAATGCCATCTTCTGGACATGGCTTGGCCATTACAACAACACATTCACAGCCTACACAAGGGCAGACCAGTCAGAATCCTGGCATAGATGAGGTAAGATTCTTCCCAGGCTCTACGAAGAACATGGTCCTTTCAGACTACGTTCTCTTGAAAAGTTATCTTTAGTTGGTATACAAAAGCGTGGGTTTCATCGTGAGATGCCCATATGTACACATTGTTCTCCGCTCTTATTCACTCCCACTGCCATCGCTCACCCTTTGCCCCTTAGCTTATGTCATTAGTGTTCTGTGTCTGAGTTTCACTGCCTGATAGTTCCTTCTATGTTACATTTAATTTAGCACATTCAGTCCCATTTATTCAGTTACTCTTTATAAATTCCCAACTCAAGAACATCTTGATGGTTTCCAAGTTTTTAACAATTTTTTATCATTTATTTATTTATTTAGTGTGTGTGTGTGTGTGTGTGTGTGTGTCTGTGTGTGTGTGTTCACCACAGTGCACATGTGGAAATCAGAGGACAACTTTTTGGAGCAGCAGCAGCACTTTTTCTACTGCCTACGACTCTGGATTCAAACTCAGGTTATCAGGTGTTTTCTCAGAGGTCTTTGGCCGCTGAGCCTCATCACCAGCCTAACTCCTTAGCTCAGAATAAAACTACTACAAATGTCTTTGGGTGAGTTTGTATGTGTACAATTATTTTCAACTGTTAGGTTGAATAGCAAATCCTTTCCAGTTTTCTAGATTATTATAAATTTATTCTTAAATTATCTATATTCTGTCATTTTATATAGATTTGGGGGGAAAGGCTTGCTAACCTGAACACTTCACCCATTTTTTTTGAGCCATAGTTAAATTGTATAGAGCAAGCTGTGAAAAACAATCTAAATTCTTGTTTGAGTTCTCTTTATTTTCTTGGTAGAATGCCTGTGCCAGGAGTTTCTATCCCAGGGTATACAGGAGGCTAGCAGTCCATTATCCTATGCTCTTCAGTAGGTCCCAATGCATGCCTTAAAGGACTTTTAGGAAAAACACACTAGAATAAACCTTTATAATCCTTTATCACTTTTTTATGAACATCTCAAAATGACAGCAGACATCAGAGCTGGAGAGATAGGTCATTGGTTAAGAGCACTTGCTGCTCTTGCAGAGGACCTGGGTTCCATTGCCAGCACTTAAGGTAGGAAGACTCACAATCATTTGTTACTCCGGTTTTGGGAGATCTGACTCCCTGTTCTGGCTTCTTTGGACACCAGGAATGTATACAGTGTACATAAATACAGACAAAACACTCACATGCATAAAATAAAAATAAATGGCTTTTAAAGCAATGGTGGTAGGGATTGGAGAGATGGCTCAGAGTTTAAGAGCACTGGCTGCTCTTCCAGAGGTCCCGAGTTCAGTTCCCAGCAACCGCATAGTGGCTTACAACCATCTAAATGAACTCTGGCATGCAGGCAAAACATTGTATAAATAAATAAATCTTAATAAAAAAACAATGGCGGTAGACAATTTATAAACTAACATTGTATATATAATTCACGAAAATTTTGAACAATGGGATTTTCCCAGCATTATATTGGTAAAACTTTAAAGAATTAAGCAGAGAACATCTATTGTTTTTCAATACACTTAAATTATTCACCTTATCTCATTTTATCTATTTCTCTAATTTCTGTATGCGTGTGTTTTCTGTGTGTGCATATTTGTGCATTTCTAGGAAGAAAGGCATCAAAAGTTGCAAGCGCTGGACACTTTGGAAGGTGTTTTTGCAATATGTTTTCTCTTATTTCTCTTCCTCTTGTTTCTTTACCTGCTTTTGGCATCTCATTCACACTTCTGCTTGCCTGGCTGCCTACCTGGGGAGAACTGGGTGAGATGAGGAGATTGACTGCTTTAAGGGGCAGCTGAAAGGTCGCCTCTTCTGCAAAGCCTCCTCTAACTAAACACAGTGAGGATCTCCTGAGATCTCAGAGCCCTTGGGCAGACCCCTGCTTGGCCAGCTATCAGATGTGAATGTCCTTCTTTGTGACTTTCTGTGTGTGTGTGTGTGTGTGTGTGCGAGCACGTGCGCACGTGCACAGGCATGTTCCTGTGGCTGGCTATTCTATGTCCAATACCTGAATCAGCTCACGGAACATACAGGTGAATGAATCAGTAGGTGAACAAAGCTTGCTTCAAAGAGGCAAAGCAGTTGGAATCTGTTTTTGTTGATGATGGCTTTATTACTTTGGTAGGTCAAATTAAAGTTGTCGCTTTGTTTAAGGACATTTATAATCCGCATGGTTTTATTGTAATGCTTAAAGAAGGCAGGATAATGGCTTTATTAAGCCACAAACCACAACTCCAGGTTTGTATCTCAACATCAACAGTGGTTATTACTGTGCAAAAATGGAATGACTGTATCAAACCTTCATCTGTGACTCAGCACATGTCACACCATCTGTCCTGTAGCCCAGGACCCTTTAAGGTACTTCATTGGGATTAATGGAGTCCATGCTACTGTGAAGACATTATTTCTGGTTTTCATTTTTCTCATCAAAAAGTTTCCCATGACTAAATTTAGCAATGGATCTGAGAATACCCACACTGACAGCTGCAGGAGAAACATGTGTCGTGATGGAGCTGAACTGTATGACAGACTCTCACTGAGTTCGGGTGACTCAGAAACCAGGCACACAAGGGAGCTCCAGACAGGTAGCAAGCAGGAGCCAACAGTCATCAAAAGGATATGACTGAGTTTCATTCATGAGCTAGGCTGTTTCCATTGGTTGTTCCAGTCTTTTTTAAAAAGTTATTTATTTTTTTTAATAAATTTCAATTTATTTACTTTGCATCCCGGTTGTAGCCACCTCTCTCACGCCCTACCAACCCTACCTTTCCTCCCTTATCTCCTCCTATGCCCCTCCCCAAGTCCACTGATAGGGGAGGTCCTCCTCCCCTTCCCTCTGACCCTAGCCTATCAGGTCTCATCAGGACTGGCTGCATTGTCTTCCTCTGTGGCCTAGTAAGGCTGCTGTCCCCTCAGGGGGAGGTGATCAAAGAGCCAGCCACTGAGTTCATGTCAGAGACAGCCCTTGCTCCCATTACTAGAGAACCCACGTGGAGACTGAGCTTCCATGGGCTATACCTGTGTAGGGGCTCTAGGTTATCTCTATGCATAGTCCTTGTTTGGAATATGAGTCTCAGAAAAGATCCCTGTGCCCAGATTTTTGGTTCTGTTGCTCTTCTTGTGGAGTTTCTGTCCCCTCCAGGTCTTTCTATCTCCCCCTTCTTTCATAAGATTTCCTGCATTCTGCTATGAGTCTCAGAATCTGCTTTGATACCTTGCTGGATAGAAGGCCCTCTGTGGTAGGCTCCTGTCCTGTTGCCTGTTTTTTCCCTCTTCTGATGTCTGTCTCATTTGCCTTTCTGAGTGAGGATTGATCAGCTTATCCAGGGTCCTCCTTTTTGCTTAGCTTCTTTAGGTGTACAGATTTTAGTACGTTTATCCTATATTATATGTCTAATATCCACTTATAAGTGAGTATATACCATGCGTGTCTTTCTGCTTCTGGGATACCTCACTCAGGATGATCTTTTCTAGATCCCACCATTTGCCTGCAAATTTCATGATTTCCTTTTTTTGATTGCTGTGTAGTATTCCATTGTGTAAATGTACCACAATTTCTGTATCCATTCCTCAGTTGAGGGACAACTGGGTTGTTTCCAGATTCTGGCTATTACAAAATAAAGCTGCTACAAACATGGTTGAGCAAATGTCCTTGTTGCATACTTGAGCATCTTTTGTATATATGCCTAGGAGTGCGATAGCTGAATCTTGAGGAAGCACTCTTCCTGATTGTCTGAGAAAGCGTCAGATTGATTTCCAAAGTGGTTGTACAAGTTTACATTCCCACCAGCAGTGGAGGAGGATTCCACTTCCTCCACATCCTCTCCAGCATGTGTTGTCACTTGAGTTATTCATCTTAGCCATTCTGATGGGTGTCAGGTGAAATCTCAAGGTTGTTTTGATTTGCATCTCTCTGATTGCTAAGGATGTTGAACATTTCTTTGAGTGTTGCTCTGTTATTTGATATTCCTCTATTGAGAATTCTGTTTAGCTCTGTTCCCCATTTTTTAATTGGATTATTACTTTATTTGTTGTTGTCAACTTCTTGAGTTCTTTATATATACTGGATATTAGCCCTCTGTCAGATATAGGGTTGGTGGTGATCCTTTTCCAATCTGTAGGCTGTTATTTTGTTCTGAGAACAGTGTCCTTTGCTTTACAGAAGCTTTTCAGTTTCATGAGGTCCCATTTAATGATTCCTGATCTTAGAGCCTGTGCTGTTGGTGTTGGTTGCTTCAGTCTTAAATGGCCTCCCAGTGAGTGTAAATTGGATGAGCTGACTGTTATCACTAAGGTGTGCATCAATGACATAGCTCATAGTCACTGTTTGCTGACTTAAAAGAAACCAAGGTTTTTTCATACTTTAAAAGTATAATCAAGGGTAATACCAGAAAGCAGAGACACCCGAGCAAGGCTATAGGGCAAAGTTAACTCACTAGAGTGTCTGCTGTTGAATGAAAGTGCATTAGCACAGGTTATTGCCTTGATACAGGTCTTGGGCAAGAACTTTTAGGCCGAGCTTGGCTTTGTGTCCAACCATTGATTCCTAAGGACACCGGCTCCTCCCTACTCTTTCTCCTCACTTGCCATAGGCAGCCTGCAGCACCCTTGCTTCCAGTTTGTAGCCTGAGAATTTATTGGAACAAACACAGCAATTGTGACTCAGAAGGGAACAAAACGGAAAGCAAGTGCATTTCACAAAGAAGAGAAATCCCCTACCTAGAATCTTCCTGAGCCTAGTTCACCTGTTTGAAGATCACCAGGAGCCTGCTTTCTGTGACAATCTTCTCTGCTTTGCAGCTTTGGAACAGTCTGTGTTTGTGGGAGCAGATAAGAGATGACCTTAGAGGGACCCTTTATCAGCTGTTGTATTCACAGAGGCCAGGTGATCCTGAAGAGGTTCTTGGGCATTTAAAGCATGGCTGTGACAGGGATGCTTTGATTCCTTTGGTTCAGCCATCCCCCCCCAAAGCCAGTGTTTATATAGACTTAAAGAAGCCTGCCACTACTGCTCATCACCCTCGTTTTTCAACCTTAATGGTAATTGCATTCCAAAGACTAGGAGAGATTTAACCTTCCCTTTAAATGTTGGATTGAAAATTCCCATCACTGTGGCCTAGCAGCATTAGAGCCATGGTCCTAGGTCCCAGAAGGCACTGCAGGTGTGCTGCTTGAGTCAGGGAAACTGCTACCAAGAGTGTTGAAGTTTGTCCCTGCAAAACTTTGGCTTGTTTATATAATATTACTGAGTATGCAAAGCTCTGACTTTTTTAGTTTAATGCACCAAAATATATCAAAATTTTGAAGAAAATCTAAGCTCAAGAATTAGAAGTGAAAGTTTGCTTACTGCACTCAGCATCTTCCTCCTTCTCTTGCAGCTCTTCACTCTCATACTCAAATCCCATTTTCTCGCTTGTCCTTTTTTAACAACAGAAATGGAACCATGGAAGAGGCAGACCTGTGCCATCAGTTCAGAACCCTAAGTCAAAACAGTTTGTCGTTTGGCCACTTTTTCGGTCCTTCTTCTAGCTCTCCACTTTTGAGGGGCATTAGATGCCCTTTCTATATTCTCTTTTTCTTTCATAATCTGGATTTATCCAATTTTC
Organism: Meriones unguiculatus; assembly: GCF_030254825.1. Taxonomy (NCBI): domain Eukaryota; kingdom Metazoa; phylum Chordata; class Mammalia; order Rodentia; family Muridae; genus Meriones; species Meriones unguiculatus. The sequence goes on from NC_083349.1 coordinate 162,918,539, forward strand.
AATTTACAAAAGAAAAAATATTTTGGATGGGTGATAGAATTATAGAATAAAGTCATGTTTCATCTCTATCTCACTGCCTTTCCCTGGTCAGGCTCTAAAGGACTGAGGTAGGGGGCCTCAAGGTAATCAGATTCAGGGCCCTGAGCATCCTTCATCCTCCAGGGATGCTCCCGCACATCTTCTTGGCACCCCGAGTGCCATCAAGCCCTGACCTGGCATGATGCATAGATGAGCCCTGATTCCAGGCTGACCACGGGAATGGGGCCAAAGACTCTGGGCACAACTGCCTAGTTGAAAGAATCTTGGGTCCTATCCCTGGAATCAAGAGCAAGCATGCCAATGGAGCCTTTCCTTCTGCCCAAAGGCTCAGCCTCTGGCAGGCTCTTGTTTTCTCTGTCCAGAAAAGCCAGCTTTCAACAGCCCAGGTTTTAAGATACTTCATCACATTCTCCTTCATGAGCTGCCCTAGGGCAGAGCTCTGGACTTCTTTCAAATCACCTCATCTTGCCTGGGAGAATATGAATTCTATAGGCTTGGTGTACAGATCTGACATTTTCCAACTTTCTCATCTTCAGAGAAAATGCAGGATTTTTTGCATAATTTTGTTTATTTGCCATGTGATCATGTGTGTGTGAGTGTGTGTGTATGTGCATGCCATGCCATGTGTATAGAAGTTGCAGGACACTTTGTAAAAGTCAGTTCTCTTCTTCCACTATGCAGGTCCAGGGGATAGAGCACACATCACAGACTTGACAGAAGTGCTTTTACCCACTGAGACTCTGAAAGGTGGAGGTCTTGTGTAGCAGGAAGTCTTATGAAATGTTAGAGGCTCACTTTAAGAAAATTGTGAAACTAAAGGAAAGTGCTGTAGTAGTTTGTTTTAGCTTCACTAGCTCCAAACACACTACAGAGTTGACTTAGAGGCGGAAAAGTCTGTGTTGGTCACTATATATATATATATATATATATATATATATATATATATATATATGGCAGCTCATCTCATGGTGGGCTAGAAGCAGGGAAGACAGTAAGGAGACAAAGCAGGATGCCCTTCAAAGACACACGCCCTGGACTTCCTTCCTCCAGCCAGGCTTCACTTCCCACAGTTTCATGTTTCATTGCCTGCCAGGAGAGTTCAATTTTCCAATCAACATCAATCAATCAATAAATCAATCAAAGGATTTAAACCATTGATTTTTGTCAGAATGCACATGATCCAATTATTTCTGGAAACATCTTCACAGCTTCTCCAGAAGCCTGCTCTACATCTGCTGAGTGTCTCTCAGTCCAAGCAGGTTGACAATCAAGATTAGCTAGCATGGGTATTCTGCATGCTGGTGTGGAAAACTGCCTCTGAAGGCAATTGCCTGGTCGCCAGCCTCTAGTGGAGTTGGGGGTCTGTGAAAGCTTTAGGAAGGGCTGTGTAATGTGAGATGGCTACATCACCGGGATGTGTTTTGTCCCATTCCTGCCTCCCACTACCTTTCAGCTGCCACATTTTTGGCTGTGGGACTCTGCATCAGTTTCCATTAGTTTCTGGGTGAAGCTTCTCTGATGACATTTATGTTAGGCTTCTGTCCGCAAGTATAGCAGAATATCATTAATAATATTGGAGTGGGCTCCCCCTCATGGCACAGGTCTCGAGCTGGGTCAGTCATTGGCTGTTCCTCTCCTCAAATTCTGCTTCATCAGTTACCTCTGCATATCTTGTAGGCAGGACAAATTGTCAGTCTAAGGTTTCATGGCTGGCTTGTCATCCCAATCCCTCCATTGGAAGCCTTGCCTGGCTACAGGGGATGGTAGGTTCAAGATCCATATCCCCCATTGCTATGGTCACCCATTGATTCCTGGGAGTTTCCAGGAATCTATCATGTCCCAGAGATGCCCTCCCCCAATGCAGTTGTCTCTCCTAGCACTCTCTCCCTCCACTCTCCCTACACCTCAACCCACCTGTTCCCATCCCCCACCCTCTTCCTCCATATCTGCCCCCCCATGTATAATCTACTTTCCCCTTCTCAGTGAGATTCAATAGTGCCCCCCTTGGATCCTCCTTGTTAGTTAACTTCTTTAGGTCTGTGGATTATAGTATGGTTACCCTGTCCTTTATCACAAATATCCATTTATATGTGAATACACACCATGAGGGTGTTTCTGAGTCTGGGTTTTCTCACTCAGGATGACTTTTTTCTGGTTACATCTTTTTTACCTGAAAATTTCATGATGCCATTGCTTTCTTTTTTTTTTTTTTTCATTGTATATCTTTGGCTCTTCTTTGTCAAAAATCAAGTGTTTATAGGTATGTGGATTTACTGTGGTTTCTTTGATTCCATTGATTGACCTATCTGTTTTTATGCCAGCACCCTGCAGTTTTTATTACTATTGTTCCTAGTACAGCTTTGAAATCAGGGATGGTGATACCTCTGGAAGTTCTTATACTGTACAAGATTGTTTTATCTATCCTTTGTTTTTCCGTATGAGGAGAGTATCATTATTTCAATGTCTATAAAGAATTAAGTTGGAATTTTGATGGGAATTGCTTTATGTTTGTAGATTGCTCTTGGTAAGATGGCTATTTTTACTGTTAATCCTACCGATCCATGAGCATGGGAGATCTTTCCATCTTCTGATATCTTCCTCAATTCCTTTCTTCAATGACTTGAAGTTATTGTCATACAGGTCTTTAACTTGCTTGGTTAGAGTCATACCAAGATATTTTATATTGTTTTTGGCTATTGTGAAGGGTGTTGTCTCCCTAATTTCTTTCTCAGAACATTTCTCATTTGCACATAGGAGGACTACTGTTTTTTTGTTTGTTTGTTTTGTTTTTAGTTGATTTTGTATCCAGCTATTTTGCAGAAGGTGGTTATCAGCTGTAGGAGCTCCCTGGTAGACTTTTTGGGGTTATTTAACCATCACAATCATATTATCTGTGAATATCAATATGTTGACTTCTTTTCCAATTTGTATCTCCTTGATCTTCTTTAGTTGTCTCATTGTTCTAGGTAAAACTTCAAATACTACATTGAATAGATATGGAGAGTGAGCAGCCTTGTCCTGTCCCTGATTTTAGTGGAATTGCTTTAAGTTCCTCTCCATTTAATTTGTTGTGGGCTATTGGCTTGATCTCTTTATTGTATTGAGGTACGTGCATTCACTGTGTCCCTGATCTCTGCACAAGGTTTATTATGAAGGGCTTTTTGTGCATCTACTTTCAGCTTGTTTACATGGTAGATTACATTTATGGATTTTTTTTTCATTTATGGATTTTTATGTCCTAAACCATCCCTGCATCTCTTGGTTGAAACTTACTTGATTATGGTGGATGATGTTTTTGATGTGTTCTTGAATTTGGTTAGTGAATATTTTATTGAGTATTTTTGCATAAAGATTCATAAGGGAGATTATTGTAGGTTTAGACGCTGATTTCTGAGTTTATCTTTGTTGGATGGGTGGTTTGGGGATGTTTTCCCCCTTGGTTTCTGTTTCCTCTCTTGCTTCTGGTGTGGTGACTTGGGGGTTCTTCAGGTTCAGTAGGCTGCCTAACCTGAGGTTTTTTTGAGGCCTGAGTGGATTCTAGAGTTTGGGGTGCTAACTATGTCTCTGAGATCCTTAGTACCGGCATGACCTGTAGTCTCTGGTGACAGAGTGGTCTCCATGAAAGTAGGTAGCGTTGTGGACTGGAAAATAGAGTTCAGGGCATGGAGTGCAGTTTAAGGTTGTTGGGCATGCTTTAAGGGAAATTGGCAGGCAGGGAATTGGAAGAGAGGTCTTACCTGATTGTCTCTGGTGCCAGCTCACACCCAGGAAAGCAGACAGAGTTGTGGGATGGAAGATGGAGTACAGGGGTCAAAGTTTGGAAATTCTAATGGTTGACAACTTGAAAATAAGGAACCTATGTCCCATTCATTTTGCAGATTTTTAAAACATTTTTAGTATCTAGCTATCTAGCTATCATCTATCTATCTATTTTTATGTGCATTTGTATTTTGCCTACAAGTAGTCTGTGTTAGGGTGTTGAATCCCCTGGAACTGAAGTTACAGACAGTTCTGAGCTGCTTTATGGATACTGGGAATTGAACCCAAACACTATGGAAGAACAGGCAGTGCTGTTACTCCTGAGCATTTCTCCAGCACCATCTTGGGGAGTTTAATTCCTTTGGTGTCGATGACTTCTTTGTTTTTAGATACAAGATCTTGCTTTGAAACTCAGGATGACCTCAAACACAGAGTTCCCCCCAGGCCTGGGACTCTAAGTGTGTCCCACCAGTCAGGCATGTGAATGATTATTTTAAAAAACAAAATGCCTATAATAATCCAGGAAAAGTGAGTATATGGTGTTATCTGAAAACAACTGCACACAGGGAAGGAGTCTGAGACTGGATGAAGGAAAACTCATTTGGTAGAAAGCTTGCCTAGCATGCCTGCAGTCCTGGGCTCAGGCTCCAGAACAACACAAAAGTGTGGTAATCCTAGCACAGGAGAGGCTTGAGGATCAGCAAGTTCAAGGTCACCTTCTGCTACATAGAAAGTTCAAGGCCAGCCTGGCCTACATGAGATCTTGTCTCCACAATGCAAAAAGGAATAAAACAAAAGCAAATCTCACCAGTAGAGAATTAAGTAAAAGAGTTACAGAAAGCAAAAACAAGACCAGATGGGATTTTTCTTCACAAGGAAGCCAGCAATACCTAGGCACCAAGATGCTCTGCTGAGCTAGGTCCTGCCAGAGAAGCCTATTTCAGGGCTGGAGGCATCAAGAGAGCTGAGACTGTTCTACTGCTGAACACCCAGTTCTAAGCTGCGTGCAGTGTGCCCAGAGAGCCAACTGGAGCTCGGGTTGTTAAAGGGACGTGGTGTCTGGAGTGAAGAGATTTGCAGTGCTCCCATTTCTTTACCTCCCTCCATTACCATTGGCTTCACGTGGAAGAACTTGGCACAGTACCCTGATGGCAGGCAGCAACAGACCAACCAGCACTGATTAAAGAGAGCCACAGAGGACAGTAAGGGATTGTGAGCCGGAGCCATTCTGAATTTACCCCATTTTCCATTCCTGCCATCGCAGAGAGGAGCAACAAACAATCGCAGGAAGTTTGTTGCAGGAACTGTGTTGTTATCTCAAGGACTGAGAGCTTGTATACATAAGCGGCGGGTCCTCCACAAGACCACAGAACTCCAGTGCTCAGACTGACCCCAAAGCACCAGAGTCAGGCTGTCCTTGGCAACCACGGGAAGTCAGACAGGGGAGACAGACGGCAGAAATCGGCCTTTGGGCTTAGAAACCCCGGCTCATGTGTCTGAATTACTAAGACTAGCAGCTCCTTCCCTCCCCCCTCTCCCCCCACCCACGCCCACCCCCCCACCCCCCCCGCCCACCCCCCCGCCCACCCTCCCCCGCCCCGCAATTTGTGCCCCTGATTTGAAAGAAAACAAAAGAAGCCATGTTTGTCTAGCCACGAAAAAATCCTGAGAAAAGAAAATACTACTTCCTATTTCAATTTATTAATTTTTAATTTCAATTAAAAAGTTTCTACTTTTTATAGACACTTCTATGGATGTGTGTTTTGTTTTTGTTTGGTTGCTTGAGGTTTGTTTTGTTTTGTTTTTGACACAGGTTCTCCCTACATAGACCAGGTGGACCTCAAACTCGTAGGGATCCACCTGCCTCTCTCTCCCTTCTCACTTCATTGATAACGTCAGTTCTAAACCAAACAAACAAACAAATAAACAAACTGTATTTTCCCCACCCAGTCCCCTAGTTCAGCCATCTCTGAATGTTGTGGAGGACACAAGTGAAGCACACAACATCTTTTCTTGCATCTTCTTCCACATTCTCCTGCTATTATCAACAGACTTCTGCCAAAGGAAAACTATGATAGCTTTCCTCACGTCAAAAGTAAATCCTTGTCAAGACAATTTACCGGGAAGAGTCACATGAAACAAAGCAAGCAAGACCAATAGGAAATGTGGGGAGGATAAAACCCAGGGTACACACTGATCTCGTCATATGAGGAAATACGACAATGAACACCTACAGCATAACATAGAAATCTATGACATCCCCACAAGTGTATAACTTCCCAGTACTGGAAATTACAATAATGAGACTTCTGAATTTACACAGAAAGGACTGCAGCATCCTACTTTTTTTTTCAGACAGGGTCTTATGAATCCCAGCTCCCCCTTGAAATCCATAGGTAGGTAAAAATGACATATTTTTGATCCCTTTGACCCTACTTCCCAAGTGCTGGGGTGCTGGGAATTTTTCATCATGTCCAGTTTATTTGGTACTGAAAATCAAGCCCAAGGCTTCAAGGCTTCATATGTTAGGCAAGCACTGTGCCAACTGTGCTAAATTCTCAGCCGAAGTCTGAGTTTTAAAAGGGATCAATAGTAATATAGATGACTCAAGTAAGCAGATGAATGTAGTAAGGAAGTCAGTATAGAACCTAGATAGGAATTACCAAAGTAGATGCTGCAGTCAGGCATTAACCTAAAAGGAAAAACACTGAAGAAAAACTTAGCAAGAAAATTAAGATGTAAGAAAATAACCATTTGGAAATGAAAAAATTAGTCAATCAAATAAAAACACACCAACAGAGAAGACTAGGTAGAAATGAACTTTAGGGATACAGGAAAAGGTTGAGACAGTAATGCTTACAGGCCACACAAAGAAAAAAAATAATGAACATGACCCAAGCTCCCAAGATCTCTGAGTTTTATTCAACAGATCAAAACTAAGAATATATAAGATAGAAGAAGAAGCTGACATAACACTTAGATCACTTATACAATGAAATTGCAGTTGAGAATTTCTCAGAACTAGAGGGAAAAATAAAGGATATCAAAGCACAAGAAGCCAAAATACATGTGACCAAAGAACAACCTTTCCACGTCATATCATAGACAAGATGTCAAAATTGTAAAGCAAGCAAACAAAAAAGTCCTAAAAGCTGTGTGGAAACACACACACACACACACAAAGGTAGAAGCAGGAGAACATCAGACTTTTCTTAGTAACCCCCAAAAGCAGGAAATTGTAAAGTGATACATTCAAAGACTTGAAAATAAGTAACTGTCAACCAAGTCTGTCACACTCAATAAGTCATATTCTAAAAGAACATATATTCGTTTATTTATGGCTCACGTGTGTGTGCTTTGTGTCTGTGTACCTGTACACACATGTATGCCACAACGCATGTGTCGAGGTCCAAGAACTACATGGAGGAGTCAGTTCTCTCTTTCCATCATCTGACTCCTGAAGATTGAACTCAGGTCTCAAGACTTGGCAGCAAGGCTCTCACCCACCCTGCAACTAGCTTTCTGACACCACAAGCTCATCTCTAAAAATTGGTGGATAAATAAGATCATTTCAAGACAAGAATACACAAGGCAGTTGGTTACAGTCAAGCCAATACTGCATACAGTTCTGAAGAAGTTTATATAATGCACAGAGGAAGAAGGAAGACAGTCTCAACATATGTCATGAGAAGAACTGATGAACAGGGGGAAGCCAGGAAGGAGCCAATCTTATCTAACACATCAAAGCAGAAAATCCTTACTCCCAACAGGACAGGAAGAAAATAAATACCAACAATCCAGCTAACCAGAACAGCTACGAAAAAAAAAAAATCACAAGAAATAAAAAACCTTTCTCAGCAACAATCTTAAATGCAAATAAATTCAACTCACCAATTAAAAAGAAAATAAACAAATAAAAAAACATAGTGATTGAATTTAAAAGAAAAGGAAGCAAAAACAAACAGGGTTCTGGGACTGGAGAGATGGCTCAGCAGTTAGTTCAGAGCACAGACTGCCTCTTCAAAGGACCTGAATTCAGTTCCCACAACCAGGTCTGAGGGCTCCCAACCAGCTGTAACTCCAGCTCCAGGGGATCCAATGTCTCTCTGTGTACCTGAACACACACACACACACACACACACACACACACACACACACACACATAAATAGTAATAAAAAAAAATGAAATGGGATCCAACCATCTGTTGTCTCCAAGAAACAAATTTATCAAGCAAAGACATACCAAAGCTGGAAGTCAATGCCTGGGAATCAACCTACCAAGCAAACAGAAGCTGTCAACAAACTGATACAGCAACTGTCACATCTGACAAAGCAGACATCAAACTAAATCTAATCAGAATAAATGAAGAGGGTCATTACGTATTAATAATTGAAACAATTCATCAAGAAGACTCAAGAATATTTATGTCCTGAATCTTGGGAACTTCAGCTCCATAAAACAAACACTGAAAGGCAGAAAAGGTCATGTGGGTCCCGACACAGTGATAGTTGGAGACATCAACACCTTACTCTGACATCTAGACAGGTCTTTCAAACTAAAAACCAGCAAAAAGATACAAGTCAACATCTATCTCACCTGTGTTTAATATTGGATAATAATACCCTACTGGATATTCCACTCAAGAAACAAGAAAGGCACGCTCAAGCAGCACACAGACAGACTCTTTTTTAAAACTGATCACTTCTCAGGACATACAGTAAGCCTCCAAAAATACAAAAAAAGTAATAATTACCAAAAGCAATCTACAGATTCAATGCAATTCCCATCAAATTACCAACACAATTCTTTACAGATCTGGAAAGAAAAATTCTTAACTTCATATGGAATAACAAGAAGCCCAGAATTGCTAAAACAATCCTCTACAATAAAAGATCTTCTGGAGGTATCTCCATCCCCGATATTAAGTTGTACTATAGAGCAACAGTTTTAAAGACTGCATGGTACTGGCATAGAAACAGAATGGTGGATCAATGGAACTGAACAGAGGACCCAGAAATAAACCCACACACTTATGGACACCTGATCTTTGACAAAGACGCCAAAACCATACAATGGAAAAAAGACAGCATCTTCAACAAGAGGTGCTGGTCCAACTGGATGTGTACATGTAGAAAACTGAAAATAGATCCATACTTATCACCCTGCACAAAACTGAAGTCCAAGTGGATCAAAGGCCTCAACATAAAACCAGACACATTAAATGGGCTAGAAAAAAAAGTGGGGAATACCCTAGAACTCATTGGTACAGGAGAAAACTTCCTGAACAGAACTCCAACAGCACAAGCTCTAAAAGCAACAATCAATAAGTGGGACCTCATGAAACTAAAATGCTCTTGTAAAGCAAAGGACACCATCATCAAAACAAAGCGACTGCCTACAGATTGGGAAAGAATCTTCACCAACCCTTTATCTGACAGAGGACTCATATCCAGTATATATAAAGAACTAAAGAAGCTGAAAAGCAGCAGATCAAGTAATCCACTTAAAAAATGGGGAACAGAGCTAAACAAAGAATTCTCAACAGAGGAATATCGAATGGCAGAGAAGCACTTAAAGAAATATTCAACCTCATTAGCCATTAGGGAAATGCAAATCAAAACAACCCTGAGATTTCACCTTACACCCATCAGAATGGCCAAGATCAAAAACTCAAGTGACAACACATGCTGGAGAGGTTGTGGAGAAAGGGGAACCCTTCTCCACTGCTGGTGGGAATGTAAACTTGTACAACCACTCTGGAAATCAATCTGGTGCTTTCTCAGACAACTAGGAATAGCGCTCCTCAAGATCCAGCCATACCACTCCTAGGCATATATGCAAAAGAGGCTCAAGTACACAATAAGGACATTTGCTCAACCATGTTTGTAGCAGCTTTATTTTTAATAGCCAGAACCTGGAAACAACCCAGTTGCCTCCCAACTGAAGAATGGATGCAGAAATTGTGGTACATCTATACAATGGACTATTACTCAGCAATGAAAAATAAGGAAATCATGAAATTTGCAGGTAAATGGTGGGACCTGGAAAGGATCATCTTGAGTGAGTTGTCCCAGAAGCAAAAGGACACACATGGTATATACTCATTCGTATAGACATACAACATAGGACAAACCCACTAAAATCTGTGCATCTAAAGAAACTAAGCAAGAGAGAGGACCCTAACTAAAATGTTCAATCCCCATCCTGAAAGGCAAAGAGGATGGACATCAGAAGAAGAAGAAAACAGGAAACAACCTAGGAACCTGCCACAGAGGGCCTCTGAAAGCCTCTGCCCTGCAGACTATCAAAGCAGATGCTGAGCCTGATGGCCAACTGTCGGGCAGAGTGAATGGAATTTTATGTAAGAAGTGGGAAATAGTAAGAGCTGGAGAGGACAGGAACTCCACAAGGAGAGTAACAGAACCAGAAAATTTGAACACAGGGAACTTCCCAGAGACTCATACTCCAACCAAGGACAATTCATGGAGATAACCCAGAACCCCTGCACAGATGTAGCCCATGGCAGTTCAGTGTCCAAGTGGGTTACATAGTAATGGAAAGAGGGACTGCCTCTGACATAATCTGATTGGCCTGCTCTTTGATCACCTCGCCCTGAGGGGGGAAGAGCCTTACCAGGCCACAGAAGAGGACAATGCAGCCACTTTTGATGAGAACTGATAGACTAAGATCAGAAAGAAGGAGAGGAGATCCTCCCCTTTCAGTGGACTTGGGGAGGGGCATGCATGCAGAAAGGGGAGGGAAGGTGGGATCGGGAGGGGAGGAGGGGATACAAAATGAATAAAGTGTAATTAATAAAAAAATTTAAAAAAGTTAAAAAAAAAGAACCAAGGGGAGGGAGGGGAGAAAGAATCCTTTAATCCCTTTTACTTTATGAACCAACAGTGGAAAAAATTGAATAGTAAGAGAACTCTCAACAGCTACACAAACACTTGAAGAGTAAACACTATTTCTTAGAACAATAGTAGGTCATGGAAGAAAATAGAGAGGAAACTTCAAAGTTCCTGGAAGCAGAAGAAAATGAGAATACAATGGAGCAGTCCTTCGCATTTATAGGTGCATGTGCTCAAATGAAAAAAAAAAAAAAAAATCAGATCTCAAGTAAATAACCACTGATGCATGTCCAAGTTCAAGTAAACCAAAAGGCCAAGCCCAAACACAGTACACAGAAAGTAATTAAAAAATACTATGGCATAACTTAACTAGAGATTAATATGGACATATACATATAAACAAAATATAAATAAATATATATTAAGTCAGACAAAAAGTTGGTCCTTTGAAAAGGTTATCTAAACAGAAAAAAAGAAAAAAGAATCAAATTTTAAAATTAGAGATGGAGGGCTGGTGTGATGGCCCAGCTGTTAAAGGCTAGGCTCACAATCAAAAATAAAATTAGGGGTCGAAAGGGAATTGTCACAACAAGTATCAATGAAATTCAGAAGATCATTCAAAAAGCTAAAAAAAAAAAAAAAATCTAGAAGAAATGGATGTTTCTAAACTTATCTGTGTTACAAAAATAAAATTCTGAAGACATACATAATTTACATATGTCTCAGCAAGCAATAAAATTGAAGTGGCAATTGAAAGTATCTCCACAAAGAAAAACACTGGCACAAATGGATTCCCCACGGAACTCCACCAGACATGTAAGAAGATCTAAGAGCAGCACTTCTCAAACTGTTCTTAAAGACAGAGAGGGGACAAACACTACCACACTCCTACAAACTCACTAAGAAGCCAGCATTACTTGGTACTAAAACCACATAAAGACATAATGAGAGAGAGAAAGAGAGAGAGGGAGGGAGGGAGGGAAGGAGAGAGCTGTAGGTCAATCTCCTGGATGAATTTAGATGCAAAAATTCTCAACAAAATACTTGAAAACTTTGTTCAGGAACTTATTCAGTAGATTATAGCCAGTCCCAATGGACAGAAGTTATATCAAATGTTTGCACACAATTAAATGTAATATAACCTCTAAATAGACTTTCGAGCAGAAGTCACAGAGTCATCTTGATAGATGCAGAAAAGGTATTTGACAAAGGTCAACATGCTTTCATGATGGAAGTCCTGAAGGAATTAGGGATGTAACATTCCTCAACATAGTTAAGTTTTTATATGTCAAATCTAGAACCAATAATATTAAACTAAATGAGGGCGGGGGAATGGATATCATTTTGAACAATGATATCATTATCCATTTGAATGGATAAAATTTTGAACAAGGATGCCATTCTCTTCACACTTAATCAATATAATGCTTAAAGGTTTAGCTAGAGACACAAGGTAAGAGAAACATATAAAGGGATATAAATTAGAAAGAAAACAAATTAACCCTAATTTGAGATTAATCTTAATATAAATTTTCTATTTAAAAACACCATATATTTCACCATAAAACTTATAGGTCTGGTAAACACATTCAGGAAAGTAGTAGTATTCAAATCAACATACAAAACTTAATAACTTTTTAAATATACAAATTTATTTTTTAAAAAACAGGAAAAATAGTACATTAATAATCACATTCACAATAGCTTCAAAAATCCAGAAAGAAGTCTAAACAACAAAGTGAAAGGCCACTCTAAAAACAAAACAAAATAAATCAAAACAAAAAACCTTAAGATGCTGAAAATGAATTTGATGACACTAGATGTTGGAAATTTTTTTCTACTCCTGGACTGGCAGAATTAATTTTGTGAAAATTTCTGTATTACCAAAAAGTAACCTACAAATTTAATGGAATCCTCTTCAAAGTTCTGATCACATTTTACACAAAATTCCAAAAGCATTCCTAAGATTCATTTGTAAACAGACCCAACACTGCATAACTACCCTGCAGTTAGCTTATGCCAAGGGAACGCTGCTGAAGGTATCATAATGCTTGACCTACAGTTATACTACAGAGTCATCCTAACAAAACCAGCATGGTCCTGGCACAGAACCAGACATGTATGCCACTGGAGCATAATAGAAGATCCCAAAATAAACCACATAGAAATGAGCACCCACTGTTTTCATATAAGCGTCAGGAACATACACTGGACAAAAAGTAATTCTAAATGGATCAAAGACTTCCAAAGCTGAAATTGGTTGCAAATCACTTTAAGATCTAGACATAGACAAGAACTTCCTGTTTATTTATTCATTACTTGTATGTGTATGTGTGTGCCTGCGTGAGTTTATGTGCATCATATGAGTGCAAGAGCTTACAGAGGCTAGAAGTAGGCATCAGACCCCCTGAAAGTGGTTACCAGCAGTTGTGACCTGCCACATGTGTGCTGAAAATGAAATTCCAGTCCTTTGCAACAGCAATAAGAGCTCCTAATACTTGAGTGACCCTGGGTGTCAGGTAAGGACTTTCTAAATAGGATTCCAAAAGCAAAGAAAGTAACCCCAAGAATTGACAGATGGGATTTATATGAAATAATTTTCTACATGTCAAAGAAACTCTCAGAACGAATAGAGAAAAATCTTTGCCTATTGTACTCCAGGCACAAGGCTAATCTCTAGAATGTATAGAATGTGTAATGCAAAAATTACACACAGAGATAGGAATAGATCCACCAATCAGTAAATGAACTAATAACCTGAGTAAATAAACCTTACTAGAAGAAACACAGATGACCAGAAAAATGATCTTTAAAGAGTCGAAAATAGTTGGCCGCCAAGGAAATAGAAATGAAAATCAAAACTACTTTGAGATTCTATCTCATCCCACTGAGAATGGCTGCCACTGTGAAAATGAATGACAACAAATGCCAGTGAGAGTGTGAACTGGCTCAGCCATGATTGATGTTAGCATGAGCGTTCAGGAAACTAAAAGTAGAGCAACCATATTGTTCAGGCACACTACTAGTAGGAATCTATATCCAATCATACGCTTAGATACTTACATGTCTGTATTGCTATTACGCTAGTCACAGCAGCAAGGGAACAGAGTCAACCTAGATGTTTATCAACACATACCATAATGAAAATGTGGTACAAATTTATTTAGCCATAATAGAAAAGGAAAATTTTAGAAAAATGGATATATCTGGAAATTATTACATTGAATGAGGGAACTTGGGTTCAGAAATACAAATGGAACGTGCTGTCTTACAGGAAGAGCCTAGCTTTGATTTTTATATATGTGTATTTATGTTTGTGAGTACGGGGATAGATCATGAAACCAGAGGAGGGAGTATGATAGAAAAAAGAGGATTTTGGAAAAGGGAGAGAGAAAGATAGGATGCATGTAACACGAAAGCAGACTTCCAGGTAGAAGGTTATAAGGAGAACGATGGGATGGAGAGAATGAATGAGGGGGTAGAATCAATCAAAACAGTGTTCTACAATGCCACAATGAAACCTGGTGTGGTTATTTAAAATAAGCAAATAAGGAAAACAGCAATGCACAAAATGGCATACACAGTGGGCTTAAAGTAGTTAACCACTGTCACTGTGCTGCCTGCTCTTGGGAATGTTCCTGCAGTTCACAAGTCTCCTTGGGAAAAGTACTGAAGAAAGTACTAAACCCAGGATCCTTGAAAGTTGAACATGAGCGATCACTCATTCTACTAGAAGGAAATTTTCTTTTAAAATAATGGCATGTTTTGCTTTTAAAAGATAATTCCTCATTAAGGTCTGAGCAAATGGTATCAATTTCTCCCACAGGAGGCTTCACCAAGAGGCTTCTACAGGGATTAGATGGGGCCAGAAAGTTTTGGTAATACTCAAGGGCTTTCTTTAATGAAATGACTGACTTCAAGGATAAATGAAGGAACATTGGGAGAGACCCATAAGAAGCATATTCTTCACACAGAGCTATGACTATACTTCTCTTCAGCAAAGCCTAAAGAATGGCTTGTTTGGAGAAACAGTTTCAGAAAAAAAAACCCTGTGCCCAGATATATTTGGTCCTTGTGGAGCTCCTATCCTTTCCACGTCATACTAACTCCCCTTCTGCCGAAGGTTTGGTTATGAGTCTTAGTATCTGTTTTGAAACGCTGCTAGGTAGAGTCTGTCAGATGCCTTCTGCGGTAGACTCCTGTCATACGTCCAATGCACATCCTATTTGGCTTTCTAGAACCTTTGCTTGGACGAAGCTCATAGTAGCTCAATAACCAATTGGTTTCCCATAGTAAGGGTAACAGGGACTATTTCTGACAGGAAGTCAATGACAGGCTCTTTGACCTCCCCACCCCCCAAGGGAGGAGCAGTCCTGCTAGGCCACAGAGGAGGACTTTGCAGCCAGTCCTGAAGATACCTGATAAAACAGAGCCAGACAAAAGGGGAGGAGGTCCTCCCCAATCCATGGACTTGGAAAGGGGCAGGGAGGAGCTGAGGGAGGAAGGGTGGAATTGGGAGGGAATAGGGGAGTGGGATACAGCTGGGATACAAAGTTAATAAACTACTACTAATAATAATAATAAATAGAAAGAATGCCTTGTGACAGTTAAATTCTCATCTTTACAAGATCTGAAATTACCCAGGAGTCAGGCTTCTGAACATTCCCATAAAGGATTATTTTGATAGGGTAATCAAAGTGGGAAGACCCGCCTTAAATGTTAAGCAGGACCTTCCCTGGTCAGAGATCCTGTACTGTGTGCAATGGAAAAAGATAGCAGAGATTTAGCATTTGTGCATCTCCTTTTCTGATTGTAGATGTGATAAACCAGCTGCTTCAAGCTCCCGTTGCCTAATTCCCCTGCTATGATGGACTGAACCCTTGAACTGTGATCCAAAGAAGCCCTTTCTCCTTTAAGTTGCTGCTGTTGAGACATTTTCCCACAGTAGCAGAAAAAGAGACTAAGACATGGCTTGAGGGCAGTAATCTCATTTATGCTCATACTTGTATTTAGGTAGTCCAAATAGATATACAATAATAACTATAACGGTAGGAAGAGTCATGTATTTGCCTCAAGCTGCAACCCAGGAATTTTAAACTCTAGCCCAGAGTCCTGTACCACAGAGAAGCACGTTATTAGTGTAACATTCTAATCAATTAACGGAACAAAGGAAGAAAATTATGATTACTTCAAGTGTAGGAGAAACATGTCATAAGTTCATGATCAATGACAACAATGAGTGTTACAGAATCTTTTTTCTACTCTAAAACTGAAGGAAAATTGTCTAATCTGATAATAGATTTAAAAAAAAACAGAAAATTACATCTAATGGTGATTAGGAATAGATATGTCCCCTTTGGAATTGGAAAACACACACAAATAATACTATTCTCACCTATATTTAATGTTTTTCTAGAGTAATTTTTTTAAGAAAAAAAAAAAGAGAGAAAGAAGCAACCAGGTGCAATGGAGCACATCTGTGATCACAACACTCAGGGAGGCAGAGGCATGCAGAACTCTGTTGAGTTCAAGGCCAGCCTGGTATACAAAGTGAGTCCAGGACAGCCAAGACTAGACAGAGAAATCCTGTCTTGAAAAAAACGAGAGAGAGAGAAAGAGAGAGAGAGAAACAGCAACAGAGACACAGCGAGAAGCTAAATGCTTTAGATGGCTGCTGCTTGCTGTTGCTGTTTTCTGATGTGGAAATACAACAGACTCTGTATATAAACTCAACAGTCTGGTAGGGAGCCAACAAAACATCCACATGTAAAATCAGCAGAATAGAATCTTAGAAAATGGAAAAAAATTTAAATGTTATTCAACAAGAAAATGAAAAAACACAAAACTCCCAGAATTGTATCTAATTCAGTATAAAACTGTGAGGTACTGGCGGAATTTCAAGACTCACATAGGAGGAACATATTATTACGTTCATGGATTTCACAGTGAAGTAAGACTAAGATGGGAGCTTTTCTCCCAGCAGTCCTATAGAATTAATGGAATCCCAAGCAGAATTCCACAAGCCTTTTCTTTATTTGTGGAAACTGATTAGTTAATTTCAAAATGTAGAAAGGTTCGCAAAAGACCTACAGATAAAACAGTCCTGAAGAAGACAGAGCTGGAGGAATTACTCTGCCAAATACCAAAGCAGACAATGTTTATATTGTTTATAATTTAAACATATATATTATATTAAGATGGAAATGGGTCAGATGCCCACTGGAAGATTGGTAAATAACTTGTACATTTATACAATAAAAACATCTGTATAGTTGTATACTAAGGACAGTGAAGAAGCCATTGCTGAATGCCATGACACTGAGCAAAACAAGACAGATGTGATCATTCTGTGTGTTATGTTAAGTTCAAATTGGGTAAAATTAGCCTATGGTGTCTGCAGTGAGGCTAGATGGGGAGGGAGCAGTGGTTAGCGTGGGACCTGACAGAACTTCTGGGTGCAGGCAACGCTTATTCCTTGACCCAGGGGACAGTTACAGCTACAGTTACAGAAGACCATTTCTCTCAACATTTCTAAAGAACTGTAGGACCCGTGCGCCCCTTTCAGACCTCACTCTTGGAAATAACGGCCAAGCACATCTGCTCAGGATGCTCCAGGAGGCTTCTTTTACACACCAGTAAAATTATTTGTTGAATTTATACATAACTAAGTTGCATTAAACTCCATTTTAAAAAATAAAGATTTGATTTTTAATTATGTGTATGTGTGTGTGGTTGGGAGTTTATGAACACTAGTTCAAATGCCTACAGAGACCAGTAAAATGCCAGATCCCCTAGAGCTGGAATTACAGGGAGTTGTGAGCTGCCTAATATGGGTTCTGGGAACCCAACGTGCTTTTTCTGCAAGCATAATAAACACTTAGCTGCTAAGCCATCTCTACCTCCCCTAAGTTCTGTTTCTTTTTCCATCAACTTTGGTTATGTTTTTTTATTCAGGGCATATATTGTATTTTCTATTTTTATTTACACGACTATAGATGAGTATATATATACCAAATATTCCAGAGTCCTATCAAGCCTTCCACATGAAGGCAGATGGCTGCTTCAGACAATAATATATCTAAGTGTAAGTGTGTGCTTTCCCATCCCCCGTTGACTTTTGTAGACCCCTCACTTCTGTCTTTAGCTGGAAACTGTCTCTGACTGCCCCATGCTTGCCTGGCACCTGTGTTCTACTCTTCTGTTGATGGTTCAGGATTTCCCAATGGTGTGCTATGTTCCTATTTGGTTTTCCTTCAGTACTTTGGGGAATGTTCCAGACTCCTCCTCATGAATCTACTCTTGAACTCTCTATCAATCATGTCTTCATTCCCTAAAACTATCTTCTATCCTGATTATTCCTTTGCACAGTTTTTATTTCATAACCATTAGCTTAAATCCCTGCAAGTCCTATGAGGCCTAAATCCTTGGGTGTTTTTTTTCAATCACTGACCTTGAATTTTGTTCATGGCTTTGAAACCACTGTTGTTCATGGAATGTTTGGGGGAGTGTTTAGTGACAAGAATGTGGAGCAGTCAGGCCAGTCCAGAATTCCCTTGGCTGGCCACTAGCTTTCTGACCTGGACCTAATTCTCAGATGTAGCAGGAGGGAGCTGACTGCCATGCCAAGGCCTCCAAACACTAGTGTGAGGATGAATCCACTGAGGCACAACTACCACTGGGAACAGCTTAAGTTCACATCAAGTGTATTAGAATGTCTCTTTTCTAGCAGAGGGATTGAGCTCAGGTCCTCACACCTGCTAGGCAAGCATTTTGCTATAAACCATAATCTTTATATTTATTTATTTATTTATTTATCTTGAAAATATTTTATTTTATTAGGATCTTTTGGATAAAAACAGGTACTTGCAAGATAAAGTGTTATGTAAGTATCTGTGGGTGGGAAGAGCTTTCACTGCATTCTCCAAATTGCTGTTGTGGATAAATTTTCCCTTTAAATTTTCACACAGAGCCTATCCTCTTCTCTCCTTTTCTCCAATGCCCCTTGTTTTTCCTCTTTCAAAACTTACCCTGTGTGGTTAGGGACAATTGTCTGCCTACTGGAGCTCTGCTCGAAAGTAGAGGTGTTTACTCTTTGCCAATGGTTCCCTTACTGACTCACTGGGTTTCTTGTTTCTACTTCCTGTCTGCTGCTTTCAGATTCCTTGCAGCTTCCTCAAGGCTACCATTTCTTCTTTCTGCTCTAAACTACCGACACTTTTGTATATATTTTCTGTCTTAGAAATATACCAAAATATTTGTCAGTTGGTGAGAGCCCAGGAAACTGTGTTTCTACCATGAGGTTGAGGTATACCATCTTCAAGCCATATTTAAGTACATTTGCATGCTTAAGAGGAATCCCCTGTTTCCATAAATGTTGAAGGCTAGTTTGAAAAAAAAAAAGTAGATCCTGAATAGATGCAAAGCACTATGGACCTCAGTGCAGACAGAGGGTATAGTGTGCCATAGTGGTGACCATGAAAAACTAAGAGAGTAAGAAGCATACCAGATCAGCAGGAACCCAGAGTCCCAGAGGGAAAGTCACCAGGTATAAAGCTGGAAATGAAATTTAGATCAAGACTTTTAGTTCCCAGTGTGAAATTTGGCAATGGGATTTTGAACAGGATGAAACAGCAATGGAATCAATATTTTAGAAAGATTCATTTGGCAGGGTAAGAAAAAATGTTTTGAAGAGTACATAGAATCAAGGAAGAGGGCCAGTTAGGAAACAGCCATAATTATCCATCTGTGAGATGAAGGATGATGACAGCAGAAGTAGAAGAGTAGGCACTGATGTGAGCAAATTAAAATCAGCGGGTCTTGGTTCCTAGGGACTGATTGGATTTGAAGGCTGGAACTGATAAGGTTGAGACTCTCATAGGCACTCAAGCCTCTTCTCTCTTCAAGATTGCTTTGCCAACAGTAGAATTTTTTTGTTTTTCCATCTGTATTTTTGTAGGTGGTGCATCAGGAAGTTTGATGGCATTAAGGATGCTGAGAGAGCACTGACAGAAGGGATGGAGGGAGTGGGAAAAACTGAGGTGATAATTATGGGAGGTGTGCTGGGGGCTGATGGTACTGACATTGTGACTGTTTGCAGTGGTGGCTGATGGTCTCTGTTAAGTCTCAGGCAGTCCACTTATCTAGAACTGAGCCCAAGCTGAACTATGGAAGAATTTCTGAAGGTTAGATAAAAGGCAGCATTCTTCAGGAACTTGAGAAAGCATTTCCCATCTTCCAAAAGGAGTCATTTCCCTTACCTCTGGCAGAAGGCCTCCATGCTCCCTCAATACCACAGGTACCTGCTATACATTTCAAAGTCCATCCTAACATCCTGTCCTTCTCCCTCCACCCCATCCAGCTACTGTTCTCCTTGTAACATGCCTGATTTGTCCACTCCCTCCCTCACTATGTATCTCTACCTCTGCCTAGTCTCTTGCTATCTTACTGAACTCTCTCTCTCTCTTCTCTTGCTATGGTCTATTTTCAATTTCTTGCTTTCACACTATCTCCACTATTCTCTCCCATTCTCCCTCCACTCTCCCACTTCCCTGGCCCTGGCCATGTCCAGTCTGTTTCTCTTTCTTTCTACTGTAGATTCTTCCAGACACCTCTGGGCATTCTCTCTTTCCTATTCAGAATATGATTCACCTTCCTGTCAGGCATTTCTTTACTGTGCACCCTAGCACACAGGAACACTTGTAATTAAGGGGGGAATGGTGATAGTGATGTTGAAGGTGGTGGTACTAAAGGAGACAGTGGTAAAGGGAACAGGGAATCTCTGTTCCTGTGTTGGAGAGTCTTCCATCTTGGGAGCTAACCATCACTGCTGTCATTTTACACATGATAAACCCAAAGCCCAGAGAGTTTTAAGTCACTTTCTAAGTTTAACTAATGAATGAGTGGCTTATGTAGGGGCCTGGAAGCCTGAGTGAGCTGAGAGTTCAAAACCTGTTTTCCTTTTAAATTGGACTGACTTGTCAAAGTGTTAATAGAGATGTATTGGTAGGAACTGGGAACATGGTGGCCTTCTTTTGTAGGCATGTAGGGTAGGTTACAGGCCCAAGGAAAGCAAAGTAACTATGTGTCTCAGTGGAACAATAAGATTTTCCAGCGTGCCTACCTAATGTGTACACTCAGGCACTGAAATTCAAAAGCCCCAACTCATCAAGTTGCGTGCTTTTATTCTTTTACTTTCTTTTTTTGTTTGTTTGTTTTTGTTTTATAATTTTTATTTTTTTTGTTTTTTTGTTTTTTTTCTTTTTTTAATTTTTCATCAATTACACTTTATTCATTCTGCATCCCCCCATAAGCCCCTCCCTCCTCCCCTCCCAATCCCACCCTCCCTCCTCCCTCTGCATGCATGCCACTCCCCAAGTCCACTGATAGGGGAGGTTCTCCTCTCCTTTCTGATCTTAGTCCATCAGTTCACATCAAAAGTGGCTGCATTGTCCTCTACTATGGCCTGGTAAGGCTGCTCCCCCCCAGGGGGAGGTGATCAAAGAGCAGGCCAATCAGATTATGTCAGAGGCAGTCCCTCTTCCCATTACTATGTAACCCAATTGGACTCTGAACTGCCCTGTGCAGGGGTTCTGGGTTATCTCTATGAATAGTCCTTGGTTGGAGTATGAGTCTCTGGGAAGTTCCCTGTGTTCAAATTTTCTTGTTCTGTTGCTCTCCTTGTGGAGACCCTGTCCTCTCCAGCTCTTACTATTTCCCACTTCTTACATAAAATTCCATTCACTCTGCCCAACAGTTGCCCATCAGGCTCAGCATCTGCTTTCACAGTCTGCAGGCCAGAGGCTTTCAGAGGCTCTCTGTGGTAGGTTCCTAGACTAGAATCTCCCTTATATGTGTAAGTCAGACAACCAAATTCATCCCAGCTGAATGTCTAATTTGCATTTAGGTAATATCAAATAACTTCCCTCCCAGGTCGTGAAAGAATCTAGAGTGTTACTTGGCCAGTCATGGTTAACAGTTTGGTGGGATATGTGGTGAGGCAGAGGCAGCAGAAAGATCATAAGTTCAAGGCTAGCTTGCACTATACCTTTGAGCCTCAACACAGCTCAGTGGGCAAAGGCACATGCTATAGAATGTTAACTCCCTTTCCTGCCCCTTCCCCTGATCTAGGGTGCTCTTTCTTTCCTTGAGTACATCTTATTCATCTGTCCTTTTTATCTTGTTCTTCATGAACAAGAGACAATGGATTTAGATGCCATTGGCTTTGAAGGCCATAGAGTTTTCCAGAACTCTAACATGCACACACGCACACACAGACACATGTTTTGCTAAGCCCATCAGACCTGAGAAGCACTCCTTAGATCTCAGAGAACCCCACATCAACTAGGCCAGAAGTCTGATTTTGTGAGTCTCAATATACCAGGTTTAGTAACTTGCCCCAACGAAGGAGAAGTGATGGTAAAAGCAGAAGAGAGAAGGCTGAGCAGATGGCTCCAGATTAAGATCGCTTGATGCTCTTGCAGAGGACACAGGCTCAGTTTCCAGGGAGTTGGGAGAGATGTTGTATAAGCTCTGGAGAGACTTGTCATAATATGACACTCCTTGCTACCCAGGAGAAATTTCAACTCTTGTCACAAGACATTGATCCATCAGATCTATTGTTCCTACAATCCAAGATCACGGCAAGAGGCTATTTTCAAAGGGACAAGTCAGAATGGGAGAACAGATGGCAAGCTTTTCATCCCCTACTGAGCACGTGTAGATCAGTAGGATTACTGGGTTTTAGCAAAAGCCACCTGAAAGTCCTTGTAGAAGGATGAAACAAACCCAACTATGGCTGTCTCCTTAAGTGTCAGTCTCCTCTCACTAAGCAAACCTTGGTTTGTTTGGCATAGAAATAGACCCCTTAGAAGACTCAGCATTGCAGGCTTCCTGCAGTGAGGCATGGCTATATGACAGCAGGTGTGAAGAGAGGAGAAAGGTGGTGTAGGCTGAGTCTCTGGCAAGGCTGCTTGGGCTTAAATCTGACTGGGAGATGCTCTTTCCCTTTTCTCTTCCTTTCTGATCGCAACTTGAGTGGAACAATGCCCAAGCACCCTGACCCTGGCTCTGAGGAAAGCCCAAAGACAGAATCCACCTTGAGTGTTGACAAATGAGCTTGGGAATACCCGCATCAAGGCTCCTTGCTGTGGAAGTGAGACAGACACCTAGTTTGAGTTACTGTGTTTATGATGAGAGTTGAGTACATCTCAAACATAAGACACTCTGCTAGCGTTGGCAGGCTGCTCCTATTTCAGATGAGGTCCCAAAGTTTCTCAGTTTGGGATTTTAAACTGGTGGGTCTTGACTTTATCACTCTAATTGAGTAAAACTCTACATTTCTAAACATGTAAAATGCCTTTGAGTCTATTGCCTACTTTTGAGTCTGAGAGTTTTGTTTTAGTTATTCCCCACTTCTAGAATGGCCTGACTTACTTTTCCATAGGGAAAGTCCTGCTCTGCTCTTCCTGCATGTCTTTTGAAGATTCCTGAATCTTGACACTCCCCTTCCCCAGCCCCTGTGCCTCTGGGGCTCTGTGCTGAGCTTTATGATAGCATCCTTTGCATGGCGAGTCTTTACATACCAGTCTGGGCTGCACAAGTTCATCTACTTTAGGAACAAAAGCTTCCTGTCTCTCTTCTCAGCTTTATTGGACTGCTCAGCCAGAAAAGGGGAAGGGATGTAATAAAAATAAAATGAATGTGTTGAGTGACTGCCTGAATGAATAAAACTGGGCAATCCAGTTGAATAATTATGGTAATCTTCAGAGGGTAACTACAGTGTACCACCAGGGCTAACCTCCTTGTCTGTCTACTAAGCCACTTGAAACACACAAGAGAATATGTCCTAGTGGTGACTTTAAAGAGGGACCTCTAAATACTCGGCTCTCCATAGAGACCCTTTGCTCACTCTGTGATTCCACAGAGCCAGAAGCCAACTGTGGCAGATTTCCAGTTAAAAATATCCCCCCATACACCATGGAATGTGACTGAAAAGTTATAGAGATGCACTTTTTGCTTTAATTCTTTCAAGAAAGTGAACCAATTTTGATGCTACATCCCTTTCTCCCGATTTTGAAGACTCTGAATACATTTTAAACAAGACTGTGATTGACAAACCTAAGGGCACATTAGTGAACAGTTAAATACTAATTAGCCAAGCCCTGCTAATCTCCAGCTGTCAAAGCAGAGATAGAGACAAAAGCTTCAATTAAACCTAAGTTGGTCCCAGAGGAGGGAGAGGTCAAAGGGGAATGTTCAGTCAACTGTGAGATTATGTGAACCAAGTCCCAGGGAATTATCATGAAGAAATAAAAAACTCACATGTTCCTCTACTTATTTAAAAAGACATCATATTGAGCTGGAAAATCTCCTTTTGTCACTTTCCTTCGCCCAAACTTTCCATCATTTAAATGGTTCCCACCATGTTTGGGACCAAGTTCAAAGCCTTTCCTCAAGAGTTGTCCCAGTGGAGATTTCCAGTTGTCCCTCACTTCCTCCTTCGGGGCTTCCCATCTGCTCCTTGCTGTTGTGCCTCCTCCTCAGACAGAACTGACTCCAGCCTGCTCTGTCCAGATCTGAGCATTAAAAAAAAAAAAAAATTAATGAAAGAGTTTCACTGTGAAGTCACTTCCAATCTTCCCCACAGGAAGATTAACAATTAGGGAAGACATAAAGAAGATATCAGGAGGACTTCATTTTTTTTCTGTCTAATGTTACGCAGGTCTGGATGAAAAACCAGGGCAGGACACCAGACCTGGCTTCCCAGACTTGCCCTTCTGGCACCACAAGGCAGCCTTCCAAGTATCAGTCCACACAGCCTGGGCTACTTTCAGGGACAAATAAAAGTATCAGGAATTCTTCACATAGTTAAATTTGGTCAGTTTAGTGGATTCCCTATTATTTTAAAAAAACGCCTTGGAGGTTAAAAGATGGTTTCTTTTTATTTTTCATACTTTTTTTTTCCTTTTTAATCCCTTGGAAGAAAATGGTAAAATTCAGACTTCCCTTTTTGAACCATCAACAGTTTATGAAATTTAAAAGTTTAGAATATACTAGACTATACTAGAGTTACATGTTTTTCTTTCCTCTATGTTTTTACCTCTACGTTTTTGCTCTTCAAAAGTAATAAATTACTCTACAATCTATTTGACGTTAAAATTAAGTGTATACTACATTAATAAACTGATTTCTCTATCATGAGAAATTCTATCTGATGACTATTTATTGACTGAATTCACAATTCCCTCTTTCAGTAACTCATATGATACTGGCTCTCATTTTTTTTTTTGGCTATTCTCCTCAAATACAAGCTCTTGGAGTGTGAACCCACTACTCCAGCACCAGAGAACAACTTTCTGTTGATGCCTGGTAACCTTTAAGAAAGGGAGCTGCTCAGTTTGTGATGTCAACCTGCAGCCTTGAACCACCTGGCATTCATTGAGCATCTGCTATATGCCTCTAGCTGCATTTTCTGCTCTTTGTGGGTTATCTCATTCAAGGTACCATCAAGACCCAGTTCATTTTCAGTTCAAATAGGAGGCCCACTTAGTCCCAGCATTAGCTTAAGGAAACAAAAAAGACTTCCACAAACCAGATCATGTTTAACCTTGGATATATGTAGGGCAGAGATAACAAATAGACTGTATGGTGGAATTTAAAAGAAAAATGGAAAGCAGCCTTGACTATGGAATCCCATTCACTCTTTCTAAAAGCCACTATTAGAATCCATCCCCTATCAACTCATTGTTTTTTCTCTAAGCACTTCATTAAAAATACAAATAATCTTGGCAAGGTTATTATGAGGCCTAAGAACAGATGGAGACACGGTAGCTGTGAGAGGCAGTGGTGGTGGTTATGGGGAGTATTAGAGAGAAAAAGTGGAGAAATCCTAACATGATCTACAGAGAAACCCTACCTCAGCCACTGCAAGTTAAATCTCTACAGTTCACAGCTACTTCCTTGTCTTCTAATTGTTTAACATTTTTGAACAAATACCACCCAGCATTTTGATTCTGTCCACGCCAAGTCATGCTTACACCTCTCCTCCAAGGAGCCCATTCACACACTAGAGGCTCTTCCATCCACCGCTTGGGGTGTTACATAGCTTTTACATGTATCATAGATATTTTAGAGTTCCAAGGATTAAGAGACATGATTTCAGGAGAGAATAATAGAATTCAAACTGGCTTTCTGAAATTATAGTCTATGGAACAGTGGAGTTAGGATCATCTTGGATCTTATTTTTTGTTTTTGTGTTGATTTGATTTTTTAAAAAACAGGTTCTTATAATGAAAGCAGAACCCAAAGTGTAAACCATTGTTTCTGGGAGTGGTATATCCAGGGCAATCATGATCTCATAGCCACTGTGGCTACCTGCAGTGGGGCTGCTTACGACTGGAACAGGTCAGTTGCCACTCACAGATCAGGAAAAGATCCTCAGGGCTTTACCCTTCCGGCCAAGCTTCTGATGGATCCTAGAAGGGCAGTCACTGTCTTCCGTGTTCTACCCACTGAGGAGCCCATCAGGTTCCAATGGATAGCTCCAGTCTCATGGCCTCACTGACAGCCCTGATTAGATTCAGTGAGACTCAAAGCAAAACAAAAGACAAGATGTGAGTGTTGGGAAGATATTTACATGAAGGGTGGGAGTAATAAGGGGAAAGGTATTTTAGGGTGGGTTGGAGGGGTAATGGAGTAGGGGGGGTTAGAGAAGGTGGGGTGGGTAGCAATAATCAAACGCACTATATCTATGTATGAAGTTGTCAAAGAAAAACTCTACAAAAGCTATTTTTAGAAAAAAATCTGGTAAGACAACCCCAGAATCTTAAGGTTAAATCCTGTTAGAAAACGTACTTTAAAATTGGAGAACTCCTTACTGTAAGCTGAGTCAGGTTCACTTTAATTTGCTTAAAAATTATCCATTTGCCAGAACCCTAGTGCTAAAGCAGTTCATTCCTTGAGCTTTTCTAAAATATATCATGAAAATAATTTTAACTTGTTGTTTTCTCAACTTTTCTGACCATTGTTTCCCTTCTTTCTCTTATTGTGCAGGTTATTCTGTAGAACTATGTCTGTTAAGTCACAGACCGTGTCATCTTCACATTTCAAAATGTTTATGTAAGCATCCATGTTCTAACCCACCATGCTCCCTCTCGGCTAGCAAATTCTAAGGTATTTACCATGTGAATATTTACTTTAAAAGATGACTCAGAAATGTGCCATCCAGAGCCTGGCTTTGAGGACGGACACGTCATGCAGCCTCTTCCAAAGCTGGCCCCAGCTGCAAGAAACCAGCTGTCTGACAGAAATGCTTCCAGAGTGGCCTGAAGTGGACTTTAGGAGAAACTGGGTAAGGAAGGTGAAAGCCATGCCAGCTCTGGGCAGAACACTCGATGGACGCGACTTGCTCCAGAGCTGTTGTAGGTCAGCCAAGATCCTTGGGGCCATGTCAACAGCTGGACAATGATCCTTTTGAATTCCTGTTTCCTGCCCCTTACCAGCAACATATTGACTGACTATTCAAATAGCTTCTCTCCAAAGTGCTACTTCAATATTTGCTTTGAGAAATCCAACCTTTAACAGGTGGAATTTAGAGTGTAACATTAATAATACTGATGAAAATGAGTGCTCCATCTTGCTCTTAACTGGAGAAGATGTGCCTCTTGCTCATTGTTTTGCAGAATATTTGGTTCCTATTACAAGTGGATATCCATTATGTCTTTTAGGAAAATGATGACTATGTAAAATAATCACATTTCTATTTATTATGAAGTATATTAGACATGAATTTTCGATTTTACCACATACATTTTTAGCATATTCCAGGTTTTTTATGTAATAGATTACATCTTAGAGATTTTATACTAGTGAAATATCCTGCATTATAGTTTAAGTGTAGGTAATGATGCAGTCTTCTTATTTATTTGCATAGCAGCTAAACATTTTTACTTTAACATTTAGAAATTAAAGTACTTTGAAAACGAACTCTTTGCTTTAGTTCAACACCACGACATCAGGATATAGCACTGCTGTATCATCTAAATTTTCCCCCTCATATTAACTCTTTGTAATTAAATTCATCCACAACCACTAATGCCTAGTGATCCCTGACTCTTTTGTATTCCTGTGATGTTTGTCTTTGGATCCATATCACATCTAATGCTTTAGGAATAGCTTCAATTCATTTAAGATTTTTTCCCATGCTGTTGCATGTATCTGTTCTTGATTTCTTTCCCCTTTATTGCTCAGTAGTTAAAAGTGTATGAATGTACTCATTATTTGCCCATCTATTCACTGAAAGATGTTCCTTTCCAGCTTGGGGCCCCTGTGACAGCAGCTTCTACATACATTCAAGATCAGGTTTTTGGATGCTCAGAATTTGCATTTCTGTAGGGTAAACAGTTAATAATGCAATTTCTGATGACCTATATCCCAAGTAGCTCCCCCGTCTTGTTTTGCAACTATTGATGAATGAGAGGGTTTGTTATATTTCATTTCTGCTGATATTAATTTATTTTTACTTATCTTCAATTTATCAGTGTAACAGGGCTTAAAAGTATAATTATGATTCTAATTTCCATTCATCTAAAGATTAGTGATTTCAAATATTTTAGCTAGTGCTTTCATATCTATTATTTGGAACATTCAAAAACAATGAACATATGTTTTCTTACTGGTGGATTTTTGCATATTTTTAAAATATGTATGCGAGAAATAATTCTTTGGTTTAAGACAAGATTTACAGCTGAAGGAATTGAAGGAAAAACAAGAAAATACAGTCAGACAGGTTAAGAAAATCAACAAAATGGCTCAAGATCTGAAGGTAGAATTGGAAAAATTAAAGAAAACACAAGTGGAGGAAATTATGGAGAGAAAGAACTTAGGGAAGAAAACAGGAACTACAGAGGTAAGCATAACCAATAGACTATAAGAGATGGAAGAAAGAATCTCAGGTATGGAAGATACAATGTAAGAAATCAATGTATCTGTCAAAGAAAATGTTAAATCTAAAAAATTCCTGACACAGACCATCCAAGAAATTCAAAACAACATGAAAAGACAAAACCTAAGAATAATAGGAATAGAGGAAAAAAAAGTTTCCCTCCTCAAAGGCCTAGAAGATATTTTCAACAAAATCATTGAAGAAAATTTCCCCAACTTAAAGGAGAGGCCAATAAGGATACAAAAGGCTAAAGAACACCCAATAAATTAGACCAGAAAAGAAAGTCCTCCTGCCACATAATAATCAAAACAGTAAGTATACAGAACAAAGAAAAAATACTAAAACCTGCAAGGGAAAAAGGCCAAGTAACATAATGTTAAACCAATCAGAATCACACCTGACTTTTCAACAGAGACTATGAAAGCCAGAAGGGCCTAGATGGATATCATGCAGGCCCTAAGAGAACAGAGATGTCAGCCCAGGCTACTATACCCAGCAAAACTCTCAGTCCTCATAGACAAAGAAAACAAGATATTCAATGACAAAAACAAATTTCAACAATACCTACACACAAATCCAGTGTTACAGAAGACACTAGAAGGAGAAATTAAACCCAAGAAAACTAGCTACTTTCAAGAAAACACAGGAAATAATTAACCTTACTACAGTAAAACACAAAACAACCAAGCACACAACCGTATGACCACAGCCAACATCAAAATCAAAGGATCTAACAGCCATTGGTCATTAATCTCTCTCAACATCAATGGACTCAATTCTCCAATAAAAAGACATAGACTAACAGAATGGATGCGTAAACAAGACCCAGCAATCTGTTGCATACAAGAAATACACCTAAGTCACAAAGGTAGACATTACCCAAGGGTAAAGTGTTGGAAGACAGCTTTCCAAGCAAATGGACCCAAGAAACAAGCAGGAGTAGCCATTCTAATTTCTGATAAAATAGACTTTCAACCAAAATTAATCAAAAGAGATGGGGAAGGGCACTTCATACTCATCAAGGGAAAATTCCACCAGGAAGACATCACAATCCTGAACAACTATGCCCCAAATGCAAGGGCACCCACATTTGTAAAAGGAACCTTAGTAAAACTTAAACCACACATAGAGCCCCACACATTAATAGTGAGAGACTTCAACACCCCACTCTCAACAAAGGACAGGTATTCAAAACAGAAACTAAACAAAGAAACAATGTCTCTAACAAAGGTCATGAATCAAATGGACCTGACAGACATTTACCGAACCTTACACCCAAACACAAAAGAATTTACCTTCTTCTCAGCACCTCATGGAACCTTCTCTAAAATAGACCATATGGTTGGTCACAAAGCGAGCCTCAACAGATACAAGAAGATTGAAATAATCCCTTGTATCCTATCTGATCACCACAGAATAAAGCTGGACCTCAACAACAACAGAAATAACAAAAAGCCTACACACACATGGAAACTGAACAACTTGCTACTAAATGACAGCTGGATCAGGGAAGAAATAAAGAAAGAAATTAAAGTCTTCCTAGAGTTCAATGCAAATGAAGGCACAACATACCCAAACTTGTGTGACACAATGAAAGCAATGCTAAGAGGAAAGTTCATAGCACTAACTGCCTTCAAGAAGAAATTCGAGACAGTTCATTCAAGCAACTTAATGGCTTATCTAAAAACCCTAGAAAAAGAAGAAGCAGACACACAAAAAAGGAGTAGACAGCTGGAAATAATCAAACTCAGGGCTGAAATCAATCAATTAAAAAAACAAATAAAACAATTCAAAGAATCAATGAAACCAAGAGCTGGTTCTTTGAGAAAATCAACAAAATAGACAAACCCTTAGCCAAGCTAACTAAAAGGCAGAGAGACACCATCCAAATCAACAAAATCAGAAATGAAAAGGGGGACATAACGGCAGACACTGAGCAAATCCAAACAATCATTAGGACTTACTTCAAAAGTCTATATGCCCTGCTTCAATGGCTGTAAAGGCCTGAATGATCATGGCTGCATCACACTGTTGTGAGACTCTAATCTTGCATATATACCACAGGCAAACCAAGGAGACCAACACCAGAAGGCCTGCTAATGCTCCCATGCCCGCCCATTCCTTCAGATGATTCATGGCTGCAGCAATCCATGTTGATAATCCTGTGGCTAAAATGATACGCTCAGGATGCGAGGCTAAGCACTGCACTCAGGGTCAGCCGCTTTCGACCCAGAGAAGAGCATGTCTGATTGCATGCGGGTTGATGCCCCAGGTCCCGCCTCTGAGAAAAAGGTATCAGACGGGTCTGATGCTCTTTGGGTGGATGACACCTAAATGAACATCGGTACAAAGTCCCAATTTATTTCTAATATCAGAGATCAGACCTCTACTCTTGCCTGATGCATCTAAAACAAAAAGGGGGAACTGTAGAGAGCTGCGTAATGCCGCACCTTAAAGATGGAGCTGGTTTCTGCCTTCCACCTTCCCGATGGTGAGTGCTCTCTGTCACGAACAATTCCACATTTGGCTAAGGCCAAGGATCTGGCTTGCTTCCATGTATGTGGACCTATCTGCATTGCCCACGTGGCACGCCTGGGTTGGCTACCCAGAGGCTATTTAAGCTGTGGGCTGGCTTTCTCCAGGGTCCGAGGATTGTTCAAGGTTCCTGAATAAACTGCATTGAAAAAAAAAAAAAAGTCTATATGCCACAAATTTTGAAAATCTAAATGAAATGGACAATTTTCTTGATTGATTCCATTTACCAAAGCTGAATCAAGACCAGGTAAATCAATTAAATAGTCCTACATCCCCCAAGCAAATACAGTCATAGAAAGTCTCCCATCCAAAAAAATCCCAGGACCAGATGGTTTCAGCGCAGAATTCTACCAGACCTTCAAAGAAGAGCTATCTCCAATTCTCTTCAAACTATTCCATAAAATGAAACAGAAGGAACATTACCAAACTCATTCTATGAAGCCACAGTCACCTTGGTACCTAAACCTCACAAAGACCCAACAAAGAAAGAGAATTTCAGGCCAATCTCCCTTATGAACATTGATGCAAAAGGGAGATGCAAATCAAAACGACTCTGAGATTTCACCCATCAGAATGGCTAAGATGAATAACTCAAGTGACAACACATGCTGGAGAGGTTGTGGAGAAAGGGGAACCCTCCTCCATTGCTGGTGGGAATGTGAACTGGTACAACCACTTTGGAAGTAAATCTGGTGCTTTCTCAGACAATTAGGAATAGTGCTTCCTCAAGATCCAGCTATACAACTCCTAGGCATATGCCCAAAATTTGCTCAAGTACACAAGGACATTTGCTCAACCATGTTTGTAGCAGCTTTATTTGTAATAGCCGGAACCTGGAAACAACCCAGATGTCCCTCAACGGAGGAATGGATACAGAAATTGTGGTATTTTTACACAATGGAATACTACTCAGCAATCAAAATCGAGGAAATCATGAAATTTGCAGGCAAATGGTGGGATCTAGAAAAGATCATTCTGAGTGAAGTATTCCAGAAGGAGAAAGACACACATGGTATATACTCACTCATATAGTCCTATAAGATATGATAAACATAATGAGATCTATACACCTAAAGAAGATAAACAAGAAAGAGGACCCAAGGTAAGACGATCAATCCTCACTTAGAAAGACAAATGGGGTGTGCATTGGACTTAGGAGAAAACAAGTAACAGGACAAGAGCCTACCACAGAGGGCCTCTGACAGACTATACTTAGCAGTGTATCAAAGCAGATACTAAGAGTCATAACCAAACCTTCAGCAGAGTGCAGGGAATCATATGAAAAAGGAGGAATTAGTATGACGTGGAAAGGACAGGAGCTCCACAAGGAATAAATATATCTGAGCACAGGGGTCTTTTCTGAGACTGATACTCCACCAGGGATCATATATGGATATAACCTAGAACCTCTGCTCGGATGAAGCCTGTTGTAGCTCAGTAACCAATTGGTTTCCCATAGTAAGGGGAA
The DNA here is from genome assembly GCF_030254825.1 of Meriones unguiculatus. Lineage (NCBI taxonomy): Eukaryota > Metazoa > Chordata > Mammalia > Rodentia > Muridae > Meriones > Meriones unguiculatus. The sequence continues at coordinate 162,951,133 of NC_083349.1, forward strand.
CAGGGACTATCTCTGACAGGAACTCAATGGCAGGCTCTTTGACCTCCCCACCCTACAGGCATTAATTTTAATTCTAAAAATCTTTTTTTATACAGAGTGCAAGTTTCTAACTTGTTTTCCCCCGAGGGCTAAAGATGGCTTATCTTGCAGAAGATCCAGGTCACTTCCCTGCACTATAGCAGGTGCCTCCCAAACACCTGAACCTCCAGTCTTAGGAACGCTAATACACTGAGACCCATGTGGGCACCTGCACACATGTGTTGCACACAATACGCTCAGGCACATGTATATACACAAAGAATAAAAAGCCTTTTCTGTATTATATTATTAACATAGCAAAACCCTATTCTAACTCAAGGTCACACAGATTTTCTTCTGGGTTTGCCTCTTACTTATGTGACTTTACATTTGAGTCTACGATTGGTGGAATTAGGGTATCACAACATAGTGAAAACTCTGAAGATTGTGTGTTCAGTTGATTGTGTGTTCATTTGTGTGTTCAGTTGATTCTAGGATATTTGCTTAAAAGACTATCTAAATTTTGAATTACTGATGTGAGTTAATGGGTTTTTTTTTACCCCCATTAACTCCTTTTTCAAAATTGTTTATGCTACTCTAGTTTATTACCCCGTCCACTAAAAATTTAGAGCCAGTCATCTGTGTTGGCAAAAAATCTCAGTGAGACTTCAATTGCAACTGAGTTAAAGCTTTGCATCAGTTTAGTGAGAATGGGAATCTTGATCACTGATTGTTCAACTCAGGAGTGTCTTGTAGCATCCCCCTTACTCAGACCTCAGAACACTTCACGAGAGTGTTAACACACAGAAAATCCTGCTGAAGTTCTGTCGGCCTGTCAGTAAGCACTTCTCGCTACTTTCCAGCTAGCAAATGATAAAGGTTTGTTTGTTTGTTTTTCCTTGAAGTTTCCAATTGTTAATTGCTAATAAATAGAAATACAACTGATTTTTCTGTGTTGATTTGTGTCATACAATCATGTTAACTTACCTTTTTAGGCCCTGAGCTTTACTGTGTCAATTTTGCAAGTCCTGTGACAGTCAACTATGGCCCTGTAGGTTTTATTCTTCAGAAAGTTTATATGATATAATAGGTTGATTTTTAAATGCTAAACTTGTCTTGTATTTCAGGCAAAAACCCACTTGTTGTATTTGTCATTTTATACCTATATTGAACTAATTGGATATTTTGTTGCGGTTTTTCATATCCTTTTTCTTGAAGAACCTATGTCCTTAGTTTTCACTTCTTATGTGATTGTTGTCTTGGGATCTAGTGAATTCTAGCTGCGTGAGATGATGTAGGGAGTGTATCTTTATCTTTTGTAAGAAATTACATAGAATTGTTATTTTATTCTTAAGTGATAGAATTTATAAGTGAAATCAAAGAGATATGGAACTATTTGAAGGCAAGATTTAAATGATATATTCAGTTAGGATAATCAGATTATTTATTTGTGGATGGGTTTGGTAGGGGGTGGTTTTCCAAGAATGTGACCATTTTATTTATAGGATTAGTGTGGTGTTCTTAATTTTCTTTCTAACAAGACTTTCTGTATTGTTATATTATTTGTATGAATGTTTCATTTGCAAGTTGTATATACACCCTGTGTGTGACTGGTGCCCACAGGGACCAGGAAAGGGCATTTGATTTTCCAGAGCTAATGTTGCAGACGTTTGTGAGCCACCATGTAGTTGCTAGGAATGAAACCCCAATTCTCTGAAAGAAGAGCAAGTGCTGTTAGCTATTGAGCCAATCTAACTCAACTAGCTAGCTGTTTTTGTTATTATTATTAATATTATTATTATTATTATGGTTATGGTTATTCCATCACATCCAGTACTTAACCACCCGATTCTCTTTCAACTCTTTTTTTATTTTAATTTTTATCAATTACACTTTATTCACTTTGTATCCCCCATAAACCCTCCCCCCTCCCCTCCTAATCCTACCTTCCCTCCCCCTTCTCCACACATTTCTTTAAACTCTTAAAAGGTAGTTAAACCATTATTCTTTCTACCAAATACACATGAAAGATTTTTTTTAAGTCCTCCCTATCTAAACAGTGTTCATTGTTGGGAATACATGAAAAACAACTTAATTTAGTATAAAATTTCCTTGACTATAATATTTTCCTTTAAGAGAATTTGTAGGTGTTAATTTTACTATCATTTAGAATTACACATACAGAAATATTTGTTATCAGGTCTGGGTTTTGCTCCACAATAGGAAATGTATTTTCTGTCTGAGAGCGACTTTTTTTCCCTTTCTTTTTGTAATTGGAAGTCTATAGCCTTGTTTACAAGTGTGTGCTGATTTTCAGCAATTTTTTTTTGAAATCCAGTAAGTTCATTTCACCTCTGGGTCAGACAGCTAAAGTCTCAGGCTGTCTAAAGTACTGACTCTTCCTTGATGCCTCATCATGATGGCATGATGATTCATGCCATCATGCAGAGCTGGTTTGTCATTCTTATTCTGTATGCAGATTAACTTTAGTCTAGCTTTAGTCTAGCTTTAGTCTAGCATTTTCCCTTTGAGTCTCTGCACTTTGTAAGGCCTTCTTATTTCAATGCCTTTCTATTTCATCTTAGGCTATTGGATTTAGGTATTTTGGTGTTTACTTATTGAGTTTGATTTTTAATGAACAAATGTGAGTATGAATATATAACTAGTTTTGAAATTTTATCTTAACTTTTGTAGTAGCTATGCATCTCCTGGATTTACACTTAGTCTGTCATTGCTACACTGTTCTCTTTCCTTTGATTTTCAGTACTTAAAATGAACTTACATTGGTTTTCTTATGTTTACTTAATACTGCCTAGCACAAGACCCAACATACAATAGGTTTGGTTGGTTGGTTGGTTGCTTGCTTGCTTGCTTGATTGATTGATTGACTGACTGATTGATTGATTGATTGGTTGATTTGGTTTGATTTTTGTTTTTTAAGACATGGTTTCTCAGTGTAGCCCTGGCTGTTCTGGACTCACTATGAAGATCAGGCTGGCTTTGAACTCAGATATCTGTCTTCTTCTGCCTCCCACATGCTGGAATAAGGTGTCCACCATCCGCCTCCCTACGAGGCATCATACAATAATTTAATGGACACTTGTTTAATGAATGACTGGTTAAAAAAAGAAGTTAAGCACTTCCAGCCACCCAGAGGATGTGAGACACCACTAGCTTTGCTTTTACATTAATTATGTAATCTAATCCTCCTTTGAGATCTAGAGTTGTAAGATCATTCACACACATAGATAGTCTCCAGTCAAATCCTGGGTTTTCAAGTAATGTAACTTTCATTTAAGACACCTTCTACCTTTCTGGTATGTGAACTGATAGATTTCATGGCCGAGCAGAGACCTCCTAGCTATCACTTTATTCCTGTGCTTGCTCAGCTGCAACAGCTTCTCATGGTCTTTGAAGAGACCATACAGGATGGAATCAATGTGTCTGCATATGCTTTCTGTCCAGCTGACTGCTGGCATCAGCTCCTTGACTGTAGGAAGATGTTATCAAGATCAGAGAAGTTTGCAGGCAGGTGTTATTCAGTCTTTGAAAGAAAATGAGATGCCCAATTTTCTCTCTTGTTTTTTTTCTCTCTTTCCTTCTCTCTTTCTTTCTTTCTTTCTTTCTCCTTCCTTCCTTCCTTTCTTTCTTCCTTTTATTTTTTTGTTGTTTTTCAAGACAGGATTTCTCTGTGTAGCCTGGCTGTCCTGTAACACATTCTGTAGAACAAGCTGGCCTCAAATGCACAGAGATCCAACTGTGTCTGCCTCCCTAGTGCTGTGAATAAAGTCTGCAGCCACCACTGCCCGGCTGCAGAAGCCTAATGTTTTTTCGTGGTACTGATTGGTTTCTCAATAGTGGCAGAAAAAATACAACTTAATTTTACTTCCATCTCCTTTTTTGTAGGCTTTTTTAATGTTTGGAACTCAGGAAATACAAAATGCAGACATATTAGCCAGCATGATTTTGGAACCAGAGCTTCTTTTCTGATACTATGATTTATTGTAAAATGCAGCCAGAACCAGAAGAATTTACTCTGAATGCAGACACAGCACTATTTTCTCTGTCTTGTTTACCTCCTCTCAGATAGTCTTACCCCAAAATTCACCAAATTAAGTATTCACACTGCACAGTCATTCCAGAAAGATGGTAGGTGATGTTTGAAATACGTGACAAACATTTATTAGGGTTAAAAAAAAATAGCAGCAATGCCAAAACTAGCATCCCACCTCAGATTATTCACAATGGAAGACTTCCAAAGTCATTTTATTATCAGCCATATTTTAGTTTTATTGTAATGCTGACATGATATTCATTCTCAGATCAGTTCAGAGTTATCAATAGTTCTTCCTCTTGAAGAATTCCCACTCTGATTAACAAACTCCCATGCATTTGATTATACTAGCTCTCACAAAGTCTTAATAAGGTCTATTTTTAGAGAAATTTGTTTTTAGTTTGTGGTTCTAGTCATAGGAAATTTTTATAACATATCTTATTTTACTTTTACATTTTTAACTTTACTTTTAACTAACCAAAAGTGGATTTTGTCATGAAATTTTTACATACACATTACTACAGTCTATTCTTTCTCTGTCTGTTTGTCTGTCTGTCTGTCTCCTCATTCACCATTACCCCAGTAGTTTACTTCTCCCAAACAGAATCACCAAAGAATTCAATTTCAAAATAAAAATTGATAAACAGTTGTAAAAACAATGTGTGTTTTCCCCTCAAGAAAGATTTAAAATGTAGGAAATCCCATGGGCCTCTTCTTTATCATCCTGCAAATCTCTTCTTAGTTCAGAAAGCATGGCTAGAGTGTGCATCAGCTACAGAATGATATGGCTTGAATGTGCATCAGTTAGACAACCAGAGGCTGCAAAACGCTCAGTGGGAAATACCCAACAAAACTTCAAGGACAGGAAAGTCCAGATATGCATTTTTAAAATTTAAAACATTTTGGCAGCAATTTTACTGATCAATTTTTACCACTCTCTGTTGGCTTTTTAAAAACAAACAAATGAAAGCAGCTAATACAGTCCAAACTGCTGCATTTACTGTTCTCAGATCTGATGTTTTTCTTTGCACAATGACTGTAATCGTGTTTTCTCAGGTCTCTCGGAAGCTAACACTAATAAGAAGTAGCAGACAGTTTTGGTCCCGTACATTTCAAGAGCAGATTTCTCATGTGGCAAGACAAGAAAGGGAAAAAAAAAATCATTGAACATAAAATGAGCCCCTGTATCTGAGGCCCTGTGAGGTCATGTCTGTGCAGCGGATTGGGGTCCTGCTCAAGCTTTTCTACTGTAGACATAAGTGATTTGATTACGGGAGGCGGGGGGATTCCGCTCTGGAATGGTCAAGTTTTAGTTAGATGACAAGACCGGTTCAAACAAGCCAATTCCTTACAGCAGCTTGCCCAGGGCAGCTGCTGGGGACATCTCTAAATCACCTCCACAATTTTTATCAATCCCTTTAAAGATAGGTGTTTTTCTAAGTATAGGAGTCTGTAGTTCTTCCCAATATAGTGAACAAAGTACAAAGTTTGCTTTGAAATTCCTATCAAGCCAGACACAACTATAATTGTGTCTATAGTACTAGTAGCTGATTAATCCCATAAACATTAGAAGCATATAGACGCTTGTGTGTGTGTGTTGGTGGGCAAACAAAAGGAGTGATTTCAGAACTGGCAGGCGTATTTGCCAGAGTGCACCCTGTCTTGTGTCTGGCATAGCCTCAGCAGGCTGAGAGAGGGATAAATTGAGAAGGAAACAACCAAAAGAGTTTTCTGGTGGATTTCCTGATAAATTCCCCCAGTCCTAAACTAGAGAACAGCGGGTAGGATGAAGTGAAGAGAGATAAACCAGAGGAGCAGCTGGAGCTCGAAGGCAAAGTCTTCTAGAGTTCCCCATGTCAAATGAAATGAAGACGATGTTAGCAATGACACTGCTTAAAATCTAGTCTGAATTTAGGTTTTGCCTGGTTGATTCTCTTTATTTGACAGAGGTGAGTCCTGTAAAGTTGCTGCAATTATTGGCCGGGCAAAACCTGTGCACTGCTCTAAAGTGCATGACAAAGCAGGTCCTCATGAGACCCGGTCACACATTTTATTAACTGCTAAGAACAACCCTGCTGTCTGTATTTTGTTTAGGGATACCTTGGCTAACGTATATTGTTGGCTCAATAGCATTGACCTCATGCCCTCATTTTTCCATGGAGCTTAGTTCATGAACAGAATTTCACTTCAGCGCTATCAATTCTTTATCAAGTATTCTTGAGGTTTCCCAGGCTGACTTTAAACTTACTCTGTAGCCCAAGCAGGTCTGGAACTTAAGATCTTCCTGCCTTACCTTTTATACCAAGAATGCTGGGATTTCAGGCATGCACCACACCTGGCTTGGTGGCCATTTTAAATAGAAGAAAAAATACAAGCAGGACAAAATGCAGTACAAAAGAGTACTAAACAGATCCCAAACAGGGTGTTCGTTTTACCTAAGCTGGGCTCTACACATGTCAGGTGAGTTGGGCATCTTGTCTTTCTGTAGATGTTCCTGAAAAACATCAAACATTTTCGGTTTAAGTATAGCAAATGGACATTTTGTACACGTGAAAACTAAAAACGTATCTGTTGTGTTTCTGAAGTTCAAATTTAACCTGGTGTCCCGTATTCATCTAATTTCTATATGATCTTTGGTAGATCTAAAATTAAATTCCAAAATTATGTTTAGAGATGTACTTTATTTTAGGAGTGCGAATATTATAGTTGCATGCATTTAAGTGTGCCATGTTTGTACAAGGCCTATGGAGGACAGAAGGGGATATCATATCTCATGGAATTGGAGTTACAGACAGTTGTGAACCACCACTGTGGTTTTTGGGTGCCAAACTCAGGTCCTCTGGAAGAAGAGCAAGTAATCTCTTAGTCATTTGCTTGGCCCCTACTTTTTATTTTTATTTATTTTGTTGTTGTTGTTTTGTTTTGTTTTTAATGATGTATGAGTTCAATCAGGGGAGCACAGCTATTGAGTTACAAGATGAGAGCAACAGCAAAGCAACCAGCATTTACACAATTTTGGAAAGAACCGGGGTAGGAAAGTTAAAGGCACAAGTCGAAGGATCAAAGAATCACCAGCCTGCCAATCTGAGTAGCCAAGTGCTTCCATCCATCGGCTGAAGCCTGGACTCTGTGGAGGTTTATGGGAGAGTGTTCACAGAACTGCTACATCTCAGGAGCTGCTACTTAAGTGTCCACAGGCCTTCTGCTAGCCACTTCTTGCTCCAATGACCTTAACACAGCAGTGGCCATTGCCTCATTTCCACTTCCAAATACTGCCAATATTCATCTGTGGCTACTTCTAACTCAGGACAACGTGGAAGAGTATTCCAGCTTACCTGACTGGGAACACTGAAAACAACCATGCTGGGGGAATCCAGATGGACTTCCTGAGAAGCTACTGAAGTCATTTACAGAATTTGAAGATGTCAGGGAAACAAGCCAATAAATACCTCTCTTATATACCAACAATAATGAGTTGGACAGTGTATTCAAGGGATGTTTGGCAGGCTAAAGCATAGAACACGTAGGAGTAATGTGAATAAGAATTGAGTAGTAAACATCAACACTTTATGAAGAAACATCAAAGCAAGATTATATGAATTCAGGTCCTTGTAAATATCAACCATGTTCTTACACAGAACTCAGTACTACAGAGAAATAAAATTTTATTTTGTCTGTTAATGTGCATTATAGTTTGAATGAGAAAGGTCCTGAAAGGTTCATATACTTGATGCCTGATTCCCAGTTTGTGGACCATTTAGGAAGATTTAAGGCCTTGTTAGAGGAGGTGTGTCCCTGTGGGTGGGGCTTTAAGTTTTAAAAAACCACAGCCAGGCCTAGTGTCTTTTGCTCTTTGTCTCTGACTCATGTGTAAGCTCTCAGCAACTGTTCCAATGTCACACCTGCCAGCCTGCCTCCATGACTGCCACCATGATGATGATAGGCTAATACTCTGAAACTGTGAGCAAGCCCTCAATTAAATGTTGGGTTTTTTGTTTGTTTGTTTTTGTTTTTTAATGAGTTGCTCTTGGTCATGATGTCTCCTCATAGCAATAGAGCAGTAACTAAGAAAATGTGATACAGTTCCAGTGGCATTATTTTTTGGAAATCCCCTATGGAAATTATTTTTTAAAACTCATCAGAATGTATCAGAAAAGGAGATTAAGATCATGTGAGAAGTAGTTATGAGAGAGGTCCCACCCAACTAAGATACTGTGTGAAGTTATAATCAGTGAAATAGTGTGATACACCAATCACTGGAATGAAATGCCAAGATAAAAAGCACTGTACAAAAACTATGATAAAAGTGACATTACAAGCACTAGATCATTAATAGATTATTCAACAAGTTATATTGAGGTACATATAGTAAATTCATCTAAAATAATGAAGCTATAGTACAAAGAAATCTAACCAAAGTAACTTTCAGGTAGCTTTGGGATGTAATCTGCTATAAAATGTAGGTTAAATATTTAAATGAAATTTAATATTAGGATGAAAAGTCTTCTTTTCTTTCAAAAATCACAAAGAAATCATATACAGAAATAAAAAACAAATTAATTTAGTGCATAAACATTTAGAACTGTATAGCAAAAAAGAAAGAAAAAGGAAATGGATAAAATATCCTCAAACAAAATAACAAACTGAAAACAATTATAATATTTAATATCTTTGTGCCTATAGTTCTCAAAAAAGAATCAACATGTGAAAATATATGAACTTGGGCTATGAACTAAAATATATGAACTTGGGCTATGAACTAAAATATATGAACTTGGGCTATGAACTAAACCATATGCTGAAACCTGAGTATCTAAAACTTCGGGAAGTAAATGGATCTTGAGAGTGGAGCCTTCAGGACTGGGCTCAAGTTCTCCTAAGAAAACGTAAAAGAGAGCACTTGCTCTTCTCTCTAGTGTGCATAGACACAGCAAGCTGACAGCCATCTGCAAACCAGGACATGGTCCGCACCAGCCTCCAGGTTTGTACTTCTTATTTGTTTATAAGACATTTATTCAATGCCTTTTGTTTAGTAGTCTAAACAAACTAAAACAGCAAGAAAACCTTCCTCTGTCCAAAGGATAATTAATGGCTAAAATAAATGAAATTAAGTAAACCAAGAAGTGAGAATTAGTATGAAGTAAGATTTTACTTATCGGATGAGCAAAGATGATGAGAAAGATAGCATCAATGGGGCTGTTGTGTTGGCCAACTAGAGAGTCATCTACTGCAGATAGAACCCAAAAGGACTAGGAGACCAGAGTCAGCAGTGGACATCGGAAGGTTTATAATATGCTCACCTGGCCTCTGGGTTCATGCTTTAGTGGATAGCCCCACAACATTAATTTAACTCAGCTGGTTACGAGAGAGAGAAAGAGAAAGAAGGAGAAAGGAAGATGAAAGTGGGAATAGGCAGTTTCTAGGGGTTTTAAAAGGAGTGGGAGGAGGATTGGGGCTAGATGTAATCAAAATACATTGTATCCCTGAATACAATTGTCAAATAATAAATACAAAACACTTTTTAAAATGTGAGCACCCTTTAATCTAGAAAAGAACAGTTCTAGTACTTTTTCTTGAGGGCATTATCATACTTGTACATATTTAAATGTAATGGATTTTTATCCCCGCTCTTTTAAAAGCACATTTCTAACTCAGCCAAGTAAAGAATGGCAACTCTGTCCAGTGGAATGTTATGTAGCCATGAAGAGATTGCTTTAATTCATGGGCAGGTGTATGCAATATACAATGTAATGAAGTGCAAAACAAGTTTATAAAGCAATGTCTTTAGTCACTCAGGTCATCCATTGCTCTAAGTGTCTGCTAAGTTTTAATAGATGCAATGCAACAAAACAAAACTATATAAACACAAACAAATACACAAATGAAGAACAGTCATTGAAGTATCAATATTAGTTGTTTTCAAATACCTATTACCCATGTCTTCTATATAATTCTGGGTTCCAATCATTGTACCCTGAGCTTCTTTAAATTGTAACAACAAAATTGACAGTTATTTCCTCTTGTATTCTTGTCTTTTGCATCTTTTAAGCCATTGTCCCCTTCTCTCCCACATATTTTGATCAAGATTCAGAATAAGAAAATCAATTTCACCTCAGACATTAAGGGAAGCCCAAACTGAGACAGAGGAATTTCATTGGAAAATAATGCAAATTCTGGCATAGTTCTTTTCTGTTTATACAGGGAAGAGAAGGGCGTGTTTGGGTTTTTCAGAGATTCAACCTACAGCCAGCGCCTCTTTTGAACACCAACTCTGTCTATGCCTTCTGTTGCTTTCAGTCCCCTGGGCTGGCTCTTCCTACTTCCAGTTCTTTCTGTGTCCAATGCTCTTAACTATGTGTAAGAGCCCAGGTGCTCAGTTCATCATTCAAGGCTCTTCCATCTGGCCTCTGCCTTCCTCCTCCTCGTGATCTCCATTATGCCTTGCAGTGCAACTTCACCAAAGGAGTTCCTGCTTCCAGAGCCTACTTTGCTCTGCTCTGGCTCCTGCTCATGTTTGGCCTAGTCAGTCCAGCCCAACTGTCATGCAAAGCTCTGTGTGTGTGTGTGTGTGTGTGTGTGTGTCTGTCTGTCTGTCTGTCTGTCTGTCTCTGTCTCCGTTCTACACACACACACACACACACACACACACACACACACACACTGACTTCCCCAGCACACTGCCTTCAGGCTTACCCTGTGATTACGAATCTGCAGTTTTATCCTAGCTTGTCTCTCGCCTGTCATCACAGTTCCCAATGTACAAGCTGATCGTGTCATCCAACGTGCACATTAATTCAACTAAATTCAGCATTCTAAATAGAAATCAGCAAAACTGTCTTTGCCACTCAACAGTCGAAACATTGTGTTTTGTTTTGTTTTGTTTTGTTTTGTTTTGTTTTTAACAAAATAGTGAGATGCTTACACAGTGTTCTATTAGGGTTTTTTGTTTTGTTTTGTTTTGTTTTTTTGTTTTTCTTTCTGTGAGCTCTCCTGTTCATTACGAACTGGCCAGGGAAAAATATTTTAAAATTGCATGTTCCTTGGGAAACCAATTTATCTGACATTTTATGTAGTAGGGATACAGAGTTGAGCAATAAAATCTGATTTCTTCTCAGTGCTGCCCTTTAAATGACGTGGTTCCATTTATAAATACTGTAAGCCTTGGAAAATAAGGGTTATAGTTTTCAAATCCATCACTAGTGTAGAAATGATGGTAGGAGACCCTGGTTATTTTGAGCTTGAATAGATCGAACCTTTTCGTGATGAATTTGTCTGGCAAACTGGAGTTGTCAGTATTGGAGTTGCTCATTTGACCAGTACACGTGTGTGCCCGGAGCTGTGCAGTGGCTTCAAGTTGTGTTTCTCTTCAAGAGTGGGGCATTGCCACCTGGACCCATCCAATGCTGTGGACTTGCCTTCAGGCCATGGGTCCTGTATATTCCCTACAAACGCATCTGGTGTTGGGTCCCAGAGCGAATGAGAGGCAAGTTAGCCCGCAGGGCCTGCTTGTTCACAGAGGCCTTATCAGTTGTTGATGAGACCCTGTCTAGGCTCACAGACAGGCTGTTTCCTCCAGTTCCAAGCCCGAGCCTGCTGTGGAGCCAGAAGAAGGTGATAAGCCCCCGAGAAGATTTTTTAGGAGCCTTGCCTATCTTTCACACCAAGTCGCCAGTGTACATTTTCCATGGTCGCCATTTACAGATAGGGTGGCTGCTCTGGATAAGGCTGGGGCGGAGGTAGGTGGAGGTCATTAAAGGGAGCAAATGGCTTTCCAATTAGCTTCCCCTAGGAATTCCTCAGGATCCTGCAAGCTTTATTGACAGTCTTTCTTCTCTTTTCCTTTCTTTTTTTCTTTCTATATTTCTTTTTCTTTCTGTTTTTCTCTCTCTTTCTCCTTTCTCTCTCTCTTTTCTCTTCCTTTCTTTCTCTCTCTCTTTCTCTCTCTCTTTCTTTCTCCTTCCTTTCTCTCTCTTTTCTCTTCCTTTCTCTCTCTCTTTCTTTCTTTCTTTTCTTTCTTTTTTTCTTTTTTTCTTTTCTTCTTTTCTTCCAAAGATCCCTCCCAAGCTACTTCTTCATGCCAACTCCGAAGCAAGCAGACAGGGCGAGCCATATAGTAAAAGAGTGGATTCTCACTAGGTCTCAGCTGTGGGAACATTCGGTCTGATTCTGCCGGGCAGGAAGGCTGTAGCAACAGGACTGGCCTGACTGCCACAGAGGAGCTCGAGGAAAGGCTAGTGCCAGCAACCGTGGGAGTAAAAACTGGGTTTGTGGATCTAATTTTAAGGACTCCTTAAAATTCACACATGCACTGCAACGTTGTCCAAACCTTAGAGAGCTGGGTCAGTACGGAGGCTCCTGTTCCAGGGCCCTGAAAACCCACCTCCTCTCTGGGCTCTAGGCTCTGGAAATAATGATGGAGAGGTTCCACTGCAGGCACAGTAGGTTGGATGAGGGCTGCAAGTCAGGTTTAGAAGGGTACGTTATCTTGGTTTCATGTTTAGACAAGTAAATACGTGTTCAAGATCAACTGAGAAAACAAGAGTACTGAAAGACAGCAAACACCGAGACGGGCTATCTACCGTCTCCGTGGTCAGGGAGGCCGTGGACTGTCTCCCCGAACTGTTCCTACGACTGCTTCCGCAGTTAAGCCGGAGGCCCAGGTCACACAGCTCGCCGGGGGCGGCGCAGGATGTGAAGCTAGAGAAAGCTGGGGTGAGAGGACGCTGGTTAGGGATGGGTGCTGTAAGTCCGGCGGTTCTGACAGCTTAAATGTCCGCCATCTGAGAGATGGCTCCCAGCCTTGACTGAAGTTTTTCAGGTGACACACCACACCGTTGCCACGGCTTCGCAGCACGCTTTACCTGTTGTCACAGCGGTATTGCCTGGTTTCTCCGGTCCCACCACCGGCTGCTCACTCTTTGGGCAGAATTCCATGCACATGGTGGCCTGTAGGGTTGACTCTGAAGGTGGGAAATCGGAGGAACAGCTACAGCTGCAGCTGTCGGTGCTGTTGGCCATTGGACTCCCAGGGTCATGCCTGGCAGCCTTTTTTTTTTTTTTTCCAGAGACAATTTTGATCCCAGCTGAAATACTCATCAAATTACTTGGAGACCCCATGCCCTTTTAAACTTTGGGAACAGACTGCTACAAAAGAGGCCTCAAAAAACCATTTTCTGATATCAGCGGTTTTACTTGTCAAAACAATGCTGGCAGTGCTGTGGGGGGACCTCTGTGTTGGTGGAAGATGCCTCGACCTTGGCAAATGTGATTCATTTAGACTAATAACTAGGCCTGGCTGGAGAGGGTGGTACAGACAAGTATGCTTATGCTATGGGTGAGGGAATAGAACAAGGGATGTTTTATAGCATTCTAGGGAGCTGAATCCTAGAAGACTCTAGACCACACTGCCAGGGCTCGCCTGGCTGCGCATTCCGAGTTTTGTGCTCTGCTGTGTGTAGTTTGCCTCATGGGGATAGTCAGGCACCGTTTAGTGTTCTCAGGGACCATCTGTCTGTGACTCAATACCCTCTCCTGAGCACTGACACTGACCATGCGGCTGTCACCTGCTCTTCCTTATGGTTGCAACACTATCCCCATGTCTCTCTGTCACCAAGATGGAATGTGGCTGATGACCCCCAGGAGAGCCCCATTTCTTGAGTTAATATGTATCCTAGCATTTACAAGCCTTTCTTTTCAAGTATTTTTTTCCAATAAAACCAAGAAATAGAAATTAACCACTAGAAAAATAGCAAAATATATAATTTTATTTTTCTTAATTTAAAAGCAAGCTCATCGTCTTCTTCCATAATAAAGTCCCTGTAGCCATCATTGAAGCAACTAGAAATGCAGCTGCCCAAGATTTTCAAAATACTTTGATTTTTTTAAAAGATGAATAATAACAGTGTAAATAAGCCTTTCCCAGAATCATCTTTCATAGTTCATCTTCAGAATCCATAGCAGGAGGACCTGTTTATATAAGGCTCTACCACAAACCAGGGTTCCCCGAAGCATGTGTCCTGAAGCCATCCACGCTCAAGACCCCAACACCGGGACCCGATTCACCAGCCAAACGTCCAAAAGCTTGCCTCAGAGCGCTGGTGGCAGAGATGTGATCATTCACAAAATCACATCCAAGCCAGCTAGCCTGAGTCAAGAGGCAAACACAGCTCCTGCCCTCAGACCCTGAGGACTATTTTGGCGGAAGTGACCGTGAACTCTCAAGTTCCCTGCAGACCTTGTTTTGAGTTTTGTTTGTTTGTTTGTTTGTTTTTGTTTTTGTTTTGTTTTGCTTTTTGTTTTTGTTTTGTTTTGTTTTGTTTTTGTCCTGGAAAAGCTGGGGGCTTTTCCAAAAGTGAAAGATGAGGGTAACTTTTTTCTTTTTTTTTTCTTTTCTTTCTTTCTTTCTTTCTTTCTTTCTTTCTTTCTTTCTTTCTTTCTTTCATTTCCAGAGTTTTCCAAGTTGATCTCAGTGGGTGTCCAAGATGGCTTTTGTTTTGCTCAAGTTTTGGCCATAGAGAGTTTCTCTTCCTCTTGCAAGGTGATTTCATAAATTAAACATTTATCTTTAAAAATCCATGTAATCTTGGGAAAGGTAATGTGCCCCTTTAACCCAAACGTTTGGGAGGCAGAGGCTGGTACTTACCTGTAGGCAAACCAAATAACCCAAATTTCATCAATGAGTAAACAAATGAACAGACAGACAAGATGTAGAAGATGCATACAGTAGAATATTATTCAGCCTTAAAGAATGATGGAAGTTATAACACACAGGGACACATAGATGAAGCTTGAGGGCATTGTGCTAAGTGAAATAAGCCAGGCACAAAAAGACAAACATTATGCAACTCCACTTAATTGAGGTGCTTAAAAGTAGTCAAACTCACAGAGTGAGAAAGTTGAATGATGGTTCCCAGGGGATATGGGGAGGGAAAGGAGTGGATGTTTATTATGTACGGCATGTTCATTAGCTGAGAAGATTCTGGAGACAGAGAGTGATAATGGTTGCACACAGTGGGAATGAGCTTAATGTACCAAGCTGAACACTTAAAATGACTCATAAATGGTATAATGTATATATGTTACCAAACTGTTAGCACATCCATATCATGTATAAATGTGCCATCCCTTGACTACAGTCAGAGCTGCAGCAGAAATGCCAGCTGTCTCCCCAACACCAGGGCAGCGCTATAGCTTTTCAAGGCCTCTTAGCACCAAGGGCCAGGCATGCTGTGAGGCAGATGGCAGAGTTCAGCAGCCTGCTGTGGGGATCCCCTATGTCTGAGACATTTAGCAGAGGCTTTTTCCTGGGTTCATGTTCTAGGCAAAACGATAATGCTCTTAATTAGCACAGTGACCCATGTGCAGACATCCTGACAAGCCAGGCTTTCATGCTGGGATAGAGTGAGAGACAGGACAAGAGCTTCCAGCAGCCAGTCGGGGGGGGGGGGGTCATCTCTTAGAACAGCTCCTTAAGACATGGGGCTCTGGAAAGAAGAGGGCCCCCAGATAGAGAGGGCATGACGAGAATGTTTTGCTGACAGAAAAGAGATTTGAGACCAACTAACTACTAATGCTAGTGATGTATTAATCTCGTTGCTAGAGAACACTGCAGGAGGTTTAACCTACAGACTCCTGTGTGTCCCCTGTTCAGTGAGGACTGGGGAGCATTCTCTCCTCTCCTTACCTCCTTTTCCCACTTCCCTTCTCCTCTCCTCTCTTCCCCTTTACTTTCTCCCCTCCTTCTCTCCCCTTAACTCCCCTCTCCTCCCCTGACCTCTCCTTTCCCCTTCCTCTCCCATAAAGACCTTATCAAGCAAACAGGGAGAACGTCATCTATACCAATGTGGGATTCAGCCCTTCCTCTTCCCAGGGGCAGCCCATTAATGGGAAGGCAGTCACTAAGGACAGTTGTAATGTAACGGGTTTATGGTGGTTCCCCAAACACACACAAATACCTAAACCTTACTTGCAAAAACAGCCATGCAAATGTATTGAAGATGTCTTGTCAGGACAAGATCATCTTGGATGCTCCAAGTAATCCCTAAATTCCGTTCCAGGAGCCCATATGAGAGAAAGGCAAGTGTGGTGAAGACTCAGGCCAGTCCCAGGACACTGAGAAGAAAGGACGCATCCACAGCCCCAGAAGCTCTCAGTGCCACCAGTAGCTACACGAGGTCATGAAGGATTCTGCCCTTCATTTTAGACTTCTGGGAAAAAATAAATTGCTCCTATTTAAAGTCGCTTAAGTTTAGTATCCACCTCAGCAGCTAGAATATACAACTGTCAATTCCACACTCAGAAGCCACGCGGCAGTCTCCTCCAACACTGAGTCACAGCTCGGAAGCTTTGGGCACTCCCTTCTTCAGGGAAAGCCATGGCTGGACTGTGTTGGAGCATGGTTTCCGGAACTCTCCGGTACACAAGTACTACCTGGGAACCTGGCCGCAGTGTCACAGTGAGCCGCTACTTGGACCCAACCAAGATTTTGCATTCCTGAAACACTTCTTCTCTTGTGACACAGATATTGCTAACTGCATGCCTCCCTGTGAGCCCACGGAGCTAGGGAAGACCAAGGCTTTTCCACAGTAGCAGCACAGTGCATAAGAAAAAGGGAGTTGTATGGTGCTGGGAACTCCTAGCTAACCTCCACGCTTCACCTAGGCCCCTCGCGCATGCTATCTACATTTTGCAGGTTTCATTCAGTGGCCATCTGACCCACAGTGGTCAGTGTTATACCGAATATTGCTGTCCTTCAACATGAAGAGGCAGGAACGAGCCTCACATGGACCTCTGCAGCTCACCTTCCTCATCTGCTAAATGGGAACTAGCGCTACCTGAGTTTCTTCCAGCTCACAATTTCTCTCACTGTGGACTGAGTTTCAGATGACAGAAGATGCTGCCACGGGTTCTTGTTCCCATCTTTCACTTTCTGCCTGCGCCCTTTACCGTATTTCCCCCATGCTGAATACATAAAATACCCTGAGAGTTATTCAGTCCTCCCATGCATACGGTTGCTGTGGTTTTTTTACTAATAGCAGCCCCGCTGAAAGGTGAGCTTTCTTCTGAACATACAGTTCTTCTTTGTTTGTTTGTTTGTTTTTAAGGTCAGGTTTGAGACTTAACCCTAGGGCCTTGAGCATACCGGGCAAGCACTCTGCCACTCAGCTGTGGTCCTGATGCTGAAAGTGGCTCATACTCATGAAACACTTGTTGCTAAGTCTTTCTGATTTTTCCTTTGTTTTTAAGGGCAGCATGAACCCCCACTTCTATGTGTGTATCTGTATAGCAGTTAACCTAGCTGACCTCATGCCTGTGGCTTGTTCATGCTGAACTGGCTTCATTCAGACTTGCTGTGAAGGTCAAGACAGGCAGCTGCAGTGCGTTCCCCAAGCGCAGTCTGAGGTCGTTACTCTGTGGGCCTGGAGTGCCCACTGGCCTTCTCAGGATGTCACCCCCTTCATCACTGGCTTTTACAAAAAGCACTTTACAGGATGGCACTACAGAGCTTGTGACTATGCTGGAGAGCGTCAGCCTCACAGCCATCGCAGAATAGCTGTCTTCAGAAATGAACTGTGAGTTCCTCCTCTCTTACTGCCTGGCCACACTCACCAAAATAAGTACTTACATGGGACTTAGTTTACAAAAGGAAAACAAACAAAAGGACAGCCTGCTGGGGCAGGAGACAGTGCTCAGCCACACAGGCCACGCAGCCTGCTGAAAACTAGGCATCTCTTCACTCACCTTACAGAGCGGAACTGGGAGCGAACAGATGATAGACTGGAGGATGACTGTAACCTCCTCCTTCACTTTACTGGACTTCAGTTTGCTTTCCTTACTGCCTCCTCCTCGCTCTCAGTGAAACTTGTTTACCTCATAGCTGAGTGGTTCTCCATGCAGAGGATTTGGCCATAGCTGGCAGTTATCTGGTTCCTCACCATACTCTGGCCTTTGTATATAAAATCCAAGGGAATCTTCATTCAGTGGACCATGGGTCTTGGCCCTCAAAGCACTATGGCAAGTATCAGCTCCTTCCCTGGTGTCAGTGTTCACAGGTAAGGAAGGCGAGGCTGGAGTGAGGGACAAGGGAAGCCGATTCCCTGGAAAACAAGGCCAAGTAAGTGTGCCAAATGTGAGCTGGTGTCCTTGTAGGGCTCAGCCCAACATGTACAGACACTGAGAAGGGCAGGCTGAGGATGTGCTGGGAGGGGTGGGTGTGAAGGGGCAGAGGAGGCAAGTTCTCAGCTGTGAGTGTGTGCTGTGCACTTGGGAGAGAACCCACTGCATCCCCGCCACACTACACTCCAAGGGTCACGGCACTGTGTGAATTCCATTTGCAGGTCCCTCTTTAAAAGGCAGAGCTGGCCTTCCTTAATGGAGAAGAGCCACTCTGAGCTCACAGCAGAAAGAAGGCAGCTCCCTCGGCACGTGAGGGACAGCGATGTCACCCACTCCACTTCTGCTGTCCTGAGAGTCTCTGAAGGTCACACCATCTCCGAAACCTCCCGTAGTGTTACCCAAGGTCTCGTGTTACCCAGCTTCTCTCTCTTCCCAGTCCTGCCTTGGTCTCTTCATATGTGTACCATCCAGAGCATGTGTACAGCATTTTCTGCATAGGGAACCAGAAGTGGTAATAGAACATGGACTTCTAAAGTAATTTTGGAGCAAAATGAGTGGCCACAGGATGGCAATGAAGACTCCTCTGTAGTAGGAGGGAGAGTGTGAATGGTCCATGGCAGGCTGTGGGGTGTAACTGTTCTGCACGTACTGGTGGCAGATGTGGCTAGGCACCTGTGATGCATTTATGAGGATTGAAGGAAGTAGTGACTGCAGGGACTTTGGCACTGAGTGGTTGTTGCTGAATGTATGGACCCACTGAAGAAAGATTGTGATTGGCTCAGGATGTTTCTCACCATTTCAAGGCAAAATATGAAGGTGGTATTGAAAAAAAATTAATTGTAGCTGAAGGAGAGACAGGATGAAGAATTAGGTAGAGGAGGGACTGTAGAAATGGCTCAGTGGATAAGAGCACACACTGTTCTTGCAAAGCACCCCAGTTTAATAACCAGCCTGTCAGCCAGGCTCACAACGACCTGTAACTCCAGATCTCAGTGGCCTGACACTGCCGGCATTTGTGGGTACCTGCATTCATGTGTACATAGCCTCACACAGATATACATGCATACACAAAACTTTAAATAACAGTTTTTAAAGACGCAGGTACAGAAAGCAAATCAAAGGACAGTTGTGATGGTCTGTTTTCTGTCGCTGTGACTAAATACCTAAGACAAACAGCTTTTAAGAAGGAAGGGTTTAATTTGGCTCAGGGTTTCAGAGTTTTAGCCTATAGTTACTTGGCTCTGTTGTTTGGAGACTTACGTATAGCAAGGGAGAACGTGACAGGAATCTCCCATTCCTTCCTTATGGCAGCCAGGAAGGAATGGGAGAGGGAGATGAGAAGAGGGAAGAGGGAAGGAGATGAGGAGAGAAAGAGAAGTGGGTAGAAAAGAGCCAGGATCCTACAATCAGCTTTAAGGGCATATCCCCACTGGCCTCATTTTCTTCTGCTAGGTTCCCCTGTCTAAATATTCCAATATCTCCCTACAGTGTCATAGGCTGGTGATAAACACTAAAGTCTTTGGATGCTGTGGGGAGCTTCAAAAAAGGTACACTTCTAATCCTAGCAAGTCTCTACGCTCAAGGCAAGAATTGTAGTTTGGAATAAGAAGAAACCATTAAGATTGGGATACAAAGCAGATAATTTGGGGAATCTCAAAGTCTTAAGTGACTCCAGAGTAACTTGCCTGCAAGTGGCCCTCTTCTACTAATTGCAAAACCACTGCCCTGTGGCTTAATGGTATGCAGAAACAGAAAAATGGTGTCTTATGAGGCGTGTTTATCCTCTCCTTGTGTGTGTGTGTGGGGGGGGTCTTCCCCCATTCCTACACCATCCTCCTACTGGTAGTAAGACCAATAACAAAGGAGAAAGCTTTACACAGCCTGATTGCAGAGGTGCTGGGCCTGCTAAGGCCCGACAGGAGCTATTTGCAACTGTGTAGGTGGGATTGCAGACTTGAGAGATGGATGCAGGAACCCTTTGGCCTTGGACACTGTCACTCCAGCTCCACTCTCCAGATTGCATCATCATTGCTCATAAACAGCTTGGCTTCATATCTGCTAGCTCTCCCAGTCTTATATGCTTAGAGTAACTGTTCAGCACACATATCTATAGTCCTGAGACCCTGACCCTTGACCCTGACCCTGACCTACTGGACCTACTGGACCTACTGGCCCTCAGTGGAGATGGCACACTGTTCAGCCCCAAAATACACCCTTCCTCCTCCCTGTTTAACGATAACCCAGATCTGGTTTATGCATCTCCCAGTTTTGACTTAAAGGGGCATTCATTGGAATGTGAAAAATTATGTTGTGCCCTATCTTCAAATTTGAAGGTAAAGGAAATAGACTGTTGGCTCCATAGCGTGTGCAACAACAAAATAAACACATTTCCTTCAGACACCAACATAACAAGGGGCTATCTGGTTATTTGCAAACAGAATGGACAGCACTTAAATGATTCATAAGAACAAGCAATACTAGCTATGACATGTCAGGCAATTACTGTGTATGAAAAGCCCAATATTTGTACTTCTATCTAGTCCTAATGACAATCTTTGAGGCAGTTTGCATGCCCACTTGTAAAGATAATGAGTCAGAGAGCTGAGGAGAATGACCTGATGTGATAAAGCTTTTGAACAGCAGGCCAAATCCCAGTTGGATCTGTTGACTGTGGAGCCAGTGCAGTTTCTGCCACCAGATCTCATGTCCTGACTGTGGAGCTCTGGAGCCGGAGGACCTCGAACAACTGCTTGGCTTATAGCCACTGGGCTTAAGAAAAGATGTCATTTCTTTCATGGTTTTGAAGACAGAGTCAGTTGTAAAGGGCATTCCTTGAAGACCTTCTGCTTTGAAGTGATAAAAGCAAGATTGAGAAAAGGCTCCCAGGCCCCTGATCTGGTCTCACCCCTGCCCTCGGAGCCAGGAAATGTGATTTCTCCCACCATCCCTCACTTACAGCGCATGCTCTGCTTCTTGTGTCTGCAACGATTTTTTTTTCCCTTAAGAAAAGAAGATAGCGTGGGTTAATTTCCAGTTCTCCACAATTTATCTGTACTGAGCTGGAAGAGTGTTGAGTGGGAAAGGGTTTCATTGTCCACCAGGGCCTCACAGCTCTTCAACACCCACCACTTCTGCCTCATGTCAGGGGAAAGCAAATAGGTTTATTAAATAGCTGTCAAACTGAATGAGCGAGCACCAAGAACACACAGAGGGAGATTGGATTAGAGGTAGAGGACATGCCACACTAAACAAGGGCACAGATTTATGGCCTTGGCCATGTAGCCTTCAAAATGATGCCCGAGGTAGATTTGAGTACAGGGAAGCTGGGTAGAGGAAGTTCGGAGCAATGAATAGACAAGAGAGACCGGGCCTGGGGCACCCTCTCCTTCCCAGCACTCGGAGCATTTGTCACTGCTCTTGTTGTTTAATTTTAAAATTATGTGTGTATATGTATGTCCACGTGTCCATGAAGGTGAATGAGTGTAGTGTCCACAGAGGTCAAAAGAGGGCGTCAAATCCTCTGGAGCTAGAGCCAGAGGAGACTGTGAGCCACCCAATGTAGATGCTAGAAGCAACCCCCTTTCCCCTCTTTTCTCCCTTTTCCCAAGAGAGAGCAAGCTCTCTCAAGTACTGAGCCATCTCTCCAGCCTTGCTCAGAGCATTTCTAAGCACTCATGCTTATAAGACTAGTAACTCTCATCCTCACCCAGGTATGAGTGTCCATGAAACAGGCTGGATGACTTTGTTCGCACCTCACTCTGGTCATGAGCTTGGAATACCCATTCACCACAGCTATTGGTGCACTGTGGTCATGTGATCTACTGTGGCCCAATGAGAAGGGAGATGAGCTTTGTTGGGTTTCTGCTGGTCTCTAAAAGAGCATCCTGAACGTGCTTCCTTCTGCTCTTATGTCTAACTCCTCTGCAAATCTGCCCCATGCATGTCTGATAGGTATAAACTGAACTTGCCAGTAGTAGTTCTTTCATAGTGACCCAGAATAGAGGGAAGAATAACCAATTGGCTATGACGTACTAAAGAGAATGGACAGATGGGTTGGGGAGATGGCTTTGTGGGTAAAAGCTTTTGCCTTGTAAGCATGAGGAGGGGAGCTCAAATTCCCAGGACACACATAAAGCCAGGAAAAGAAGTGTGAGTCTATAATCTCGGTACTTGAATGGGAACATGGAAACCAAAGGCAAGAAATTCCCTGGAAATCACATGCTAGCTATCCTGGTATATCCTGTGGCAAAACAAGAGACCCTGTCCTCTGATTTCCACATGCACACCATGACACGTGCATGCTTGTACTCACACACAGATGTGTATACACACACGGGTGTGTGGGCAAGCACTCTCTCCCTCTTTTCCAACACACATGGTAGATGTTAAAGAATAATTGGAGAAATTTTTTCTTCTATCCAATTATTTATTCATTCCTCTAGGTCATGGTCAGAAATGCCATTGTAAGGGCATCTGTCTTAAAATGTGAAAACAATTAAACTACCCAAGAAACACAGCCAAAGAAATCTGTGAGGGGAAATGATGGTAATGTGACATGAGCAGGTTTGCTTGACAAGAAGAATGGATGGAACAGAGACTGTTTCATGAAACTACTGTAATTTTGTTTCGTAGTCTTCCACTCACAAACACAAAGCACTTCTGGTTCCATCCATGCATGCTACCCATTCTCTCAGATGCAATCATCATTTTTGTAACTGGATCACAGTTCTGGTACTGTGTCCCAGCCTCTTTGTCCCCAGCATCCACGAGGTCCCTCCCTGCTCATCAGTTATATTTATATGTATCCAGCCATAAGCACTGCATGCTCTGGAAAAGACAGTGGGCACAAACAGACGCTTGAAGGGGACATCTGGGTATCTGTCCAGGCCCAACCAGGCACCCACTTGTGATACCTTACCTATAGCTTCTGTAGACTCCCTGAGACCTGATTGACCACTCTTGCGCATGCATCTCTCTGATTACCCACTGCAGCATAGCAAATCACCTCAAGCTTATGATGATTTAAAAAAGGATCTTGTTTTTTGTTTTTTGTTTTTGTTTTTTTAGAATGCTCTTGGCTTCTGCAGGTTATGAATTCAGACTAGGCTCAGTAGGGAATCAAGAATTCTGAAGACACTGATGTTTACTCACTTGCAAGCCGACTGGTGGTTTTATGAGATCTGCTGACCTACCCAGAGACATCAGGACCTTAGTGCTCATAGTAATAGCGCTAATTTGAATACCAGTAGAGGGTGTTGCTTTTTCACTTTATCTCCTTCTCCTACTTCCAATCTCCTCCCTTCTCCTCCCTTCCTCTCTTCTTTGTTACCCCTTCCCTCCCCTTCCTTTTCTTCCACTTGTTTGTGATGCTGGGGATAAAACTCAGAATTTCACACAGAAAAGGCAAGCATTCCCCCTCTGAGCCTCTTGTTTTTGTTTGGTTGGGGTTTTTGTTTTGTTTGTTTTGTTTGTTTGTTTGGTTGGTTGGTTGGTTTTGGTTTTGGTTTGGTTGCTGTTGTTGTTTTGGTCTGTTTCTTGAGGTTTGTGATGCAAAGAAAGCAATACCTGTATGCATGATGAATGACACAGCAAGAAAAGAACCTTGAAATTCTGGAATACAAATCCTTTATATTGTTAAGAAGTAAGCACACTGGGCCTAGGCCAGAAGGGTACATTATCTTTATTATTAAACAGGAGATTGACTTCCTAAGCTATAAGCAAACCTGCCTTTGCTTCACAGGGTGGCAAGATCTCTGTTTTCCCTGTCGGCATTATCAACATCTTTTCAATGATAACTTAGAGCAAAGGCAATCAGTGCCCTTTGCTCATAAGATGTGAAGGAATGTGAGTGGACCATGGAGAATTGTCTTACATGTTGATAGTTCTGTTCTCCAAACTTCTGGAGCCAACGGTGGGACAGCTCACGTGGTAACTAAGGTTGGAACTGGCTTTTTCTTTTGCACACTTGGTGGTCAAGTAGTCTTGAAGGCTGTGTTCCATTTCTAGTGGCAATTGGAACCACCTCTCTGGGATTCTTACACATGCTGGATAGACAAGTGCCCATATGTAGAAACAACTGAACTCAGTAGACTGACTCCTCCAGCACATCCGGCTGGCAGCCCACAAGGAAACAGAAGGGAATTAGACTTAGCCTCTTGCAGCGTAGTCAGTTCTTGAAGAACAGCACATGAGGAGTGAAGGAGAAAATGGCATGAGTCTGCGTGTGCCGTTTGAGGACACACCACATCTTCCTATTTAGTTGCCTCTGTGAGTTAGAATGCCTGTAGCTTTGAGCTGCATTAAAGCCAAATCAACAGACTTCAACAAGAAAAAAACAACTATTCATACATGGGAATGAGAAGAGGACATAACTACAGAAAGAGGAGAGACATTCAAAGTCTTGAGAAATGGAGCTTGACTTTCGAGAAAATACAAACATGGGTCCTCTTTGTTTTAGGGTACTGTTACATACCATTAAGTCCATCATGAATTGAAAATAGTATGAGCTGAGAATGGACTCAGCCCACCTAACTTTCTGACCATCCTGAATATGCCACATGGCCTTCTGCAGAAAACAGGCTTTTCGCTTTGTGCCTTGTGGCTCCTACTTGCTGCTCAGCATGAAGAGAACATCCTGTTAATTATCAACAGCACAAGAAACAATCAGAACTCACAAGATAAAGTTTGTAGCCAGGTAGAACATGTCACACCTGTAATCCCAGCACTTAGGTCGTGGAAGAAAGAAGACCATGGATTCAAAATCATCATCACAGTCTGTCTCGGGTCAGCCCAGGCTAGGTGAGCGCCTGCCTGAAAATACAAAAAAAAAAAAAAAAGGAGGATTATTGAATGGGCTTTACTTTCATGTCATCATTCACCACGCAAACCATCCTGTCAAGAACCATCCGTGAACAAAATTGACAAAATTCATTAACAGCTAAAAAAAAAAAAAAAAAAAAAAAAACCAGCAGTCGACACTTTTAGCACAAAGAAAACTAGACATTGTGGTCTGAAAATTTTACAAATCTTTCAAGAAACAAATAATCTTGACTTTATATAAACTTTAATTTAAAAACAAAAGAAAAGATGGATAAGTTTTACAATCTTCTTACCAAGCAGAGTGTAATGGCACATGTCTATAAACCTAGCACATGTCTATAAACCTAGTCCACCAAGGAGAGACAGGTGGACCTTTGTGAATTTGAGGCCAGTCTGGTCCACAAAAATGAGTCCAGGACGGCCAAGGCTACACAGAGAAAACCTGTCTCAAAAAACAAAAACAAAATAATCTTCTCACCAAAATTGGACAAGAAAAATACCAAGAAATAATTATAGGACAATGTTCATTGGTACATGTGAAAACATTTTCCCAAGAATTAATGCCAACAATTAAAGAGTGGGAACTCATAAAACCAAAAAGCTTATACAGAAAACCAAGTAAAGAAAAAACCTACAGAGTGGGAGACAATTCTTTCCAGATATATATTTCATAGAACATTAATATTCAAAACTCAAAGAACAAAGAGTCAAAAAAGCAAATGACCCAGTTAAAAAATAACCTAGGGATCTAAACAAAGTTCTCAAAAGAAGATAGAAAAATGGCTAAGAAATATCCCCTGAAGTGTTTCTTATTCTTAACGGTTAGAGAAATGCATACAAAACCAACTTTGAGTGTTCATCTCACTCCAGTTAGAATGGCAAAGATCAACCAAATAATAAAAACTGAAAACATGTGGATAAAGGGAACCTTCATGCACTGTTGGGGGGACTGCAAACTGGTGCAGCCATTTTGAAAATCTATGCAGAAAATTCTCAAAAGGCTAAAAATAAAATTAACCTTATGGCCTAGATGTGCCACTCCTTGGCATGTGCCCAAAAGACTTTACAACCTACTTCACAGATACTTGCTGAGCCGTCTTCATTGTCACCCTATCCTCAATAGGAAATGTAAACAAGCTAAATGTTCTTCAGCTGATGAAGGAGTAATGAAAATGCGGGACGTATACACAATGGAATATTATTCATTTGTATAGAAAAGTCAAATCATGACATTTTCAGCTAAATTGGATGGAACTAGCAAATATTATATTGAGTTAGGAGAGAGGGAACTCAGGCTCAGAGATTCAAATACTGCTTGTTATCTCTCATATGAAATTTCCAACTCCAAATCTTCAGGAATGGGTATGCAATTTGGGGTAGCTACAGAAACTACGAAAATAAAAAGGGACCAAGGAGGGGAGCTCTAGAGAGGTAATTAACAGGATATAGATGATGTGAGGGAGAATGGGAAAATGGGAGGGAGAATGGGGCTTTAATTTGGGAAAGGGGAGAGAGGGCTATATAGGAGAGGGAGAGAAGAGGGATAAATAAAAGTCAGAATGTTTGAAAATTACATCAGGAAGCATATATTTTATATTTATTTAAAATTGGGTATCATGTGTACATGCATACATACATACATACTTTTAAATGAAATTCTACCACTCAAGGTGATGATGTGCCCGATCAAGAGCCAGACTAACAAAAAACCCTGGTAACAGGTATGAGAAAACTCTTTTCCAGTGCTTGGTCAGGGCACTCTAAGAGATTCCCAAAACAGCATAGGCTATTGCATCTTTTGTTGTCTCCCAGAAGGTGGAAGTAAGTCCCTGTTGCTTAAGATTCCATGGACTTCCAACATATGACTTGAAGGAATCAAGCCAGATCTGACTGGAAAGCCTCCATCTTGTGGACTAGCTTCTTAGTGTTGACAGATGCTATGCAAGCTGCTTAGGGAGGAGGCCAATCAGTAGTCTCACCCAGCTGCTATGCCTATGAACCTCAACAATGACCAGCATGGCAAGCTATCCAGAAGTTGAAACAGTGGCACTTACATCTAGGCATTAACCAATACCTGTCTAATTGAACTTAAGGCCCTCTGAAAAAAGAGAGAAATTATGTCTGGTACCATAAACTTGGCCAATAACCCCCTTGCTGGGAAGCTCATGGATCCAGACAAGAACCTGTTACTGTCAGTTTCCTAATCAGTATAATTCCTACCTAAACACTTATCTTTATACCCACAGATAAACATTGCGCTTACCTTTCATCAATTTATTTTTACATTAGACTGAGACCATTACTGAAAGCCACAGTAAGTCAAAATGCAGAGTAGAACTCATCAACCCAACCCCAATATCTGCATGGCTCAGGGAACAGCAAGAAGAGGGAGTGAAAAGACTGTAAGAGCCAGAGAACCACAACATCTGCTGTGAGAGTGTGTCTCCTAGAGATAAAAATGAAACCACACCCATGAAATCTCAACAATATGGCTGCCTAAATAAGACCTGAACAATTGCAAGACCAGCTGTCATGCCACTGTAAATAAGGGAAGCTCAGGAAGCCCCACACCTAGATGAAGAGCTACTGGCAATTAATGACTGCTGGGAAATGGAGAATTATATACATATAAGCAATACTAAATGGACTCAGCAGTTTATATTTACATATTTATTCATGTATATACATATATATATTTACAGATATGTAATAATAGTAGAAAAAGAAACAGCCATGGATTTGAGATGGAGCAGGATGGAATATTGGAAGGAGGGTATGGAAGAAGGGAAGAGACATAATATTTTAATTTAAAAAAATGTAAAAAATATCAGTAAGTTAGAGCAACTTATTACAAATATCTTAGGGATGCACATATGGCTAAACAGTAACAAACAAACAAACAAACAACTCAGAGCCAGTGAGAAACACAACCACAGCTTCCTACAATAAAATTCAAATGCAATAATGAAAAGTAATGTATATAGTGTGCACTCACAGATTGTATGAAGATGACTATTTGCTGGAGTTCCCCTCCCTCTCCTAAGAGGCTACTCCAGTTAGAGGGTGTCCTCTTCAATCTCTATGGCCTCTGCTTCGAGGAGTCTCTGCTTGAGTCCCTCTCATATCCTCCCAGGGGCCTACCCTGACTTAGTCTCCATCTTGTTAGAGAGATGTCCCACCCTTAGTTTCTCTTTTCTCTGCAGGGCTTATGTGCTCTCACACTTCTCTCCCCAGGTCTGATCTCTACCCTCTTAACTCTCTGTGCCCTCTCTGTTACCTAGTTCCCTCTCCTCAGCCACTTCCTCTGTCTACTCTATCTCCCCTTCCAAGGGAGATTTGTGCATCCTCCCTTGGATCCTCCTTGCTATTTATCTTCTTTGGGTCTGTGCCTTGTAGTGTGCTTATCCTGCAATGTATGGCTAAAATCCCCTCATAAGACTACAAACCATGTGTGTCTTTCAGGGTCTGGGCTACCTCATTCAGGACGATCTTTTCAAGTTCTATCCATTTGCTTGCAACTGTTATTTCTTTGTTTTTTAATAGCTGAGTAGTATTCCATTGTGTAACTGTGCCACAGTTTTTTGTTGTGTTTTGTTGTATCCGTTCTTCAGTGGACAGACATGTGGGTTGTTTCGAGATTCTGACTATAAGGAATAAAGCTTCCGTGAACATAGTCGGGCAAACGTCCTTGTATGGTGGGGCAACGTTCTGTTGTATGGTGGTATATGTCCAGTGGTGGTATAGCTGGGTCTTGAGGTAAAGCTATTCGAAGTTTTTTGGGAAAGCAACAGAATGATTTTCAAAGTAGCTGTACAAGTTTACACTCTCACCGGCAATGGGGGAGGGTTTCCTTTTCTTCATACCTTTGCCAGTATACACTGTCGCTTGAGATGAGCCTCTTAGCAGAGGGAGGGCAACTCCAACCCACCCACAAAAACTTTGACCCCAAATTTACCCTGCCTACAAGACGTGCAGGGATGAAGATAGAGCAGATAAAGCAGAGATTGAGGGAATGTCCAACCAATGCCTGGCCCACCAAACACCTACCCTATGGAAGAGTGCCAACTCCTGACACTATGAACGATACTCAGCTAAGCTTGCAGACAGGAGCCTGACAGAGTTGTCCTCTGCTAGACTATACCCTGCAGCACCTCAGAACAGATGCTGAGAGCCACAGCCAAACATTGGGCAGTGGTTAGGGAGTCTTGTGGAAAAGTGGTAGGAAAGAGGAAAGGACCTGGAGGTGACAGATGCTCCATAAGAAGACCAACAGGGCCAACTAACCAGGTTCCAGAGGGGCTTGCTGAGACTGAAGCACCAACCAAGGTCCATGCAGGAATGGTACTTAGGCTCCCTACGAAGATGTAACAGATGAACAGCTTAGGCTTCCTGTGGATCCTCCAGTAAGGGAAGTGGAAGTGGGGACTGCATTGGACACAGACTCATTGCCAACTTTTTGATCACTTCTCCCAGGCGAGACTGCCTTGCCAGGACACAGGGGAAGAGAACACAATCAATCCTGATGCAACTTGATAAGCTGAGGTGGATGGGAAAGTGGGCTTCCCTTATCTGAGGAGGAGGTGATAAGGAAGGAGGGAGGGAGGGTGGGAATAGGAGAGGAGGAGGGACGGGGCTACAGCCAGGATGTAAAGTGAATGAAAAAATAAATTAATAAATTATTTTAAAATTTGAAAAAGAAAGATGGCTATGTGCATAGTACGTTGGCTTTCCTCACTGTTTTTTCTGGGCTAGAATGCAGGATTAAGTCGTTGAGTCATCTGGAGAGCTGAGTCCATGCCCTCAAAGGTAGTACAGCAACAAAAGTAAAGATTTAGTGTCTGGGAACTCTCAGGAGCAGAGCTGTCTCCCCACCATGCTCACTGGCATTTGCACTGTAATGCAAGAAAAATGGGGTTGTGGTCTTTGCTAAACTGCCTTTGCTTACATTCTTACTAATATAGACAGAAATTAATAAAATTTGAATGGAGAAGAAAATGTTTTAAATTTCATTAGCAATTAAAATAGCAAAAACAGAATAGTAATGAGATACTGTTTTGTTCTTACTAAATTGGCTAATATAAAATCATTCAGTGTTGAGATTATTTTATGGACATGATCGTCAGCACAATGAAGATTTTCATAGCGTTAATAAAAAACAATTCAGGAAAGTTCCTAACTTCTGCATATTGTTACTTAATACAGTTAAGTAATTAAATACTGGTACATCCTACAGCAAAATACTATCAATGTGAAGGAAGAAAACAAATTTTCTAAGACTATCTAACTGTAGGCTGGTGCACCAGGCTAGTACATGGTGTCCTGGTTCGCTTGCTATTGCTGTGATAAAATACCAGGACCAAAAGCAACTTGGGAAGGAAATGGTTTATTTCACTTTATAGTTTATCGTCCACCATGAAAGGGAGTCAGGATGAACTCAAAGAAGGAGCTGAGGCAGAACCATGGAGGAATGCTGCTAACTCGCTCACTCTCCATGACTTGCTCTGCCTAATAATTCTTGCTAAAGATTATAATACAATCACATCATTTGCCCCTTTCTTTTCCTTCTTCCAAACCCTCCCCTACACCTCTCGTTGCTTTTGAACTTATTTTTCATTAACTGTTGTTACATACCTAAATGTGTATTTGTGTGTGTGTGTGTGTGTGTGTGTGTGTACATTCCTAAGTTCATAAATACAACCTTCTCAGTCTGTATAATGTTAACTGTATGTATATTTTCAGGGCTGACCACTTGGCATTGGATAACCAGTTGGGGTGTTCTTCCATGGGGAAGACTATTTCTCCCTCTGTGGGCATTCTTAATTGTTGCCTTATTTCTTTGTATGGGGTTGAAGCCTGCTGGGCTTTCTTCCATCCATATTAGCCCATCTATTGTTGTTCTCCTGGTTCAGTTTATGTTTGGGTAGTCACATTAGTGAGCCTTTATGGGCTCCGCTTCTGACATTTCTAGGAGATACAATCTTACAGCAAACTCCCCAATCCTCTGGCTCTTAGGATCATTCTGCCTCCCACTTCCACAATGATTCCCGAGATTTAGATTTAGATTTAGGAGTTGCGTTATATAGGTGTATCCACTGGATAGGACTCCACAACTATGAATTTTGATTAGTAGATATAAAGTGGGTATAAAGACAAATGTCTAGAATACAGTTAGGGATTGTGCTGGTTTAGTGAAGTGGTGTCTGTAGGCTCTCCTCCAAGAGTCATAATTTCACTAGTCCTGAAGAATTGGCTAGATTTCCAGGGTGAGACACAAGTTCCTTCTTATTGATTGGGTCTTAAGTTCAATTGAAGACCTGTAGAGCTGTTGGTTATAATCAAGGTATTTGTACCACTACTGTACCCTTAGGGTTACTGTGTAAGGCTGATCATTTTTGTGGTTCATAGGCATCCTACCTGAGTGGAACAGTTGGGTTTTTTTTCCCTCCTTTGAAAGCTTGCATGATGCCTTCTGGTAACAAGAAAGCTAGTCCTCAGGGAGGGAGCATTCAGGTCAGTTCCAATTCTGGGGCCTCTGGACCCTGTTTCTGAAGTGCCTGGTGTCTTCAGCAGTAGTGACTCACCTTTCACTTTGGGCAAAAATGAAAGGCAGTAGCAATGTTTTACAGTCTCTGGGACAACCCTAATCAGCAACTCAAAATATGGCTTCTTATGCCCGGTGTTGGGAGGTTTAGTTAGGTGATCTTTATCTCTTGGAGAAAGCAGTGTTAGACCATATGGAAGATTCATTTAAAAATATATGTTACATATTTATGTACAGACACATGTATTATACATACTTGTTTTGATGGGTAGATACTTAACAGTATGCTTCTGTATGACGTTTTCAGGCATCCTTACTATTACATTACCCTTCTCCCTCATTCTGTATTTATCTCCCTCCATCATACCTAATTAAATTCCTCACCTCCTCTTCTATTTCCCTTGTCTTATCACACATACCCTAACATCCCCACTCCCTTACCTCAGCAATGGTCCCTTTTTACCTTCCTGGTTTCTGTAGTTACTCCAGGATATATATGCTCATATCTGAAGATTTTGAAGCTGTACACCTTCAATGAGAGAGAATATGTAATGTTTGACTTTTTGGGTTTAACTTTTTTGTTTGTTTGTTTGTTTTGTTTTGTTTTGTTTGTTTTGTTTTGTTCAAGACAGGACTCGCTTTGTAGACCAGGCTGACAGAACTCACAGCGATCCCATCTCTGCCTCCTGAGTGCTGGGATTACAGGCATGTACCACTACACCTGGCATGATTTCATTTTTAATTACAGCTGAATAGTACTCCATTGTGTATATGTATCACATTTTCATTATCCATTTTTCAGCTGAAGGACATTTAGGTTGTCTCCATCTCTTAGCTATTGTGAAAAAAAAAACAGCAATGAACATGGCTGATGTCCTGTGGAGCAGGACATGAAGTTGTTTGTTGCTTTGGCTCTGTTGTTTTAGTGCTTTATATATTCTGGATATTAATCCTTTGTCAGATGTAGAGTTGGCAAAGATTTTCATTCTATGGTCTTCCTCCTTAGCCAATTGATGGTTTTCCTAGACAAGGTTTCTCTGTGTAGCCCTATTTGTTCTGGCTGTTGGAGCCAATTTCTGAATTGATATTCCCTCTTTCCCAATATGGCAAAGTTTGTGTCATATTGGTAAAACCTAACCAGTCTACATGGCAATCTCTCTGTCTCTGTTTCTGTTTCTGTCTCTGTCTCTCTCTCCTTCTCTCACTCTGTCCCCCCTCTCTGTCTCTGTCTCTATCTCTGTCTCTGTCTCTCTCTCTCAGTGTGTGTGTGTGTGTGTGTGTGAGTGTGTGAGTGTGTTTGTATGGATTGAGTTGTATCTTCCCATATGTCACATGCTGATAGTCTAGCCACCAAGTACTTCAGAATCTATTTGGAAATAACATCATGATAGATAAAAGTTAAATAAGGGTTTTCACTTAGGTAGGCCTTGCCTCATCCAATAAAATGAGTAGAAATAGAACCATAGCAGATTGTTCTACCAGTCTCTTGCTTGGGGCTTTTAGATTGCAGAACTGTGAGATAGTGCTTGCTTGTTTAGATCACCTACTTTGCACTTTTGTTCTGAGAGCTCTGGCCAATGAATCCACCCCACAACTCAGCATTCTCCCTAGACTTAATGTACCTAGAGAACCATTGGCAGGATTATATGAAAGAGATGTATGTACTAAAGCACTGTAATAACAGAATTCTGGGTATTCATCAATATCTATCAGTATGAAAACATAAGTAAGCCACAGAAAAACAATGGCAAATCAATTGGCATTGAAAAATCCGCTGATATCCAAAAATATTTTCAAATAAAAATTTAAATCACTCTAAGACAAAATAAAACTGTAAGTGACAAATATGAAAAATATTTATAAAATATGATATAAATATGATAGATTTACTAATTTTGCAAGAAATCTTCATAAAACAATAAAGAAATCATAGTTTCAACAGGAACAAGACAAAATGTACTACTTACAAAAAATTCTAATAAAAAACAAATATGGGAAAATATTCATTGTCACTAGACAAAAAAATCAATAACCTGATATTACAAGAATATTGTAACCTGATTAGAAATCCAACATGTTTAAAAACCTTAACTTTGCAAAGATTAGATACTAATCAGGCTGGTGCAGATTTGGGGAAATAAATTGCTTTGACTTATTTGTGTGTGCGTGTGTTCATGTGAGTGAACCTGCACATGTGTGTAAGCCAGCAGTTGATATTGTTGATTTCCTCATTTCTTCTCCAACACTTTTTGAGACAGTCTCCCGCTGAACCTAGAGTTAACTGAGTGGTTACATGAACTCGCCAGCGAGCGCCAGATACTTTCCTTTTTCTGGGATTACAAGTACATGCTACACTTGGCTTTTATGTGGCAATTAAGGATCCAGCTTAAGTATTCAAGCTTATATGGCAGCAACTCTATTGACTGAGCCATCTTACTAGCCCCAGTTCAACTTAGTTTGCAGAACACTTTGCCAGTAGTTGAAAGGTTTTGATGTAGTGGCTGGAGGGCTGGCTCAGTGGCTAAGAGTGCTTGCTGTACAATGATGAGTACTGGAGTTCAGAGGGCAGCCTCAGGAAACAGGCTTTCCCATCCTGCCTGCACTTACAGCTCCCAGATACCCACCACTTTCTTCTGGCCTCTATTGGCATAAAGCACACGCCGTGTATATACAAACACATACACATACAATAAACGAACCAAATTTTTTTTAAAAACGCAAAAAAAAGTAAAACTCTTTAAAATGTCCAAATTGTTTGATTTTGCAATATGAGTAATGTTTAAATCCAACAGGAAAATAAAGATGCAAATCAAACATGTTTATAATCACTGGGCAATTTTTAATAGCAAAACAAATCAGAAAACACAAGTGTCAACATGTTTGCCTAAATAGGACTTAGTGCAACCTATATTATATTATTTAGTATTGATGCTGGTTGGCATCGAGAATCTTATTTCTGTTCTTAAAAGGAAGTAGTCATCCTATTGCTGGTTTTTATATTTAATGTTGATGCTTATGTTTATGTATATGCAGTTGTAGAAATGAAGGCTTTTTAGGGCATCAGTCATGGACAGTCCTGACAATTATTGTGAAGAAAGGCCTGTGTCTCCCAGACAAGAAAACAGGAGAGCTTTCTTTCCTTCCCTCCACCAGGAGGATAAGGAGAATGGCCCCCTTAGTTTGCCTCAGATGGGTCCTTTGGCTAGGCAGATGTGTTCTGTATGGATAGAGTTGGAGTGAAACCGATTTATTTGGGTTTAATTTTAGAGGCTTTTAAAAATATCTAACAGCATATTTTAAATATTTCATAACTAAAGTTTTAAAGAACTTGGAACTGGAGGTTTCCATTCAAAACTGCACCCAGAAACTTCAAAAGCCAACTAATAAACTTAATGTGCAAGATCTCTATGAGGAAAACCAGAACACCTACCAGGGAGCTTAAAAGAAGACTGTTAAAATGCAATCTTACCCCAAGCTCCGTACATGAAATAGATGCTAGTGTTTGTTGAGCAAACAGATAACAGGCTACATTTATCAAGCCCTGTGCCAAACACCCAGTGAAGAGGTCCACGTACGTTGTCTCATTTCATCCTCAAACACCCAGCAGAGGAGGGATTACCATAACTTCTGCTTTCCGTATAAGAGTGTCATCTGAGGCTGAGATTTTTCTCTTTTAGCATCTGGAGTGAGACTTTGATCCAAAATCCCTAGCCTCAGAATGCAGGCCTGGCCTCAGAGAGTAGGATCCTTGTTGCATTTACATGGGGTGCAGCCCTGGAGCTCTGCTCCTTAATACCACATTGCTCTCCTGGAATTCAGAATTAGCCTTGCTAGTCTGGAAGCCGTACAGATCCGTACACACTTGGGTGCTTCTTATTCCTGCACTCTCTTCTGCCTCACTGGCTCGTAATTTTTAAATGATAACTGTGTCTCCACAGTAAGTATCATGGAGGTGACAAAAAGAAACAAAATGGAAGAAGATGAACTGAGATAATGAGGCAAAGGGTGTGGGTACCACATTTCGCAGGAAAAGAGCTCTGGAGATATCTTTGTGAGCTCTGTAATTTTGCTTTGTGAGAAAGGTGATTATTTTTTTCCCTCCCATATAAGTAGACAAGCTACTCCAGTATCCAACACTTCAGATTTAAACTCCAGCACCACCCTTCGGGTGTGTGGACTTAGAAAGTTTCTGGGCTTCGGTGTCTTTACCTAAAAGGGAACTGCCAAGGCTGACTGAGGTAGTGAAGTAATGCATGAGCAGCACATGCTACAAGCACGAACTACATTCTACCTATCATTGACGTGATTTTTGTGGCCATTGTCACTGTCATTCTCAAAACCCAGAGGCACTCCCTATATCTCAGTGACTGAATCTTTCTGCTGCTCTGGCCCAGGAAACCAAATTCCCCTCAGCAGGGGTCTGAGCTCACCCCTTGTTCATTCCTTGAGACTCATGATAGACCACAGCCCTGAGAGATGCTTGGACCATCAGCCCCTCGTGCAAATCTCACAATTGAGTTGTTTGCGGAAGGCTGAATGAGAGACTGATGACTCGAGATAAGATATGAAATCAGCTCAGCCTTGCCACTGCAGACTTCTGGTCTACTTGTAAAATGGGCCTTGTCATTTATTTGACAGTCCCCAGGATTTCACGGGGGAGGGGGAATGAATAAAGCTAAGCACTCAGCAGTGTGTTCCTGATAGCCTCAAGTGTGGAGTTAGCTGTTTGTGGGGTCCCGGGACAAGGATGAACTTTTCAACATCCTGGCTGTCCCCAGTCTCTTGTCATTCATCCCAGTCAATGCTTGCTGAGGCCCACCCTAACAGAAGGGGCTCAGGTAAACTTCTTCTTTAGTGGCCAGGAAAGTTTCCTAGTCAGTTAATTTGGTCTGGCTCCAAATCTCTGACTGAAAGCAAGAGTGTGCATTCTATGCTGCCAGCTTCCAGCCGTCCTGCAATGTCTGTGCACAGAGAGGGCAGGGATAGGTCTTCTCGCAGAGACCTGGGTGCAGAGCCAGCCTTGCCAGCAATGCATACTGCATCACTCTATTTCTTTCCTCGTGTTGCTACCAAGTTCACAGGATCATGACAGACTGATGAGAAGGCAGGTACAGAATAACTGGGAATGACAGCTAGAAAAACATAACAGTTGGTAAAGTACTTACTTGCCTTGCAAGCACCAGGACCTGAGTTCAATCCTCAGATTAGAAAACAAAGAACAACAACAACAACAAAGCCAGTTGTAGTGGTGAACATTTATAATTGCAGGTCTGGGAAGGTGGTGAAAAGGATTCCTAGTGATTGCTGGCCAGTCACCCTAGCCTACCTGGTGAGGCCCAGGCCCGTGAAAGATGTGGTCTCAGAAATATAGGTGGATGGTATCTACTGAGGAATGATACCCAAGGTTTCCTTTTGTCCTCTCTGTGCATTCATACATACATGTGTGTACATACATCCACAAATAAAATATTCATGATTTCCAGGAAGCAGATGTGATAGAAAAGGACCCTTAATCATTTGTTTTATATGAAGTGCTTTCATGGATTAGGCAGCTTTAGAATTCAGCCATTCCTTGTCAGTGATGACAAGGAGGAATCATTTATTCATGGTAGGTGGCAAGTTATGCCAGGGTACCACCAATGGGCCTCCCCAACCTTTGGTGTAGCTAGCCTAGCTTCCCTTTATATCCTCAATGGTCAGATGAGGAGCTGGCACAAAACTGGCACTTGTGGATACCAGCTGAGTGGGAAAATGAAATAATGGAAACAGAGGCAAACAGAGTGGAGGCCCACAGAGTGCTGCTCAACTGCAGCAGCTACTTATGCAACAAGATCTGACCAACAACACCTGCCTGTCAGTTTCCTGTGCCCCCCTCCCAGCCCTACTCTACATGCATGTTGTCCTTCTTGTCACGTTTTTCCCCAACATCTCCCACTCTCTTACAGTCCAATAGAGGCTTCTGTGTTCCTTCAGAGAGAATATAATGGCAGTGGCACCCACAGGTCGTAATAACACAATCAGGGTAAGTTCAGAGGTTTTGTGGCATTGCTCACAACTCCTAGTCACAACTCCTAGTCACAACTCCTCTCATCTTAGGTACCTGCACACTCCCAGGATGATAAAGAGTAAGAATCCCAAAAGCTCAGTTAAAAATCTCTGGCTTGAACTCCTAGAGCATCAGCAGCAGCAGGAACAACAGAAACCTTCTCAGGTTCCTTCTAGAGAACACTCTGACTCACCAAATTAAATTTCCCTAGCTGTGATGCCTTCCGTCCGGCCAGGAGATGCAGGAGTGTGTCCACAAGTCTTTACCTCTCTCCTTTTGTCCCCATCAGAGCACACACTGGCACTAGACACACCCCGGAAAAAACTGAAGCACTCCAGTGTTTATTAGAAAGTCTGTGACACAGTAGATGCTTGTTTCTTGAATTAATTAACAAGAAGTTTGAAGGCTTTTGGCCACTTTGACAAATCAAATGTGATTTTCTTAAAAACAACACAAAATTTCAAGTTTGGGGAGCATGGCTGACTGGGAAAAGAAAGGAGGTAGTCTTGTGTTTCATGGAGAGATCTTTAATGCTGGGTGTCCATAGTGTGAGGCACACATGAGTGGGTTATCCCTTATGATTAAAAAACACAGCAAAGGAGACACAGAGAAGTACATCTCTGGAAGGTATCTTAGACCTTCCCTACATCTGAAAGGACAAATATCTGGCAAGAAGAGTAATTTCTCCCCATTCCTGTGTCTGCGGTGGACATGTCTTATCAATCACAGCACTTTCCCTGATAAACACAGATGTGACTTCAGAACCTCAGCTTCGAATGCAGTGTGGGGGTAATTTAGCCCTCCTACCGATGAACCAGTGTGCCTGACAGGCTTTGGCATGTACACATGAAATGTACACTCTGCAGATAATCACTTGTTCTGTCACTGTCGTGTGAAATCGCACACCCAAGATCCCTTTGTGCCCTCCACACCACAGCTCAGCCTGTAATAACTTAGCACAGGGAGGCAAGGCAGCACACACACATGTGGAGTAAGGCATGTGACAGAACTACGCACTCCCTTGCACAGAATAGCATGATGTCGACAACTGCTTTTAACTCATCTGTCTCTTTACTGAGGAGGTATTTTTAAGAATCAGACATTGATTTGGTCTGTTTATTTCCATACTATGTTCCTCTAATATGCACGGGGTGGGTGGCTGTGTGCTACGTCCCCTATCATAAGGTGATGTGGAAGTGTTGTTTTCGCCCCTTTTTATTACTTCATTTATGTTGAGCACACTCTCCCTCAAGCAGTGACTAAGCATGGTATGGACCTTGCCTGGAAGCACGCTGGAAGTTCTGTCACCACCCACACTGATTCTCTGTCAACAGAGCTCTCTGCCACCATCAGCGGTTCTGTTGTCTTTGTAAAATGCTTCCCTAGATCTACCTCAGTTGATCTAGCACAGCAAGGTAAGGCAGTTATTCTTGGAACATTTTACAGTTGAGGACATGGGGGCGGGGGAAGGCCATCTGACTCCCTTTGATCTACAGCGGAGGGGTTGCTGAGGAGGGATACTCTCCTGGTCTACCTTACTCTTCAGTAGGTGCTCTGGTCAAGAGGACTACAGTCAGTCAGTCACGGTGAGCTGAGGCTCTTGTTTCTGAAGTTTGTGATTGTCTGTTCACAGAGAAAGTCATCTCTCCCGAAGATGCCAAAAAGATTGTCATTTGGCTTTTCCCACTGGTGCCATGTAGGCAGGCATGGAACTTTAAGGTCCTCATTCTCCCAAACTTCCTCCACATGCCTCTGAACCCTGCAAAGAAGCCAGGCTGGAACTGACAGGTGCCACGCCTCCCTCCACAAAGGAATAGGGAATTCTTTTCAGACTTCATCCCATTAGGGTGAGTAGTGGCAACGTTAGGGCACCGAGCATCCTAGTCTCACGCTCCTTACCTCATCCTCGCCTTCACCTCCAGAAGCAGCGACTTCAGTGCTACACAGTCTGCTCACCCTTGGGAGTAGGTCAGGGACCAGCCTAGGCAGTGCATATCACCCTGTGGCCTTAGAATAGTCCCCATTGCCTCTACTGAGTCTAGCTGGCCAGAGGAAGCTGCTGCTATTAGGGCAGCCCCATTCTGTGTAATGGCTTAATTATCATGTCAATGTGCATTCATTAGCATGGCAGCTGTCATTGTAAATGGGGGATCTAGGGGGTCCTGGAGCCCCTGGGGTCAGCCTAATTGATGTAGTGAACAGAATACTGTATTTACTCAACAATGATTGGGGTTTCTCTCCTGACCCTGGAAAATCAGTGCTTGTCCAATCGATAAGAGATGAATTTTCATCAGCAGAGATAGGCCACAATCCCCAGGCCTGACCCCTCCAGGCCAGCACAGAGAGCTGCAGGTGCCCCATCACAATGAGACACTGTGTACTTCCACTTCTCCCAGTGACAGACAGCAGCGCTGGAGCCCTGAATCTGAGGAAGTATATTCATCAATCTGTAGGTAAGTATAAAACTAGTTTCTACTTACCCTTGGTTTTGATGAAGTTATGTAATTTAAACCATTGACACTGCTGTGACTCTCTTCCAGCTGGATTAGGGCACAAAACAATTGGGTATTAAGTGTACAGTGAGTCATCTTACTGACTGTGCTGCTCTAAACAGTATATCAGGGTATTTAATTCTTCCAGCTCCTGGTCCGGTTCCAAATAACTATTGCTATATAACCAATTATTCTCAATGTCTAAACCCAACATCTTGTTGCTATTGTTCCTCACAACTCTCTGGGTCGGGTACTAAGACGAGGCTTCACTCTGCTCTATATGGTCTGGAGACACAGTCATGATGATTCCCAGGGCTAGCGCAGCTGGAAGCTGCTCTCAACACAGCCTCTTCACATCTAGCTTGAACTTCAATATGGTAAGGTGGCCTCAGGCAGTCTAACTTTTTCTGTGGCACTTTAATCCTTCACAAGACCAAAACAAAAGCCGATCACTCCTTGAAGACTAGGCATGGCACAATGACACACAGTTGCTATGGATTGTCCACCAAAGATGCACTGAGACACAGTTTGTAGCCACTTTATTGTCTTTATTACAGGCAGCTGTGACTATGCTTAGGTATTTGGGACTTAAGTGTAGCCCTAAGTGTCCAGAGTTTAGCAGCTTTTGAAGGCAAAAATCACATCCTGGCATCTCAGCAGCTTTATAGTGGCTGGGAGGAACTTCACAGAAGCAAGCAGTTTAACAGAAGCTAAGATAAGCAGTTAGCTGAAAGGGGTTCTCTACAAGCAGGAAATTTAATAGAAGCTGAGATAAGTTAGCTAGGACATCTTAACCTCAGGTTCCTCTAATAGAGTTTGGTTTTCCATGGGATTCTCCATTAAGGAGATCAAATTCTAGTTAAACCTGAAATGGCCTTAGCAAGAATACAAGATGGAGGAACCTTTGCATTGTTCTGCCCTATGGAGACACTGTGATACTTACTTGTCTAGACTTTATTGTTAAAATCATTCATAAGCTAGCTCAGACTTAAGGAGAGGGAAGGAAGCTGGGGCCTCTTACGTGGAGATGTACTGGAAATGTGTGGGAGAATTTGAAGACATTCTAATGCACACAGGTACTAGGGTTGTTCCTAAATACAGACCAACATCCCAGGGAAGAGTGGCAGACTGGCTGAGGTTGCTCAATCAAAAGTATGGTGATCTAGGATTTGGACCCACATAGTGCTCTTGAGCACTTAATTGTTTATCTTGACTAATTTGGTCTTAGACTTTGGCTTATATAACATGAAGATCTTGTCAATGTTCTTCAAAAGTCCCTTATAAGTGCCTAGAGAGACTTCAAAAATGGCAAGAGTGCCTGGGCCTTTGGGAGAAGTTCAGGGGTGGTGGGGGTGGGTGTTTTATATTTTCTATCTATAGGCTTTCAGCCATTGAAAGTGGATAATGCCTCAACTTTAATAAGGCTTTGATTTCTTGCCTTGAAGCTTCTCAGAGGGCAACCCACTCCTGGGCATGCCCAGGATCTGAGAAGAGGCCAGCACTACATGAGGACTTCATGCCGAGAGGAACTGCCTTGATGGCATTGGCTGCCCCAAATCTTAAGTTGATCCTCTGTCTAGCAAATGAAGTTGTGGGACCCAAAGGGGAAGCATACTATTAGGCAAACCAAGAGCTGAAGCATGGTTGGCACACAGGGGACAGTCACCCTTTGTAACCTAGAGCAGAGTATTTAACTTCCTGAAGGCCCTTGTCAGAATCTACAAATGAATGAATTTGACTAAGTCTGAGAGCAAAAGGCTTCACCATTGTTCTCAACTTCAAGCAGTTAGAAATTGCTTCCCTGGGTGGCCACTATAGGGCTCCTCAGAATGTGCCTGGAACACAGGGTGTGATGGAAGTTTCCAGGACATGCTGTTTATAAGAAATATCTCATTTCAGATTCCGGTCCTCCATTTAGATCCTTAAAACTCGACTTGAATATTCTGAAGCCACCTTCTTACCTATAAAGTGGGGGCCACGGGCTTCTGTTCAAGGAATTCATAGTGCTTTTAATGACATGCTATAGATAGGCCTGTCAACCAAGAAACAGTCACACAGGATGTACTAACTCAAGCTCATTGAATCCTCAACACAATTGGGACACAGTGACAGCTAGGAAGACCTGTAGTTTTGTGAATAATTCATGAGAAAAGAAGGAGATTACATGTTTTAACTGCCTGTGACACAAAAATAAACTTTCAAGCTATATTTAGTTCTGTAGCTGAGATGAAATAAAAATATAAAGTAAATCAGCTATTACTATCTTTAAAAAGTAGAAACAAAATCTACTCACCAAAAAAAGATGTATCAGAGCAGAAATTCAATAATTCACTAAAGTAAACATTGTGAACATTGAATACTTCATAATAACGGCATGGGAAGGTACACATCTGTGTCACTCTTACTCTGTGTAGAGAATTTAAGCTGGATATAAAAACAACCAATAGGCAGAAACAATAGAGGAAAGCCTCCAATCATTCATTCCTCTTGCAGAAACTGCATCTCTGATCAGGTTCTGTGAATAAGAACAGAACCCTGGGAAGTCTGGGAAGGCCTGGCAAAAGAAGCTACCCATCACAGCCTTACAGTGAGCTTCAGAGTTAGGCTATCCAGTCTGCAAATGAATAAAATTCACACTGCTGTTACATGCTAGGCACCACATAGCAGCCTTTGAACTTCAGTTCCTCCTTTGATCCTCATAGTAAACCCACTGGGTAATCCCTGGCAGCAAGGATCCATGATTTCCAATGGTTCAAATTATTATTTTTTTGTTTTATTTTATTTTTTATTTTTAATTGTATGTATGTGTCTTTCTGTGTGTGCTTCTGTGCGTATGACTGCAGATACTCTGGGAGGCCAGAGATGTCTGATCACCCAGGAGATGTAATTACAAGCAATTGTGAGGCACCTCACACAGTGCTGGGAATCAAACTCTGGTTCTCTGTAAAAGGAGTGTTTCTCTTACTGCTCAGCCATTTCCTCAGCCCAGATTCAATTTTAAGATGAAAAAAACAAAAAAGCACATTCTTCCAATCATTGGTTTTTTCTTTTCAGTAAGGAATTCAATAACTTGCATGAGTTGTTCAAAAGATTACTATAAAATAAGTTTTGTGATAGGTGACTGTACATCACTTCAGAGTGACAGGAGTGTTTTAAGCATGCTGAAGGTGCAGTACGTTGCTAGGTGGTGGTAGTGCGTGCCTTTAACCCCAACAGTAGGGAGGCAGAAGCAGGCAGATCTTTGTGAGTTCAAGGCCATCCTGGTCTACAGAGTAAGTTCCAGGACAGCAAGAACTGTTACGAAGAGAAACCCTGTCTCTAAAAGCAAAAAACAAGAAACAAACACACAAACAAAAGATGTGGTACATTAAAAACAGTAATGCATTTTAACTTGTTACGAGAGTATTAGATCATAACAGCATTGTTAAGTTAAGGAGCATCTACACATACTTCCATTTTCCAGGAAGAGAGAGTTCAGAGATGCCCAAGGTCCCCAAAAACAAATTCAACCAAACCTATTTAATCCTAGGACCTTCCTTCCCAACAACATTGTCTCTGAATAACAGACCTTGCCAATGTGACATACTAAGGGAGAAACTACCCTCCTCTAAACCACAGGGCACTGAGGAATGTTGGAACCAAGAAGTCCTTCCTTCAAATCCCAACCCCAGTTCTTTCTTCCCCATGACACTGGGCAAAAGACTGACTAACCCATGTGAGTCTTAATCTCATCAGTACAGTGTAAATTCCAACAGAAATAACACATATTGTGTTTCATGGCTATGTGGCAGAGGCTTGGGCTCCCTACAATAGACAATAATTGCCTGTTTTCTCTTCTTTAAAACAAGATTCAACACAGCAAGACTTCACTGAGTTCTCAGCTTCACCAGGATACTTAGAACAGACCTAGGAACTAGAGACCCCACAGATCTAACCCATGCTCTGCAATCTACAGGAACCTCTCTCTGGCCAACAGCTGTTTTCTTTATCTCTGGGTTCAGCTCTAGATTCAACTGACTGCAGATTAAAAATAGTCACAAAGGAAAATCTGTGTCTGTACTGGGCATGCTTTTTCTGGTCATTATTCCTCAAACAATATAGCGTCTCATACGTCTATATATGGTGCTTCTACTATATCAGACACTATAAGTTTCCTAGAGAGTATTCACAGAACCCGGGA
Source organism: Meriones unguiculatus (assembly GCF_030254825.1). Taxonomy (NCBI): domain Eukaryota; kingdom Metazoa; phylum Chordata; class Mammalia; order Rodentia; family Muridae; genus Meriones; species Meriones unguiculatus. The sequence goes on from NC_083349.1 coordinate 162,995,398, forward strand.
AGATGGATGTGGGTTATACACAAACACTTCACACTTTTATATAAGGCGCTTGAGCATCCTTGAATTTTTATATCTGGGAACTTCCCCTGACAGTTATTTTATTTTACTTTGTTACATGTACCCTCTTGTGTATGGAATTTATTGAGGTTTAAAACCGAACAAACAAATAAAAGAAGCTACAAAGATTCAGGATGTGACTAGCCAGGGAGTATACAAATATATAAGAATGTCTACAAATGGATGCTCTGTCTTTTCCTCACATCTGTGAATCTTCTTAAACAGCCGCATCTTTGAGTAGCCAACACTCCCTGCAGATTATTTCTAACTTCGGTGGCTTTACTGGCTTTCACTGGCTGGTATCCCTTTCTTCTCTAACACCCACTTTGCATCATAACCAAATGCAGCCTGCCATCGCCTCCCCTACCCTCCACTGGGAATGATCTCTTTATCAATAATTTGATCCGGGAGCCCAGTGGGTGACTTTTTAGTGCCCTCGACACCAGTACAGATGGGGGTTTGGGATCCCCAGTGTAATTCTGGCCTGAAATGTTACCAGGAGCCCCACGGCTCTTCAATTACCTCCCTTGGCCTGTCAAGACCACAGCATCTCAAATTCAGTTAGCTGGTCTTTGGGTCTCAGCCAAGGCCCAGCCTCTGTTCCTAATGACAGCCAGCTGAGGGGACACTGAGAGGGGCTAAATTCAATTTGCAGCCTTTCTAATGAGATTAGAGGAGCAGGGTTTTTTATTTTCTCCAAAGTTTGCCATGGGTAGAATGAATGATGGCCTAGGGATGAGCTGTCAACGTCAACAAAGGCTCTGAGTTTTGAGAGGGGGATGGGAGACAGCCATGCAATAGAGAAGAGGAGTTTCAGACAGCCAAGAAGCCCTGAGTGAGTTGCTCAGCAGATGACAACACCTGGTTGACAAACTATCACTCTGAGGACAGGATAATACAAAGTCAAGAGTTAATCTTGAGGAAAGGCAAATGTCAAATCATAGGTAATATTCCCAAGTGAATCTTTGCTTTTTCTCTGCTTTAAAATTCTTTCCCACCACTTTTTTAAAAAAGTAATGTTCTGGAGGTCAGTAAGCAACCTATGCTGTTTAGTGGGTCAACTCAGAAACATCTCAAATAAAAGATGGAGTTTCCCACTTTTTAGCTGCCTGGAACAGCAGCTCAGTCTGGGTCATGTCTTGGCCAGGTGGATGTGTGGGTCCCCCAGTAAAATAGCTTCTATGAGGTTCAAGCCTGGAACCAGCTACCATCTCAGAGTCTGGGGGATTTCACAAGGTGTGGAATGGCTTTGGGTGAGGTCTTTAGCACAGCCACTTGGTGAGTATTAACTTTAGCACCTATCTTTTTTGACAATGTCCCTGGTCTGAAGCCAGTTCAGACACAATAGAAGAATTCAAAGGGATTTTTCTTCAGGGTGGAGGGGTAAGGCTGAGTGCAAGCTCTTAGGAACTCAAAACAACACAGTTTTGAGGATGGCCCTGAACTGTACCTGGGTAGTGAATGGCATATAGAAAGGGAAGAGACAAGAGATGCAGAGTAGCCAACACTCCCTGGGCAAAAAGTGTCCGTGCCACTCTTAGTATGGACTTCCATATTTCTGCCACCCTGGCCTGGATCCTGTGCTCTGAGTATGGATTTTCCTGCTATATTGCCTCAAAGTTCTTCAGAGAGGCTCCATAAATACATCAGACCTCTGTCCAATGTCCACTCTTGTGTTCAAGCCCCCATTGGATATGATAACTCCAAACTGGATCCTGTTATAGCCTGGGCCTCTTGGATAGTCTGCCCTCAGCAAGTCTTCTCCAAAGTGTGAGCTGGGCCTCATGTGCCTTGTCTCCTGCTTCCCTTGTCTCTTCTTAAAGTCTAGCTCCTAGTAGACTAGTGATAACCAAGGAGCATGAATTACTATGATCTTTTTGCACTTGCTTTAGATGTGGAAACCCAGCCAAAGCAAGACCTTTTCTCAGCTACAACAAATGAACTTTGGTGCAGATTTATGCAAAGGCATCCTGGGTACTCATAAATATCTGCTAAAATGAGTTTATGAGATCAGATGTAGGAGACTTGCTCAAAACTTGAGTGCGAGAGCCTTTAGGTAATTATACTGAAATGGGACAGTATTTTTCATGAAGAGAAAAGCTGCCATTCAAGGTCCTGTTGTTTGTATTTCATTCACCTGTGACAGACAAGTTTCAACCCACTTTGCCTGTCAGGCTCACGGTCAGATCTTCAGGGTCTTTGGTGACCCAGGGTACCCTGATGTCACATGTGGACTCATCTGGAGGATGCTGCTGATGGTTACAAGTCAGGAGGGACACTTGCTAGTTCTACAGTCTGATCATGACCAGCCTACAAGTCTCTGAACCAGGATATCTGAGGAAATATAAAGAACATCTTCCACACAAAACAGAACACAAAAACACTTAGGCTATGAAGAATTGTGCTGAATTTGGGGCATGGATTAAACAGGGTTAAGAACTGAGTTCTTCCAAGTCCAGTGTTGTTGAAAAATAACTTCATACCTCAGGACTACAAAGCCAGAACTCTGTGTTCTATCTATGTTGGTCTGGTTTTGTTAGTTTGCCTTCATTTTTGCTAATAGTTGCTCCTGCACTTTTTTCCTGATTTTATTGACTCTAATTTAAATTCCTTATTTAAAAAAACAAAAACACTCTTCTGGCATGCATGGTGGCACACACCCCTTTAATCTCAGAACTTGGGAGGCAAAGACAGATGGATCTCCATAATCAGCTTGGATAGTGAGTATCATGCTACGACTACATAGTGAGATCTATATAACAAAACGAGTAAAAACAAGAATGAACTCCACCATCTGCCTGTCTGTTCTAGTTAGTATTTATTATCAAGTTGATATAAGCTGGAGTCACATGGGAAGAGGCCACTTCAGCTATTAAGTTTGCCCAGTGTCTATGTCTTTGAAAGAATGTTTTGATTAATGATTAATTGATTACTGTGGGAGGGCCCAGACCACTGTGGGTGGTGTCATCCCTTGGCAGGTAGTCCTGGGCTACATAAGAAAGTTAGCTCAGCCCACGCCTGGGAGTGAGACACTGGGCAGCGTTCCTCCGTGATTTCTGCTTTAATTCCTGCTTGAGCTCCTGCCCTGACTTCCCTCAGTGATGAATTATGACCTACCAGTATAAGCCAAGAAACCCCTTTCTTCCCCTAAGTTGCTTTTTGGGAGAATGTTATCACAGCAAGAAACACCAAAGCAGTACACTGTCCCAAGTGGGATTGTACCAAGAAATTAGATAGAGACATCAGAAAACCAAGCCAAAGCCCCTGGGCTTTTGTAATTCCCTATTTAAGTTGATTGGTAATCAAGGGTGGTTTTTATGGCTGTTCTCCTGTGTGAGTCTCACGGATCCATGAAGAAAGTGATAGTCGTAGTACCTTCAGGCCATCGAGGCATTACAGACTGAGCAGCTGACCAGTAAGAGAAACTTACTTCTCTTACTTCTGGAAGATTTAGCTCTTTGAATCTTCCTGGCTCACAGATATCATCTTCCTGTGTCTTTCTATGATAGAAGGGACAGACAGCTCTCTGGCGCATCCTTAAGAAGGACACTAATCTCATTCGTGAGAATAACACGGTCTCCTATCCCCAGAGGCTTCACTCCCAAAGATCATTTTATTAATCATCCGGTTTCAATGTGTGAGTTTTAAAGGAACACAAACACAGCTACTTATCCCATTTCAAGGTGAGGAAATAGAATGCCCAGGCTTGAGTTGTCCACATTCAAGTAAGAGTGAGCCTAGCATGCAGCTACATATTCTACTGTTGGCAGAAACATTGCCTGTTCCCTCTACCAAGGTTTACCTTAATATTCATCAACAAACAGGATGAGCTCGCTGTTTCCTCCTTCCATAGTGTGTCCCTCCGCCGCCCCTTTCCCCACCCTCCACTCCTCAGTAGAGACCTCCGGATCCTTTCACCCTTTTTCTGACGGAAACCCTCATGCCCACTAGGTCACAGTCTCAGAGGTTCTTGAATGGCAGCTTTGTGCAACTTGGGAAAAACACTTAAAATGGAGCATATGACTATTTCTTCTATTGCTGTTCGTTGTGGGCCAGCAAATACTCTTTCTACCCCAGGATCCTCTTAGATGCTTACGAGTCCTCACACTCCATTCTAGTTCTCCAGCGCCCACATCTCAGGCTGGTCCTCTGATGCTTTTCTCTCCCTTACAAGCTGCACTTTGCTTTTGTTCCTCTCTCGCCTTACTTTTGTCTATTTTCTGTACAGTGGAGTTGCGCTCTGTTGTGATGACTAGCTTTTTCCAATGTGAAAGCTCACCCCATGCCTGCTGGATTCGCTAAGAACCATGAGGGCCCGCCCCTCTCAAGGCGATGCCAGACTAGAGGATGGAGCCCTGGGTCTCTTCACTTTGCGCCACATTATCACAGAAAGGTGGATTAGAAGTTATCTCCGCTCTGCTTTCTCTCAGTTCCTTGGCAACCCAGCCACTTCGATATAAATACACACCAGAAACGTGCGTTGCCTCATACTTCAGCCAGAGCCTTCAGAGGCCCCGGTGCAAACACCACCACGCAGCAAGAACAGCAGGAGATCCCTGGGACCAGGAGTGCCAGCCTTGTGCATCAAGGTCAAACATGGCACCCATCAAATAAAACGCCTGCGAGCCCTGATAATTCCCTGACACCCACCCCGCATGCTGAAGCCCTTTAATCTCTTTGGATAGCCAAATACTTCACAGTTGATACATGTACTGTTTGCATTCCATATAGGTAAACAAAGGCCCAGATGGCCTTTCCTATCTGTTTTTTTGAACCTTTTCGTCTCCTCTCTGAAGCTAATGTAGCACTCTCGAGCTGGGCTTTCACTGGTTTTGGTGCTGGCTGTATGAAGACCAAAACGCACAGAGTGAGATTTTCAAAGGAGTCCCAACTGATGAAACAAAACAGAGTTATAGTGTATAAAACAGCTGGATTAATGGCAGAACAATAGTACAAAAGAGTCTATAGCTGGATCAATGAGAGGAATCATAAAGCAGAGCACTCACAGAGCCACATTAGCTCTGCTAACCTGAATAACTTTAAATATCTAGGAGGCCTATGCAAATCTCTAAGCACTGTTCTAGATAAGCTCATTCATCACCCAGAAACTTGATTTTGGCCGAAAGATACATACATTAACTCTGTAAGAAAGGCCTTCTTGTTTGGGGATCCAGTTATCAAATTTCCCCAGATGCCTCTCACCTATATAACCATTTTCTTCCTATTCAGCCATGAGGCACCATCACACATCTTCAAAACTCCAAGGGACCCAGAAAGAAAATACAGTAGAGATCAGAGGCCCAAAATGCCAGACCTAAGAGAAGAACCAGAAAACGCGTGGTATGCTCACTGTAAATATTTTAAAGTTTAATTTTCTTATCTTGCTTTAGTGCTGTGTGCTGTCTTGTCTCTGATAATTGTAAATATTTAATATGCTGCAGCTCTATCCCTTTACTGACACAGGAAACATGAATAAATCCATGCACACAGGACCTGTGTCCCCAGTGATATGCACACTGTTCAGAATAGTCTGTGAGGTGCTGTTAGCAATGGCTGTCCAGGTCATGCATCATGGAAGGGCCTGATCCAGCTTAGGATCAGGAAAGAGAGGCCATTGTCCATCCTGAATAAATGTCCCCTTTTGTAGTTCTCTAGGAGTGCTGTGCATGTCATGTGTGTGTGTTTGCGTGTGTGCCTGTTTGAAAAGAAATTCATAAATGATTCCAATATCAATATTTTTTCTCAAACAAAAACATAAGAATTTTCACTTAGTTTCCCCTTTTCTATTCTATCATCACTCTAAACTTTATCAGGGGATCTGATTTTCCTTGCAAGCTGATCAAAGAAGGCTTCCAGAAGCAACCATTTCCCACAAAAGTGAGGAAGGTCAAACTGCAAGGACAAAGTCTGCCACCAATGCCCTGACTCTGTGGAGATCTCCCTGACATGGTGCTCAGGTCTCAGTCAAACTTCCTATTCTATTCCTGCTTGGTTACTCCTAGCTGATTGCAAAATAAGGGGAGGGGAGACTTTTGCTCAGGACAAATAATGACCCTCCATTACTGAACTAGCCCCCACGCTTTACCTTAGAAAGGCAAAAGTTAGAACCCAGCCCTGAGCTCAGGCATTTGGCTTACATCTCTAGGCCAGCAGAAATAAAGGAACTTTGAGTATCTCAGTGACTCATGTGAGGATAAGCTGCCAAAGGGATAGGAGAGATGTTCTGGGTGGCCTGGATGGCCTCAGTTCTGATGTAGGTTCCTAGGGTAAATAGGGACCTGAGCTCAGGCTCTGCTGTCCCCAGAAGCCTGTTGCATTTAGAGGTAAATGGCTTTCCAAAGATGGTGACTGATATGTTCATGTAATATATTAGAAATTCATTAGTAACTCTTTGAACACATAAGAGAACAAAGGGCTCATAGGTATGCACTCATGCATACATAATCACATGCACACACATATACATACATTCATAATTTCAGGCACAGCCAAGACCCAACATGGACTGGGATCAGCTGCCATCCAGCTGCTGCCTGGCTTTCATGCCAAGGTGCCACGCCACACCTTGTAGACCACGCTGGTACTTAGTTTGCGTGGGCTCTGCAGAAGGGCGGTATTCAGAGGGGTGGCAGTTCTGCCGGGGCTTTGAGCCGTCATGCTGCAGAGAGCTCTAAGGATGCCACCCTTTCGTCCTTTATCCTGCCTCTTCCCCTGTGGAAGTTGCACAGGGTTCTGTGGACCAGCTTTGAAGGTCTCAGGCAGAAAGTCCTCAACCACTGAGATCTCCACATCAGGGCAGGTGTGGTGTCCCTGATGATGCTCCATTCTCCAGAAAGTCTGTGCAGCAATACGGGTGTCTCTGGCCTGGAACAGAGTAGCAGCCCACAAAGCCTGGCTGAACCCCAGCTTAGCTGCTGGTTGCCTTGGCTAAGTCACATACCACCTACACTGCTTCAGCTTCCTCAGATGTAAAACAGAGTCAAGCAACAGGACAGGGCACTGTGAGGACTAGACAGCTGACACACAGTGAGGTCCTTTCTTCTAATGGACAGAGGCCCCAAGGCAGTGTAAGCAAGGGCTGCTGAAAGTCTCACAGGGGTAAATTTCCACACGATTTCTCTAATGTGGAGGTGGGAAGGGCGGTGTCTGGAGAGGTATCTGCGAAGGACACTTCTCATTAGGAAAGGCCTCCTGCCCACTGCCCTGTCAGGAAGGACACAGTGCAGGAGGCTCGGAGCCAGGAGGCATTTCAAAGCTTGGCTCTCTCAGCCTACAAAGCTGTGCTCTGCAGTGCGCTGAGACCCCCCCCCCCGAGCTCTCTCACAGGTGTAGCACCTCTTCTCATTGAGTTAGTCTTCGAGGAAGAGGAGATGGGCCTGAAGCAGAGAAGCCAAGAGGCACAGGTGTCTAAGCCAGGAGCAACAGATCAAAGGGACCAGCTCTGCAAACAGGACAGAAGATGGCAAAGCTAAGCTGAGTCTCTTGATGGCTTGTCTAATTAAAAATATGGGACAGGCTCCCATAGCCTGATTGCTAGTCTGATTGTCTAGATGCTCTTATCCAAATAGCAAAAAGTATTGAAGTATGTTGAGAAACATCTTTATCTATATGTAATTCATTTAGCTTCCCTATAATAAACACACACACAATGTGGGAGGGTTTACTGGCCTGGGTAGGTGGTCTATCAGGAAATCACAAGCACATGCTGTCTCCCAGGAGAGTGCAAAGCACAGTGTCAGACAACTATTTAAGACCCTCTTTGGATTGGAGGGTCATAAACATTCTTTCCATGATTTCCAGCTGTACGACTCAAATGAAACGTGGAGTATTACTCTCTGCTCTCCAATTCTAACAGCTTTCTTGCATGTCATCTTGTTTCTCATTTCTTGGATCTTTCCTCACTACAGTTCTCTTTCTACCTCTTGCCTCCACACTCTCTATATCCAAAGATGTGTCCCCAATTAATCGAGCTAATGCCTAGTAACTTTACAGGAACTGTGATGTTCAGTGAATAAGACAGACAGCTTAAACTCCATGTACGGTGGTTCTCAATTTTCCTCATACTTTGACCCTTTAATACAGTTCCTCAGCTTGAGGCGATCCCAACCATGAAATTACATTCGTTGCTACTTCATAAATGTAATTTTGCTACTGTTATAAGTCATAGTGTGCATATCTGTGTTGTCCGGTGGTCTGAGGTGACCCCTGTGAAAGGGTCATTTGACAAACCCTAGGAGGGTGTGACCCACAGGTTAAGAAATACTGCCTAAGAACCTCACAGCCTAATGGGAAAACAGACAATGTTTTGTGGGATGGATGCTATGCTGTGCCGACTAGCTCTTCCTCAGAACTTCCTGGCTGCAGGAAGCTCTTTCTACACAGCCCTTTTCTAGAACGGTCCACACCCAGTGCCATTTCGCCTTCACTCTACACAGCTCTGAAGCAATTGCTCCACTCCTGAGCTCTTCAGGTGTGCAATCTATCTTGGGCTCATTTTCACTCTCCCATGTGCCTGTTGGCCCTGAGAGCAGCCAGCATTCTGCTCCCAACCAAGTTGGCTTCTTCTGCCAACTCTAGAGCAGAAAAGAGGACTTGTGACAGCCCATTACTGTCTGGGAGATGACAGCCACCAGAAACAGGGATAGCTGGAAGGGTGATGTGAGAACCTTGGGATATATTCTTGGAGCTGTGATTTTTCATATTCCTCCTGGTATCACAGAGCTGGCAAGAAAAGAATGCTTCCTCAAAGGGAAAATGACACTTTGATAAAAGGCTGGGAAACACTGATTGAAAGCTGTGAATATCAACCCAACTTTGAACCACACATCTGAGAACAGGAATGAGCCATCAGACAAAGTAGATAGGCATGGTCATGCACAGACTAGACACTGCCAGATCAGAGCTTATGCCGCACTGCCCTTTTGAAATAAGAAATGCTTGCCAACAACTTGATGGCAATAGCTGTTGGAACTGAAGATGGAGGCACCTTCATTACAGAATAATGCAAAAGTGAAGGAAGTATAAAAACTAGAAACCACAAAAAGTAAGGCAGATTTAAGATAATATATATTATAATAGTAAGTAGTTAATTTTTCTAATAGATAGTTTTATATAAAGTATAAAAATCAATCTACACTCCAGGTATTAATACATAAATGCATTAGAGTAAAATGTTAATAAGAAGTGGGATGGAGAGATGGCCCAGAGGTTAAGAGGACTGGCTACTCTTCCAGAGGGCCTGAGTTCAATTCCCAGCAACCACATGGTGGCTCACAACCACCTGTAATGAGATCTGCCCTGCAGGCCTACATGCAGGCAGAACACTGTATACACAAGCAATAAGTAAAGGTGAAGAAGAAGAAGAAGAAGAAGAAGAAGAAGAAGAAGAAGAAGAAGAAGAAGAAGAAGAAGAAGAAGAAGAAGAAGCAGCTTAGCACGTGGTCAGCAGCCCACAGGACAGCAAGGAGAAAATTGGAGAAGTCCCAGCAGCGGAAGTCAACCTTCACTCCTGTATTTACTCAGTTTCTTCCCATTCATCACTTTCTAAAAACAAATGACAACTTTAGGAACATATGTAAGCTGGGAAAAATTAAATTTAAAACATTACATTCTGTGTGGCACAGAACACAGCAAACCCTGGTATGTTACGTGTGGCAAGAGAGAATGCTGGAGAAGCGTGGCATACACACACAGGGCACTGCTACACAGCACTGGAAAGGAAGGAGTCCTGTCACACGTCCGAGCATGGTTGAACTTGGAGCTATGGTTCACCACATATTAAATCCTAGAAGCATAAATTAGAAATGGGTTACCAAGGGCTTAGAATAGTGTTCACAAAAGCAAGCAAGCAAGCAAACAAACAAACAAACAAAAAGAGTTTGGCATCACAAGATGAAAAGAAATACTGTCATGTGCTGCACAGAACTGTAAATACCCCCACCACTAGTGAACTGTGTGCTTAACGCCAGCTGAACTGGTAAGCTTAAAATTATATATATATATATATATATATATATATATATATATATATATTTACAACAGAAAAGAAGAAAGGGGAAGGGAAACCAAGACAAGGACAAGGTGTCTGAGAGTGCTGTTTGGGAAGGAGAGTCCACACTGTAGAAGGGGTCACAAAGGCTCTAAACCTTAAACACACACACACACACACACACACACACACACACACTTTCAAGTGAATGACAAATTAGGGACCAACTTTCTTAAATTTAAAGTTTCTCCAAGTAAAAGGAAGTCAGCCAATCTTACAGGTCATACTCTTAACCGAAATGTATCAACGCTGAGTTAAAACTAATTATGGTTACTGATCTAAGTTTTTAAACCCCCTCTATCTATGAACACTGTAAGTGGCAATACAAGCCACTTACAAAGTGACATTTGTAATTCAGGATGCTGGGAATTTGGTCAAGGCTACACCAGGGGAACAGTAATTGCCCTATTGCAAATGGAGAATTACAATCACAGTGAATTCGAATCATAAAATGAATAAAGAGTTAAAACGTAAGAAAAGAAGGGAACATTAGTAAAGGAAGAAGCAGAACATAAAGATTTACAAAAGAATAACATTAAGAAATAAAATCTGCTCTCTTCAAAAGATGAACATGGGCAAATAGCTAGCAACTACAACTTTTAAAAAGTGAAATAAATAATGCTAAAATAAGAAGTATGGCAAGGGTAGGCAAGTTCAGAATGTTACACCTTGCCAGCCCTTGCCTAGGGTATCCACACTCAGCCCAAACACCAAATCAATTCCACTCATAACCAAGAGGCACCTTACAAATATGATTAATTGTATCATGTCAGAAAAATAAAACCTCCTATGGAAAGGGGAGAAATGATAAATGAGTAATTAGGAAACAGTTCTGTGACCAAATGTTCCTGAGTCTGACATATAAAATATATGATTATAAATAGAAGCAAATTTAAGTATTTGGAGAGCTTTAGTTGGAGTTCGTGTATCCATTTAATAATAATAACACACTTTAATGTATTGCACTGAAAAACCTCCTCTTGTCAGTATTCCTTAGTTGCCTGCACTTCTTGGTGTGGGGCTGAGCCTCATTGTGCTTGCTCCCCCATCCCTGCCCCAGGCCCAGTGCACCTGGGCATGTCTGCTGCTGTCTTTGTTCTCTCATGTTCTCAATAAGTAAAAGAAATATTTCTCTCTCTTTTTTAAAGAGCTTATAGTGTTAACAATAAGAATACCATACCTGATTTAAAAAAAAAAAAGTTCTTGTGGTGACAACTTCAAGGACATGTTTAAAAGAGGAAAAGGCAACCTATTTAAAGCACTATATTCCACATGGCACAGGGAACCTGGTGGGTCAGGGCTATGTGGAGTGTGCCCCATGTAACAGTAGAGGTTCAGTACCTTGTTAAAATGAACTCATGATTCCCTATAATTTTAGAAAGTTAGACTAAAGAAATCACCTGACAAATGTATAAATATTTTTGCATAATAATTACTTCCATGTTTTTAAAAATCCTGTCCTCAGGCCATGACTAAAACTGGGAGAAGCTGCCATCCCTTTGTCCAGGGCTCACCTGCACAGCTCCTGCCTTCCAGGGGACCTAAAACCTCACCTCCTTGGGCCTAACAGACACCAGTTATGGGGCAGACCCAGGGAAAAAGGGAACAACCTTCCAAAAACTTATTTGCTCTGGTGACAGAGCCCAAAAGACTAGGCCAAGGACTAGAGGGAGGTGCTAAGCTTTCCCAGCATGAGGTAGAGCACCTCCAGTGCAGCCTTACCAGGCCACAGAGGAAGACAATGCAGCCAGTCCTACTGATACCTGATAGACTAGGATCAGATGGAAGGGGAAGGAGGACTTCCCCTATCAGTGGACTTGGGGAGGGGCATGGGTAGAGAAGAGGGAGGAAGGGCCGGATTGGGAGGGGAGAAGGGTGGGGGCTACAGTTGGGATACAAAGTGAATAAACCGTAATTAATATAAACACACAAATAAATAAATCAATAGAAAGAGGCAAAGGAGGCAAGGTCAGCAGAGCCTTTGATCCAAGCAGGACATTCCTAGAGCACAGGAAAAGAGAAACAAGGCAAGAAGCCCAACAAAGAGACTCAGAGTGAGGGCAAGAGCAGTGATGGTGAAGGGACTAATCCAGACCAAAAGAACAATAAGAACAGAGGGTGACCACCTTCATGGTGAAAATGTGCCATTTAGGTGGATGCAGCCAGGTGAAGCAACCAAGGGGCCTTCAGAGAAGCACGCACACTTCCCTAGCTATCTGATCAACGTGCAGAGGACAAAAGACCTTAGAGTGCTCAACCCCAAACTGGACATTTACACCTTCTCCCAAGGCTCAGGGGTCTTCATGGAAGGTGGCGGGGGGTGGAATTCTAAGAGCCAGAGGTGGAGAAAACGGTGTTTTCCACAGGGAGTGCACACATGAACTAGTGAGGGTTATGAAGGTGTGCACAAGACCTTACGAACTCCAGCCAGACAAAATCCTGGGACAGAGGGTGGGAAGGGCCATCTGTAACCCCACCGCTGGTTTAGAAGCTAGCAGCCTTTGGTTGCTCCTGGGGGAGAAGAGTTAGGTTTTCTAATGATGTGACCCCTTCTAGACTGACTTCACACCAGAGCGGGCCCCAAGACTAGTAGTAAACACAAACTGGATTTGATGGGGAAAGGAGAAAAAAGAAATCTCCAAGTTGGATGGGAAAGGATGAGAGATGGAAGAAGGTAGGAAGAGGGAGTGTTGAAGAGTTTGAAAATTTCTCAAGCCACATTCCATGAAATTCTCAAAGAATTAATAAAAAATTATTCAAATGAAAAAGGAACTTTCTTTGCCAGTTAAGTTTTCATGCTCGTTCACAGGAAAGTGTGGCCGTTGGTGAGGAGTATTGGACTTTGGGCTCCACAGTTCAGAGAAGTCCTATCTGGCCATGTCTGTAAGAGTTTCTACATTAGGTTAATTGAGGTGAAGAAAACCATGCTAAATGTGAATGTCACCATTCCAAGGGCTGAGACCTGGACTCTGTGAAGTGGGGAAATCCAGCTGAGTGCCAGCACTGTCCCTTTCTGTTTCCCAACTGCAGACACAATACTTCCTGAAGCTCTGCATTCCTGCCTTCCTGCCTTCCTGCCTTCCCTGCCACAGTGGACTGCTTTTGTCAGCATTTATTTTGTCCTAGCGACCAGACAAGTAGCTAATGCAAAAGACAGGAGAGTTAAAGGCTTGTTCATGAGGGTGATGGTGAAGCTGAGAGGTTGGTTGGGGCAAATCCATGCCACTCTGTTACATCGATGGCCAAATAGATAGCAATGGCACCAATGGCACTTTCTGAAGTCAGAACTGTGTCCCATTTATGACACAGGTATACATCATAGCTGCAGGTCTTCCTGCAGGAAGGTGTATAGTTAATGGGGTCTCTGCTGCTACCTCTTCTTCTTTGAGAGTAGCATGGCCAGCCTTTGCCCTGGGTCCCTCCAATAGACCTTCTGTCATTTGAAAAGAATAATATTCTCAAATTGAAAATATCAGCTTGGCACTATCTGTTTAATGGGCTGCTGTGTAACCCATGAAAAATGAGGCACATCACTGCTCAGTAATCTTAAGAATACCAGCAATATGTTTAGCAAAAAGAGCACATTTTCTAAGCAGTGTGGTGGTTGATCTTGACTGAGGCACACCTCAGGCCATGCCTGAGAGAACATTTCCAGAGAGGTTTAAATGAGGAGAGAAGACCATCCTGATCTCTGTAGCACCATCTCTCTGGGCTAGAGACTCACACTGAGTTAAGAAGCGAGGAGAACAAAGAAAGCTGAGCTCATGAGTTTATACAGTCACTTTTGCTTCTCTTGATTCCTTTTAGGAGAAGGCACTGTTTTTGTCTCATCTCTGTCTACTGCTTTCTTACATTGTGAACACCAGGCAATGTGGACATTTCAGGGAGGAAAGGATGTAACAAGGAAACAGGAGAGGACAAGTTGGAGGGAAGAGGAAGAAAGAAAGAAAAGAGGGATGTGAAAAGAGGAGGGAGGGATCAAAAAGAATAGAGACAAGAAAGAAGAAGTGATGAGATGGTACAAAAAGAAAAACTTTTTGTTTTGAAGTTGAAGATGAAGATGAAGAAAAGGGGTCAGGGTGGTGGGGAGAAGGAAGAAAGACTAGGGGAAAATACAGGCAATAGAGAAGAGGGGGAACATTTAATTAGAGTCACCATTTCTACCCAAATCTATGATTAGAAACCAAATTCCCAACCATAGTTGCTCTCAGTGTATTGTCACATTTCTGCCATTTGGCTCTTTCTGATACTTTTGATGCTGTTGGGTGAAAGAGCCATTTAGTGCTTCTACCACTAGCACCCAGTCTAAGAAAAGATTTTCCCAAAAGGTACTTTGTTCTCTTGCAGATGTTTGCTAACAAATCAACAGCTGGAACACTGCACAACACACTCCATCAATCATTAGCAGACATTACCTAATTGATAAGGTTGTCCTTCTGAATAGCCCTGTTCCCAGTTCTATGTGACACACAATCACACTCTATTCCCTTTCCTTGTGACATCAACATTCTTGGCTCAGCTCTTCGAAGGGAACTTTTCTTCTCAAGATAAATTGAAATCCGGGGACAGAACTGTTCCCACAGGATCTCTGCAGCCACATTCTCCCACTGGCTTCATCTTCCTGTCCATGGTGTTTCTGTTCTAGCAAGGAAGCTCCATGGGCCTCACTGATGCTGATGGCAGTACAGCTGTATCTCCTCACCCACTCCCCATGACAGCGGGAAGCAGATTGGAGACACCAAGCATTCGGTGTCAATGGATGTGTACACATGAACCCCAAGGCTGGGACCATTTCTTCCTCTCTTCCTCTGTGACTCCTCCCACACAGTTTTACAGCAACATTGAAAATATCCATCTGCTTTGTGCTAGTTAATAAGTGTCTCGTGATAGCATATTTTCCTGACAGCATTTGGAGGCTGTGACTCCAGGAAGCAGTCAAGGTTCCTTGGATGCTCTTGGCCAGCTCTGACAAAAGCATAGAGAAGCTGAGCAGAGTTGATTGCACAAAGATTCACAACAGCTAGTGCCTGCTGCCACTGGTTCCACGTGGCTGTCCTACAAAGTTGGTCCTTAGCCCCAGAAATCAAGGGTAGGACACATAATAGCAGGAACAAGAACATGTTTTGTTTTGTTTTTTTAATTAGACAAGAACTACACCTGTGTTATCTATGCTTGAGCATAATGAGACCTGGAGTAGGCCCTTAGTAGGAGCAAGATTTATTTTGTCTATAATTTGATCTACAGGCATGAGAGTTCTAGAGTTCTCAACTTGGATTATGTGTTTAGATGGGCCCTGTTTTCTTATCTGGTAGATACTAATTTCTGTCCCTCCTTAATGCCCATGGATTTTAGCAGAGCTGAGATGTGAAGCCATGCTGGGTGCCCAGTGTTTTAAAAATCTGCTGGGGAGGCAAGATTCAGAGTCACCTACTGATTCCTGGGATTTCTTCAGGAGCCAGAGGCCTCAAGAGGCAAAGTGAGGGTGTAGCTGGATACCAGAAGTCTTGACCCAACACCTAGCCATTTGTCATGGAAGCACCATGTATATAGGTCTGGGAGGAGAAAGAGAACATGGATCTGCTCTCAGCTCTAGACCAAGAAGGCCATAAAGGTAAGTTCACCATTTAGCCCTGTTCAAGCCTTATAGTCCTTACTGATTCTGACCCTCCTGAGACTTCAGAAAATTCCCCATGAAGACTGTGTTTCTGCTAGATTGTCCAACAGAAGATTTCTTCTAAAATATCTCTCTGTGGAATGACGTGGGTCTAGAATAGTTGTCACACCCTCTGACTACATCTGGTGGCCCTGATGGTTGAGCAGGACCTTCAGACATGCCACATTTGCTCCACAAGAATGCCGAGAGATTGCTAGGTGAAAACTAGTTGTCTCCATTGGTGGCCAAAGGATACTGTCTTAGTTAGTGTTTCTATTGCTATGAACCATGACCACAGCAGCTCTTATAAAGGAAAACATTTACTTGGGGCTGAGTTACAGTTTCAGAGGCTTAGTCCTTTATCATCATGGCATGCAGACATGGTGCTAGTGAGGAATCTGAGAGTTCTACATCTGACTCAGCAGACAGCAGGAAGAGACTAAGACACTAGGCCTGGTTTGAACATGTGAAACCTGAAAGCCCATGCCCTATGACACACTTCCTCCAACAAGGCCACGCCTCTAACAGTGCCACTCCCTGTGGGTCTATGGGGGCCATGTTCGTTCAAACCACCACATTAGGTTTATACTTCCACACCTCAGTTCTTCATCAAAGGTAGTCAAGACAGGAACTCAAGCGGGTCAGAAACCTGGAGCCAGAAGCTGAAGCAGGGGTCATGGAGGAGTGCTGCTTACTGGCTTGCTCCTCATGACTTGCTCAGCCTGTTTCTTATAGAACCCAGGATGACTAGCCCAGAGAGATCATCACCTACAAAAGGACGGGCCCTCCCCCATCAATCACTGTTAAAAAATGCCTTACAGACCTGCTCCCTGCTCACAACCTGGTCTTACGGAGTCATTTTCCAATTGAGGTTCCCTGCTCTCAGATGACTTTAACTTGTATTGAGTTCAGCATAGGTACCATGCCAGTGTCCCTCTCCAAGGCAATGCATACTGGTAGAGAACCCTGGAAGGATCCATCTTGTTTTAGCTATTCCATCTCTTTTCACTCTTGTGTGCCCCTTGAACAGTGAACTCCTATCTAGATCATTGACTTGTGGTGATAATTAAAACTTCTTTTCAACTTTGAGCTGCTGGGATTCTCTGGACATGGCCTGTTTTGAAGGCTTCTACCTCTCTTGTCTTCCAGACCTAGCTATATCAAAGCGGAACACACAGGACTCCCTCCTCCTCTTTAAGAATTCATATCTGGGGTGGGTGGGGTTGGGGCATGGGATGTGGGTGGGGTGTGGGTGGGGGGAGTGGGGGTTGGGAGTGCGAAGAGAACACCCTGCAATTCCACTTGCAACCACCTGGGCACAGGAGCAAAGTAGTTGGACTTTTTCAAGTCACAGGACCCACTGGAGGCGTAAGTGAGTAAACTCTACTTTCATATCTCATTTTCTTGAAAAGAACACAGCCCTAATGCCACAGAAAATAAACACACACAGCCTAATCTCCCTCCGTGCTGGGGCAGTTTGTTGAAATTGGTGAAATGATACAGACCTCACTCCATGGTGTGATAAGAGCTATAAGTCCAGCTTTCTGGTTATTAAACAGAAGGTGGGTGACTCCGTGGCTTCTGATAATTTGAAAAGAATCCTTGCTCTACGCCTCCCATCCTTCCTACTGTGTGCTGCATATACACAGGCAGAGCTCATTTTCTGACCATGATTTGTTCGCACATGTACATTCTATTTCCTTCTTTGGTGACCTGTGGTTCTAAAGAAAGGGAAGAATCCCACACCAGTTTTATGACCCCCTCATTGGGTCATCAGTGACAGCAGGAAGGAGAAATCAAAGTTTTCATGAGTCATCCTCTGTAAGACTTAGACTGAAGTAAAACAACTTATGGGTTTCTCTGATACATACGGCTGCTTTCTTCAGAGCAAAGGTTAATAAGCTACAGACCACAGGCTAAGTCTTCCTCATGTCTGTCTGTGTAGGTCCGAGGACAGCTATGCATTTACATTCACAAGGAAAATGGTTGCAAAACCCAACAACATTTCACAGCAAACAAGGAACACTGTTCTAAAGGCTGATGGTGTTAAACACTGGCACATAAAGAAAGGCCTTTGGGATACTCCAAAGACTCCAGGACCTGCACTGGTTTCCCATGGTGAGCCAGCCACAACTTTTGAGCTGGGCAATACATTCTTGAAGTTCATATTTTAAAATCTATAAAGTGTTGGAACCACTGGCAAAGTCATGACCAGATTAAGAACTTCTAAGCCCTTCTGTCTCATTACCCATCCTGCCCGTGCTGGCCCCAACTGTCCTGCTCCAGGTGCTCCACAAGAGACTTTGCTCAGTGGGTTGAACCCCTGAACCCTGTTAGGCCTCACACTTCACACGCCTTTCTCTCCTCTCTCTGATGTTAATGGCTTATTTCCCCATGGTTCTCTTTTCACCTTTTAACCATGTGTCTGTCACTTCAGCTTGTTAATGGCTTTCTGGCATTCTGTGGTCAGCACAGTGGTCCTGCTGCCTTCTCCACAGAGACTTTCTCCTCAGCTCAGAGTTGCTGGGTTGCTTATAACTTGTGAGTTGAGGTATTAACCACAGTCAGGAATTTCCTGTTACTTTACAAAGAGCCCTAGAGCTTGGGTCCAGCGTAGGTAGGGTGCCCTGTAAGCCAAGTGAGGCCAGTCTTACTGCAGCATGTCAGAACTCCATCAGCAAGTGATGGCGATTTATCCCAAAGACACACTCAGACAATGACTCCTGGAAATCCCTGTCCTTTAAAAAGCAGAATTGTTATGTCCTCCTATAAGGTAAAACCCCCACCTGCCACAGCCTTGTGAGGACAAGAGGCTCAAGGGTGTCCTGAACTCCTCATGCATCCTAAAGAAGTATAGTCTGGGTCTGTCCAGGCTACTGCAGTTTTTACAAGGTGACTTTCTCAGAGTTTGGGGCCTTGACCTTGGCGTTATTGACCACCAATTCCACATGCTTGCTGATGAGCACCAAAGGGCAAAGGAAAAGAACATGGTGGCTGCAGGCCACTCCTTACAGTCCGGTTTATGCTAACATTCTACGTTAAAAGAAAGACACAAGCCTCCTTCCTCCCACACCTCTGTCCCCCTTTAAGATTTGATTCATTGTAACTTGCACATGCTGCAGGCCTCAGATAAAGCTACGGAAATATTACCTTCACTTGCTCCTTCCATCTTGTCATATGGGAAAAGCAAAATACCACAGTATTGAAGAAAGTGGACTTTAGTCAGGGCAGAGGGCTGGTCCCCAGGAGAAGCCAGAGAATAGTTAGATGCTACAGTAAGAAGGCCTCCCACCCTTAGAGAAGAGGAAAACACCTTTCCAGCAGTTATTCACCTTGTCTACTTCTTGCTGCTAACAAAAATCGATCCCCTGCTTCGTAAAACAAAAACGGAGAGTCCAGCCCTCAAAGTTCTGCTCGCCAGCAGCAGGCAGGGCAAACATGTCCTCCCACTGGCAGAGATTTCCACTCAGGCGCACTCACAGCCCACACACGCAGCTGCGTGAACAGCACGCATTCTCCCTTCCACAGAATTGACATATTTGGAACTTATGGGTGGTACTATTCAAAAGTGGGCCACTGCAGCATGCTGCTATGCCAGGCCTAACATTCCCAGGACAGCTCCCACCATTCTGCTGCTGTTAGATGAGGAGGAAATTGGGGTCCAGCCGTATTTTGGGATAAAACATAACTACCATCTGACTTGGGATGTGAAAGTGAAAGGGGGTATTTCTAACGGTAATATTGGGATAACAAGTGTGAATGGTTCTGCCCCCAAGACATGGCATATTCAGCCACTCCTGTCAGAACTCACATCATCTATGGCTGTCACAGATCAATCATAGGAAAGTAAATTGCTCAAGCAAAACAAAGTTTCATTAATCATCATCTCTGACTCCAATTTTAAAGAGGACACCATGGCCAGGGAGCTTATAAGTTTTCCCCTGATGCCATACTGCCCAGTGAGGCCAAGTCAGCTGAGAAACCAGGTCTTCCATTCCCAGTCAAGAGCACAGGGCTCTTTTCACATAAGTCTGTACTCATGTAAGGGAATGTAGCAAAAGAAGAGGGGCAATCGTCACACATTCCAGCTTTGTGTCACAACAAACATACAGTGGTCCCTGTCCATAGTTTGTGCCACTGACCCCCTTTGTAACTTCAAGTAAAGTATTAATTTCCTGGCATTCTGTTTTCTAAGTTAGAAAACCAGAAGGGATACCTGGTCACTAACTGCTACTTTGTGGTATGTAGGAAGAATGAGTTGTGACACAAAGAAAGAAATGCACGGGCTCACAGGCAGGAAGGCATGCCATATACACCTGTAGAGTAAGAGGCATTAGAACGCTGCACAGCTAAACCCAGTACGAAGGTATTAACTACAGCATGGTTGAGTCCTAAGAGTGGCAAAGAGCCAGAGAGTAGCCAAAATAATGAAGGACAGACTTATTCAATGTGTTCAGGAGCCCCTTAGTCGACCTACGAAGGAAGAGACCATGCTTTCAGTTCTAAACATTTCCAGAAAAAAATTTAACGTTTTCTTACAATCCCCTCAAATCTCAATGGGATGATTGCAAAAAGAAAATCTCACTGCATTTGAAGTCCTGACATTCTTCTAGCATTTGCTATGCGTTGGATGTTGTTTGAACTTGTCTCCCGAGGGCTCGTGTGCTTGAAGGGTGGCCCTTGGTGTAGCAGAGTTGAGGCGATGCAAATTTTGATAGGTGGCATCGGTTGCTATCCTCAGAAGGAGTTAATTCTAATCTCCTGACAGAGTTAGTTCTCATCTGAGTGTTGTTATAAATCCAAGCAGCACCTCCATTTGGCCTCTTTCTCGGGCACCATTTCTCTTGTGCTGCTCCACTGTTCTGTGATACATTCAGAGGGCCCTCAGCAAAGGGAGTGGCTCAGCCTTGCACTTCGGCCTCCAAAAGCATGTGGTAACTAAAATAAATAGATAAATAGATAAACAGATACATTTATATAAAGTATCAAGCCTTTGGGTATTTTGTTATAACAACAGAAAATATATATTAAACTGGTGACAAGTATTAGGGTGACCATGTCAGCTTAGCTCATTTGTCACTTGACAATCTGCTAATCAACTGCCAGGGTTCAAATGTGATGAAATGCTATATAAGCACAGATAGAATTTGCTTCTCAAATTGGAGCTCTGCCTCCTACTTTATGATTAATGGATTCCAGGGAGGACAAGTGCCCCGTGAACTTTCTAAGGGCTGTTGTGTGTGAAATCTGAGCAGCTTTCAGAACGGGGCTGTTGTTGAGATAGTGCAGAGTCCTGGAATCTCAGAGATTTCAGCTAGGTGACCACACTCAAGGAAGCCAAGTATAGGTGCAAATATAAGGTGTAAGGAAGA
Organism: Meriones unguiculatus; assembly: GCF_030254825.1. NCBI lineage: Eukaryota > Metazoa > Chordata > Mammalia > Rodentia > Muridae > Meriones > Meriones unguiculatus. Next base: position 163,016,528 of record NC_083349.1, read on the forward strand.
ATTTGACATGGAGAAAACAGGGTTCACAGGCAAGAGAGACACTGATTGCAAATGCTCACTCCCGTTTCCAGTTCTAACTAGAGTCCGATGTACACAATCATGCACAATCAGAGGGTGTGTGATCTTGGCCACAGAGGCCACCACGAATTTGGCTGTTTCCCTTTCTGCTCAGATCTCCTTTTTTGGTTTTTGTTTTTGTTTTTTCCAAGACACTGTTTTTCTGTGTAGCCCTGGCTTTCCTGGACTCACTTTGTAGAACAGGCTGGCCTCCAACTCACATTGACCCACCTGCCTCTGCCTCCCTGAGTGCTGGGATTAAAGGTGTGTGCCACCATGTGGGGCTTAGATCTCCCTTTTCAATCAAGGGGAAGGTGATCAGTTTGTTGTGTGCCTCCTTATCAAAACCCAAAACTCTGAAACACAGGAACAACATCTCTTGAGCTACCTGTGACATTTATTAATGAAGTGAACTCATGTGGGAAGTGAAACCCAACTTTGCCCAACATAAAATATTTGACCCAACAAGAGATCTTATGCCCTTCACAGGCATCAGAGATGGGTCCATCGTTAAACCCGTGCACATGTAAGATTCAGTATCTGTTTCTTCTAACCTCACATTCACACAGACAATCAGAGCTTGGGCAGGAAGAAACAGAACTGAAGGGTATCTTAAGACCAGCATGCCCTACTGATCAGGCTAGAGATACGAGATACAGGGACGAGGGAAGGGTGCTCACATCAAGTAAATGGATTCAAGAATGATTTTAACAGGTTTAAGGGGTTCAGTGAAAAGCCTCCATGGGAAAAGAGCAGAGAGTCCAACAATAGCACCCAGAAAAAAATGAATCCTGTTGTGGGAAAAACTCATAAGACTTTCATGTTGTAAACATGAGAGGCAAAAGGTCCCATGAGCAAACTTTGGAACACCAGGAACCCCCAGAGACCCACACCAATGTGGCTGAGAAATTAGGAATTATCAAATTCATTCCCAGGGAAGAAGACACAAAAATTCGGAAAGAAACACCTCCTGTGAGATTCAGGAAGTCTGAAGTAGGAAAGGCTTTTGAAGAGGCACAAGAGGCTGTAAAGGGAGAGGCTGTCTCTTTACTAGGTGACGGAGAGGGAATAGGAAATAAATTCCACCCGGCTCCAAAGTGCACGGTCTGGAAGGCTCATTTAGTGTAGAAATGGAATTCCAACTCGTGAGGAATAAGAATCCACTTTACTTGGAAACCACCTTGCCCCTTTCAAAGTATTTTGATGTCGATTTGCTTGAGCCTCCTCACAGGCTGCCGGGAAGATGGGAGACGCTGAGGCAGCAGGAGAAACAGCACTGGGATGCTGCAGCCCACTTGCTCCAGCCACGGGCCTTGATGTGTCCAGTCTGCCACCCAGACCTCCACGATAGCCCAGAGACACGCCAGGTGCAGAACACAGGAAAGCTCAGCGGGTTATGGAAGGCAACTCTTTAAAATATAGTCCCTATACCAGAAAACGACGTTGACGGCAAAAACTATTGCTAAAACGCTTTGTAATCACTTTAAAGTGACCCGGGAACAGAGTATTTACTCATCCATTCAACAGGTATTTATGCAAACAATACCATAAGAAAGACACTGTTTAGAACACAGTGACAATTGAGAGCGCCATAAGGTAAATTCTTTGTAGGGCTTTCCTTCTTAACTTCATGTGTCTGGCTTAGGAGTTGAGCTACATTTGTCTCGGCAGTCTGCCTTGACTTTGACATTTTTTTCTGTTTTGTCTCATGTACAGCCCTCAACAAATGAAGAAATACCAGGTCCTCTTGCTCCTGAAGTGTAGCTGTGTGTAATGGCTCCCTTCCCCCACCTGGTGAAAAGAACTGTGCCTTACGTTTCACTGGCTTGTCTGGAGGCCGTTAACAAGGCAGGGCTAGAGTTTTACAGACAAAGAAAGTGAGGTCTGTAGGTGCTGGGCAGTGCCTACAGAGTCTGGACCACAGCCATGCTGCCTAAGGATTTTTCTGGTTTCGCATAGGATGAAACTGGGTACGTACAAGAGCAGTAACATGCAGACCATATGGGCTTGTAATGGTAAAGATATACCAGACCTCGGGTGCCCATTCACCAAGTAAAACATAATAAGTCAGGATGCCCACTTAAAACTGACTTATGCATATGTCCAAAATATTGTCTTTTATCCCTTTTATAAAATTTTGACAACCCTTCCTGAGATCTACTGCAAGTGACCACACATGCTTTGGAGCTCAATATGAAGCTATTTAAGGAAGGTGAATTTAGAAATTGCCTCCTTGCATATAGGCTCAGGTTAGATGGGTGTTTCGATCCAATGCCACAGATAGGTACCTTCGTCAGGAGAGGAACTGGGATATCATGAGACTGACAGCTACCACAAGGACACTTTGTCTTAGGCTTTTTGTGCAGCCCGAATGTTCCCTATATCTTCATGACAAAGCTGACAGGTTAGCTGTGCCCTTTCCTATCTCACAGTCTAAGAAACCAAGACCCAAACAGATCAAGGTAAAGAGATGAGCTGTAAACCTCCATGATCACACTGGCCACACACTTCCCATCATGCTCCATAACCGCAGAACATGCATTTTCTAATTGGACTTGATCTGCTTCCACCCAACTTCTCAATGTCCAGCAATGACACTTTCACCACAGACAAGGACATTTTGTTGTCAGAGGGCTTGTGAAGGGTCCCAGGAGGGCTGTGAGAATTTAAAAAGCAAGGTGAGGGATAAGGGAGCAGATGCTGTCATGCCCCGGTCACTTGGAGTCCTGTTCAAGAGCAATAAGACTCACACTGTCCTAGGCTTTGCCTTTGTCTGGAGCGGTCACCTCTCCCCTTAGAAAGCATCCCCTCCACACTGTGGGGGACACTGGGCTCAGGCATAATGGCCGCTTTTCACCAGTGTCCACCTGAGCCTCCAGCAGTCACAAGAAGTGAGGCCAAAGGCATCTGAGGTAAGAAAGCAGCTCAAGATGATTTCCAAGGGCATGGGCTGGTGGATAGAGATGGAAGAACAGACTGGCTACTCTTCTACTATCCATTGCCTCCCATGACCCACAGCAAAAGGGACTCTTAAATCTTAGCACTTTATTAGACCCTTGCTAACCCATCATGCTGCTCAAAATCCCCTACACAGAGAGAATCCACTTTCATTTCACCTCTGGCTTCAAGAAACAGGGTAGCAAGAAGAGAGGGAGAGTATATTCAAGTCAGAGCCATCATAGGCCAACCCCCTCCCACCCTGGGAGGCTGCCTACAACTCTCTCTAAAAAGCTTTTTGCATGAGCAATCTATACAAATTCAATTTGAGACTCTCAATAGAATGACCACACAGAACCAATGGACAGGCAGGCTAGGAAGTAAATGTATGGATCAACTTTTGTCAACAACATTGCTTTCATAGCCAAGGGTGAAAGGCCAGAGAGAAAGATGGCCCCACATGCTTTAGCGATGCTCTAACTGTACCCCCCAAATGGTAGGCAAGTTCTGGGAAAAGATAAGCTTACCAGCAGTTTGGAGACAAGAATGAACTTGTCACACTAGGTCAGCCTTAGGACATGGAGACATCCAAGATTCACATCCCCTGAGGATGTCTGATCTATGTTCTGCTATGTCTTAAAGGGCCCACAGAGTTTTCCTGAAAAACAAGGCATTGGGTCTGTGTTTGCTTAGGTTCACAGTTGAATACAGTCTTTGTTAGTGAGAGCTTGCTGTGTGCTGAGTGTTGCGGGTGCAACTTCAGCTAATTCTCAGGGCATGGAAGAATTTGCTCTCTCCTATGCCTAACACGTCCTAGGACACAGCAGTGATGCTCTCTATCACTTCTTGTGGATCCTGGCTCAAATAGTACCTCTCTAGAAAGGCCTTTCTGGTGGCCTTGCAGGGACCAGCACCCTGCCCCATCACCTTCTGTTCCTTTGCCATTCCATCTTTATTCATAGCCCTTCTTTTACATATGAGGGAAAAGATCAGACTGAAGCAGCACTAGGATGAGTCTGAAAAGGAAAGATCAGTCAACAAAAAAGCCCAGAGAAAGATACATAAATGAGAGTAAGACTGGGGAGGGAGAGAAAGGGGAGGGGAGGGGAGGGGAGAAGAAGGGAAGAAGGGAGGGGTTACATCTCAGTGTGCTTAAGGAAAGCTCTGGTCTGCTCAGCTTGCCCTGGTTAGAGGTGGCTTATGAACAAATACTCAGAAGATTTTTTGCACTTTATTTTTTTAAATGCAAACAGTAGTTCACAATTTACAAAGGAATTCAGTGTTCCCAACTGACCCTAACAAAATCTTCCCTTTGTTTCTCTTTTACAGGACAGGGAATTGAGTTTTATTAGCTTGTCAGTCAGTCTGATGTCAATAAAGATGAGGATGTGCCCCAATAGCCCTGATCCCTCCACAGTAGGGGAAACTCTCCTATAATAAAGCTGTGCTGAGGAATTAGAAGTCCAAGAAGCCTCATCTGCAGGCACTTCCTTCTTCAGGAGGAATTCTAGCCTGGGAAAGGCAGGGTGGTTGACTCCCAGAAGTACAGCTTAACTCCTGTGTGGCCCTGGCCTTGCTGATTTGTCCCATGAGCCACAGCCTTCCAACTTGTCAGTGGGACTGGTAAATCTCCCTTTCAGAGCTTGGTGTGCATCTCAGGGAGGAAAAATCAGAGCGCCTAGCACAAAGTCACAATCCCACAGTCTGTTGCTAAACAACCTTCGTATGGCAAAGTAAAACCAAATTGCCTGGCTTCCCTGACAAGTACTTTGAATATGGAGTCACAGTTTTCTTAGGGTCTGAAAGTTGAGGAAAAGTCTCTCCTTGAAAGTGTCCCCTGCAGCATCTCTGCTTTCTTGGTCTCTATAAGGCAGGCTGCTGAGCATCTCACACAGGACTGGGCTAGGATGGACCTCTTCATTCAGAAGGTAGCCCTTGCAACTTCATGCTCAGCAGCTGGATTAGAGCACAAGGCCTCCTACCTAGCCCCGTTTCCTCTTCCTCCACAGCCTGCCACCACCACCTCTGCTGGGCTTCAAGCTCTGCTTATATAATTTTTTCATACAGAAAGGAAAAATCCCTTCCTCATAAGCCCCAACTCCTTGCTTTGCCTCTAGTTCACTCTGTGAGCTTGGCTTTTTCTTCCGAGCATCACAGTCGCCTAGCATAGTGGCTCTGGCATGTCCAGCCTGTTACCTGGGCAGCCCCTGACAACTGCCTCTCTCATTGCCTTTACATATAGACTCCCCTTTCCTGGAACCCATCTTTACTTCCTTCATTTGGGGACCTTAGTAGCCCAGGTTAGTGTTGTCCCCTCCTGGACTAATCAAGGAGGATTAACTCATGTTCTTCCGTCCTCCTTCCAGGGGCCATGCATATGCGGCTCATAGATTTTTTGTGTAAGCATTATTTCATTGCCTGTGAAGAAGGCATATTTGGGTATCTGTACTGTGGTCCCTTTTGCAAAAGACAGGCCAAGTTGGAGGACATGTCAAAGTACAACAAAACATCTGTGTAACTGGATTGGGAATTGGTTTATACTTTATACGTGTGTATCTAACATTGTTCATGAATAGTCAGATTTTCATTCATGACAGTTTTGCAATTTCTTGCACTCAGTTTTGCTGGAGCATGACACAATTCACCATGTTATAATAGGAATCCACAATAAAAACAGGGATCATGAGGAAGACAAATTTGGGACACAATACTCAAAAACTTCATGGATTTCTTCCCTGCTCCCTTTCTCTGTCTCAACTACTAATGTCATAGAAGAAAATTAGAAAAACCACTTGTTTTGTTCAATATGCCCATTTGACAAGTGGAAGGTTGAGGCCACAAAATACATTTAGGAGCTAGAAAGATGATCCAGAGGCCAAGAGCACTGGCTGCTCTTCCAGAACACATGGATTCAGTATCGATCATCCACATGGCATTTCACAAACGTCTGCAACTCTGGTTCTAAGAGATCTGTCCTTTTCTGGTCTCTGTGGGGACATGCATATTGCAGACATAAATGCAAGCAAAAAACACACAAGACACACATAAAAATGAATTTTAAAATAAATACATTTTGTTTGTTTAAGACAGTTTGTATAACTCAGGTTAGCCTCAATGTTTTGTTTTGTTTTGTTATTTTACGACCCTGGCTGTCCCTGAATTTACAATTCTGCTCCCCCAGCTTCCAAAGTACTTATACTACAAAGAAGTGTTACCATGCCTGGTTCTGAGATACTTTGTCAAATAATTAGAATATCAGGTGGATGATCAGAAGAAGAAAAGGGATTTGAACCTTGGGCCTTCAGACTTAGAATCTGATGCCTTTGCCGGGTGTGGTGGCACACACCAGTAATCCCAACATGCTGGGAGTAAGAGGCAGGCAGATCTCTGTGAATTCAAGGCCAGCCTAATCTACAACGTAAGTCCAGGACAACCAATGCTATATAGAGAAATCCAAAACCAACCAACCAACCAAACAAGGAAAACTAGGTAGATTAAGTCAATGCTATCTGGGAGCTGGGCAGGGAATTTAGTTCAGAATTTTAATAGAAATTCACTGGTTTTATAACAGCCATATAAATTTGAGAAACTAAATATCAAGGAAAAGCATCTATAAAAGGCTTAAACATAGCAGCACAAAGACAGTATGTTAAATGATCCCTACCTACCTACCTCTACCCCCATCCCACTCCACTCCCAGAATTCCATGTGTGGAAACTCCAGTCCCAGTGTGATGGAAATAGAAAAGTGGTACCTTTGAGCTATGAGTCGGTCTTAAGTGGGGAGCCCCACTAGTAGAACTGTAAAGGGAACTGTGGGAAGCTCTCCTGCTCTTACCTACCACAGAAGGGCACAGAGCAGAACCCAAGAGCTGCAGGCTGGAAGCAGCCCTCACTAGAACCTTATTGACCATCATCAGGGACATCCAGCCTCCAGACACATCAGCAAGAAATCCATTTCTGTTTTTTTATAAGCCAACTGGACTGAACACATAGTGACTGATAAGCAACCCAGGGCCTTCCCCAGTGAGAAAATCCCCAGGCCTGGGCTAAACAAGTAAAAGCACCGGGTGAAGGGCACTTAGCTTTGAACAGTTTTACTAATCTGCAGAGGTTTGGGAGTGTGAAAACAGGAAGAATGTGCAAGGATTTGTTTCCATTTTCTGACCCATGTACTCCCAAGGAGAAGCCACCCGAACTCTTATGGGCAGCTGGCTTTTACTACTTTGTGGGTTCTTCTTTCTTCTACCCTTCCCCCTTTCTTTAGACTTCTAACACTAGATAAGAGAGAAAAAAGGATAAAGAGGAAAGGAAAGAGACCCCTGGATAAGGTCTAGGGTCAGAAAGCAGGTGATGTCATTCTTAGACTTCTTCCTGCTGTTTAGGGACATGGAGTTCCTTGAGGCAGGTTTGATCTTCACCTATGTTGTTTCTTCTTTGCCCAACTATGTAACAAACCACAACCAACAAACCACCTGTTGGGTCTCTAGAATTTATTTACCTTCTGGAAAGTTCCCAGAATTCCAAATGTCACACAATTACAGAAACGATCTGCAGCTGGCAAAGCCATGCCTCTGGTAGAGCATGAGGCAAATCACAGTCAGCTGCTGAGAAGCAGGCCCATACCCCCATACCTGGAATTAAAACAAAAATATATTCTTATAATATTTCTGGGTTTGTCACTACACCTATGCTTGTGCTGACGTGCCCCATCTTCTCTCGGTTAGCCCTCTTCATAAGGCCAGCACTGACCAGGTGGGACAAGGTGAAAACAGGGGTAAGTCTGTGTTGTCACTTATCTGGGAACAGTGCCAATGGGAATGAAGGGTTGCAGGGATTGGTAAAGGGGACACATCTGGCCTGTATTGATTGGACTTTTTGCTTTTGTTTTTCTCCTTAAGAGAAGATAGCAAAATCCAAAGTCCTGAACAATAGAGGAGACAGGAAAGAGGGAGGGAGTGATACACATACACAAACGCACACACCCCATTCACATACCCTGTCTCTTTTGCTGTCTTTGCCCTTTGCTGTCGGATGATACAGTCAGAAAGCTCTCAGCACATGCTAGGTCTTGATCTTGAGTTCAAGGCCTCCAGGTCCACAGGAGGATGAACTGGTGCAATCTGTAAGTTGCTGAGTTACAGGCATCCTTTCATAGAAGCAGAAAATAGACTATGACACACATCCTGAAGGAAAGAGCCTGAGCTGGACCACGTGTAGTTCAGTGTTTAGCTGAAGGGTTTTTTCTTTAGTTTCAGAAACGACACATACTGGAATGCAAAACTCACTGATCTTCAGCTGATAACCATATCCTTTTTCTTCAAGTCCATCCATGATTCTCCATTTCTTGAGTGAGCGATTGTACCTGAGTGCCATACATGGCCAGCCATAAGTCAGAAGCACTGTGCACAACGGTAGCCCACAGGTGTGCCTCGGTCCTTGGGGTTAGGCTTCCTGAGGCAGGAAGGACCAGTTCCTAACCAGGAGCTTCCTCAGCATGCTCCAGCTTGAGTGCTGAGCTGTGCCACCATTCCACATTGGTCCTGTGGCCCTCAAGCCCCTGCGTTGGTTCTGCAGCCCGTAGGCCCTGCCAACCACACCTGCTCTGGAAATTATGCTTAAAGGCAATTTGAGAGAATAAAGGGAGCTAAACAGAAGTCCTGCTGTGTTCTTATTTCTACCTAAAAGTCAATGGAAACTCACTTCAGCTGGCCATAAGCAAAAAGTTCACCTTTGAAGCTGCCAGCCCCAGGGGTAAATGGCTTCAGAGAACAGACACAGAAACAAGCTTTTCCTGGAGCATGCCTGTGAGGACCCCAGAAGCTGCACCTTAGCAGCCCAGTTAAATGAGCTGACATGGCTCTGTAATGGTAATCTCCAACCTGAGAAAGGACGATTCTGCACACTTTTTGAGGTGCATCATTTAGAATATAGGTCACTAATCAATCACATTAAAATCAACAAGCTTTCAGCCATCTCTCCGTTTGGAAGCCTGACAGCAAACCTCTTACTGCATGCCATTTACCATCAGAGGGAAGGACCCACCACGCATCTCTGTGTGATGCCAGCAAATCTGAGTCGCAGATGAAGAGTCATCAGCACTTGGCTATCCCTGTCCCCAAATAATTACATAAATGAAGGGAGGATGCAGGGCCAAAACCTAACTAAAAGGACTATCAACACCATCATGTTTTAAAAATGTGTTTGGAGTCAAATATTTTCTGTTCTCTCTATCAGTCCTTTCCACACCCCTCAGTCACCAGCTGAGTATTGCTCTTGTCTGAACAAGCCACAAAGGAATAGTCTTTCCCGGGATAATGCAGTAGAGACAATTTGATCAATGGCACCATCCACTGTTCAGCTCACAACCGGCTGTGACTCTGAGTAGCATTAGGCAAATTGCTTCTCCTCTTCCATCACACTAATTGGGAATTAAATGCAGCTTTCTGAGATATTTACACAGAATTTAAAAGTGATTAATTTGAGGCTGTAGTCCTAGGCCTGTGCACAAAAATTTATAAATACGATGAATACTGCCCAAGTTATAATGGACTCAGAAAGTACAGTTCTAGTTAAAGGTTTCCTATTATTGAAAAACATAATTTAATTTAACACATTATTGAGTACTCATATGTATTTGGTGCCATTAATAAGAAGGTAACAAAACATGACTCATGATGCTATTCTAGCTTTCCAATACATTAAACTGAAAATCTATTTTTAAATTAGAAGCAAAAAGATCATGCTAAGTATCAATGCCCAGTAATTTGGGAGAAGATGTTTGGGAGAAGATGTTTTTGACAACTCTGGCATATTTAAATGTTTTGAATATTTCAATAATATATATTAAATAAATGAACTGGTGCTGTAATTGATGCACAGGGGTTGACTAATAATTATCACAGAGTGTTTCTCTGGTCACCTCTGCTGACAATGCTATTGGAGATTAACTTCTATTGTGGTCTTCATCTGTGGAGAGTTAGTGCCTCAAGCTCAGGTCTGCTCGTGAAACTTTTTTTTCATGAGACTCATTGGGGGGCTCTTCTCAGCACTCCCATTTCACCAAGAGCCCCACATAAAGTGGCAAGTAACTCCCTGGTGGGCTAGAGAGCAGAAATATCATCACTTCTGCAACCTACCATCATGAGAGAGAGAATTATTAGTCATTCTGAACATTCTATAATTAGACCCCAGTGAAAAATAACACAATTTAAAGTTGCCAAATAAAATACACATCATCAAAATGTATCCAGAGGCCCAGCATGTTGTAGGAAAATTTGAAAAGTATGAGTGAAATTGAACATTCAGGACTATAGATCTTTCTGATCTATTTTGACAACTGAATAGCTGAAGTTTCCCTCACCCACAGACTGCTATATAATTCACTGGCAGAGAAAGCAGGGCTGGTGACCCATTCCCTCTTGTGTGTCAGCACATTGACCAAGACTGGATGGGCCCCACCCTGTTTCTCCTTTCGCCATCTGAAAGTGAAAACTAATGCAAATCCTAGGTCTCCAAATGTAGCCCAGGATAGCCTCAAATATGTGATCCTTCTGCTTCAGGCTCCAGTGTACTGGGATTACAAGCAAGTGAGACCATTCCTGGGTTATAAAAGTAGTAAATTAAACTGGGAAATAATCTAGCATACGGAAGGTAGAGAGGACCTTGCACATCAGATAAACCTTGTATAATCCTAGTAAAGAAACTGATAGAAGAAGAGGAATATCCAACATAAGAGATACTGGCCATACTATTAAACAGGAAGAAAGATAGGGATATAAAAGCGCTGATCAAATAGTTACATCAGAACAACTGGTTGTTTCATATTAGTGTCTTTCCTGAAGTTTCACATTTTAAAGCTGAGGAAGACAACTCCAGAAAATATGAAGCCTTATTGACACCGTTTAATGTGAGCAGAAATGAATCCCTGGGGAAGTATAATTATTGGTTAACACATGATGAGTTCCCAGTGTCAGGCTGTGAGAGATTCAAGTCTTCTGCATGTGTTCTTGTTCTTACAAATGAGGAGACTGAGGCACAGTGGCTGAACACCTGGTTCTAGGGCACTTGAATTATAAGTAATGGATCTGGGAGAGAAAGTCATGGCTGTCTTTGGAACTAACATGTGAAGCCAGGCTCCCACAGGCTGGAACTCAGTGTTCTCTCCACCACTGCCCAGGACATTTGTCCTTAGCACAGAGCCTCTAGAGATATGGTGGGGATAGCCTCACTGCCATGCTTGTTGTGATGAAACACTGATAACCTCACAATGAAACACACAAACACTAGCTTCTCTTGGGAATTCTTTGGTCAGAGAATGAAAAACAAAGAAAGAACATGGAAATATTTGAATACTTGATTTGTTCCCTGGATGAATCCTCCTGTTTGGGAAGAGGGATTTTTGTTTGTTTGTTTGTTTGGCTGTTTTTTGTTGTTGTTGTTATTGTTTTGTTTTTTATCATCTAATGCTGTTTGTGGACATGGGATTAAAACAACACTTGGAAAGAAAAGTAATAAAAGCTTCTTATTGACTAGTGTGTAGTCCATTTTGTGAGCACTACTGAGTTTTAACAAAGGGCAGTCATAATAATAATTCAAAACTAATGAAGGAAACTGCAGGAAGGGAAGTTTAAAAATGCATCAGATATTTAAGTTCGAAAGTGCTGAAGGTGGGAATCTAAAATAAGATTTGAAATAGCCATTATATTACGTGGCATTTGACAAAGCAGCACTTAGCAGAAATGTTAAGTGTCATTCTACTGCTCACTGGTTACTGTGCACCGGGGGCTGTGTTTGGTGAGCAGAAAATGAAGGCAAAGAAGCCACAGTTTCTTTCCTTACGCATCCAGCAAGCCCCAAATCCAAGGCACAGCACATTTAGCTATCATGCAAAAACAAGTACAAAATTTAAAAAAAAATAAAAAAAAAACAGAACTGGGTCAAGAGAGGGAGTTAGACAGGCAATTTACTGTGTCTGTTGCCAAGAAAATCTTCCCCAGAATATGGCCAGATTTCAAAGGATGGAAAAGTATTTTCTAGTAAGTGGTCGTTAGTGCTTGAAGGATGGAAGAGCTTCAAGGAGAAATGCTGCCCAGTGTTCAGAGCCTTGGAGGAGTGAAAGCACAGGGCTGGAGAGAAGCTATGGGCAGTTTTCATTCGCTAGAAAGGGCACTGAAGAGTGAGACAGCAGGGGTGGGAAGAAATTGATTGGGGTGCTGTAATTGAAGCAAGAGTTAGGAAAAGTTGGGCTTAAAATGTCTACCTCAGTGCTGATGAAGACAGAAGGGATTTTGAAATGGAACTAGAAGCTGGTAGGACTTGGGAGATGTCTGCATAACTTAAGGAGAAAAGAGACACGGTTGGGCAACAGAGGCCTGTGTCCATGATGATTAGATGGAAGGTGTACCAGAAATGTGGCCAAGACTATGGGGGAAGGTGAGGTATAAAAGGTAAAGATGAGGCCAGGTCTTAGAAAAGAGAGACCAGGAATTGACGATAACACTATCTTCAGGGGCTACAGTTGGAGGAGAGAACTAGATCAAGAGCCCGGGGCTGTTCTTACCATTAATACCTGTTGGAAATGAAAGACAGGGTCGGGGTTACACAAAGAGTATTAGGGCCTCCATTATCTCCACCCCTGATCCTTCACCATGAGTGTGAGTGGTTGCCATATGAACTTGTACTAATCCAAGAATACAGTAAAAATAACGAGGTGCCCCTTCTAAGACTATATTATTAAAATGCCTTCATCACACATCTACACCGGAAACACGTCTCATTGGTGTGATGACGTAAATGATCATGTTGAGAAGCCCCAAACCAGGGCGTTCTCAGTAGTGTCTTAGCTGAAGGCAATCTCTGACTGACAGCCCAGAGCAGCAGGTTCCTCAGTCCTACAACTGCAAGAAAACAAACTCTGCCAACATCTGAAGGAGCCTGGCAGTGACTTTGTCCCAGCCCAGCCTCTGGATGTGACTGCTTCCCACATGAGTCTCTAATTGTGCCTTTGGGGCACCCTAAGCAGAAGATCCGAAGCTCCACCTGGACTTCCGACCTGTGATAAACCATGGAACAGTGATGTGTTTTTGAAAGCTGTTAAGCTCATGGGATTATTACAGCAGCCCTGGGACACTGATAGAACCATGGGGGAGGGGTGTGCTTGAATAAAACATACAACTAGGTTTTGGGTCCTAGGAAGAAGTGGGGAAGGGGAGAATGCAGAAGGTCCCTGCCTTAGCGATGATGGAAGACATCTTTGTGAATTGCGTGCTTCTGGGCTGAAAGAGACCCACATGGCTGTTCTCTTTCTAACCAATTCCTTCCTGGCTACAAGGGACTTTTCATGGGAGGAACAACCATCTCACTCTCCCTAAAAATCATGCAGCTAGCAAGGGGGCTGCATGTGCCAACATTGCCTTGGGATAAGGAGTCTGTTCCTCAAGAGAAGCCCCACAAGCAGGGCTCCAAGCTTCAGAAGTGGCTCTGCTTACACCAATGCACATGTGTGACTGTTCTTACTAGATACATGTTCTGCTTTTAATCCCAAATCTGCCTCACTCTCTCCTAAAACCACATTGTTCTTAGATCTACTTCAGACGAAAACCTTTCTATTCTTTCCTCTCCTATTCTTCCTTGTATTAAGACACAATACTTTTCAACTCAAAATACAATTTGATGCCATTCATGTTAAGGGAATTAAAGTTAAAGTTAAAGTTGAGATCTAGCCATGTCTGCATCCCTGAAACATACACACACAAAGATAAAGAGAGACAATTAGTTAAATAATCCACTATAGTAACTGAGGTCCTATCAGTAAGTTATGTGAAGAATGTAATTACTTTGCTTCATACCTACCATGATATCTACTTATCATCTGAAAAGTGAGAAAGTACTGTTCCAGCCCACTGAGGTGTAATAAGACTAAGCCAGAGGCCTATAACGCAACAAGGCTACGGATTGGTGAAAATCTCACAATAGCAATAGAAAGAATAAAAACAGTTGACCCCCAGGCTCTGAGGGACACAGGCTCCAAGACCCACTGTAAATATCAAATCCACAGATGCTCATGTCCCTTATTATGAGATGATGTAATGTTTTCATATAGCTTACATAGGTCTTCCCATACATTTTAAATTATTTTTAAATTATTCATAATACTGAATACAATGTGAGTGCTACATGAATAGTTATGACACAGCATTCTTTATAGCAATATGACAAAAAAAGTTTTGACCATGCTTAGTATAGACACAATTTTTTTTCTAATAAGACTTTTCCTTTTAAATAAAATTATTGAATCTTTGGATAAAGAACCCAGTTCAGGGAACTGACTGTATTATCATTCACAGTGTAGCAAAGGAGAAGCAAGAGCTTTGAAAAGCAGTAAAAGGGCCCAGCCTAACAGCTCTGACTGCCTCTACTCATTACGGAAAAGGACAGATGGGTCAAGAAGATTCAAGCTAAGTTCACTCTCTGAGTCTTTTCCCCCACCTTAGATATATAAGTCTTAAAGATCAACTTCTTGGCTATAAGAAGAATTTCCTCATCTTTTAACTTAAGAGCAGAAACTCTGAATTGGGCTTTGTTATATCCATCTATTTGTTGTCTCTCTATTCTTTTGCATACCCATTTGTCCATCTCTGTCCATCTAGTCACATAGAGTAAACAGGGTGTATGTGTATTCAGTGTGTTCTGGCTACAATGTAGTCCTCTTATGAGCATCCAACCATGCAGATCCCACATACACCCTTCACACACCCCTTCCAGCTGTGGGAGTGCAAATATGTAGATCAGATCTGACCAATTCATCATGGTAACCTCAGAGCATGGCACAGACGAGGCCACTGTTAGGTAAGAATCTACATGATAGACAAATAGGTGACTAGATGGACAAACGGACACAAGAAAGAAAGAATAAAGAGATGGATGGGTGCAACAGAGCTCAACTCAAGCAAAACCATCGTTAGCTTCTTATGATATTAGTTCTTCATATCTGACACCTACAACTATAAGACACAAAATGTCAGTTAAAAAAAATCCCATATTTAGTCTATTTACGTACTTCCTGGATGTGACAGTAGACAGAAGGTGTTTGTTTCATTTAACATCTAGTCAACAAGCATCCTAACTCACAGCAAATGTTAAAAGAAAGACCTTATTTCTGCAATGTGGAATTCTTCATCTGCACCCTTGCATACTCCATCCCTGAATGGACATGTAGAAAGTTGAGAAAACACATTTCAAAAGGAAGTAGTCTTATCAAGTCCCTGCAGAATTATAAATAAATTAATAAATTAAGCCAAGCCAAGCCTGCAAAACTCACTAGACATTCATATACCATGGCTCCTAGCTTCTCAACTTTATCTGCATTCTTGAAGTTTCACAAGATCCACTGGCAAGCTGGCTCCCAAGGGCCAAAGTCTTGATAGCTACATGGCAAACAGTAACAACCTTGGGTCCGCACCCTTGATGAAAACATGCAATTCTAGCCACAGATGAAGATACCATTTCCTTATCCTGTTGCATGGAGGCATGACCTAATCCATCCTCAACCCATGTCTCCAAAATGCATCCTTCAGAAGCCAAAGAAGGCAGCCAAGGAAGCAGGGGACGTCACTGGTGAGAAAAGAGGCTTTGTTGAGAAGTCCCTTTGGGTGGGGACATCTGCCAAATTGACCATGTGGAGATGAGGACAAGGCCAGAGCGAAATCTAAAGGGAAACAAACAACGATATGAAAAACTTTTTCCAGTATTCTTGATCCTTAGAGAAAGCTGTTTCCAGATGAAGCCTTTCATCGACTTACTACTGCGAGACCACAAGGCGCCCTGGTAACGCACTCTGTACAGATCATCCAACACAAACACCATCTAATGCTACCAACTCCCAGTCACCCGGGAGCAGTTGGTGTCTAACCCGGAAGTTAACTCAGGAGGGCTCCCCTGCCCCTCCCATCACATCCTTCTGCTCTTCCTCCAGAGAAGACCCTGTGAGGGTCTGTAGGAGTCTAAGGAACTCGGCGTTAGGATAGACCACAACCCGCATCCATTTCAAACCTTTTTTTTTTTTTAATAGATGAGGAAAATTAAACGCTGATAGGGGAAGTTCTTAGCTGAAATGCAAGCCCTAGGATCATCAGCATTCTCTTTTAGCCACGATACTGAGCCCCTGCTTAATGCATAATTACGGTAGGAACAGTTGAAATCAATGCTACCTAGCAGTTTGGGGATTTGTGTCCCCTTCATTCATGTCTTCATCCTTCAGAACCTCCTCGTTCTCTACCTATCAAACCTAAATATGTTGGATAGGAAAAGAAAAAATTCGATATGAAAGTCAGACCTGCCTTTGTGGGAAGGCAGTGGCTTCCCACAAAGCTGCAAAGAAGGACATGGGTTGTCACAGTTCATTAATGATGGTGTTCTTGGACAAAGAAAAGAAGAAGTGACTGTGGCCACTCTAGGATTGGACGTGGAGGCCACTACAACCTGACCTTCCCACTCAGCCTCATTTTCTATAACCCAAACAAGAGTGTTCTGCAAGAGTCACGGCCTTCCAGTGACCATTGAATGTGGCTTTCTTCTCTGACCAAGTTTTCTTCCCTCTTGGTCTGGAATGCAGTACAGGCCTCTCCATCCATCAAATCAGGTTACAATACCAAGTCTCACGTAACCTTCCTGACTCCCACAGTCCCCACAGAGGGCATTAAGCTGCAGCCAGACAAAACAGTCTTCTGCTGCAGTGCAGAGTCTGACCCCATGCCACAGGGAGCTAGTTCCTCCAACCTAGGCTTTTCTTCAGCCAGAAGGGGCTCCTGGCTGTACCCTCAAGAACAGTCAGGATGCAGTAAGTCAGTGAGCTGCAGCAGCATATCCATGCTGATGGAACGAACCCCATGCTACACCACACAGCTTTCCCGAAATAGGACTTCTGAACCGAAAAAAAAAATGTGGTGGAAGCAGAAACTAAGAACAGAGCTTACAGGGCTGAGAATAAAGCTTAGAACTACTTGCTAAGAAGTATGTTTAGCAATGCGGCTTCATTGATTTTTGTTTTTAAAAGTTTGACAAATTTCAAAAACATTTTTGGAATCAATGAAAGCTTCCTAGTGTACGAGATAAGAGCATTCCAAACCAATAAAGAGGAGCAACTCAGACTACCTACCTATTTATCTTTTTATGTATGTATTTATGTTTCTATCTATCTTTATCTATTTTTATTTCTATCTCTACATACATATATCTGTCTACACACATACACACACACACACACATATAAAGAGCGCTACCTCTACCCATTTTTTTGTTTTTTTTTTTAATTTTTTGGACTTAATTTTTTAATTTATTCATTATATATCCTGAATGAAGTTACCTCCTTCAACTCCTCCCAGCCCCACCCTTCCTCTCTCTTCCCTCCATCCCCTTCCCCTAGTCAACTGAAATGAGGAGTTCTCCTTTGCCCATAGCTAATCAAATCTCATCAGGACTGCCTGCATGCTTTTCCTCTGTGGCCTAGGAATGTCCAGAGGCAAGTGATCAAAGAGCAGGCAATCAAGTTCATAACAGAGGCAGCCCCTGCTCCCCTTACTCAGGAACCCACATGGAGACTGAGCTGCCAATAGATTGCATCTGAGCAGGGGGTCTAGGTCCTCTCATGCATGGTCCTCTGTTGGTGTATCAGTCTCTGCAGGACCCCTGGGCTCAGTTTTTTTTTTAACCTTTGTTGTTCTCCTTGTGAGGCTCCTGTCTCCTCCGTGTCCTTCTATCCCCCTTCCTCCCTTTTCCATAAGACTCGCTGCACTCTGCCCAAAGTTTGGCTGCGAGTCTCATCATTTGCTTTGATCCCCTGTTGGGTGGAGCCTTTCAGAGGACCCTCTATAGTAGGATCCCATCCTGTTCCTTCCCTTCCACCACTTCTGGCATTTATCCTGTTTGCCATTCTGCATGAGATTTAAGCATTCTCTCTAGGGTCTTCCTTGTTAAGGCTAGGCTCACAACCATAAATCTACCAATTTTTAAAAATGAAAACATTTACTGTCAAACTCCTGAGGCAGGTGTGAGACCAGAAAAGATGAAGGGATCCACAGACCATGACCTTATTCTCATTTTGTCCTGGGCAGGTAAAATGGTTTCTGAGGCCTGGCCTTTGAATGGCAGGGAATTCCCAGAGGAAGGAGTCTGTCTGATCAGAAGGTTCCAAATGTTTCTCAGGCCGCTTGTCTCCTTCCTGGAGGACCCCTGAGTGTCTAGATGTCTGGAGCCTTGCTCACTGGTCTTGTCAAGTCTGGCTGGAGTCTGGGAGCCAGTGTGGCAGTGTTTGTGGAGCCAAAGTGCAGATTAAGTCATGTTTCAGAGGTGACCTCTGTCCACCCCTCCCCTCCAGACCTCCCTCCCCAGCAGATCCCACCTACATGCTCTGCTCTTAATGAGTCCACCCCTCAGGACGAAACAGGGCCCCACATACTCAACAGTCACCCCCATCCCCCTGCCACCCCCATGTCACTTTCTTCTCAAATGGACCTGGTCTTTGTTGTTCTAATTAGATTATCTCTCCCTTGGGGACGTAAAGGACAGTCCCTAGCAGCCTTGGCTGGAAAGGCAGGTCACATAATCCCTGTTATCAAGAGCCTTGTCATTTAGCATGTAGATCAACTAATTCTTTCGATACCAGGGGAGCAATTGTGCATCTTAATATTGATTTTTTTTTCTGAGATACAATCGCCTGCATTCCTGAGTCAGACTCACTTACTGAAGCTAAAAGGCTCCGCTGACTATATAATGAAGCCACCCTTCCCCCATCACACTTGCCACTTGGATTTAATGGTACAAAACTGGGCAAACCCAAAGGCCTTTGTGTTTCTCCACTTGGTCTAATTTCAGAATAAGCTTCCAGTTGACAAGAAACAGGAAAACAACAGTGGCTATTTTCGGAGCAAGTGCATGGAGTGGAGATGGGCTCCCACCGCCCTCCACTCCTGCTCACACATCTTCAACCCCTGCCCCTCATGCATACAGGATGCAGTGGAACTGGACTCCTGATTAAATGAGACCAGGCTATGAGCTTTGTAAATTTCATGATAAATGAGTAGCTTGGGCTTTCAATTCAGGCCAGGGTCATTTGCTTATCAAATATGCTTAATGGGGGTGGGAGGCAGAGAGAAAATATTTGAACTATGGCAATAAGAAAAAAGGGGGGGATTAAAAGTAAAAATGCACTGGGTTTTGGCCAGGCAGAAGGGTTGAGTCTGTATTATGAAGGCTGGAGAGGAAGACAAAGAATAGCCCAGGGCCTATCAAACTCCCATTCTCCTCCCTTTTCTTTGTATTACCCAATGTAACAATGTCTGCTCTTTTCTGAGAATCTGCATTTTTTTTGGCACCAGGAGAAGAGCAGTGTTCAGTCCTTTACATGCATTGCTCCCTGCTTCTCACAAGCACACCCAGGGCCATGTTCAGTTCATGATTCCCATGTGACAGACACAAGGTCTGTCACAAGGTCCAGAGAGAGTGTATGTCTGCTATCATCTCAAAGCAGAAAGAGACAGAGCTAGTTGTCAACCTCATGCTGCCCGACCCACTTCGTAAACATTAGCCATAACTAATAGAACCTGCCCTTCCCTCTCCATTGTTGTCTCGGCCTATTTATTTTATTTCATATATTTCAGCATGCATGCATTCATTCTGGGATGTCCAGGCATTTTTCCAGGGCCTAGGTGCCCAAGATAGAAAAGAACATACAGTGCACGGTAGGATAGAAAATGAATGCTACTCAAAAGCACAGTGGTCCCCTCTCCTAGAAAGGGGTGCGTGGATGCAGTGTGAACACTGGGTTACAGATTCCATCTTGACAAGACTCTTAAGTGATTAGATGCCTATGAGGAAAGAACTGAGATTAAGGCAATTTTTATTAAAAATCTATTCCATATAAAAATGGAAGAGACCACACCTACCCCCTTCGGTATTCATGTGAAATCTTCTATACAGGAACTGAAGTTTGACTGAGTTACCAAGTCAAGTCCAACCATCTTCTACCAGAAGGACAGATAACTGAACTAATTCCAAAGCTCCCACAGGGGGAGTTAGCACCTGTTAGGGAGGAAACATTAATCAACGCATGCCTGCTGTAGTTATATTCCATACAGGAAGAGTAACGTGGACTCATCATTATGTCATTAGCATTCACTGTGTGGTTGAGCAAACTTCTATGCTTCTGTTCCAGATTCTCTAAATTGCACGGTTTGCTAACTTTCTCAGTCGTGCAATTATAGACTCAAGGTATTAATTAGTTCAGGGTCTAGCAGGCAGGAGGTGCTTACAAAACGAATGATGAATGCTTGTATTAATGGATGCTGAAAAACTTATTTTACACACACACACACACTCACATTGTACTGTGTGGTGGTCAATCTTCATTGTAAACTTGACTGAGTTTTGATCAATCTGGAAAACAGATACAACACACCTGTTAGTACTTTTGTAGGGTACATAAACTGAGAAAGGAAGACCTGAATGTGGGTAGCACCATTCCACGGGCTGGGGTCCTAGACAGAACAAAGGGCACAGAAAGCAGAAAGCCAGCTCTGCAGCAGCATTGCCTCAGTCCACCATGAAGAAATTCTCTTGCCATATTCTGTACCTGTGCATCCAACACACAGCTATGGATAGACACCATAATTATAAGTAATTCTTTCTCCCATTGTTTTTTGTTAAGTATTTGATTAGGGTAACAAAAAAGAAGAATGTATCTGGCCATACTGTACTTTCCAGTTCTCCTGTCCCTGAAAATCATCAAAAAAATAACTTTAGTGTTTGAGTCTGCATCTGCAATATTCTTGCTGCTACTCTCCCCATGTTATTCTTTGAGACATCCTTCTGTCATAATAATGACTTTGAAGACCTTATGGTGATGCAGTCACATTCTGAATCACAAGGGAACAGGTCTTTAAAATGTAAATTCAGCCCCCAACACCTGGGTTCATCGAAATTGTTTAAATCTCAGGGTGATTTTAAGAAGCCAGTTTTAAAAACTATCATACTTCTGTTTCATTTGACATAAATCTTAATAACAAAATTCTACTCGTTATCTTATAGAAACTCTAAGCCTGGCATGATGACACATACCTGTAATCTCATCACTCCACATGCTGAGGCAGGAGGATTGTTAAGAGGTCAAGCCTGGGTTACATAATGACTTCCAGACCAGCCTAAGGTACAGTGTAACACTGTAAGGACCAGTCTGAAAACAAAAAACAAAACAAACAAACAAAAAACCTAGAACTGGTACTTCACACCAGCCAGGAGAGCACATATGCCAACAGCAAGTCTCCAACTCTCTCTTCTTCTCTAAATCCAATGCCCCAATGTCACCCAAGCTCTGTAACAGAGCACTTGCTGTGGACTCCCCTACCTTCCTGGCCCCATCTCCCAGTGAATTACATGTGTTTTCTCCTCCAAACTTATCCAGATCTTCTACCCCCTGAATTCCAGAGCCATTCCCTGGGAACCTGCTAGCCAAGCTTATCAGAGAAGCAAGTAGGCCAGAAGAGTGGGTAGAAAAGCTTCAAATTTTCTCTTTCTTCTAGAGTCTAGATCCAATCCCCCAGTTTCATCCCCAACTCTTATAGCACACTACCTGTTGTGGGTCTGGGGTCTAAGCAATTTCTGCTGGAACACCCTGTTTTCCTCCCTAATAGATACCCTCAGCCCTCCCTCTTTAGCTCATCCCCACCCTACGTGTCAGCTCCAGGAACCCCCAGTGGCCACACCTGCAGCATCCCAGAAGAATTCCTCATCAAACCACAAATAACCACCATACCCTCTTAAGAACCAGAGAGACCAGTAGAAACCAAAACCAAAATACCTACCCAACAAAGATAAGTACTTAGAATGATAATCACCCCAAACCCAGAAGCCTTGATGACAACATAAAAACGAAATCAATAACAGCCAGGACAATATGTCTCCACTAGAGATCAGAAACACTACCTAGCCCCGTGAATTGCAACATAGCTGAAGCACAAGACAAGGACCTTAAAATAGCTTTTTATGAATGTGATAGAAGAGAAAATGAATAGATCCCTTAAAGAAATCTAAGGAAACAGAAACAAGCAGTGAAAGAAAAGGAATAAAACAGTTAAAGACCTAAAAGTAGAAATAGAATTTACAAAAAAACAACAGAAATAACAACAACAACAACAAAAAACCCTAATCTGAGTGAAATCTGAAATGAAAAATGTAGGAACTTGAATAGGAACCTCAGAAGGAAGCTTCACCAGCAAAATACAACAAGCAAAAAAGAGAAACTCAAGCTCTGAAGATAACATAGAAGAAATGGATATTTTTCTCAGAGAAAACATCAAAACTTTTGAATATTGAAATAATGAAAATATTGAACTTATAAAAGCTTAGGCATAAAACTTCCAGGAAATCTAGGACACTATGAAAAGGCCAAACTGATGAATAACAGTGATAAAGGAAGAAGAAGGAACCAGGTCAAAGGAACAAAACATATTTTCAACAAAATCATAGAAGAAAATTTTTCTAACCTAAGGAAGGAGATGCTTATCAAGATACAAGAAACATAAAGAACACCAAACAGACTAGAGAAAAAAAGAAATTCTACTCCACATATAATAATAAAAATATCAAATGTACAGAGCAAAGAAGGAATATTAAAAGGTTCAAGGAAAAAAGACAAAGTGACAAATAAAGGCAGATTTATTAAAATAACACCTGACTTCTCAATGGAGACTCTAAAAGCGGGAAAGGCCTGGGTAGATATTTCACAAACTCTAAGAGACCACAAATGCCAACTCAGACTACTATACTATATAGTAAAACTTTCAATCACAAAATATGGAGCAAATAATACATCCATAATATAACAGATTTTAAGCATTATCTATTTACAGAAGGAGCTAGAAGGAAAAAAAATAAACTTGAACTTGAAGAGGTTAAGCACACCCAAGGAAACACAAGAAATAATGTTGGATCCCCAAAACAAAAGGGGGAGGGAAAAAATCCCACACTATCATAGCAAAATAACAGGAATAAACAAACACTATTCATTGATAACTCTCAGCATCAATGATCTCAATTCCCCAATTAAAAAATGAAGTCACAGAATGAATTTGAAAACAGGATATATGCTTCTGCAGCATCTAAGAAACATAACTAAATATAAAGAATAGACATCACCCCAGGATAAAAAGATGGGAGCAGATATTCCAAGCAAATGGACATAAGAACCAAGCCAGTGTAGACATTTTAAAATCTGACAAAAACTTCAAACCCAAACTAATCAGAAGAGACAGGGAAGAACACTACATACGCATCGAAGTAAAAATATGCCAAAAGCTTTTTTCAGGTACTTTTAGTGTTTATTTAAAATTTTATTGTTTTTTTTTTATATAGATTCACACTGATGGAAATACCTTGAGAAGAAACACCATGAAAATATCTTAATTCTTAACATTTGCACACCAAACACAAGGGCACCCAAGTTCATAAAAGAAACACTACTAGACCTAAAATTACATATTGACCCTTACACACTGATTGTGGGTGACATCAGTACCCTACTTTCATCAATAGACAGGTCATCCAAACAAAAACTACACAGAGAAATGCTGGAGATAATGTCACGAATAGAAGAACCTAACAGAAATTTACAGGACATTTTACTCAAACACAACATAAAATATCTTCTTCTCAGCACCTCATGGAACTTTCTGCAAAACTGATCACATATTCAGAAACAAAGTAAGTCTCCACAGATACGAGGAAATTGAAATAACACTCTGTCTGACCAGCTCAAACTAAAGCTGGGTATATACAACAGAAAGCTTTCAAATTCATGGAAAGTGAACAGCTCACTACTAAATAAAAAAATGGATCAAGACAGAAATTAGGAAAGAAATTAAAGACTTTCCAAAACTGAATGAAAATGAAAATACTACATACCCAAACTTATAGAACACAATGAAGGCAGTTCTAAGAGGCAAGTTCATTTCAGTAAGTGCCTACTTAAAAAAAAAAAAATGGAGAAAGCTCATGCTAGTAACCTAAGAACACACCTGAAAGCTCTAGAACACAAAGAAAAAATGGCACCCAAAAGGAGTGGAGGGCAAGAAATAATCAAGCTCAGGGTTGAAATCAATAAAGTAGAAACAAAGAAAATCAAACAAAGAATCAATGAAACAAAGATTTGGTTCTCTGAGAAAATCAATAAGATTGACAAACCCTTAGCCAAATTAACTAAAAGGCAGAGAGAGAAGATGCAAATTAACAAAATTAAAATTAGAGATAAAGGTGAGGGGGCATAACAACAGACACTGAGAAAATCCAGAGAATATGAGTACATAGTTTGAAAACCTATACTCTACCAAATTGGAAATTAAAAAAAAAAAAAGGTAGTTTCTCAATACATACTACCTACTAAAGTTAAATCAAGATCAAATAAGCAATGTAAGCCAACCCTATATTCCTAGTGAAATAAGAACAGTAACTAAAAGTCTTCCTAACAAAAAGAACTCAGGGCCAGATGATGCAAAATTCTACCCGACTTTCAAAGAAGAGATAATGCCAATACTCTTCAAATTATTTCACCAAGTAGAAACCAAAGAACATTGCCCATTTTGTTTTACCAGGCCACAGTCATCCTAACACCGAAACCACATAAAAATACAACAAAGAAAGAGAATTACAGAGACCATTTTCCTTTATGAACATCAATACAAAAATTATCAATAAAATATTTGAAAACTGAATCCAAGAACATATCAAAAAGAACATTCACCATGATCAAGTAGATTTCATCCCAGAAATGCAGGAATGGTTCAACATATGCAAACTGATAAACAAAATTCAACAACAAAATGAAAGGAAAAAAACCAAATAATCATCTCATTAGATAAAGAAAGATCTTTGACAAAAGCTAATACCACTTCATGGTAAAAATCCTGACGAGATTAGGGATACAAAGGACATACATCAACATAATAAAGGTGATTTAGAGTGAGCTAAATATCAACTTAAATGGAGAGAAACTCAATTCCACTTAAATCAGGAACACCACAAGGCTGTCCACTCTCTCCATGCCTAATCAATATAGTATTTATAACTCTCAGCTGAAGGAGATCAAGGACATACAAATTGAAAATGAAAAAGTTAATGTGTTTTTATTTGCAGATGGTATGATATTATACATAAGTGACTCTAAAAATTCCACTGGGAAACTCCTACAAGTGATAAAGAACACTTTCAGCAAAATAGCTGAATACAAAATTAGCACACAAAAATCAGTATCCTTCCTATGTACGAATATGACAAACAGTCTGAAAAAGAAACCAAGGAATCAACATCCTCATGATGGCCAAAAATTTGTAATATATCTTAACCAGGAAGTGAAAGACTTGTATGAAGAAACATTAAGAAATTGAAGAAGGGGCTGGAGAGATGGCTGAGAGGTTAAGAACACTCACTGTTCTTCCAAAGGTCCTGAGTTCAATTCCCAGCAACCACATGGTGGCTCAAAACCATCTATAGTAAGATGTGGTGTGAATGCAGGATGTTGTATAAATAATAAATAAATCTTTAAAAAAATTGAAGAAGATTATCAGAAGATGGAAAGATCTTCCATGCTCATGGATTGGTAGGATTAACAGAGTAAAAATGAACTTTCAACCAAAAGCAATCTACAGATCAATACAATCCCCATCAAAATTCCAACTCAATTCTTTATAGACCTGACCTTGAAAGAACAATACTTCATGTGGGAAAACAAAAAACCAGGATAGCTAAAACAATCCTGAGTAATAAAAGAACTTTTGAAGGTATCCTCATCCCCAATCTCAAATTGTACTACAGCACTATAGTAATAAAAACATGACGATATTGGCATAAAAACAGACAGATTGATCAGTGTAACTGCGTTAACACCCATACATAAATCCACACATGAGTGAACACCTGATTTTAGAAAAAGGAAGAGGAAGAAGAGAACGAAGAGGAGGAAAGGGAGGAGAAGGGAAGAAACCCAGAAATATACATTGGGAAAAAAGTCAGCATCTTCAAGAAAAGGTGCTGATCAAACTGCATAACCTCAAGTAGAAGAATCTAATTGATTCATATTTATCATCCTGAACAAAACTCAACTCCAAATGGCTCAAAGATCTCATCATAAATGCAGATTCACTGAATCTGATAGAAAAGAAAAAGATGAATAGCCTTGAACTCATTGGCATAGAAGACTTTCTGAACAGAACACCATTAGAACAGGCACTAAAATCAACAGGGGTCTTTTCTGAAACTGATACTCCAACCAAAGACATTAATGGATATAACCTAGAACCCCTGCTCAGATGTAGTCCATGGCAGCTTAGTATCCAAGTGGGTTCCCTAGTAAAGGGAATAGGGATTGTCTCTGACATGAACTCAGTGGCTGGCCCTTTGACTGCCTCCCCTGATGGGGGAGAAGCCTTGCCAGGCCACAGAGGAGGACAATGAAGCCAGTTCTGATGAGACCTGATAAGCTAGGGTCAGATGGAAGGGGAGGAGGACCTCCCCTATCCGTGGACTTGGAGAGGGATATAGGAGGAGATGAGAGAAGAAGGGTGGGATTGGGAGGGAATATGGAAGGGGCTACAGCTGGGATACAAATCGAATAAACTGTAATTAATATAAAAAATAAAAAATTAAAAAAATCAACAGATAGTAAATGGGATCTCATGAAATTGAAGCTTCTGCATGGTAAAGGATACCATCATTTTGACAAAGTGCCAGCCTACAGAATGGGAAAAGATTTTTGTCAATTACACATCCAATAGAGGGCTAATATTCAAAATGTATAAAAAACATTAAAAACATGGTATCAAGAAAACCAATAACTCAATTAAAAATGGGGTACAGACATAAGCAAGGAATTTTCGAAAGAGGAAACTCAAATGGCTGCGAAACACTTAAGAAATATACAACATCCTTAGTCATTAGGGGAATGCAAATCAAAAACTAGTTTGCGATTTCACCTTACACCATCAGAATGGCCAAGATCAATAAAATAAGTGACAGCTCATGCTGTGAGGATGTCAATTAAGGGGAACACTTCTCTATTGCTTGTGAGAATGCAAACTTCTGCACCATCAATGGAAATCAGCCATCATCAGTGGAGTTTCCTCCTGCACCAGATGGGAAAAAATACAGACACCCACAACCAGATAATGTGCAAAGAATAAGAGCTCTCAGAACACTCAGCTCTGACAGGATATGCCATCAAATCCCTCTTCACAGACCTCAAGGAACCCTGAAGAAGAGGAGGCAGAAAGAATGTAAGAGCCAGAGTCTGTGGACCCAGGAAACAGGTCCCCTAGATAAACAGGATCAATGCGCGTATGATTTCCCAGAGAATGAGGCAGCATGTACAGGCCTTGCACAGGACTTCACCAGACAGGTTCCTAAAGCTAAAGGGAGAAGTGAAAACACATGTTCCCATCCCTAACCCAGAATCAACCTCCAATTGATAACCACTTGCGAATGATAATTTAGTTTTCTTCATGGAAGCCTCACTGGGGAACAAACTATTCTTTTTATTTTTTTTTTCAAGATTTTAGGTTTTATTTTTTCACACTTAACAACAAAGCACATTTGTAGTGTGTGAGAGGTTTCCAAGTCTATTATATCTGTGGAAGATTCAGGTCTGATCAGAACCAAAAAAATTATCTCTCCAAAACTCATGAGAAATTGGCATGACTCATACCAATCCTCATACAGGCTCCACTGATTCCACTGACGGTACAATAGATATACAGTGTGAAATCTCAAACAAATGCAGCTAAGAGAGAGGACAACAGTTAAAATGCCTCTCCTGTCTTTCATCTACACACACACACACACACACACACACACACACACACACACCCAAGGTCCCAGACCTATCCTTGCAAAAAGACATTCATGTCCATTTCCACCCATAAACCAATTTTTAATGGGTAGACTAGCTTATAAAAAGTTACAAATATACTTAATAAAGAATAGTAATTTATAAGACTTTGTGCATACTCTGGGTGAACCAAAGGAGTCGTACCTTCATTCAACTTCCTTGCTGAAACCCCTCATTTTGGCTAACTGTACTTTTTTTTTTTCAATGCAGTTTATTCAGGAACCTTGAACAATCATCTGACCCTGGGTAAAGCCAGCCCACAGCTTAAATAGCCTCTGGGTAGCCAACCCCAACGTGCCATGTGGGCAATGCAGATAGGTCCACATACACGGAAGCAAGCCAGATCCTCAGCCTTAGCCAAATATGGAGTGGTTTGTGACAGAGAGCACTCACCATCGGGAAGGTGGAAGGCAGAAACCAGCTCCATCTTTAAGGCACAGCATTACGCAGCTCTCTACAGTTCCCCCTTTTTGTTTTAGACGCATCAGGCAAGAGTAGGGGTCTGATCTCTGATATTAGAAATAAATTGGGACTTTGTACCGATGTTCATTTAGGTGTCATCCACCCAAAGAGCATCAGACCCGTCCGATACCTTTTTCTCAGAGGCGGGACCTGGGGCATCAACCCGCATGCAATCAGACATGCTCTTCTCTGGGTTGAAAGCGGCTGACCCTGAGTGCAGTGCTTAGCCTCGCATCCTCAGCCTAACATTTTAGCTACCATGATTGGGGAGACTGTCCTGCTTTAATGGCTGTAAAGGCCTGAATGGTCATGGCTGCATTACGCTGTTGTGAGACTCTAATCTTGCATATATACCACAGGCAAACCAAGGAGACCAACACCAGAAGGCCTGCTAACGCTCCCATGCCCGCCCATTCCTTCAGATGATTCATGGCTGCAGCAATCCATGATGATAATCCTGTGGCTAGTCCTGCATCCACTCTGGTAGAATTTACGGTGACAATGGCCACTCTCAGCTGCTCCCTCATAGTATCGAATTCTCCAGTCCAATTACCTAAAATATAGCTAGACAATTGTTTAGACAGATTTGCAGCACAGGAAAAATTCTCATGTTGTATGCTAGTGACTCAAAGTCCAGAATACTTTCATTGACAGCCAAGTTGAGCGATTTGCCATAGGGTATCAATTTGCTCCTGCAAGAGGTCAATCCTCTGATGGAACACCATCAAGCCTCCTTTTAGTTGAGCATTAATTCCTTTTTGTACATCTACAAAAAGGCATGAGCTACATTGGCTAAAAGATTATTCAGGGTCTGAGCAGTCTGCACAGTATGACTCCTGGCTAATGCCGCGGTGGTAGCTCCAACAGCCGCCAATGAGATGGCAGTAACAATGGCAGCTTTAATTCCAAGATCCCTTTTCTGTCTGAAGAGAGTCATAGCGTGAGGGGGCACAGGCACCCAAGTGTAATTGATGAAAAATTTAAAAAAAAAAAAAGGGAAAAATAATTTAAGAACCTTAAATGACTTTCAAACTATTCTTAAGGGTAAGTCATATGCCCAATGGTAGATGGTCAACAGAAAATGAACTCAACAGCATCTTTGAAGGTTACTTGTCTCATAAAAACATGTCAGGGCCTTTTCTTTTCTTTCTTTCTTATACTTTTCTTCTCAGTGACCTTTTAAAATTATTTTATATTATTACTCTCTATATATATCCTAAGGTCCTTTAAATGTTTATTATGGCTTCCAGTTTTGTGTTTTTAATAGGATTCCCAAGTGGGTCTCTGCATATATATCTGTTTCTTGTGCCTGTTCTTGTGCTCTCTTCCTTCTGTTTGCTGTCTTTTGTTTGTTTTGTTCTATTCTGATGTGTTTCCTTTTGTCTTATCTCATTATATTTAAATTTATTATTATCCTTAAAAAGCCTGGTTGTTTTCTAATGAGAGAAAGAAGGGATGTAGCTGGATAGGAGGGGAGTGAGGGGGGGATTGGGAGGACTAAGGAAGGGGAAACCATAATAGGGTTATATTACATGAAAAAAATCTATTTTCAATTAAAAAATTTTTTAAAAAGGAAATCCACTTTAGAAGGTCAGGCCTCTTGCTGCCCCAAGGCCCTCTATCCTCTACCATTCAAGGATTTTCTGGAAATTAAACAGATTCAAAGCTTGCTCTCTTCTGCTTGTCTTCAAGTTCCCACTAAAATTCCACTCTCTCCTTGATGCTTCTCCTGACCTCCCCGCTGGCAAAACTTTTTCCTTTGCCAAATCCTGAGAGCTTATTGATAGGTACCTTGAATTAGCATTGTCTATCCACTCCCCTGATTGGTCTTCTACTCTCAAAGTGCTTCCAGAGTGCTGCAGCTCATGAGAGGCTCCATCTCAGCTATGGTAACCCATGGTCCAGAAAGGAGCTGGAGGAGTATCCTTGGGCATCCTTTGCAATGTTAAATCTCAAAATATCCTCTCTCTGCAGAGATATATCCAAATCTCAACCTATGATCCTGTTCTTTAAAAAAAAAAAACAGTTATTTTATTTTTAATACTGTGTCTATGTGGGGGGAGGGTATGTGCACATGTGTGTTCAGGTGGGCAAAGATTTCAAAATTAGGACTAGGAAGAACAGTAGATCTGGAAAGGTGAGAGTGGAGAGGACTGTAATGCTGCCTGAGGCCACGGTAAACTCCCAGCCCATGTTGCCTCTGAGAGCCTTGTCTGGCTCTGTGGCCATGCAGCAGTAGGGGTCTGTGTTGATGTCCATGGCCAATATTACCACTAAAGGCCATGTGGACATCCCTGGTCTGAACAAGGAAGAGATGCCCTGTTCCCTTCACCCCTCATCATCTTCGATAGGTGGGAGAAGTGGCCCCAAGGTCAAGAGAGAGGGAGAGTTGGCTTCACCCCTCACCAGCTGCAGCACTTGGGAAAGGGGCCAGCACCTTGCCTGGGCAGCACAGTAGAGCTGGCCTCTGGAGGTGTGGTGCAAGTGAGCCAGCCCAAGGGCATGAAACAGTTCTGGAGAGCTCACCTTGGTGGTGAGGGTGTGCAAGATCTGACAGGCTTATCAACTCAGCTACCACCCAGGCCCAGATCCAGGCCTCGGGAGTTGGCCCACCCATCATCTATGCCATCTATGAATTGCTAGAGCATGTGAAGGGGCCAGTCCTACAGATGCAAAGCTGCAGCATCTCCATGACACAGGGCAACAACAAGATATCTGAGAGGAGTCCCGGTGAGGATCCAGTATTGGTAGTTTAGCAGAATCCAGAGGCCTTGAACCAGACCAATGACTCATTGCAATGAACATTTACAAGTAAAGATATGTGGACAAAAGGGAATACTATAGGATACAATTTGACTCATTACAACTTCTACAACAAGATTTTTCTTTTCTTTTTCTCTTTAGAGGGGGAGGTTGAAAGGGCAGAAGATAGATATGAAGGGATATGGAGATGAGTGGGGTTGGTATGAATGATGTGAAATTGACAAAGAATCAATAAAAAGTTAAAATATATGTGTGTGTCTGTGTGCAAACAAATGAGCCAAGTTCATGGCAGCAGTATTTATTCCCAATAACCAAAGTGTGGGGGCTAACTACATCTCCATCAGTGAATGAATTAGTCAAAAAGAAAAAAATGTTACACACATACAGAGATGGTTAACATCAATGGTCAACTTGACAGACCCAGAATCAATCCATCAGTTTCTGGGAAGGTCCTTGGGGAATGTTTTAGGTTGGGTTAATTGAGACGGGAAGTTCCAGTGTCAATGTGAACAATACCATTCCATGTGGCTCCAGACTGCATAAAAAAGGGGGAAAGCGAGCTGAATACCCGCATTTATTGGAAGCTCTCTCCATCCTAACTGTGTTAGTTTGGTTTCCATTGCTATGATAAAATACTGATCAAAGTCAACTTGGGTTAAAAAAAAAGGTTTATTTTTCCACATTACAGTCCAATATGAAAGGAATCCAGGGAAGAAGCTCAAAGCAGGATCTGGAGGTAGGAAATAAAATAGAAAGCATGGAAGAATGCTGCTTACTGGCTTGCTCCCCATGGCTTGCTCAGCTTGTCTTCTTATTCAGCCCATAGTCACCTGCCCAAAGGTGGCACAAGGCACAGCTGCAGTGGGCTGGCTCCTCCTATATCAAGCATTAGTCAAGAAGATGCCCCACAGACTCCCACGGGCCAATCCGATGAAGACAATTCCCCAGTTGAGGTTCTGTCTTCCTAGGTGACTCTAGTTTGTGTCAGATTAACAAAACCAGCCAGCACGTTGCCTAAAGTCACAAAATGTAACTAGTAGCTTCATGCCACTGCCACCATGCCTTCCCTGTGATGATGGGTTGTGCCCTTACACTGTGAGCTAAAATAAACCATTCTCTCCTTAGCTTACTTCCATCAGGGTTTGTCAAAGTAATGAGAAAACCGATATGCATAAAAGGAGGATTGCTCAACCTCAAAAAGAAGGAAATATTGCCAAATTCTTGGATGTATACAAACCTGTAGGACATTTTGTTGAATGAAATAAGATAGTTACAGAAGGCTAAGTACTGCATCATTACACTCATACCAGTTGCCTAATTATCAAGTTCATGTCAAATCAAAAGTAGTATGGTGTATGTCATACTGGGAGGTGCAGAGCACCAAGGGAGTTTCTGTTTAACTGGTACCTCCAAAAGATACACATAGAGGCACACACACACAGAGCTGCTGAACAACACTATCTGTAGCTGGTAAGATGACACCGTCCACTTAAAACTCTATTTTTTTTAGTATTTTTTTATTAATTACCTTTTATTCACTTTGTAACCTAGCTGTAGCCCCCTCCCTCAGACCCTCCCAATCCCACCCTTCCCCCCTCTTCTCCTCCCATGCCCCTCCCCCAGTCCACTGATAGGGGAGGTCCTCCTCCCCTTCCATCTGACCCTAGCCTATCAGGTCTCATCAGGACTGGCTGCATTGTCTTCCTCTGTGAGGGTGAATCTAAAGACAGTGACTAGGTAGCAAGGTGGGACATGGCTGGGTTCACACAGCAGAGGGCAGTACAGCACACATAGCACCTGCTGAAGGATCATGCCCACAGGAGACCTGAGTGGGAGAGAGAGGCAACCGATTTTATTCAGATATATTTAGTTTTTCTTTCATAACCCTGGTTTTGTTGACATCATTTTTCCCTTAAAATTTTCACTAACAATAGAATTGATGTAGTCTTCTTTCAAATATTG
The DNA here is from genome assembly GCF_030254825.1 of Meriones unguiculatus. Classification (NCBI taxonomy): domain Eukaryota; kingdom Metazoa; phylum Chordata; class Mammalia; order Rodentia; family Muridae; genus Meriones; species Meriones unguiculatus. The sequence goes on from NC_083349.1 coordinate 163,049,636, forward strand.
GTAAGAATGGAGGAAGATTAAAGTTAATTAGACAGAGTAGGATACGAAGAATATATGCTCACACATGCCAAACTCTTCTGTTAAAAGGCCTTCAATGTTTACCCTTTGAGAAGTAAAACAGACAACATTCAAGTTCACCTGTTCCTTGTTCTATGAGAAGAGGGTCTGTAGGTGCCACACCACAGGGTAAGACATCTACTGTTCCCCAACAAAAAAAAAATACTTCACATCTCTAAGGTGTCCAAGGATTTATCACATTCCACAGGAGCTGTAGTGCATCTAATCACCCCTGTATCTGCCACTCAGGAAACTCAAAAAGCCTCAGGAATACTGACTTAGTCTAAATTCTTTATAAGAATGCACTTGCAATCAGTCAAAAGCCTCCAGAAAAGAGGTAACATTTTCTTACCACTAAAGACAAAAACAAAAGGTAAAGGAGCACACTCCTCAAGGATGTCTGAGGACTGCTGCACTGATATACAGAGATACTGTCTAAGCAGGACAATGGACATGCAGTGTTCTAAACAGGATGTTTGTAAATGCTTACCCCATGGCAGTAATTCCGCATGGATCTGACTTTCTAGAGCTGATATGTGGTGCAGAAAGGGCTCTCTAGAGATCAGGTGTGGTCATGTGGAGGGCAGGTGGATTACAAAGACCTTGGGTGGGAAGGAACTAACACTGAAGAGACATAAAAAAGCATCTGCCACTCCCACCCCCACCAATGATTTGACCCCTGTAATATGAGCCTCTGGTAACAACAGTAAGCGTTGGATAGGACCTGCTTGCAGCTTTGGTGATGTTGCCATCTCTCAAACATTGTCCTTCCTTTCAATGTCTTTAATGCCTTTTCAGGCTCTATAAATCTTGGGCATGTAATCCTCATAAAATTCAGTTGGAACTCTTATCTCAGTAAGGTTAATAAACTTGGAGTACTTAAAATGATGATGGATTTTCTTTTCTTTATCATTTTTATTCTCTTTTTAAAGAAAAGCATAAATCTACATAAATGCCATTTGAGGGTGACACATTCAAAGCTCAGAAGGTGTGGGGATTCTGAAAATTAAAAAACAAACAAACAAACAAAAAACTGGCAAACATTATCCAACATTTTCAAAACTCTGGAGTTTAATCCAAAATCTTGCATTAATTAATTTTGTTGTTCTTGTCATTGGTTTTGATTTTTTTTTCTAGTAAAGGAGCTGAATATCAATGGCATGAACTAAGTTTATGATACTTCCAGCTTGCCTTACCCCATCTACTTTACAGCAGCTCTGTGGTAACTCTGGAGGCCACTAACCCATAATCTTGGTGGAAATGAAACAGCTTTGCAGTTACCACAGAGATAGAAGAGGGGCAGAGGATCTTCAGAGTTTCTTCCCCTGGGTGATATCAGTGAAAATGGCAGAGTATGGATCTTTGATAATTTTTTTTCATTAAAAAAAAAAGTTAAAAGAGACCTAGCTAATAAAAGCATCAAGAATACATTTTCCAAACGCTGAAAATTAGCTAAAATCTTACAACTAACGCAATAATTCAAAATTTGAATTAGCATATCAATTTAAAGAGAACCACTGACCTTCAATAAAAAGAGCACACTAGTGACTATGCTCATCGCTGTCAGGGAAAACTGACAGGATCATATGAACTGGGAAGAGGTTTACTTTGGCTTTGGTTTAGAGAGTATCGTCCAGCAGGAGCGAGTGGCTGGAGAAGCCCAGCCTACAGCGGTAGAAGCCTGTGGTGTCTAGTCAGCTGAGAGGAGGAAGGGGACCGCAGGACCAGAATCATGCCTGGGCTGTAATCCACAAGGTCTGCCCACATGACTCACCTCATCCACCACCTCCCCAACCAGCTCTCCCTGTGGAATAAGAGTTCAAACATCTTGGTCTATGGGTACACTTCACAATCAACTCTTAACCCATAACAAGAGTCAGAACATCTCAGCTCATCCTTGTCTCACTCCCCTCTGCCCTACGGTAGCTTATAAAATAACAATCTACAGTCATTATAGAAACTAGCACTGGCTTATCATCTTAGAGACTAGAGGTTTTTCAAAGCATGATTTGAAAAAAAAAATGGTTATAAATAGATCTGTCTGGCAGATGAAACAATCAGTACATTTGGAGAAAAAGCCAATTGAGATTATTCAATTTGAAGAACAGAAAAAAAATGAAAGAAAGGAAAATACACAGAGCTTCAGAAACACCACCAAATAAGCCAATATATACCTCAAGGGAAAAGAGACAAAAGGATGGTAAATAATATTTGCCTAAGTAGTGGATAAATACTTCCTAAAATGATAAGACACTAATTAACACATTCAGGAAGCTCAGTGAACACCAAATACAGCAAACACAAAAATCCACATCTGGAAAATTATAATCACTACCTTGAAAGAAACAAGTAAAATGATTCACTATATACAAGGGATCCTTGATAAGACTAACAGTTGACATTTCTTCAGAAGCTGTGGTGTCCAAAAGTCAATGGAAAATTAAGTCTTAGCTTTTAAAGAGCAAGACAGCCAACAAGAGCTTGATCTTCAGAAAACATTCTTTTCAAACTAAAGAGAAATTGAAACACTGCCAGGTGAAAACAAAACTAGGAGACTTGGCTATCAGAAAATCAGCTTCACAGAGGGACTCATTCAAACCGTGAAACCTAAGTTAGAAAATAGAAACGAAGTCTAGCCAAGTTGGTGGCAGACCTGCAATCTCTGTGGAGGTAGAGGCAAGAGGATCAGGAGTTCAAGGACAGCCTGATCTACACAGCAAGTTCAAAGTCAGCCTAGCACACCAGAGACCCTGTCTCAAAAACAAAATAAAATATGAAATAGAAAGAAAGACAACAGCATGGTGATTCAACAGGGTTCTTTAGGGAAGCAGAATGTCTGTGGGTAATATAAGGTAAGATATTACCAAAGGAGTCGGGTCAGGCTATTACATACACCATAGGAAGCTTCCTAATGGCATAGGAAGAGTCTTCATTTAACAACACAGCACTAGAATTATGTGCATAATTTGACTACTGCAAGTGAGAAACTAAACTCTTCATTTTAGCTCTCAGTACGCTAATGCCACAGCCCTAGATTCAACCAGTTGTAGACTGAAAATTTATTACTTTTAATAGTTGTACAATAATGAAATTATTGAAAGTATAGTCTTAAAAACATATATATATATATACCAAACATGTGCAGATTTTTTTCCTTGTCATAATTCCCCCTAACAATACAATATAATAACCGCTTACATAGTATTTATGTTGTGGTGGATAGTATCTAGAGGTTAAAGTATCTGGAAGGCAATTCTTGGATTATGCAAATATTACACTGACTCATATAAGGAATATGAGCATCCATAGATGTTAGTATGTTTGGTGGGTCTGGCACCATCTCCTATGTGCACTAAGTGATAACTACATTTCATTTTAATTTATTTTACTTTCAAGATCCATATATGGTATCCACCTGCTGTCTTGGATAACATAGCATTAGATTTTTCTCTGAGGTGAAGGCTGGTGAAGAAGCCTGAAGGTGGCTCAGAAAAGGGTGTCTACAAAGTGGAGAAGATGAAGGAGATCTTGAAATGTACAAAAAAAAAAAAAAAAAAGTGAGGAGCTATGCCCATTCCTCAGCACTTCCAGCCTGGATGACACAGGGGAACTGCAGAAGGCAATGCTCTTTGCCTCGGAAGTGTACATACCCCTAACCAAGGCCTGGGGAAGCTGAAGATGCATCAGAAGCTGGAGACTTTGCCATACTGAGTGTTTCCCTGCTTCAACAAGACGAGACAACCCACCACCAGCAAGGTACATGAGCTGCCTTTGAAGAACAAGGCATCATGTCTTCTTGGTCCACCTGAACTCAGATGCGTACAGGGAGAGAACTCGTTAGCCTACCTGGATACCAAAAGGACCATGTCAGCTTTTATTCCTGCCCTCCTGCCCTCTCCAGTTTCTCCTCAACCCCAGGAGAGGCAGCCTGGTCTCACCAGTTAGTAATCCAATTAGGAATGCAAAGCTAAAACTAAATGTTAAACAGAGAACCTGTACCCTTTGTTCATCCAAAGAAGAATTACAGGTCTTAACTTCCTGACAATAAGTGAAAAATCAGATGAGTGAATCAAATACATCTGGTCTGACTTCTTTCCCTCCTGTCTCTGCACCTGTCGTTAGTGTGTGGAGGAAGACTATGGCAAAGTTCAAGGGGCAGATTGTCCTTAGTGGTCACAATATACCACACTTTATTCCCCAGAAGCTGTCAGAAATGCCAAGCACTAGATACAACCTGATACAGTAAATAAAGAAAAAGGCACAATTATCTATAATCTCATTTTCACATCTTATCAGAACGCCTGTGCATGGGTCTGAGCCAAGACAAACTGTTTTTATTAATGCCGAATCTGGACGTAAGACATGATAATATATGTTTACTTTGCAAGAGAGCATGGATTTCACACTTTCACTTTGTTGTGCGAATCTGGGTTTACCCATTTCTAACAAAAGCTGGATAAACTCAGGGTCTTCCTAAAATGTCAATGATTATTCTTCACAAAGGAGGCACAAACAAACCTACACTTAAAAAAATAGGCAGACTGATTATCCTGTATGCCTGTGCAATGCTTCAATTTTAGACCTGGAACACTAACATCATCAAACGTGTTGATTCATTAGAACAAGCTTATCAACTCTTTGGAAGTCTTGGAAGGAAATACAGAGTAATTCAAAGAATCAGAACCATCTAGTGTTGCCTAGCGAATCAAAGGGCTGTGAGAAAATAAGCTACAGAAAAGTAAAAAGGTAAATTTTTAAAAAATGTGATTCCAATCTGTGCTTGGCGACTGTCCTCCCTCAGGCCACTAAGGCTTGGTGCCATCAGATGCATTAATGCTGAGACACTGGTCATGGGTGAGGGAGGGGTGGGTGAGTAGATCCGGAGGGAGAACCGCTTATGAGCCTGAAATTCATTCAGCGGATGCATCAGGCATCAGCTGCTGAAAACGCACGGCGATGAACTTCCTTTAGCATTGGCCCAACTGGAGGGGATAAACATGGCAACACGCCGAGTTGCTTCAAAAATGTAGAACTGCATACTGTCAGAATTCCACAGGACTGAACTGTGGTCCTGGGCTAGGGCGGACTTTCCACAAGACTGTCATCAAGCAACGGAGTTTCTGATTGAATGGTCCAGGAGAAACAGACCTCCACGACCATTAATGCCACTCTTCATTGTAAGAAGAGCAGATTTCCTTCTGTTCTGAGAGATGATGATGAATGACCCTCAGGGACTGATGCAGATCGCACTGCAGTCAGAAAGCAGAGCAAGTGTGGAAAAGAACTGAGAAGGCATCGGTACCCAGGAAGTGGCTCTTGAGACAACTACTGACACAGAAGACTCCAGTGCTGGGAATGAAGGACGTAGGCACATACACCCAAAATGTAGGAGATCACGCCCTGGACTTGGGTTTGGAAATCTTGTAAGAGCGGTGGATTACAGAGCCCATGATTAGGATCTAGGACACTGGTGTTGCAAGTCCCCTTATCAGATACTTGTCCCTCCAGAGTCATATAATCTTATGAAAGGTGATTAATCGTTTCCGCATCTCAGTTTTCCCATCTACAAAATGGTAGTAATCACTATGGGAATTAATTCAGAAAAATTTTGTCTGTAACCTTTAAAAATGTGAGATAGCTAACTGATTTTTAACTACATAGAAGATTATTTCTCTCTCATGTTACCATCAATTCAGACCTGGCATGGAGCATTTGCAGCAGGAAGAGCTGCCTTCAGCCATTTACCTGTGCTTTCCTTATGGCCTAACAGTCTCATCAGCAGCTCCAGCCCTCACACAGGCCCCTTCCCGAAACAAAGGAATGCCTTCCCATTCTCTTGGCAACAATGAGTATAACCAAGTGTTTAAAAATTCTCTACTGATTTAAATGATGAAAAGTTAAAATAGTTTCACCCATATTTGCTTGCTAATGAAGATCAATATTTGTCTCAGCTCCTTTTCCATTTGCTGAGGTAAAATACCCCAAAGAGCAATTAAAGGGAGAAAGGCTTTTAACTGAACTTTATGGAAGGGTAAAAAAGGCAAAAAGAAGCAACTGGTCGTCTCATACAGACAATCAGAAACAGGAAAGAATGTTTGCTCCAATCAGCCCCTTTTCTCCAAGTCTGAGAGCCCAGCTTGGGACAGTGTCACCACAGTGGGTGAGTCTCAAATAATGCAGTGAAGGTGATATCCCATGGGCTTTGTCAGAGGCCTGTCTCCGTGGTGACACTAGAGTCTGCTAGTTGGCCCCTACCACCGACCATCACAATATATATTTTTTAAATTTTTATTAGTATTTGCATTGTGTGTGGCGTACACACGTGTGGACATATAGGCACGGATGGAGTTAAGCGCAGTGGGGAGAGCAGAGGTCAACACTGAATGTATTTTCATCTTAGTCGTTGATACAGGATCGTTCACTAAACAGAACACGAAGTTCACTAACTGGCTGGACCGTCTGGCCAAAGAGCCCCAGGACTGTCCTGTCTCCATCTCCTCAGTGCTGGCCACAAGCACATGACTCCCCTGGGGATCTGAAGTCAGGGCTTCATGCTTGCACAGCAGGTACTCCTACCCACTCAGCCAACTTCCCACTCAGTATTTACAGTTTGGTTTTTTAATTGCCCAAGCTCCATGGTGGGTTGATTCATATCTATACGTTCATTTTAGATTCCAAGATCTCAGCCCAGCTTAGCAAAGTGGCCATAGAGTCCTGAATGAGTAAAATTGTTCAGCAACTCAGGAAAGATCTTTGTATATCACAGGGATTAATGTTTTTCAAGGATTTCGCTTTTCCTTTAGTTTATCATGTAGACTTGTTTTATTTACTGAATATATAACTCTTATACAGGATTTAAAACAGCAATGTAGTGTTTTCCTTTGTATTAAGACTAACAAAGTTATATGCACCCAAACTTGTGTGTCTCTGTGTGTCTGTATGTATGTGCATACCTGTGTGTGTCTGTATGTGTGTGTGTATATATGCATATGTGTATCTCTGTGTCTGGAGTGTGTGTGCTTTTGTGTTTGTATGGTGCACTCAGTTTCTGTATATTTCTTAAATATTTTCCATTTTTGGAAGAAAAATTATGACTTTTAAAATCACGTGAACTCAGAGCCTGCCTCCTGGAGCTAGGAGCTCGGAGCCCTTGGCCACCTGGCATGGGACTGGACCTGGGGCTGGTGGCTTTCGGCTATAGGGATTCCTCAACTCCTGGGTGTCCCCAGGGAGCCAGGGAGCCGGGCAGACCTATTCTGACGGGTCTCCCAGCCCTGGAAGCCCAGCTCTGACCCTAAGAGATACCCTGCAATCCGCAATGATGGACAGCCTACCGGCTACAAATTCTCCTGCAGAACTGATGGCCACACTGCCACCTTTTCAGGCCCCCGAGACCCTGTCCAAGACTGCAGAGGGGGAGCCAAGCACCACCCTCCAGATGGACAGTGACTCAGCCAAGGGCAGAGAGAAGGAGAAGTAGTTCTTCCCATCCAGCTGACTATACTTTGGGAACATCTGCTCCGAAGCCATGAGTTGAGTGACATTTGCCTTCCAGGACACAGCACCCAATACTGGAGTCACAGACTCCAGGGACAAAGCACTCACAACCTGCCAAAAAAGTGGGACATGCCTTAGTTAGGAGGGGCAGATGTGAAGGGAGGACACAGGCTGGTCCACTTCGTCTTCTCCCTAGCTGCTGGGTGACGGCCCCAGTATAGCTATTGTGGTCTTCCTGGGGGCTGGATGTCACCGAAGGCATCAGGCCAGGAGGGATATGAGTCTGAGAATGTTACCTCCTTTATCTGCTCTGAACCCAACCATTCCCCCAACAGCCTCAAACCTACACTCTTTTACCCAGATTAAATATTATGAAAGTTAAAAAAGAAAACAAACAAACAAAAAACATGAACTCCAAATGTGAACTAGAAGACATTGTATTTTATTCTATATAGTTGGTAACAGTTGCTTAAAAGAATTCATGGAATTTTTTACCCTTTCTCAATCAATTTATTTATTTTACTAGAAATGTGTCATTTTATCTCAACTTGGACACACTTCTGAATGTCCTATTGTCTTCACCAGGTCCATCTGTCTCTCTGCATTAGTACTGTACTGCTGTAAGCAATGTTTTGACAGTGGAATTAGTAATTCCTTTCTCATTACACATCTTTAAAAAATTCTCAGTTGGGGAAGGCGGGATGGCTCAGCTAATAAAGGCATTTACTGCCAGTCCTGAAGACCTGGGTTTGAGCCCTAGGACTCACATGAAGTAAAGAAAAAACCAACACCCACGATCGCCTCTGACACCCACCCCATAAAAACCCTTAATTCATCATTATTCTCCAATTTTACCATTTCAAGACTGACTGAGAGTCAAATAATTTCTTAAGAATCCCATTATGGTTTTATTTATGTATTCACTTTACATCCTGATCAACGTGCCCTCCCTCCTCACCTCCTAGTGCTACCCTCCCTTTATCTTTCCCCACCCCCTCTTCCCTACTCCTCAGAAAAGGGAGCCCTCCTCTATCAACCCACTAGAGCACATCATGTTGCATCAGGACAACCCTGTGGCCTGGTGAGGCAGCCCCACCAGGGGGAAGTGATCAAAAAGCAGGCAACAGAGTCCATGTCAGAGATAGCCCCTTCACCTCACCCCTTCACGGATCCCCTTACTAGGGAACCCACATGAAAACCAAGTTGCCCATCAGCTACATCTGTATGGGGGGCTTAGGTCCAGTCCATGTATGGTCCTTGGTTGGTGCTTCAGTCTCCACAAGCCCCCTGGGCCCTGGTTAGTTGGCTCAGTGGGTCTTCTTGTGGAACTTCTTTCCCCACTATATCTTAATATTTTTACAATTTTTGTTGCATTTCTTAAATCCAGTTCTCATTATTGATATTTTCTTTAAAGTGTTTTTGGTTTTGAATTTACTGTGATTACATTTGTGGAGTTTGCCAATGTAATTGGCCCTTTCCAAAGAATTATTTGTATTTACTGTCTCCACTTCTCTAATTATTTCTGCTTGGAAAGAAATTCCCTTATTGACCCTTAGTAGACAGGAATATGAGGGGATGTAAAGAAACATGGGTATGGGGTGGGAGGCAGAAGATGCATGGCTGTGGGGGCTGGAGACAAGGGTATGGGAGGGTTGAAGGGACATGGATATGGGAAGAGGAACAAGCCGTGGAAAGTGCAGTGAAATCTCCCACACTGTTTCTTTGGTAACACTTTTTTATTTGTTTGTTTTGAAAGGCAATATTCATACTGCGATTTTAAAACTCTGCAACTATGAATTTTTGGGTTTTTTTGATACTATAATTTAATTACAACAATATTTCTTCCATTTCTGATCTCCAAACCCTCTTCTCTGTCCTTCACTCTCTTTTTTACCAATTGCTATTACTTGCATATATATATATATATATATTTGTATATACATTATGGATGTACTAAATTATGTTTGGGAATATATAATCAAGTATAATTGTTAACATTTTTACTTAGCCCTTTTAGGAGTTTCCTTTTAATGTTTAACGTTTGAAACTTCAATTTGTAAACGCTGCTCATAGAATTTCTAATCTTTGATATGAGTCTCGTGAGGTTCAGTGTGTGTTTATGTGTGTTAATAAACAATTAGGTTTTTAAAAAATATTCCTTTGACACAAAAGATTCTTTTTCTAATCTCAAATTTTTCCAACAGGTTTATTAAGCAAAGATCAGTAATCATGCTACACAGGTTCTCCGTGTCCTTCTTTTTGTCATCTGGCTCTGTTGACACTTGAGCAGAATGCACTGACATCGCACTGTGATGAACACTTCATTCTTCCCAGGTATCCCTTGGTAAAGTCCTAAAAATGACTCCACGTGTTGTCTTGTCACCACACAGCTGGCAGTCACAGCCACACTGTGATGACGGCACTTGCCCAACAGACGGGTCTCCAAGTTCCACCTCAGCATTCACAACAATGTGACATCATTTCTAATGTTGTATGAATTACGTCCTTGGTTGACCCAATTTCCCCCTGAGAGTTCTAGGATTAGCAATTCCTAATCGCCAACACTATTTTTGCATATATATTCATTATTTCAGACATTCTGTGTCATTTAAAATATATCATAAGCGAAGTTCATACTATTTCTAACTAAATATAACTATGTTCATGTTTCATAGTAGGAATTTTGAGATTATCGGTATCAGTGAATTTTACATTGTTCATCTTGGTGTGCTGGGTTTTGCTGTACATATACAGCATGCAGACTTTTCTGAGTCTTTTAAGTCACCTTACTGTTTGCAGCTAGGCATGGCTGCCTACAAATGTATCGATTACATATCCTCGCTCAGCTTCAGAGACATATTTAGGAAAACTAATTCCACCTGAAATGCCAATACTTCACAAGAGTGACAGAGCCATTGCTGGTGTTAAACCAACATTATGTGAAAAAAAATTTTTAGAGTATAATTTTTGAAAATACATAAGAAACATTCTCTTTGAGACTTGGCTTTGTAGGGAAGAGATGGACTGGGAAGGCAGAGCTGGCTTCATGCAGGAATCTGAACTGGATTCCCAAGTTCTGGCTATGTAAACTGGTCCCTTGGCAGCTTTGTCACATTTCCTCTACTAGTCTCTACAAACCACCATTGCTTGGGTCTTGGGCCCACTGTGTGCCAGGAGACTTGGAGTTGATGGTTTGAAGAAGGAAACAAAAGTCCACTCAAAAAGCTATAGAAATGGCAGGCGGTCTCCCGGAGCCTTCCCACTGTTTCTTGAATTTGCCTCATGTCCCGTTGGCATGGATTGCCTGGCATGTTACCATGGCAGAGCTGGCAAGAGAGTGCACTCTGCCACTGTGTCCTCATGCCTCTCCTCATCTTGGCCTCTTTTGGGTCCTCACTATTCTCAGTGAATGTGCCTGCCATTAGGCGGTAGGAGCAGAGCCTGGACAGAGAGGATGCTACATGATGCTGTAGAATGAAGGTGACCAGCTAGGCCCAAAAGTGGGAAATGGCCTTCTGCTGGAGAAAACAGCCTGCAAAGCTGATCTGGAAAGACCCGAGGAAGTTCCAGGACTGGGCAAAAAATGGAAAGTCCTTGAACTGTCTGATAACATGTTACACCAAAATCTATTATTCAAAACGTTTAGCTACCATAATGCACCAAACTGGTTAATTTGTCCAAAAGGGAAATAAAATATGATGGGTAGGGCAATTTGTTCTATATCCATCGGACGGAACTCACTTGTTTTGCTATAGTCAGATAATTATTTGTATTATTATTAAGATTTTCTTCAATTTGCCTTCTACTCTTGTGGTTGTGAAATAGCTTAATCAATAAAAAGCCAATCAAAAGATACACATTTTGGACAATACCCAGCATGACAGTGAGAGCACACTCAATAACCTCTTCTGCCCGATTGCAAGCTTTGAAGAAATTTTCCGAACATTTTTTCAGATTTGTGAAAAAAAATAATAATTTTAATGTCAGTTTCCAACAAAGTAATTAATTATATTCAGTTGATCAAATACCCGTGAGTATATTCCAAGACTTTTCAAATATGTACCTTGACTTCCTTGTTGTAGAATCGGGTCTGGCCTGTATTATTTTAATCATCTGTCCTGTGTGTCCCAGGAAGGTCATTTGGGTTTACTGGAGCTATCAAGGGTAACACATTCAGCAAATTCTTAAGCTCTTGTCATCTCCCCTGCAGCCTTTTGTGGCCCTTTTAACAGTCTGCTGGGCCGCGTAGGAAGAAACAAGGTTGCGCTGGGCAGCGTTGGACAGCACAGCTCTTTGTCTCTTGTTGTCAGCCAGCCCTGTCACTACATTGTTCTTTTGGCGGGTGCCTTTGATGGACTATCTACTCCCCTGTCTCAACACTCCCAGCAGCAGTTGGAGAAATAACAGCCGCCGCCGCTCACTCTGGTAGAGAATGACCCTTTAGCCTGCACATTCAATGAGAACACCATGCGGGGAAAGCCCGGAGATGTAGCACGCTCTCTGCCTGTCTCAGACAGCTAGCCAAATGCTGCGAGACGTGATGCCGCACACAGGAATCGAGTATTTGCTTTGCTGTTGCTGCGATAACACTGCGAGAAAGAGCTACTTAGAGAAGAAAGGGTTTATTTCATCTTACGGGTCCATCATCCGGGGAAGTTGAGGAATGAATTCTAGACAGGAAACTGAAGAGGAAATTACTGAGGAACACTGCATGCTGCTCCCCTAGTGTTTTGTTGTTATTGTTGTTTGTTTGTTGTTGTTTTTTAACTAAAAGATCATTACTGATGCATGGTTGAATCACCAATAGAATTCTTAAGGTTCTGAACGTCTTTGTTGTTTGTTTATTTTGCATCTATATTTACTGACTATCTGCTATATACTAGGCAAAAGGAACAGAGTTATTGTTCACTCTTTGACCCGTGCCTGAATCCTTACTCCAAAAAGTCCATTCCGCTGAGTGGCCTCCACGATTCTTTGGCAGGTACAGTGCTCCTATGTGTGCTGTCACTCGGAGCAGCAGTTCTCAACCTGTGGGTCACAACTCCTTCGGCAAGCCGCTACCTCCAAATATACTTGCATTATGATTCCTAACAGTGACAAAAATCACGGTTATGGAGCAGCAACAAAAATAATTTTATAGTTGGGGGTCACAGGCAACTATATATTGGAGGAGCTGTATTAAAGGGTCAGAGCATTGGGAAGCTTGAGAACCACTGACTTAAAGCATAATGGGGTAAGCCATGAAACCCCCCCAAATACTGCCTGAAGGAGGAGAGGAACGGCCGTTGCTTCCATCCCAGTTTGACAAAGGAATGACTAGTGGAGTGTAATTCTTCCTTTCGGTGGCAGTGCATGCGAATGATACTTGACTGCCGACCATCCATTTTTATAAAATTCCAGAGCACTGGGACACGAAGCACCACACACTAAGACACCAGTGAACACAGAACAGCTTTTCTTGCTTATGTTACCTGAATGCAAAGCACCAGTTAGAAAGGATTTGTGAGTAACAACTGTAGACAAAAAATGCTAGTGTCTTGAAAGTGTTTCTGAAAGCGAAGTTTACCAGTATTTCAGACAAACCCACAGTTGTTCCGAAGAATAAGTTCCACACATGTTAAACATTAAACAATTTTCTACACATTCAAATACTTTTCCTATGATTTTGGTGACCGTTGGTCTTTTGAATTTTGCATCTCCCAGAGAGGGAATCAGCTGACCATGTTGCCATCCTGATGACCTGAGGTGCTTCTCTATCCCATAAGATGGCAGCTGGTCTCTCGATTCATTCCAAGCCTCTTGATCTGGAGCTGCCATCTTGGGCAAAGGTTTTGAACTTTGAATACTAATGTTCTGTAGCATAGTAGCTTTCCTCCCTTTTTTATTACTTGTTTTATTTTTCACAATTGTAATATAATTACATTATTTCACTTTTCCTTTCCTCCCACTAAAGCCTCCCATATACCCTTCCTTCTACTCTGAAATTAATAGCTCTTTTTCATTAATTGTTGTTTCATGGATATACATACTCATATATATGTATATGCATCTATATCCCTGAAATACAGCCTTATCAGCCTATGTAATGTTGCTTGTATGTCTGCTTTTAGGTATGACCATTTAGTGTTGGATAATCAATTGGTGTCCTGCCTCTTTCCCTCCTGCCCAGGATCACCACTGCTCGCTGTGGTTTCAGCCCTACCACATCAATCAGCAATTACGAAAAGTCCGTACAAACTCCCCCAAAGGCTAAACTGATGGAGGCAACTCTTCAGTTGAGGCCCCATTTTCCTCCATCTGTCACAACCAAGTTTGCCATCATAGCTAGCCAGAGAGCACCAAAAGGGGAATTGAGCCTCACTCTACCCTGGTAAATCTGACATCTCAGATGATGATTATTGAACATCATTACAAGTAGTTTATTTATTTATTTATTTATTTATTTATTTATTTAGTGCTGGGGCTCATACTAAGGATCTTATACCTTATAGCCAAGCTCTCTAAAGGTACATCCAGAAACAAGTTAATTACTTCTTAGCATCTTTATGTAATTTCTATAACCCGTGAAATCTGTTCATTTCAGTCATAGTTGCTTTCATAAAACTAGTTTTAGTCAGCACGTAGAGTTGTGCAGGCATCACCTCAATCCAGTTTTAGAACATGTCAACCCCCCTAAAAGCACCCCCTCAAGAACATGTCCAGGAAGTCCTCATTCTTACCTCAATTTCTTGCAACTGCTGACCTACTTTTAGTTTCTGTAGATTTATCTTTTCTGGACCACTTGATATAACTTTCCTTAGCATGGTAGTTTGGACCTTCATCCATGTTGTAACATGTATTAGCATGCACGTCTTCCTTTTGCTGCATGTTTGGACTATTTTAATTTTAACCTATTATGAATGATATCTGGGGTACATTAATATATAAATTTTTGTGTTGACCTAATTTCATTTATCTTGGGTAGATATGCTATCTGTTGAGAACATAGTGCCAGTCTAAATTTTACAGAAACTGCCAAATGCTTTTCGTACGTAGTTTTACCATGTGCCATTTCCACAAACAACGCAACACTTATTTTTATCTATTTGATAACACTGATCCTGGAGAGAGTAAATAATATCTCATTGTAGTCTTCAATTGAATGTTCTTAATGACTGATGATGCCAGACATACTTTCATTACTAATAACTTCTTGGGCAAAATATTAATTCAAATCTTAAATTAGGACATCTTTCTCTTTCCTCACTAATGCCTTGTAAGAGTTGTTGGCATGTTTCAGTTAAGTTCCAAATTAAAAATATGTTTTGAAAATATTTTCTTCCGCTGAGTTTGTCTTTCCATTTTACTGAAGGACAAGTCATATAATGTAAATAACTTTTGTTTCACATGCCATGTGGGAAAGTTTTAATATTTACTCTCAACATTGTATGACTGAAATGAGCTATACATATGTAAAGCACTCGCACAAAGTTGGAAATTAGACTTACTGAAGAATCAGGACATGAGAAAGTGTAGGAAAAGTACATTCTTTAGTCAGGGAAGAAGAAAATAAAACAGCTATAAACTAAAGCCCCACGGTGTAAATAAAACATGGAGAAACAAAGGAAGAACCAAAAATCTAGGCCTGGGAAGGTGGCCCAGAGGCAAGAGTGAGCCCAACTGTGGGGAAACAGAGGAAACCAGCATCCTCCAGTCGAAGGCAGAATTATCCTCATGTGCATGCTTCATTCTAAGCCAAACATCTAAGCACACAGCGGAGAGAGCATGTAGCAACAGGCATTTTGTTATATAACGTGGAGAAATCAAAGAGATAGTAAAAAGATTATAGCCGATGTACCATGCCACCAATAAGGAAGAAAACTGCAAGTATGTTTAGTGTGTGGGTATGGGGGTGTGCGCATGTGTGGCATGTTCATGTATGTGAGTACACATGTATGTGCATGTGTATCTGTTTGTGTAGGCCAGAGTTCAACCTTGAGTGTCATTCTTCAGATATCCATCTTGTTTCCTCAGACAGAGCGAAGGGGACCCAGGGCTCATGGATTAGGCTTGGGTGGCTGACCAGCAAGTCCTAGGATTCCTTCTGTCCCCACCTCCCTGGTGATGGGGTTACAGATGGGTGACACCAAACCTGGTTTCCCACATGAATTCTGGGGCTTGAATTCAGGCCTCCTGCTTGCCTTGCTAACAGAGCTATCTTCCCAGCCTGAAAACTGCAAACGTATTAGAGGTGGGAATGCTTGACAAGAATGGGGGTGGGGGAACATGGAACTCAAACATAAGCAGTGTCTGGATGCTGGAGTGTTGAGCTTGACTAAGCCAGCTGTGGAGTACTGGAACATGTGTGGGAGATATTCTAAAGTCTTTTTAAAATGCTCTTAAATTTTAATTATATGTGTATATGTATACACAGTATATGACGTGTATGTATATGTTGATGTATATTATATGTGTATGGATCGGTATGTGAACATTAGTACAGCTAACCCTAGAATCCAGAAGAGGCCGTTAGATACCCTGAAACTGGACTTACAGGTAGCCATAGGCTGCCCCATGTGGACGCTGTGAAGCCAGCTCCAGTCCTCAAGAGCATGTGTTCTTAACAATTCAGCCATCTCTGCAAGCCCCGTTACAATCTCTTATAAACTGTAACCAGTTTTAACCTAAGGCCATTTTGTCAGGGAATCATCATCAAAACAGATTCAAGAGCCAATACCCCTAAATGAGGAAAACCACTGGCTGCCATGGAAAGAAGGAAAGCCCCAACGGTCAGAAAACATTAGCAGCTAACATTTGAGCTTCAACAAAGGAGGAGTTAGGTGGGGTTTTGCATAAACTAGCTCATACAAGTTTTGCTATTCCCAGTTAAGCAGGCTGTATACAAAAGAGGAAAGCACCAAGACTCAAAGGTTGATCTGGATGAGGTCTTGCTCTAAATTGCTGCAGTGTGCTGGAGTCAATCCCAGCCTGGATCATCCAAATGGCAGGAACCACAGCCTCTCCCCTCAAGACCAGCACATGGCCTGGCAGAGACATAGGTAACGGTGGTGTGGCAAGCAGGCGTGGCAGGACCAAAGTCTTAGCAATACAGAATGGAAATAGAATGGAATAATAGCTGGCTAAGAAAAAGTAAGAGTTCCAAAGTCTCAAAGTCAAGTTCCTTGAAACATGGGTCCTAGCTATTCTCTCTGGAGTAAGAGCTTCATCTCACATTTCCTTATGCTGTTATTTGATGACTTCATCCCCTAACTGGTCCTCAGGACTGATGCATGGCCTCGTGTCCACAGCATGAAAGACCTCAGCAAACCAGCATCACACTGTGGCTACACAGCTTAGGGCAGCTGGAAGCTGCACCTTCAACCCTTCAGGTTGGGGGTTGAGCTCTCTAGCCTTAGTGTCACCCGCTATAAAATATAAATACTAATCATTTTCATTCCAGAAGTCCAAATAGGGCACAAGCCCAGAGACTGGCATTTAGAAGTGGTTAAGAATCCTTGCTTGGGTGCTTGCTCTGATGTCCATAGCAAATATAAATGGCTCATTCCAAAAGTGTCACAACACCCCTGCATGGTATGATGCCAAGCTGATTTGTACCAGGGCTGGTTCTCACCCTTCTTATCCTGGCCTAACTCTTTGAAGATAAGACACCCTCAATTCCCATCCTTCATCGTGCATTCTCTACCCTTTCCCCACCCTCCTTTCAGCTAGTAGACCAAGAAAAAAAAAAGTTCTGGCATCTCACCAAACTTAGCAGGAAGTTGTGAATGAGGACTGCACAGGACACCTGGCTTTCAAATGAGACAGATCCTGAATTAATTCTGAAGGATGGGCAATGTCCTCAGAGAGCCTGGAGACTACCAAATCGCTATCTTGCACTGATAGACAAACAATAGCCTGTTCTGTTGAAGGTCTGGGTGGTACTATCAGTAATGGAATGACTGAGATCAATTTTTGGGATCAATTGAGATCAATCCCATGGCATCTGGTGCTGCACATGGGACTTAGATCCCTACATGGGTTTGAAGAATGCCATAGAAATTCAAACCAAGGGGCTGAGTTATTAAGCTATCATAATTAGGATTCTATAAAACACAAAAAGGGCATTAAATAAAAAAGATCCTGGCTCCAGAGACTACAGGATATGATATGTGTACTTTGTCCCTTCGCTAAGCTCAAGAAATGCCATTCTGGATATTACCATATCTTCCACACGGGGAAGTCTTGCTCCATGGGTGCATCTGAACACTTGCCTTGATTGTGGGTGGAGCTCGCAGTGACCGTTCCCACACCTGATATTTTTCATAATGAATATTTTAAAAGGCAATATCAACAAGGTCACCATACAGCCTGTGACAGCACACCTGCTATGACAGCACTTGACCACCTAAGCAGAGCTCTGGGTATTTACTACCAGGAAGCAGGTCCATGCTTCGACACTTTTGGCCAGCCAAGACCCTGATGCCTCCGGGAAACCCTGAAACCTTTCAATTAGCCTAATAATATTTCAGAGCTCTTATGCCCATTGGGCCTTGTATAGAAGACAGGGATGAGTTGGTTGCCATTGTCTCTGCAGTAATTACTTAAAAGTTAAGTGCTCTGTCTTTTAATTCTGTAGTAAGTTATGATCCTCATTTCATAATAAAAGCATTGGAGACTCGGGGTAGCAAAAGTAGGACAGTTTATTTCCCAAACTTGTAAAGTGGAGCATCACTGTGAAAAGACAAAGAGGTGGCTGATATGCTGATCTGAAAGAAAACAGTGTTTTTTAAACTATCTCCAGCCTTATTTCCTTGATTCCTGGGCTGGCTGGATCTTCAGGAAGGTACAATTATGCCAGGGTCTACTCTTGTCCCCTCCCAGGATTCCCCATTGTACTGGTTCAGTATTCTCTGTCTCTTGCAAGCAAAATCAAAGTTCAGAGGGCTAAAATGGTCTCCTCAAGACCTCAGGTTGAATAGGTGGCCTAGCCAGGATTTGAATGCCATGCAAATACAGAGCACGGATGATGTTTACTCTCTGCTTTCTCTCAGCCTGGAGTTGCTTTGGTCTATATACTGTTTGCATGATACAACCAAGAATTCATGTGCTGAAATTATATGGCAACTGTGAGCTAGTCAGAAGTTGGAAGTGGTGCTGGAAAGATGGACCAATAATTAAGAACACTTACTGCTCTTGCAGAGAACCCAGGGTTCAGTTCCCAGCACCTACATGGAGACTCACAAACATCTGTAACTCCAGTTCCAAGGAGTCAGATGCCCTCCTGTGACCTATATGGGCACTACATGAATGTGCACACACACACACACACACACACACACACACACACACACAAATAAATACTTTTTATGTTTAAAAAGTAAGAAAAATTATTCCTACTGTGGTATTTAGAGGTGAGGGCCTTTGAGTGGTGACCAGGATGGCTAGAGTAATGGGGATGGATCCCCACTACTGAATCCTAGTGTCTTTGTAGGACAAGGGAGAGAGATCAGAAAGACACACTAGACATGTGTGTGCTCCCTGTCTCTGGCAATCCCCTCCTGCCTTTCAGGACTCTGCAGTAGGGAAGTCATCATCAGATTCATCCTCTAAATCTTTCTCCTCTAGAATCAGAAACCAAAATAAACATCTTGTCTTGATTATTTCATTATGAAAACAAAAATGAACCCATATAGGACTTAACACAGAGTTTTAGCAATCACTTAAGTATATGGGTAAAATCCTTTGCACCAGAAAGTGATCTTGGCTGTCTGTTTCCCAGTCATTGGTAGTGCAAGGAAAGAATACTGAAAATCATGTTTCCCAAGTTTGAGGACATCCAGCCTGACTCCTCCAAAGCCTGGAGTTTTCATACACTTGTCCTTTTCTCCGCTGAAAAGCAGAGAAATAGCATTGTAGTGTTTTCTGGAAGTTACACAAATCCATGACAGGCAATGTCTTCATGAACAGGATTGTCAGCTGATCTCTGCCAAGTGACCTCAAAAGTTCTCAGGATTCAAAAAAGAAGCTGAAACAGGCCACTCACAGGGTGTCTGTGGACACCAGAAAGCCATGGAGTGGACAGCAATATCACTACACAAAGCGAAATGGGAGACACTGCCCACCCAGAGCATCATGAAACAGATTTTTACTCTGCTAAATAACTGTCTCAGGCATGGTAGACTCCAGCATACAGTCTCAACACTAACACCTCAGAGGGTTATATTCCATCTCTGTGTCCATCTGTTAGTGCCTGGAATGACTATAATGACAAGAGCTTTTCTGTTTAATTTGTTCCTAACTTTTCTGCCACATCCCCAACAACTATTTAATAAACCCTATATAAAAAAGAAGAAGAAGAAGAAGAAGAAGAAGAAGAAGAGGAGGAGGAGGAGGAGGAGGAGGAGGAGGAGGAGGAGGAGGAGGAGGAGGAGGAGGAATCTTACTGCTTTAGGGGTCAAATATAATTCCCCTCAACTTTTAATAAAGACCAGGTCTCTGGGTAGACTGTTAGGGGTATCTATGCTTGGCATGTGTGGGATAGATGCCCTGAACTGGCAAGAAGATTGAAGAACATAGTGGAAGCTGAGACTCAATGACCACAGTCAAATGGAAACCACACAGATGGCATTCAGTTCTGAAGATCTAGGAAGATGCCAGAATGGAGCCACCAGGTGAAACCAGAGCTACAGTCAGGAGACATAGCCTGGGAAGGACAATTGAGTGGGACATCTAAGCCTGGAATAGCACCATGAGCCCCTCTAGTATCCTGACTGAAAGCCAGAAGTCTGTGATAGTCTCATCTTCCAAGTTACGACCTTATTCAAAACCAACTACACCTCACACCCCTGAACACTGGGCCTCCCCATAGGTTATCTGGGTTTTATTCCATGGAAATTGATCCATTTTCATGTTAGCTGCTCATCCCACATCTGTCGAGGTAAGCAGAGAGAAATGAAGCATGGGTGGGTGCTCAACTTGTTTTATTCTTCCTGTTTAGTCAGACATTTCAATCACCAGGTGGTTACCACCCCCATTCAGAGTGAGGCTTTCTTCCTCAGTTACGCATTTCTAGAAACAATCCTACAGATACACCCAGAGGTATGTTTCCATGGTGATTCAAAATCCAGTCAAGTTGCAATGATCATCTCAACCAATAACCGCAGGTAGGACTTCCGTCAACTAGCACACAATCTACTTTGTTCCTCACGATAGTCCTCAGGGATCAAGCAGAAAGATCACTTCCCATTTTACAGAGAGAGAAGCTGAGGCATTGTGAAATTCTCTACTCAGAGTCTCAACGCTAATAATAACAATGGTGAGAGCATCTCTTGGACTGTTGACACCTACACCTTTGTTCTTTCTATTTCCCTTTAGCACAACAAAGACATAGGATTTAGTGGGTTTGGGTTTTTTGAGACAGGTCTCAGTTCAGCTTAGGTTGGACTGGATAGAACCCTCTCAGGAGTCCAGGCTGGACTGTAAATCTTCCTGAGGGACTTTTCAGGGGAACCCATTAAAGACTGCCATGTGGTGGTAGCAACAGGGCCATTATTCCATTATCAGCCTGTCTTCTAATAATCACCCCCCATTCCTTCCAAACTTCCTGGACCCTGTCCTTGTCTGGTTCCCACTGATCTCCACAAGCTGTCTTAGCTAGCATTCTCTAGGACATGTCTGAATGCCCACCCTTCTTGGGTTCCTGAGAAGGGGCACACCTTGGACATTTCCACCTCAGACACATCTTTCGAAGTTAAGAGAAATGGGGAAATAATGAGAAAGGGGAACAAGTGCGGACAGCAGCTGCTCTGTGGTCCTATGTCCCTGGAGAAGATGACTCTGAGAGGGGAGAGGAGGAAGGAGAGAGAGAGAAGAGGGGAGAGAGAGAAGAGGAGAGAGAGAGAGATTATTTTCTGCTTCTACAAACAACCCATCTCCGAAGAGAGACTTCCTTTGCATACACTTTGCAGGGACGACTTAAGTAAGTCTTGACGACTCTCCTTCCCTGGAGACTATACTAAAAGTATTGTTTAGAAATCTAATATATGGTTTATTTACTCAATTTGTGCTGAGCTCCACAGTTCCTTCAGGCCAGCCTCACTCACCCATTACTCTATTAATGCTCCATTACTGAAATTAGTGCTGTAATTGAAGGGGGGAAGGGCAGTGGAAGGGGGCACTCCTTAAAGGCACAGGTCCTGGATAATCATATCAGGAGAAGGGGCATGGAGAACTGGTGTGGGGACACACGAGCATTCCAAATGTTCTGTTCTGGCTCCATGCAGTGTCTTCGCAGCTAGGCAGCAGGGAGGGGACTGAAGGCAAGGCTGTACTGGCCAATCTGAGTGTGGCTCCAGAACCTCTGCAAGCCTTTCACAGCCCACCATGCTGGTGCTACACCCTTTCCAGGCCCAGACTGGCAACCAAAGTAGTCAATGCCAAGGCCCACAGCTTCAGTTCTGCCCTTGTCTTCACAGTATTCCTGGCAGGTGTAGAGGTCAGTGCCATTTGTCTTCAGCTTCCTTGGCTCCCCTCATTATTGCAACGTGCCAGGGGGCTGTCACTTCTCTTTGGCTTGTCTTAGTCCGGTCAACTCTCATGCACAGTCCCTGTACCTTCAGCCATCCTACAGCCCCTCCCCTGTCTCCATCTCCATGCTTTCCTCACTTCTTGCATCTCTTCCGTGAAGTGAAAATGTGCTAGTGCTCCTGAGTTCCCAGCACACAGCTTCCTCTTATAAACTGAATATATCTTTTATGAGCTTGGTCAGCACTCATGCTCTAACCCACAATGCCCACTGCATTCTTGGTTCTTAGGCATCTGAGTTGTATCATCTCTTGCCTGCTGGACTGACTGTCTTAAAGGTCTCCAGACATCGACTTCTCAAGTCTTACTCTTTACCAGACATCACACTGGCATTGGAAATTGCCAAGTATCCTGTTTCTAGAGTGAGTATCTCCTCCCTGTCTCTACAAAATACAATCTTCACGTTCTTTATTCATCTTCTTCTTCTTTTACAGAACATTTTCTTTCTATTGTTGTAATTTTAACATTGTTTTAAAGCCACAAAAACTTTGGAGAACACAATACAATACACAAACATATACACACAATCCATTCACAGCTGCTGTGAAATCTAAGTTCCGGTAACAAACTGTGCTCTCTTCTTTGAGGATTTCAGAGGTTCCTACTCTTAAAATCATATGTATTGGAGCAACTCCCACATCCAAGCCTCCAGCATGGGCTTTTTTGGCAATTCTGTAGCTGTATTTTCAGCTCTCTAAGGAACATGTCATGAGCACATCAAAGATGCCTTCTTCACCTATCTACCTCTCTTTACGAGCTGGCAACCTCAGACTTGGTATTTCTTAATGTATGTCTCACCTTGGAGCCAATTTTGTTCAGCACAGGATAATTAAAGAATGTTTCAAAGTGTAAAAAAGCCCACATCACCCTTGCCTAATTTCCCAATGTTTGATACCCCATGAGAGCCCAGAGTTGATGTGATGGCCTCCACAAAAAAAAAAAAAAAAAAAGTGGAGAAAGCTGACTTTATTCAACACCACTTTTCTTCCATGTGCAGCTTAAATAGGACTCACACTGACCTCCCTCCCCAAGAAGCCTGGATTATTTTAAGGGTGTGCAGGTGAAATACTCTTAGCATCTCGATTACCTTTACCCTCCAGTCCTGCTGAAGCCAGGACTAGAGGTGCTAAAATCTGGCTGAAAAGCCTGGTCCCAGGACACTTCCAGACAAATCAAAGTTAGAAGGATGAGAAATCCCTCCAGGTTGTTCTCATGAGGCTGAAGGGCAGATTAAGGCTACTGGAGAATCAACTGCCCTTCAGAAAACCTTCTAGGTCTGGGGACAACTGTGGTCACATCTGCCTGGGCCAAAAAGAAAGAAGGTCCTGCTAAGGATTTTCTAGACACAGCCCTTCTAAGTGATCTTAGCTGTGAACCAGAGGGAGCACACTCCAAGGATGGTGGAAGGCTGTGATAAGAAAGGACTAAATGAGATTGCACTGAAGTGCTACATACAATGAGAACTGCAAGATGAATCACTGGTGCAGTGGGGACTCCAGTGACTGCCCTCTGACTACCCATGACATGATCAAATGTCTTTCATACTCTAACCCTGGAAATCAAGACAGTATAATCAGTCCAGTACAAATACAGTCTAAAGGCTTTATCTTAGTTGATTTATTTTACAGTATGTAAAACATAAGCTTTAGAGTTTCACAAATCCCTCTGTTGATGGGGCAGACTATTCAACTGATGTGACAGTGAGTTTGAAATGACCTTGAAGTTTCTCTGTAGTCAAAGGGCTAGTTAACTGCCAGGAACTGTTAGGGCTAGTTAACTGTTACAAATCTTTCTATTCCTTATCTTGACTAGTGCTCCGCTTAAATAACTGAACAGAGCATAGCTCATTAAAGTAGCATGAATTTCAGCCCTAAAAATAATATTTAATCCAGTGTTCCCCTGTAACACATGAGGACACCAGGGCCCAAAGCCTAATTAAGAAACTTACAAAACCTTACAAAACTTTTAGAATGAAAGCCCAGGTTTCCTGACTCCCAGATCCATGGACTTTCTTGATCATGTTCTCTTCGTAGAGGGGCTAAGGATCTAAATTATTCAGGTAAAATGTCTTGGACATTTTCTCCAAAGCCATGTCCTCCTAACAGAAGTCAATGGTGATCTGACATCATATGAGGTGATCCTTCAAAATTGTTTTTTATAGCAACCTCTTCCCATGTGCTCTGGTGGATAAAAGAAGCTGTGGAAGTTTTAAAGGCACGCACTGTAGCCAGATCTAAACACATGACCAAGAGTCTTGAAGGCCTTTCACAAGTTTGCAGTATGTGTTATAGAGAGGTCAGACATGTTCATGGTTAAGCAATGGTCTCTGCCTGGGAAAGATGTGCTCTGTAGCTTGAAGATAATTGGCAACAGCTCATTCTATTCTAAGAGGAAGCAGAACAAAGTAATTTTCTCTCTTTCTCTCCCTCTCTTTCCCTCTCTCTCTTGCTATCTGTCTCTCTAAAAGATGTTTGGAATGGTATTTTTTCTGGTGAACCAGTGCAAGCATTGTAGGTAGTATGAACACTAAATGCAAAGAAAATAAAAGCAGTATGTAAGGACGAGCTTCTCAGATTCCTCAGCTGTTCCGTTGTTGTCACATAAATCTGGAGCTTCACTGGAAGATGTCAGAGCTGACATCAGCCTCCATGTGAGGTCCTGAGGTTCCATGTCCATGTAGTAAAGACTGGCCACTTTACTGCCCATCCTCACTGCCCACCACACCAATGTCAACCCATGAACATAGAAGATGGTGAAAGAAGTAATCTCAATCCAGTCATGAAATGGATCTTGCGTTGTGGCTCCACACATCCATACAATGAAACTAAGCACCTGCTTCTACAAAGGTTTCAGAAATTAAGATATGAATGCCACTATGGAACTGCAGACCTGTCGATTCTGGAGACCCATGTGGACTGAAGACTGGACTACAGAAGGACCAGAATAAGTCCTCTAGGAGGAAAGCAGAACCTTTGGGCAAATCAAAGAGCTCTTTTGAAAGAAGTAAGGAGGGCCAAAAATTGCTTTCATGTTTACTCTTTTTGTTGCCCTAAAATCACAGTTCTTGAAAACCACGAGACAAACTAAGAAATTTGACAAAAAATAAAAAATAAAAAAATATATATGTGTGAGTGTGTGTGTGTGTGTGTGTGTGTACCCCTGAAAATCTTACTGGAATGAAACATATGAGTTTTAGATTTAATCAAACAGTTAAATACATATATTGGAACAATAATATTTTAACAATTGGATTTTTAATAATTGGCATAACAAAACTTTTATTTTTAATCTGCTTTTTGGTTACTGAATTAGTCCCTTTGTTAGGAATTTTGTAGCAATGCTAACAAACTCTACATATCTTAGCCCTGGTTTTTCTATTACAGATCATGTATACCGTTCTGTGAAAAATAATTTGCTAATGTTTCTGTGTTTAAGATTTCATCATGAAGTAGAAGTGTCTCTAGTTTACTACATACTCTCAGGGCTTGCAATTTGTCATTCGTCATCATTTTTATGTTTTGAGTATTTTCTTCCATGTTTGTGAGGGATTTGCTTCAACTTCACCTCCTTGTTACTGGGACAATTCCCTGTGGTGTCCGCTATTTTCTTTTTCATCCTCAACTGGATTAAACTCTTCCTCTGTATCTAGAACCACCTTGCTTTTTTTTTTTTCCCGAAATAGGCACTTTTACTCAATGACTTCATCATGGATTGCTCTGACTTTGAAGCTTCCTGTTTCTATTTCATAAAAGGCATACTCACTCTTTTATGTTGCATACAAGAAAGCTTCCTCTTAGATTCTTTCTCTCATTAAGTAATGGCTTAGGAGACATGAATCGACAAGTAAAGTCTTCTTTCTCCAGAATTTGCATTATCCTCTTTTGGGCCATTTTAATCTATTTTGTCAGCCCTGAGGAAAAGAGATCCCCATTTAACCCTGGACTTTCTAGAAGCGCTCATTGTGACACTTCTGGAGTGAGTGCTACCATTCTAAGATTAGGAGCTGACAATCAGTCACTCATGTCAATCAATACCTGCCCTCTGTCTTGATTTTGATGCTGTTAGGCTTGAGGTTTGGAGGCAGTTCCCTTTCCCCACTATCAGGCTATCCTAAGATGGGGGGAGGGGGCTTAGAGCATAAAGGATTACACCCTTCATCCAAAACTCCTCCTGCATCTGAGGCTTAACTCTGCATACAAAACAAGGCCAGATAAAACAGCTGGCTCCATTCCCTCTGCACTGCTGGAAATGTGGCCTAGACACAGGGCAAGTGAAGATGGTCTGAAGGAA
Source organism: Meriones unguiculatus (assembly GCF_030254825.1). NCBI lineage: Eukaryota > Metazoa > Chordata > Mammalia > Rodentia > Muridae > Meriones > Meriones unguiculatus. The sequence continues at coordinate 163,076,042 of NC_083349.1, forward strand.
GGTATGTGGCAGGCATGGGGCAGGGGACAACCTGGAGACAAAGGAGGCTCCAGAAGGTCTGGGATGTAGCTGGCAAGAACTACTCGTTTCTGTAATCTTTGCCCTTTGACTTGGAGATGTGGACATCTGTAAGATGGTGTCGAGTCACTACCCTAGTTTCTCTCTTGAAGCTTGAGCTGTTGGTGTTGTGATTGGTAACAGTTCTCCCAGAGTTAAACATGTTCTTTCCCTTTCCCGTGCTTACTACCTGCTTTTTGTGCTTGTAGTTTTCTCAAATTCATGATGGATTTTGTTGTTGGGGGGTGGGTGGGTATTGAGGGGGATGGAAAGCATCATAAGATCAAGCCAAAAGTCTTAACTTCTGTTCTACCAATCTGGACCCAGGCTCCACACCTTTCCATGAGCACCGGGAAGCTGTTGCCTCTTTCCCACCTTTCTCTTGTTCCTGCAATCCTCCTCCAGTCTTTTGTAAGGACTGACTGTTGTCCTTTGATTTGTGTGAGCTCTTAATTCAGGTCAGGCACAGTAGGCATAAGTAAGGTGGCAAGGAGAGGGTGCCTGTTAGCCAGCTCTGAATCAGCTATCATCCAAGGAGAGAAGGAACTCCATGGACTGAGGAGACATGAACTATTAGTGCCTAAGGGAATGACACCAGTCAAGAAGAGATAACCATCCAAGGTGAGTAACTGCAGCAATGTAGAAGCAGAAAGTAAATTCTAAAGGTGTAGGCAGGGAAATAGGAAACAACCAGGGAAGGTGTCATCCTGAGGGCTGGTAACAGTGGGACAGGGGCACCATCCCGTAAGTATAAAGGAACGAGGAGAAACATTGGCTTCAGAATACTCAGTTTGTTATTAGTCAAAATCTTCTTTACCATCATTAAAAATATGATCAGTGCTAAAAAAAAAAAAAGTGTGCTCTTTCTATTTTTCAATCCTTGCTTTTTAGCAGCGAAGTAGCATCTATTAAATCGATGAAGTGCATTCTGGGACTTCTGTTAGGGATGCCTGTGAACAAATGCCAAGTATGCATCCCTGCTCACGGAGGGGGCAATTATATGCCCTTGTTTGGCTCAGGGCTGAAGCCCAGCCTGTCTTGAAGGCAGCTGGCTTCGGCCCAGCATTACTGCATGCCTGCCCTCTGGGGCCCCACTTTTAGCAGGTCACCAGATCTGTGTTGCCACCTAGGAAAAACTGAGAGAGCTGTGAGCTTCAGAAGGTGAGGCGCTGGGGCGGGCGGGGGTTGGGGGTAGGGAAGGCCAGCCAGGCAGGGTGGCTGGAGAGTTTTGACAGCCTAGAGAAGAGCCCCCGGGATCCCATTCCTGCAGACGTGAGCCCCCCAGGCAGGCGCCGGGTGGATAAGCCTGTAGACAGCCCGGCCAGGCCGGCCCGTGACGCTTGCCAGCACCTGCAGATAGCAGGGAAATAATTGGCACATGTTTAAAAAAAAATTAAAAACCTCTTGGATGTGAGTATTTTCTAACAGCATCTGGCGGGAGTGCCTGGAAGGAATTTAATCAGCGAGAGTTGTTTAAACCGGGCTCCACACTCGGCCCCAGCGAGGCTCCTAATGAACTCAGTATCATGTGCCACCCCAGCCTGCTGAGGACATTCAATTTGTTAATTCTGCAGCTGGTGAGAGAGGTCAGATAGGAAAGTGACGATTGTTTTCTGACGTCCCAACCCCTGCTCACATCTTTCTAATTAATCCTTTTAGGAGACATGGGAAGATTAAGAAAGAGAAAAGGTGAGGGAAACAAGCATGAGAGAATTTGATGGAAAGTCAGCGCAGCCTTCCCAGATGGGACCGACCTGGAGAACTGGGGGTGGAGAGGGAAAGGAGATCTGGGAAGGCTGCTAGCTGTTCTTCCCACACAAAGGAAAAACAAATAGTCTGAAGAGATGACCGCTTGATATGTTCTTATTTAAACAGAAAGGGCTCTCCATCATGGTGTTGGGTAAAACGTCAGGCATCCTGGAGAGGTATGGGGTCTACCAAGCCGCGCTGGCCAGGCCAAGACCTGCGCAACCTGCGTCAAAGGGCCTCAGTCGTTGCAGTTTTAAGAGAATACCAGTCTGTAAGGCAGAGGGCCTAGGGTTTCTCCAGCCCTTCAGTCCTGCGGCTCTTACCTTTTGCTGGTACTGCTGGATCTATTTTCCCTTCTGCTGGACCTGCTGTTTGCCGAGATGTCAGTTCCCTGTGGCCCTCAAGTTTAAGCCCGGCTGTCCTCCAGGTCTGAGGGCCCCAGCTGCTTGGAGGGAGAGTAGCCTAGGGTGCCTAGCATTATCTCTCCTCCTAGGTATTCTTGTCACTACTCAACAGCTTCAAACAAACGCCCCTCAAATTGTCTTGATGGAGACAATCAAGACAATCTTCTTCCCAGTCAGACACTGATGCTAGCTTATTGGGTGACACAGCCCCTACTTATAGGAAGGACATAGAAAGTTAACATCTCCCAGCCTGAGTTCACTCATAAAATGAGGATAATGGTACTAGAGTAAAGCTTGTGAAATAACCCAATCAGACACCTGGTAGTAGCCTAGTGGATATTGGGGATGACGTAGATGAGTAAAGAGTGTGAAATAACAGAACACAAAAACCAGCTGAATCATTACCAAACTGAATATATCCAACACAGTTTCATGCATGTCAGCCTACATCCCCGTGAAGCCTTACACCATGCAGTACTTTCACTAATGCTTGGATGTACTCAACATACAAGTGTTTCCTAGATGTCCTTCTATGTGACTGCCACTGTGCTTGGCTGTGGGGAACCAGAGACGATTCAGATAGTGTCAGACCCAAGGTTGTTTAGTCTGAGGATGAAGGGTCTGGCTTCTCCAGGTTCTTGAAAGATTAACAACCCAGGAAATAGAGAAAAGCTATTTTGGAAGAGAGGACAGCAGAGGTAGCAGCTTGAGGGCAGTAGATCAGGCAGGAAATCTGCTAGTTGGTTATGATAGCTGGTATGCAAAGTCCATGGTACCAAGATCTGGGGTTGGAAGTCTGGGAGAGCAGGGGCAGGAGTGGGAACTGCAGAAATAGGAGTCGGGGAATGCAGAGATGGGAGTGGGCAGTCCGTTGTGGAACCTAGCTTGCAAGAGAACAATGTGAGAGCCACACAGAGAAACATCGCTTTGATTTAAGAAAACAAAGAAGTAGCAAGTGTTCTTTAATCCTGGTGTTTTAAGAAGAAAACATTGACACAATGTGTGCATTCTCAGTCCTGGTAATAAGACCCTGCTCCTTTGGACTGTCAGGAAATTGGCCTTCTGCCACCATGGAGGCTTCTCTGTCCAGGGTTCTCATCAGGGATGATGCCTAGTTTCAGAGTCTTGTACAGAGTCAGGGAACCTGCAAAGTCATCTTCTGGAAATCTGAACTGAAACTCTCCCAGGGGCTGAAAGAAAGAACCTGGTGTGATTTGCTCATCATGACCACAGACCCTCCTTCTCTTGTCTGCCTTTACCTTTAAGCTCCCTCTGCTCTAGTCTATCTCCCCAACATGAAGCCAACTCTGCCACAAGCTGCCATGGAACACAAAAGGAAGCATGGATTTCACCAATTCTATTTTCACTTTCTGAACTACAAAAATCTTCAAGCTATGGAGATCCCAAAGACCTTAAAATTTGGTTGGAATGTGAGCAAGGGAGATAAAGAATGGTCATGTCCATAAGGCATCTTACCCAGCGAATTTTATAAACTTTGTTATTATTAAAACTTAGAGCAATCCACAATGCTAGGCTGTGTTTGAGTAACTATCTGGGTGATGTGGTCCCTTCAGCACTGTTAACAAAGCATCCAAAAAACTGACATGAGACTAGGAATTCTAACTGAAACTAGGAGTGGATTAGTAACAGTCACACTCAGAATGGCCTGTGTGTGAACATGAGCTTCTCCAGGACAATATTGTTCATTGTAATGGCCTTAGTTTGAACTTATCTCCTCCCCCGTGTGACTGTGGACCAATCACTTGACTCCCCTAAGCCCTAGTAAATTGAGACTATCCTTTCAGCCTTGTGAAGATCACAGTCCATAAAAGATTCAAACATAAAGGAGACATTAAACAAAAGCAGTCCAGAGAAATGGATAACAGAGAGAGAGGACACATGACCATCACAAGCTCTCTGCCTATGCAGAAAGTGTCAAATGTCTCAAAGTGTTATTGAAATATGTTCTCCATTGTAGCGCTACTGTGTGAAGTTGGCACCTTGGAATAACATCTAAGCCTTTGTGAACTCTCAGACCTTCTAAACTGGAATCTAAACTGGGGTCTGTGTCTTGCCTATGCAACACTGAGGGAGGAGGAGAGAAGAGGTGAGGACTAGTCGCCTCATTATCAAATATAAGGGCAATATAAGGGCAACACATTCTCCCATTCATTAGCACCCACTTGTGTCTGCCAGAAGAAGGTCAATCGGCTGCCATTTACCTGGGTTTCCAACACAAGAAGTGACCTGAGAGACAAAAGGTTGTGCTGTGCAGTGGAGAAAGAAAATGCATACTTGCCAGCCTCCAAACCCTCCTCAGAGATACAAAGATCTTTACACTGCTAGGGAAGTGTAAAGAAACTGGAGTCATTGGAACACTTTCAAAGGCAAGGGCAGGTCACTGGAATAGCAGGGGAACAAGCCTCCCCAATATGGTAGTAGCAAGTGGGCTAGGTTTTGCAAAGCCCGGCATATATATGCTTAAACAGGTGCATGTGAAATCTCCCAAGCTTAAATATTAGGAAATTGACTATTATTTTCACCTTTCTGAAACACTGTGTAGCTCAAAAAAAGCAAGTTTAATGGATCACAGGGGTCTTCAGCCTCTAGTTAGTTACAATACACACAAGAAAATAGGTGGTGGGGTCAGTTTTCAACAGATCCTGTTTGGTTAGCATGAAGCGGTGTTCCAAGCATATGTATTTAGCTCGGTAGACTTGCAAAATCTGCTGCCTTGTGCACAGTAGGGTGATGGGGTCTGTAGGCTGTATTAAATGAATGCCCTCACATACAGTACAGCCATGAACCGGTTCCATACACTGGGTGAAATTCATTGCTTCATATATGATAGGGCACTGGGTCAACACTTTGTATATAGTAATGATAAAACTATGGCATAAAAATAATTTTCATGTATTTAGACTTTACTGTTTAGTCGCTTGTAGAGAATACATACCAGGAAATGAAATTGTGATTAAATTTATGCTGCGAAGGGGCTATGTCACATGCCAAGTACAGCCTGACATTGTTTCAGGAAGTCTTTGCTAAACGCTGGGTAGGCTTTCTTACATTCCCCACCCTCTTGTAACAAGTCAGGATTCATGTGGCTGGAAATGCTTAGGTATGAACAGAAATGGTGGCTATCTGCCATGCCTACTTTCTGCCTGTGAAGGCAACAATGAAAACTTTGCAGTGAGGTAATACCATAGACCCATGAGTTGCTAGAAGGAGAAAAGCCACAATAAACACTGTCATAATCCTTCACATAAATAAGACAAAAGCTGTATCTCAAATCACGGAGATTTTTTTTTTATCTACTTGTAGCAACATAGCCTACCTTTTCTAAATTCAGGCATGCCATTTTATGTTGAGATTGGTGGTAAACATAAACATAATTCACCTTATCTCTATTGCATTAGACACTGTCATTAAAATGCTTACTTTAATGTATTAATGGGTGGAATATTGTTTGTGGTTCACTTAATACTGCATTTCTGATATTGAATAAAATTGGATATTTTTCAAATTTATTAGTTATAGTTCCTACCTAGAGAAATATCAACTGCTATTTGACAATACTAATGAGTTTTGATATTTTTATCTTTTAAACATGTTTTATTTTACTAATTCTTTGAGAATTTCATATAATGTATTTTGATCATATCCAATCTCCTCCTTCAAGTCCTTCCACACATACCCTCTCTACCCTCACCTCCCCATCCACCCAACTTTGAGTTTCCTTCTTTATTTGCCTCCCAACATGAGTTTAAGTGTTTGTTGCCTAGCTATTCCTTGGGGTGGAGCCCACGCTGGAGTGTGAGCAGCCTGCTAGGGGTCATGTCATTAAGGAAAATGGACTTTCCCTCTCCCAACAACAGGTAAATGCCAATAACTCCTCAATGAGTGATGGGATTTTGTCCCTACCTTCCCCCCACCCATGCTGAGGTTTTTGTCTGGCTTGGGCTGGCTCAAGTGTTGTGTAGCTGTGTAATCACGGTTCAGCTGCTTTGTTACATCTGGAAAACACTGTTTCCCTGAAGTTATCCACCACCTCAGGTTCTTACAGTCTTTGTATCCCCTCTTTCTTAAAGAATGCTGAACCTTGCAGGAAGGAGTATGATATGTTTGTCCATTTGTGGACGAGCACTCTGTTGTCTTTTATCTTCTGCACATTGACCAGCTGAAAGTCTCTGGGTAAATTGTCATCTACTGTAAGAAGCTTCTCTGATGAGGGTCGAGAGAGGCACTGTTCTGTTCTATACCTCTAACAAGCCACGAAGAGTCAGTTTAATACTATATTCATTTAGCAGAATAATAGCATTAGTTTCTCCCCTAGGACCTGTTACCTATCTTGTCACAGATTTGTGGCCCTGTTAACAACACCAGGAATGGTTTTCATCACATGGAGTGAGGCTTCGATTCATTCAGAAAGTAGTTGGTTACTCCTAAAGCATGACCAAGAAAGAAAAGCAATTATCATTTCTACCTAACCATGAACCCTGCAAATTGCAACAATGACTGGCCTGACAAATATTCTTTTTTTAATTTTAATTTTTATTTTAATTACAGTTTATTCACTTTGTAGCCCAGCTGTAGCCTTTTCTCATTCCCTCCCAATCTCACCCTCTTCCCTTATCTCCTCCCATGTCCCTCTCCAAGTCCACTGAAAGGGGAGGTCCTCCTCTCCTTCCATCTGACCCTAACTTATCAGGTCTCATCAAGACTGGGGTCTCACCAAGACTGGATGCATTGTCTTCCTCTGTGGCCTGGTAAGGCTGCTGTCCCCTCAGGGGGAGGTGATCAAAGAGCCAGCCCATGAGTTCATGTCAGAGACAGTCCCTGTTTCTCTTACTAGGGAACCCAATTGGATACTGAGCTGTCATGGACTACATCTGTGCAGGGGTTCTAGATTATCTCCATGCATGGTCTTTGGTTGGAGTATCAGTCTCAGAAAAGATCCCTAGGCCCAGATTTTTTGGTTCTGTTGCTCTCCTTGTGGAGCTCTTGTCCCCTCCAGGTCTTACTATCTCCTGCTTCTTTCATAAGATTCTCTTCACTCTTCCCAAAGTTTGGTTATTAGTCTCAGAATCTGCTTTGATACAATGCTAGGTAGAGTCTTTCAGAGGTACTCTGTGGTAGGCTCCTGTCCTGTTTCCTGTTTTCTCCCTCTTCCGATTTCTGTCCTATTTGCCTTTCTGAGTGAGAAGTGATCATCTTACCAGGTCCTCCTTAGCTTCTTTTGGTGTACAGATTTTAGTATGTTTATCCTATATTATATGTCTGATATCCACTCATAAGTGAGTATTTACCATGTGTGTCTTTCTGCTTCTGGGATACCTCACTCAGGACGATCTTTTCTAGATCCCACCATTTGCATGAAAATTTCATGATTTCATTGTTTTTAATTGCTGAGTAGTATTCCATTGTGTAAATGTGCCACAATTTTTGTATTCATTCATCAGTTGAGGGACATCTGGGTTGTTTCCAGCTTCTTGCCCAACAAATATTCTTTTATTATTATTCACTTTTTTGTGGTACTGAGTATTGAACCCAGGACCTCTTGCACACCAAGCACTAAGTTACAACCCCATTCCATTTATTTTTAATTTTTAAACTTTAAGGGCATCATGTGTGTGTGTGTGTGTGTGTGTGTGTGTGTGTGATTAAGCTTTTGCCAACAAAATAGAAAACTTTTTCAACTTTGCTTTTTATTTTATCATTTTAACAACAGTTAAAAGTCTGCATAAAATCAGTTGTTTTTTTCATCTGAGACTTCTTTTTTTAATAAAGGTTTTTTAAAAATTAAGATTTATTTATTTATTATGTATAGTATTCTGTCTGCATGTACTGCTGCACACCAGGAGAGGGTTCCAGATCTCATTATAGATGATTGTGAGCCACAATGTGGTTGCTGGGAATTGAACTCAGAACCTGTGGAGGAGCAGGCAATGCTCTTATAACCTCGAGCCATCTCTCCAGCCCAAGACTTTTTTTTATTACTTTTAAACTTTAAAATCTATCCTCTAAAATTTTCTGAAAATATTTAATATTTTCCCAACTTTTTCCTGTGATTTGGACTTTTTATGGTTTATAATAAAACTATGTGCTTAACAGTAATTAACTGCAAAATATTCACCTACTGCCACATACCTTTATTGATAAGGGGTTCTTCTTTCAAACAATCTTAGAATGCCTGTTTTATGAAAAGCTCAATTTAAACTTGAATGATTATTTCTGTGTCATCTATTCACTTCATGTAACTAGCATTAAATCAGTGCCTCAGAATTTAAGTATTGTTACTTAAGCATGGTTTGATGTCAGTAGCCATTGTCCCATATTCCTTCCTCTCTTTCAGAATGACCTTTCCTTTCCCTAGTTTAGCTACTCCATCAGATGAGATTGTTAGCTAGTTTGTCTTGTTCTTCATTAAAAAAAATCTTGCACCCATATTACTGGGATTCATCTTGCCAACCTGCCAATGGGAGAAAGGTGAAGTATTTGTGATATTTGACATTGTTTAAGAAGTATAGCCAGACATCGCGGCACATGCCCTTAATCCTACCACTCAGGAGGTAGAGGCAAGTGGATCTCCAAGTTTGAGGTCAGCCTGGCCTACAAAGAGAGTTTCAGGACAGTCGAGGCTACAAAGAATCAAAAAAGTTGGAGCTGGAGAGATGGTTCAGCGCTTAAGAGCACTGGCTGCTCTTCCAAAGGAACAGGGTTCAATTCCCATCACCCACATGGCAGCTCACAACTGTGTGTAACTCCAGTTCTAGGGGATCTGACACCCTCACACAGACATACATGCAGGCAGAAGAACAATGTACCTAAAGTAAAAAAAAAAAAAAAAAGTTTAAAAATTAAGTCTTGCCATTGATAAGTTGTCTTTCATGTTTCTGCATATTATTTTTCACAATTCTATTCATATTGATACTTCCATCAGTATGAATACGATAAGCAAATATGAATTTTAATAATGATGTAAATTGAACTATGTAAAACTAAGGGAGGGAGAGATGAAGTAGTTTGCTAGGCTCTGCTCCTGGTCAAAGCCCAGAGCAGCTCCTGGAGTTAAACAGGGTGCCAGCCTCCTCAGCACGTGTGCCTGTTAGTCTCAGCATCTCAAGATCCCGGATGTGGAGCTCGGTCTGTGCTGGCTGCACCAGAGAGCCGGCTTTGACACCTAGCTCTGTGCTACTCCACAAGTATCTCTTCTTGTGCGTTTCTCTGTAGTTTATACTTCCTTTACTGCTAGTGTGAGTAAGATGTCTTCCCGTAACAGTCTGTCTAGGTTATCGCGTCTACACTGCTTTCTCTGGTTCAGGAGAGACAACCATGAATCAAGTCGCGACCTTCAGACCAATATGGCACCTGCCAGAGGGACAGCTGAGCACTTACAGCTTCATTCCATTCTGGAGACCTGTTTCTAAACCTCTATTGCTGCGTGCTCCTTTGACTACAGTTCCAGACTGTTGCTGAAGTTATTTTAGCTAGTTGTAGCTGTTTTCTAACGTTGCTGTGAGGGGAAACCAGACCTGAAGCTTCCTAATCTAACATTAATTTTTATAGTATTTTTAAAATTTATTTTTGATGATAACTATATAGATTTTTATGAAAATAACAGCTACCATCTTACAATAATAAAAATAAAAATTACTGAGATGATAGATTGTTATGAATTTAAAGTATTATTTGTAATCTAATAGTAACAAAAATGTCTGTAGGATACATACAAAAAAATTAGAAGAATTCAAACTGTGTCACTACAAAAAAAAATGTACTATCTATAATCAATGAATCTGAAATCTAAGATTCTCCAAAATAGGAAATATTTCAAAGTAATGATACCATAAGTGGAAGGAGCCAACTATGGAATTTTATTTCATATACACCTATTTGGTAAAATGTCCTATAAATTTACCTTCAGCTTGGGAGCATGACATGTACATGAAACATCATGAATTTTGTGTCTTGACTAGGTTCCTACCCCATATAAAGTTTCTGCATTATTTATATACGCAAATGTCTAAGAAGCTGAGTGCTCCTGGTCTCAAGTAGTTGGGCAGGAGACAGCCAACAGTAGTGACTGAGAGGGAGAGATGGTGGCTATGCAATGGATAAACTAGGTCAGGAACTATTACAGGCGTCAAGTCAACAGGGAATTATTTTTTAAAAAATAATTAATTTGATTTAATTCTCTGTGCATTGGCATGAAGGTGTCCTAATCCATGGGACTGGAGTTATAGACGGTTGTGAGCTGCCATGTGGTTGCTAGGAATTGAACCCAGGTCCTTTGAGTTCAATTAACCACTTAGCCATCCCTCCAACCTCCACCAGGGAATTCTTGACCTTGTGAGAACACATGCTCCTGAACGCTAGATGGCAAAAGCCTGTGACCCCAGCTGCCTAGGAAGCTGAGGCAACAAGCTCAGAGCTTGTCTGAGTTATAGAGTGATTTTAAGGCTTGCCTGGGAAACTCAGTGAGTCCCTGTTTCAAAATAATAAAAAAAAAATTTAAAAGGGCCAGGAATATGGTCCAGTGATAGAACGCTTGCACTGTGCATGGCTCTAGGTACAAAGCCCAGTACAAAACAAACAAATAAACAAACAAACAAACAAACAGAACCCACCAAGCACTAGATCTACAAAATATATGCAGCAGCTACAGGAGTAAACACCAGGAAGAGCTTGAGTAAGGAAAGGAAGCCTCTCCATGACATAAAGCCACTGGACCTGAGGGTCTTGTGCAGAACACTCCACCAACTGACCCCAACACACACTTTCTCAAATGCACTTTGAAACGTTCTCTACAACGGGCCATGCAGCACATCTTAGGCCACCACAGGAGACATTTTAAAAGGTTGAGATCATACAAAATAACTTGATCACCTGGAAGTTAAAAATCAACAGCAGAAGAAAAACTGAAAAAGTCACAAATCTGCCAAATTTTAAAATATCCCCCAACAACCAACAAGCCAAAGTAAAAATTATAAGAGGGAGAAAGAAATTTCTTGTAACAAGTGAAAATGAAGCACAATATACTGCAATTTATACTGAAGCCGGCAAAAGCGCTGCTGATTGGAAAACATATGTCTGCAAATACATTAAAAGGAAGACAGAGTGGGTAAAGAAATGGCTCAGCAGTTAAAAACACTGGCTGCTCCTGAATACACTCTAGATTCCATTCTCAGCACCCACTCAGCCATTCATAACTCCAGACACAGGATATGCAATACCCTCTTCTGGCCTCCGTTGGTGCCAGGCACACACATGTGTGCAAGGCACACAGGTGCAGAGACATACATGCAAACAAAACACCCATATGCATCAAATAAAATTTGTAAAATTATTTCTTTTATTTTTTGAAGTAGTATAATTACAACACTTACTGCTTTTCTTTCTTTCCTCTAAATTCTCCCACAAATTCCTTTTTGCTCTTTTGTCAAATGCATGGCCTCTTCTTTCATTAACTGCTATTGCATACATGTATGTGTGTATGTACGTGTGTGTGTGTGTTTGTGTGTTATCCTAAATACATATGTACAACCTACTCAGTCTGTATAAGGTTACACGTATGTGTGTTTTCAGGGCTGACCATTGGTACTGGATAACCAATCAATGTGTTTTTCCCTGGAGAAGGCTATCTCTCCCACTCTCAGCATTCCTTAGTTGCCTGTAGTTCTTTTTGTAGGGTTGAGGCCTCATGGCTTCCCCACTCCCACCCACATTCACATGTTTATTGTCATTGTCCTTGTTCACTAGGCAGCATTTGTTGTGGTTTATTAATATTTATTATTGATTTATCTTTTCGTTAAGCTGCTGTTATTCTTAAACCTGCTGTATACCCAAATCACCACACAGAGACTAGGATTTATTTAATTAACCTAGAGAATAATACTGGGCAATAGTTACTCCATCCTAAACCTCCAAGCCCGCATGGTTTCCTACCATTCAGATTTCACCCATTATACTTGCTTTTAGTTACATCTTTGGTCCGGTTCATCCCTCCTCATGGTTCCAAATCCTGTCCTGCCAATCTCTGCTCTCTTATTCCTCCTTGCTTCCTTCACCTCCCCTCTGGACCAGGATGTCCCACCCTATTCTCTCCATTGCTCAGCATTGGGGCTGGTTGTTTTATTGACAACACAGAAAACAAATGGTGGCATGTTTACACAAACTTGAGACAGATGATGCTCTAAGTGTCACAATGCAGTGTCTGACTGAAACCAGATAGTGGGGTAGAGAAATCAGCATTTGAATGAACAAGGGGAAACTGTATACATTCCAAAAGAACATTATACCAACAAGCATTGTTGGTGAGACTTTATGGGTATAGCTTCTGACATTCCTAAGAGATACAATCTTGCAGCAAACACCCTCATCCTCTTAAATCCTTCTGCCTCCACATCTTCAGTGATCTCTGAACCTAAGGTGTAGGAATTACGTTGTAAATGTATCCTTTGGGACTGGGCCCCATAACTTTGTATTTTGATTGGTAGTGGTTTTCTCTAATGGTCTCTGGTTGTTGCAAAGAGAAATTTCCTTGATGAGAGGTGAAAAATACACTTTTCCATGAGTATAAGAACAAATATTTAAAACGCAGTTGGATCATGCTGACTTAGTAAAATGGTAATTGTAGGTTCTCCTCCAAGATCCATGGCGGGTGGTGGGAGGGTCTCTGTGCATGAGAGGGATAAACAAAGAAGAAGGAAAGAGAAGGGTAAAATAACAGTAAGGATGTTTGAAAAGTCATGAGAAATCCTACTATTAACTACCTAAAAATGTCTATAGTACACAATAGTCTATATGTATTATACATGTGAATATATAATACACATATGTCACTATATGTTTTATTATATTTTTATATAGTTTAAATGAAAAATTTCCATCTGTAATGACAATGCTCGCCCTAAAATCCAAATGTCATCAAAAGAAAAAGAAAAAAAAAAAAAAGGAAACCATTACCAGGCACGGAAAACCCTATTTTGAATTGTAGGTCAGAAGAGACTCCTAAAACTTATAGGCCACTGCTATTGCTCTTGGTGGCTTCTGAGAGGCGAAAGCTAAGTTATTATTGCTGAAGATACCATGAACTTCAGACACAGATTCTGTAGACCCCTGAGTTGAAACTGAACTGAAAACCTCCTACCTGAGGGTTAGTGTTAATGACATCAGAAAATACACTAAGGTTGCAGTAGTAACACGAGTGGCACGCATGCCGAGGTAGTAACCAACAGCTCTTTAATTGGACCCAAGGCCCACTCAACAAGAGGGAAGCCATGCCTGATTCTAAAAATAAAATCTTTTATTTTTTTTTTCATCCTGAGTGAGGTAACTCAGAAGCAGAAAGATACTCATAGTATATACTCACTCATAAGTGGACATTAACCATATAATATAGGATAAACATACTTAAAGCTATACTCCTAAAGAAGCTAAACAGTGAAAATAAAAGCTTTTTAAAGATTTTAAAAGAAAGATTGCTAGAGGTATAGTTCAGTGTTAAAGTGTTAGAGTACTTCTAGCATCCACAGTACTCTGAGTTGAATCCTGAGATACACAAAAGGAGGAGGGAGAGGTGACAGAGAACAAGAATCTCAAAGCAGAAGCCTAACTTTAGGGAGTAAAGAATTAGAAGGAAAAAAAAAGAAGAAGAAACTTAGAAGGAAACAAAAAAGGAAGACAAGAACAATTCCATCAGAAGCTAGCAGAAGGAGAAAATAACAAGATAAAGCAGTGAGAATTACATAGGGAGCCATAGGATATTAAATTAAAATCTCAGGGTTGTTGAGAGCTTACCATTTTACAAGTTGTTGGGCAGAAAGACCTTCTAGACCCTCCCCTTGGATGTAGGCAACTGATACTGCTATCAGTTGTCCACCATGACTAGATTGTGAGACGATATGCTGAAAATTCCACACACTTTGGCCACATAACAAGACAAAGAAATCAAGGTGAAATGAGCTGGGCCCTCCCTATCATCATGCTAGCACTTACAGTGCCAGAAGGTTCTGTGCGGACTGCTGAGTGGAAAATTGTGATCAATAGTCTTATAGCTATCAAAGATATGGATCCTCCATGTTATACTACAGACCAGCCAGGCAAGAACTAATTGTTCTTGCTAACTTTAAATTTTTTTAGATGGATCTGGAAAGAGTTGGGGGTGAGGCGATCAAAACATGTTATGTAAAATTATCAAGAAACTGATAAAGCTTAAAAAAAGAAAGACCAGAAGTTTATCATCCTACAGTTCCTTGGGTCCAAAAATGGAACTGCATCTCACTAGGCTGACCTCAGGATTAGCAGAACTGTGTCTCTCAGGAGGCCGCAAGTGGAATACAGTTTCTTAACTCTTCCCAGCATGCAAAGGCTACCTGTTTCTCTTGGCAGATGGTCTCCTCGTCTATCTTCAAAGCTAGCAGGGTAGTGCTTTCAAATATAATTCCCTGGCTTTCTCTAAAACTCTCCCCTATCACACTAAACCCATGCAGATATCCAGGATAATCTATCCATCTCAAGGTCCTTCATCATGCCTGCAAAGACTGCTTGGCTATGTAGTAAAACAGTCACAAGCTCATCTTTGGGGATCATTGCCCTCCTATAACACTCAAGTTTCCACTCACCACATGGGCTAGGCACTGTAGACTGAAGACCATTCCCATCACTGAAGAAAGGTCAGGTAGGTAGCGCTTATCTCAAGGTTAGAAATCTGACATATTACTTATTTTATTTGCATCTAGTCTCCTCCTCTATAAAATGTATGTGATAGCAGGAGCCAATATAATGTAAAGAAGTGAGGACTTAATACTAGTATAGTGGCTTTTTTTTTTAATCTCACAGAAGCAATAAAAACTGGGTCTGTGAATGTAACTTAGTTGGTAAAATGTTTGCTTAGCATGCAGGAAAACCTGTATTTGATCCCCAGAACCACATCAACCAAACAGGGTGGAACACATAATCCAAGCAGTCAGATGTGGAAGAAGGAGAAGAAGTACAGCTTGGGCTGCATGAGACCCTTCCTCAGAACAGGCAAACAAGCTCTGTATTGCAAAACACAGTTAGCTTTCATCTGCACATGAAGACTGACCACAAGCCACTGACCACAGTCCACTGTTCTGTACCAGACCAAAGAGGCCTACACTCTGTCCTGGAAGCTGCAGTGGGCAGACTGCGGCTCACATTTCTGAGCCCAAGTTAGGAAACACAGCCTCTCCGCCAGGTGATAAGAAAAAAATGGGGAGAAGCCAAAGGTGGAGGGGGAACATGCTCTCAGAAGCTTTAGTGAAGACAGAGGCTCTGAGGTTAGCAAAGAAACAGACTCACCAAATGACATCGCAGTAAGTCATGTGCCGAGTCTCAACCTCAGAACAGCAGCTCCCACCTCAACTCTCTGCCTTTACCTCCTTCCCTGGCTTTATGGGCACTCATTGTCCATGATGGAAGGTACAGGCAGGCCCGGAAGAGAGCCATTCACATAACAGAGCAGACCCTCCACTTGTCTTGCAAAGAAACAGCAGTGGTAGCATATTTTCTCATACAGAAGGATTTCACCCAGCGCTTACCCTGTGCCCACGGCCACACTGAAGCCTTCTTAGCCTGTCCTTCCAGCGCTTTCTATCCAGTTTTCCTGCTCGGGCCTCTCCTGTATGTTCTGAGCTCTTACCACCCCTACATTAGCCCCAAGCAAATACCTCTCCCGCTGGCCATGCTCTCTGCTGCCTTGTCTATACGGCAAACTCCTCTCAGACTCCAAAAGCTCAGCCCACAATTACCTCTTCCTCAAAGCTGTTCTTGAGCTTAGGGTCTGCCTCCACCCCTAGCCCCGACCCCATACCTTTCTGCTTCTTTCTGTTGTTATCCCTGCTCTGTATTTTACCACACATACCTGTCCCCACCAGACCAGGAGGCACCACCAGAGTACACGGGACAGAACAGAAGCAAGATGCTGACAGAACTCTCAGCTACTCCAGGGTCAAGGTCAAATGGGGGGGAGGAGGTTATTTTGCTTTTGTTCTTTATTTTTTTTTTTATTTATTACAATTTATTCACTTTGTATCCTGGCTGTGAGGTGCCCTCCCTCATCTCCTCCCAATTCCACCCTTTCTCCATCCCCTCCCCCTATGCCACTACCCTAATCCACTGATTGGAGAAGTCTTCCTCCCCTACTATCTGATACTAGCCTATAAGGTCTCATCAGGACTGGCTGCATCATCTTCCTCAGTGGCCTGGCAAGGCTAGGCCCCCCAGGGGGAGGTGAATAGAGAGCCTGCCACTGAGTTCATGCCAGAGACAGCCCCTGCTTCCCCTTACTAGAAAGCCCACTAGGAGACTGGGTCTACTGGCTACATTGTAGCAGGGGTTTTAGGCCCTCTCCATGCATGTTCCTTTTTTGGGATATCAGTCTCTGCAGGGCCCCCAGGGCCCAGTTTTTTGTTTTGGGGGGTTTTGTTTGTTTGTTTGTTTGTTTGGTGTTGTTGTTTTGGTTTGGGTTTTTTTTGTTTTTTGCTTTTGTTTTTTTTTTTTTTTTTTTTTTTGGCTCTGTTGGTCTCCTTTTGGAGCTCCTCTCCCCTCCAGGTCTTTCTATCTCCCCCTTCTTTCATAAAATTTCAAACATTCTGTCCAAAATTTAGCTAAGAGTCTCAGCCTCTACTTTGATACCTCAACCAGTGGAGTCTTTCAGAGGCCCTCTGAGGTAGGCTCCTGTCCTGTTCCCTTTCTTCTCCTGCTTACGATGTCTATCCCATTTGCCCTTCTGAATGAGGATTGAGCATCTTCCCTAGGGTCCTCCCAATTAGGATTTTAAGAGAAGCCTCTGCTCTGAGATTATCATGACACCTCCTGTGTAAATGAAGCTCAGAGAAGTATAAACCATTCACATGTATCAGCAAATCCAAGACGTGCTTTCCACCCAGCACCAACTTCTTTCCCTACAACAATGGAATGCCCTGAGAACACCCGTGGTCACCTCTTTGAGTACTGTCCAGAAGAAAAAAATAGGGTGAGGCTGCACACATCTGGAGGGTCTGGGCAGGCAAGGGGGTGAAGCAGTCTACAAGGATCTGTGAGTCCTTGAATTCCACGGCATGTTAGTGTAATCTTAAACAGTGCAGAGTCTTTCAGAGGTAATGCTGCTCTACCACATGCATCAAAGAACCAGAAAGTCAAGATCTTGACCTAGGCATGCACTTCTACTGTGAGATGCCCAGTTACCCTGCCAAAGCAGCCATTGGTCTTCTATGTAGGAGCAGCAGCAAATGGGTATCCGGGACAGTGGCAACCCACCTTACCCCCCCCCCCCAATATTCATGGTGCCACTTGCACATTCCACTCAGGACTGGCTTGTGAGAAGAGCTTTCTCGAGAAGGAAATAAATGGATGAAGACCCATTTCCCTTCTTTGACATAATACAGGGCAACGTCCAAAAAAGACACAAAGTGTCTGGCAGAAAATTAGTCTGCAGTGTTTAAGTGTCAGCTTGAACAGGTTAAGGAATACCCAGAACCTGGAGAGGATGAGGGTGTTTCTGAAGATTAGGGTGTGAGTTGCTACAGGCTAGTAGGGAAGATACACCCTTAATATGAGTGAGTCCATCTAACTGGCCAGGTATAAGTACATAAAGTGAAGGGTCCCTTTCTTAAAGGCAGGGTAGACTTTCCTCTGCTGTCCTGAACCTCAGTATTGCAGCTCACTGGCCTGGGAGTGCAGCACTTGTGCTTAACAACGGCTTAGCAGCCTTTAGGTCACAGACTGATAAGGTCACAGAATCAACTCTCCTCTGTCACTAAGGCCTGAGAACTCAAACCAAGACATGATGCTGGCATTTGATATTTCCAGACTCAAGATGGCCTGAAGTGGGATGGATCTACACAGAAGGGGATGCACAGGAGGGGATGCTTATATAGAAAGGATCAGAACATATCTCTCTAAGGAGAAGGCATGCAAGGCAATGAATGAAAAGGCCCAGAGGCAGGGAGCTCTTGTCATGCTTAAGAAGCAGAGCAGAAATGTGGCCAGTAGGACAGGAGCCAGATGAGGGGACAGAAATGTAGAGTTGAGCTGGAAGATAGGGCTGGGCCTTACAGGGCATTGTACTTTTATCTGTAAGGTAAAGAAAATAAGAGTATGAACAGAGAAAACAGATGATCTCACTGTTACTCAAAACATTTTCATTCTGAAAATACACGGATAACGTTTAGGGTAAATAGTGTTAATTTCAGCAATCTATGCAGGATTGCCAGCAAGCCCTATGGAGGCCTGCCACTATGTCCAAACAGGACACAAAAGGCTAAAATGTTCTCAGAGCATGGCATGCCCAAGCCCCAGAAGGAAAAAGACGTAAATATAAGACAAAAAAGAATGGAAGCAATGGAAATAAATTAAAAGAGAGAAGGAAAGAGGAGAGGCTGCCTGGACATGCATACACCAGGCCAAGTGAACTTCGAGAAGATGCAGGAGACACAGAATACAGAAAAATCCTGGAGGAAGTACCTGGACCTGTTGCAGGATATTTGATCTCATCCTGAACCCCAAGACTATGAACTGGAAAAAAAAAACCTGTTTCTTGTTATAGTGTAGCTCAGCCCTAGCACACACCTTTAACCCAGGAGCTTTCTGTAAGCAAGAGCTAAATAAAGTCAACCATGGGTCAAAGGCAGAGCAAGCAACCTGTTGTCAGGGAGTGAACATATGTAAACACAGGAAGGAGGGACACTGGGTTGAAGGGTATTTAAGGCAGCGCAGAGAAGGACAAAGGGGTTTTTCTTTCTAGGATATTAGCTGAATAGAAAGGTCAGCTATTGAACGTTCTCTGCCTCTCTGAGCTAGAAGGTTTTCACCCCAGCATCTGGCTCCTGAGTCTTCCTTGGTAAAATTGAACAATTGAGATTTTTCTTTCTTTATAACAACAGGAACCTTACAAGCAAGGCGTGGAGGGCTTCAACTACACCAGGCCATGTTCACGGGGCATTGAAACATCCCCCAATGTCAGCTGACAGAGTTGTCCAAAGAAGCTGTGGATGGTTGTCAGAGAGCTGGAAGGCCAAGGCAGGGCTGCTTCCTAGATATGTTCATGTTTCTTCTACCAAAACTAGGCTCTCGGAACCTGTGTCTCTACTTCCAGAAAGTAATAAAAGTCAGGCTGCCATTTTACTCTATCTCAATTCTGGGTAGCATGTCTGGGGGAAACAAGAGGTGGAGAAGAGAGACTGCAGGGAGAGGATGGAGGGGAAACAGCAGCCAAAATGTAACAGATGAGAGAAGAATAAATGAAAAGAAATAAAGAGTTTATCCTGAACAGAAGAGGGGCCTTGAAGTTAATGGCCACTGGCAAGCTGACTGTACTCCAATAACCCCGCTACTTGTGATCATGCAAGCAACTCTAATTAAACATAGGGAATCACACACAGAAAGATGTGAAAGTAGCGGGGGAGGGGGGCTTGCTGTGAAAAGGAAAGGTTTCAGTGAAAGAGAGAGTGAGGACCAGAGGTGAAATGCCTAAAATTCACTGTGCACATGTCTAACACTATGAAAGAATAACAGAGAAGGGAAAGGCAGTACTGCTTCCACCTGACTGTCTCCACTGTTACCTAACGAGCACATCCACCCTTTTACTGTTGCCATCCTTCACGGCTGCAAGAACCCAGATTCTTCAGCCTCCTGCAGCAGATGAGGACCAGCAGATCTCCAGAAACCCTACGGGCCTTCAGCCAGGGCACACACATAATGAGCACTGGGTTCTCAGTCTTCTCACTATGTAGCCAGCCACTGTTAAACTCCCCAGCTCATATAGCAGAAGCCAGCTGTGGTGGTTTGAGTGGGAATGGCTCCCACAGGTTCATATATTTCAATGTTTGTTTCTCAGCTGGTGGACTATTTAGGAAGAATTAGGCAGTGTGGACTTTTTAGAGGAGGTATATCACTGGAGGTGGCTGTGAGGTTTCAAAACCCCGTGCTAGGCATAGCCTCAGTTTCCCTGCCCTCTCTGCCTCCTGTCTGAGATCAGGATGTAGCTCTCAGCTATTGCTCCAGAACCTGCCACTATGCTTCCCACAATGGTGGTCATGGACTCAAGCAAACCCCCAATTAAGTGTTTTCTTATGTAAGTTGCTTTGGTCACAGTGTCTCTTCACAGCAATAGAAAAGTAACTCAGACAACAACCTAATGGATCCTCCATGTGGTATATATTTGTTCCCTAAGTCCTGTTATTCTAAAGAACTCTAACACAGTGGTGGTGAACACTTGAGTGAATTAATACATATCCAATTGTCAGAGCTGGTGGTGTCAATGACGACTGAAAAGAAACTCTGCTACTGTAACAGTGGAAATTGGGAGATGTCCATTGATGACGTGGTAAAACGTGGTATGAGATCTGAAGGTGCCATAAAAATATTCGTCTAATCCTTTCAAGTAACGTAGGAAGCCTTGTCAAACAAGGAGTGAAAGAGAGTGAGGTTAGGTTCCCGTTCACCTCAGCCTTTAGTCCACGCCTGTGGATTTTAAGGCAGAAAGAGCCAGTCTAGCCCTGAGACTGTGCCCTGTGCACACGGGTGGATGGTGTTTCTGGTAGTGCTTTGGACTGACAATAAAGTTAATTTTTAAAAAGTAGAGAAGCCCAGCCACAGCCGCAGCCTCAGCACTTTGTGCTCTCTCAAATGACTTTCCCGTGTCTTTAAACTTTCAAATTTTGGCTAAACTCAGGAGCAAAACATGCCAGGATTCTATGGAAAAGGCATCCTTTTATCAAGGTACTGGGAAGTCCATATAACATGTCCAGTAAATTGGAATCGCTTTGCCAATGCTGCTGAATCAATTGATGACTCTCAGGGAACATTTGCTCGTTTCTTTCTCTCTTTCTCCCTGAACTCTCTCCCCTCCTCCAAACCCCCAACCCTCAGAATTGCCTCACTCTCCTGGAACCTCTGACTCAGCTGTATAAATAACAGGAAAAGTAATTAGGAGCTGGGAGGTCAAATGTTCCAAATGCCCCTTTGACAATTTGCTCTTTTCCCACCAGGACTCGGCGTCTTGGTTTCCTTGTGGGAGCAGTGTCTGTAAGTCCAAGTCATCCAGGGAGTGAAAAAAAAAAAAGTACCAGAAAGGAGTCTGATCCTGTTGGGAACTCTGATCAAAATGCCCTACAGAGCAAACTAACCTGGGCCCACAGGGGCTCACAAAGACAGAACCACCAATCACAGAGCATGTGTGGGCTGGACCTTCGCCTCCGATACATATGTAGCAGATGTTCGGCTTGTTCTTCATATGGGTCTCCTAACAGTTGGAGCAGGTGCTGCCTCTGACTCTGTTGCCTGCCTTTGGATACCTTTTTCCTAGCTGGATTGCCTTGTCTGGCCTCAGTGGGAGAGGATGTCCTGCTGCTATTTGATATGCCATTGTGCCTAGGTACCCATGGGTGGGGTTTCCCTTCTCTGAGAAGAAAGGGAGAGAAGAGGGGAGAGAGGGGGACTGGTAGGAGAAGATGGAGGGTAAGTTTCGATCAAGATGTAAAGTTAATTAATTAATTAATTAATTAATTAATTAATTCATGAAAACAAAACAATGGCACCCTGGGAGGAAAATTGTGTGTCATAGCTGCTTGCCTTTTGAGCTGCAGAAGTCACTGAAGAGCCTGAACATCTGGGAGTCTCTGCCTGTGAACACAGGGCCTCTACCTGTGATTCTTGATTCTTGCTCTGTCTGGCTCAGGCAGCCTTGTGTCCCAACACCTTGGATGTGTTCAATGACTTCACAACTTGTTAGGCTTCGCTGCCAGGCCCCTTTCCTGCATGAATTCATTTAAGTACAACAATCCCGCACAGAGGATGTTAGCATCATCCTCTTTTGTAGACGAAGTAGTGGAAATGCAGAGGTGGAGTGATGAAATGCAGACAGATCAGCAGTCAGTCAGTGATAGGACTATCTACACTTCAAAACCACATAACTGCTCTCAAACCCAGTCCAGTCTCCTTTTCTGGAAATGGAAGCCTCAAATCAGTTCCATCAGCACCCCCACGGCCAGATGTGGTGACTATGCCACAGCAAAGGCCCTTACCCCTGGTGCAATGATTTGGGCAGCAAGGTGCAGTTCAGCTCACGGAGGTCCCTCTGAGGTACCGCCGTGTAGTGAGCAATGACTAGAACCAATTCTCAGACCCATGTGAGACTCCTTGCAACTGTATAGTAAAACATGGAGCTCAGGGAGGGGAATTCTTCCAAAGACTGGGATGTTTGCAGATAAGGTGATTGGAACATATAGTCTTCAATGAGCCGCTCCATGCAACCTACCTTGGTATTCATTGTGTATCCAGAGCATGGACATCCTAGTGTTGGAGAGTTCTGCTTTTGATATTAAGCAGGTGTTGAAAGTAAAAATGCAAAGCACATGTGTCTGTGGGTTATATCACTGGTCAGTGTTCACTATTGTCCTGCTCTACTTGGTACCATGTAAAAGTGGCACAGAAAGTATTGTGAGAACAAGAAATGGCTCTTCTAAGGAGGACAGCAGGGGCCCACTCTTGTCACTACTCCTTGGATCCGACACATCTTTGTCCCCTTTAACTGTGTCCTTTGCTCTTGTTCTTATCTGTTGTGAGATCATCTGCCCCAGTCTCTCCCTCTGCACTCATTATGGACCATCAGTTCCAGTTCTGAGACTGTGGGTGGGAACTTCCATCCCACTACCCACCCTAGCTCCAACCCTGACCTTTGCAAGGGCTCACCTTGGAAGCAAGGAGAATAATATACTTCAGTATTTTAGCGCCTATTTTGTGTGTTGGCCTTGCCAATGCCAAAGGCTGCCCACTCCATCCCCTGAATACAGCCACTGAAGCCTTGAATTCTGGAGAAGTCCAGCTTAAGATCAGAACTACGCCAAAGGGGCAGATCAGCCTTTGTGAGCGTTTTTCACTTGCCAAAACAGTGGCTTACAAGTATCCTCCAAAGATTTGATGTAACATATCTGAATAGTAAATGAAACAAAACAGGTTCTCAAACCACTAAAATAGAAGCACAGAGTTCTTAGCTGCTGTGAGCAGTCACAGTGATTCCTCTGCTCACAACTCAGACTTGGCTGACATTTCTGAACTGGGCCTAGGGAGACCATTGGAATACTGCTCATGATATGACATGACTGCGAAGGGGGAACCTGGAGAGCAATGTGGAACCTGTGGACCTGGCAACCTGCAGGGTGCATCTCTCCTGGGAAACCCAGAGAAAGAATAAAATAAGTTCCTTTTTGATCCCTTGGCAATTCAGTTTAGGTAGGGCATCAGTCATCGATCTTCCTTTTTAAGGTTTATTATTTATTTTTTTAAATTATGTGTACATGTGCATATAGTTGTGTGAGTTTGTGCACATTATTAGTGTATGTACCCATGGCATTTGCATCCCATGTTTCATGGAATCATTTTCAATGATATTCTAGGATGCCTCATTATGAGTCACATCTGTGACAATGTTTGTGAAATATTTATTAGCAGCATTGGAAATCATTGATTTGTCTGCCAGATAAAGTAAATTATCATCATCTCTTATTGTAGCATGATGAATCCTAAATACCTTAGAGCTAAATAGTCATAACTCTGCCAAGCTCCCACAACTCTACTAAAATGACTGCCACACTGCAGTGTGCACAAACATTGAACTTTCCTGTGCTGCCCACATTCTTCCATGACGGGAGACCCTCCTTTCAAGAAACATAAACACGTACACATGTCTTTGTGTGAGGAGGGCTTCTCCCGCCTGCCAAGTAGGAATCAATGAAGCTAAGTGGGCTTTATATAAGCGATCTTCCTCCCTGAGTGTGATCTTCCTATATAAAGTGGGCTTTATATAAGCGATCTTCCTCCCTGAGTGTGATCTTCCTATATAAAGTGGGCTTTATATAAGCGATCTTCCTCCCTGAGTGTGATCTTCCTATATAAAGTGGGCTTTATATAAGTGATCTTCCTCCCTGGGTGTGATCTTCCTATATAAAGTGGGCTTTATATAAGCGATCTTCCTCCCTGAGTGTGATCTTCCTATATAAAGTGGGCTTTATATAAGCGATCTTCCTCCCTGAGTGTGATCTTCCTATATAAAGTGGGCTTTATATAAGCGATCTTCCTCCCTGGGTGTGATCTTCCTATATAAAGTGGCTTTATATAAGTGATCTTCCTCTTCTTGCTACATACAAGAAAACATCCACAACCTGAACACAGCCTTGAAAACCGTAGACATTTGAGCCATAGAAGTCTAATGTTTTGTGATTTCTCTCAAGTCTAAGCATTTTCTTAGCAATTCTTTAAACGCCTCCCAGAGAGCAGCCGTCAGCTCTCGGCGTGCAGCCATGGGTGCTTTAAGGGTACCTCTGCTCTCCCTTCCCTGCCACACTACCTCATCACCTCACCTTAGAGAGTGGAGGCACCCAGCAACTTCAGGATTATGGAGCCCTTGCTTCTGGACAGGTTGCTACAGATTCCAAATTACTAGCAGAATAGAACCTTTGGTAGCAAAGCATGGTACTGCTGACTGTGAGAAATCCAAAGATGACCTTCCAGTGCTGGCACATGGAGGATGGGGCCTCAAAGACTATAGTATCTCAATACCTGACAGGAGTTGTGACTGTCTTTGGACTTTCCCTTACAGATCAAGCTACAGCCCTTACCTCAAAAATCTTGTAACATTTGACTGTCTGCCCATTCCAGAGAGATGAAAGCCGTTATACTTCCAGCCTTTTCCATGTGGCTAAATGAAAACATTCCGAGTTTCTACTACAAATCATTTACATACAGCTAGAGGCTCTGCCTCCGAACTACTGTCATCATTATGAAAACACAGAGGAAAAAGTAAATAAATCTTTTAAAGTATTTCTGTCGTTTAAAAATAATAACCTTGATATTGTTTCCTGTCACTGCATCTTTATCTTTTACTACATCAATATATTTTTTTACCTATAAAGGAGAGATAATACTCAACCAAATGAAACTTGAAAGAATTCAGTGAGATGTACATTTATCATGCACCAAAGATCTGAGCAATAGTTAATCCCAACCTAAATGCTCCTGTAACTAAAACAAGTTACCTAACTACTTCTTTTGATTTCTAGGCAACTTGAAGAAGGTGACAACTGCTGGTCCCACCAAAACCAAGACTCACAGGGACCAAATCCCCACATAGAAAGATGCTGAAATTTGGGCCATGTGTACATCAGCCATCCACTGGATAAGATGAGAAAATCTCACCATTATCTCAAAAGGGATTCTTGGTCTCTGCTTCCTGATTATAACATTAATAAGAGTAGAAGTTCATGGCCCTTTTCAAAACTGTTTTCATTTTTGTGTTATTGTGCTTAGGACACGTAACATGCCATCTTCCTGCTTAGCAAGTTAGTAACTGAAACACAGTGTTGTACATCAGGCACGGCATCTTACAGATCTCTAGAGGTCACTGACCTTTCAAGATGGAAAAGTCACACAGCTACTGACAAGGCAACCTCCATGCTCTTTTCTGCTTCTGGGGGCTTGTCTACTTTAGGTACCTTGGGCAGGCAGCCCAGTATCTATCTATTGTGCCTGACGTATTGTACTTAGCCCAGCACCCTCCATATTCACCCACACAGCTGAATTCCTTTTTTGTTGAAAGTCCTCCTTGGAGGGAACTTCCCACGAGGCCTCTCACTGCCTTCTGTGGAGCCAGTAAGCCAGGCAGCAATGGGAAGGAAAAAAAGGGAAGCCCAGGCCTTATTTGCAGCCTCCCTAACCAAATGGTGGAACTTTGATTGACATTTATAGTGTCTGGGCATCAGTTTCCTTTTCTGTAAAATTAAGTGATTTCTTCCAACGCTACCAAGGTGTCTTCTGCCTCTGAGTGGTTATGATTCTGTGCGGAGTAGATGATGCAGTGAACAGGTGTCCTGGAGACAAGTTCACCTGCATCAGCAATGATGTTAAAGAAACACATGTCCTCCCCAAGGCTTCTGTCATTTGGAAGAATTTATTTAATGGGAGGCCCAACACCAGAGTCTATGAATAAAAAGAATTATTTTCAGCATCTTTCTCTAGAATGCTTTCTGGTTTCTCCCCCTTTTCCTCCTTAGAAAATGCCTTAATATAAATATTAAGATCATTACAGAAAAAATATCCTACTGATGAGCTTGAGATCCTATAGTAATGATATTAGGCAGGGCTTTTTATTGCTGGTTAATGAAATTCTTTTAAAATTGAACCAGCTTCGAGTAAACTGATTTGCATTGATTTGGTAATGTATAGAGCTCAAGCCACTCCATGTATAAGCAAATTAAAAGCTTGATGCCTGTAAGGCCAAGTTGCACAGTTCCTGGCTGAAAAATTGATCCCATGATTCCCTCCAGGGGCATCTTGTTTTGGGGTTCATGCTCTTTAAAGGTACACAGTCGATTTCTTTGGCAGAAAGCAAAATTAATTAGGAGAAAAGTAAAATCATGTTCAGTGCTAGACTCAACCTCTTTCCAAGTCACAAAGACAATTTTTATAATGAAAAGAATCATCTTGGATGACTTCGAAGCCCTTTTCACACACTCTGAAAAGACACACAGAAGTATAGTTTCTGTTTTCACTGAGCATCCTTCCTAGTTCCTGGGTATTCCATCCATCTGACTGAGCATCTCTCATGGTTCCTGGGTGCTCCATACATCTGACTGAGCATCCCTCCTAGTTCCTAGACTTTCCATTCATCCAACTGCTATGCTGCAACCTGGTGACGTCCATCTCTCTGTCAGGCTCAGTTGTGGCTCTTCTATAGATAAAGAAAAGGGAAGAAGGACTAAGCCATGAGCCTCATGGAATCCAGGCCCAGAAACTGAGGTTAGTGCTTTCAGAAATAAGAGAGTTAGCTTTACCCTTGCTAATGGCATTATCTTAGATTCTAAGTCTCGGTGTTTTATCTGTAAAATTGGAGTCATTGACTACAGACATAAAAGTGTTATCCATAGGAAAAGGATGAAGGCATTTAATGTGGAGATGTCCAAAAGTCAGCTATTATTGCTGATGTTGCTGTTAATGTTATTACTGTGAAGAAAGGGGAATTCACCCTTTTCTGCTACTCCAGAACCCATAGGAGGAAAGTGTCTTTCAGATGTGTACAGAGAAGTCTGAACAGTTACTGAATCAAAGATCATTTGTAAAAGGGTGAGCAGGTGCCAAACCTTTGGGCTCACCTTAAAGATAGTAAAGTGTGGAGGCTTAAGCTTCTGTATCTGAAGAGAGGGGAAGACATCAAGCAAGCATTTGCACAGGGAACTACTCAAATCACACAAACCTCTGAAGCGGAGAGTATGTCAAAGCAGCCTTGTTGCAGTACTGAGGAAGGGCAGGCCTCCCCAAGGTCCTCATGTGTAGAGATGGCAAAGAATGCACAAAGATGACACTAGAGATATGCCCAGTGCCACCAGTCTCTGCAAAGGCTTATGGCCATCAAAGGCCTTTACACCATCAAGTAGCAACACCAAGTTTTAATCTTCCCTGCTGTGGCATAAAGAAGGTTGAAGGACAGTAGTCAAGATGCCATGGTGGTAGTCTGGCTAACTGACAGGTGTGTAGAGTAGAGATACGGTCTGCTTAGGTAAGATGATCAAACTGAAGGAGCCATTCAGAACTATATTGGGAAGGTGTCCAGAGCATCTCTCTGATGGAGGCACGTGAGCATGCTGAGCACTGAATGAGAGAGCGCACAGAAAGCTGATCACAGGAATATGTGTATATAGCCCCTTCCCACCCTGAAGTGCATCTCATGTATAGACATAAGGAACAATTACAGTCAGTCCTTGCCTATGAAAAATCTTGTGGCCCACTGTGATTAGAATGTTTGTGTCCCCACAAAATTCACATGTTGAAATCTCAACTCTCAAGGTGATAGTAAAGGAGGATGCTTTACAGGCAAGGACTGACTGTACAGGCGGTCTGAATGAGTTTATTTGTTCTAGTCAAGGAAACTTGTTTGTCCCTTCCACGTCACAAGGTTACAAAGCAATGACATTTGTTTATGAAGGAAGCAGGCCCTTATCAGACACCAAGTCTGATCCTGGATATCCTGGTCTCCAAAACTGTGAGAAATAAATTTTTGTTGTTTGTAAACCATCAGTCTGAGGCATTTTGTATAGCTACTTAAATAGAATAAGACATCTTCATTAAGCAGGTCCCCACGATCCTCATAGATCTCATCCTGTGACTCCATCTCAAAACCCAACTTCTACCATCAGGCAGGAGTTTGAAGAGTTGAGGGGCAATCTCACAGTAGTTTTCCTGTCTCAGTTGGGAAGTGACATGTACCACTCACTGCCAAATGTCTATGATTACTAATGTGGTCCTATTCAATCACAAAGGAGTCTGTGAAATATTGAGGAACCAGGTAATATTTAACAAGCATTTAATATTTCCATCAGGTAAAGTTTGATCTTCCACATTCTATTAAACCTTTTCCTACCATATATAAAATTCCAGAGGGCTTCCCTCCTTGGGTTCATTCCCAAACCATTTATTTTTTGTTTTAAATATATTCTTCTATATCCACATAATTTATATTAAAATTCAATATCTATAATACATAGTGTATATTACATAGTCAATATATAAATAGCATATGCTATAACATTGAAGATGTAATATGCTATATCATATTCTGAATATGCTGTGATAGATTATGCTAGAGAGTAAAATAAACACTAAATGTACATAAATTCAATTTCCATATTCAATCACCAATATAAAAATCTGGGTATATTACACTTCTGGAAAAGTCTGTCCCAATCATGAAATGCTACACTATACATGGCAAGAGTCACAATAAGCTCATAAAATTGGACCTAAAATTAAACTAGCCAATTCCTGTTATAAATAAATTAATACACTCAATCTCTCTCCTCTCTCTCTAAATGTTCCTACTGACAAGGAAAACATAATCTGAAGAGGCCAAAAGAGGCAAAACCCTTGGATAACAGGAGAAAGAAGAAGTTAAATGATTTGCCTATACCTCGCACAGTCCCAAAACAACCTGAAACCATCATATCTATCTCCCAATCCCAAGCTGCTCTACTTCAGTAGCCTAAAATTCTGCAATGATCGTCTAGTTGGTAGAGGAAAGAAGCAGCATCCTTCATGCAAAAAACCAAAAGATTTTTATATTCTAGTTTAAAATGTATCCTTTTGTTTTAACATAAAATATATTGGATTAAGCAATTACATGGCTGATCTAAAAAGAGCTGAGTGGTTACTTAATCCATGTTTCTGGTGTTACAGGCCTTGATCATACACCTTCAATGTTATCAACCTACCAAAATGACTGCTAGCTTCACAGTGAAAACATTCCTTTGTTTATTTGTTTATTTATTTATTTATTTATTTATTTAGCAAATGTCACTTGTACTCACTGTGTGCTTGCTGCTGAGCAGAGCATTTGCTATACATGGTTTCATTCAGGCCAATCCAGAAAAGGTAACGTCATTCCTCTATCTAGAGATAGACAAAGTTGTGCCCCAAGTTCACACAGTCACTCGCTGGGTAGCAAAATGAATTCACTAGTTTCTCAAAGTGAAAGCTGGCCTTTTATTTGGGGTGGGGGTAGTGACATAGGCCCCCCCAAACTCAGTGCATATCATTGAGAGGTGGTGGGTAAAGATAGCTACCATGACCCATTTCCGTGTTTCATTAAGTGTCTTTGAGGGTTGATCTTTCCCACTCTGCACAAGGTCTTCTACATGATGATGAGATTGTGGAGAGAGGGATGGCTACAGAGGGCTCAATTACTCATCAATGGTAGCCCAGTGAATGTTCTGATCATTCTGGCCAGCAACATCTCAGGACCAGTCGTGCAACTGTAGCAATGGGATAACTAGAGCTGACCATCTCTTCTTGGGTCACATGCCCACCTTTCTGGTTAGAATAAGAATTTAGTGCAGGAATTGTGGTTCCCAGAATCCCTGTGTGTTGAAGCACCATGGAACTTTATTAAAGGGATTCTTGGCAAACAAAAGATAAAAAAAAATGAATGAAACATATATTCTCTCTAGCCACCATGAGACAACAAAGTTCTCTCTCTCTCTCTCTGTCTCTCCATCTCTCTTCCTCTCTCACACACACACATCGATTTATTGGTCTTCGATGCTTGTTCACTGTTCTGTCACAAAAGCAGATCCTATATATCTTTATGTCCATACACCCTAACTTTACAATCACAGCTTTGAAAGTACAAGAAATGTTAGCCTCCCATGAATGGTGCAGGTGGCTGAAACCATTCACCAAACACACAAAAGAACATTGGCTGAAATCTCTGAGCGAATTCTCTTTGCACAAAAGCAGAAAGATTATTTAATTACCCCTATAGTTTTTCCCAAAACAGTTTTGTCACTCATGTGCATTCCCCTTCCCTTAGTGGTCCTTCGTTCCAGCTGTCCCTCTGTGGAAATGCTCAGCCCAGATCCTGAGTGCAGACAGAGGCTGGTAGCAATTTGGCACCACTGAAGTCCCGGTTTACAGGCTAGTCCCCACACTTGCCAATAGTTATTTCCATTATGAAGCAAAGCACAGAACCCAGGGTCCTGCCAGGGCAGTACAGCTGAGAAAAGGGCCTTAATGAAGCCTGAAAATCCTGCCCTCCAAGCTGAACAAGAGGCTCAAGGTCAACAGAGCCAGGATTCAGGAAGAAGACCATGTTTTGCCTGAGAGATCAAAGGAAGGCACGTGTTTGATCAGAATTGTCCAGACAAATATTCAGCTTCTAATCTACCCTGATTATGCAGAACAGTCCTGAGAGGGTCATAGCGATTAGAGAGATGGTCACTCAACTCATCCAGGCCAGAAGAACAGCAACAATTTGAGAGGAGTCCTGATTTCACCGGTCACACTGCGAAGAGTGACAGAAACAGGCCAAACCTCAGACACTGAGCTGTGCTCCCTATACTCTGAAGAGGAAGGGCCCTCAAATACCCCTGTTAATTCACTGCCCCACTCCAGCAACATGTCACCCAGCTCATAGCCAGGCTGAGAGAGAAAACAGACCACTGGCTCTTGCTATGCATTGCTCATTGGTGCCCACAGTTGCAAATGCTCCTGGCGAAGCAGAAACCCAATCACAATCTATAAGCCCTAGGAAGCCTTGGACAAGAGTCTTGGAGCTGCCCCTGCGAAGCTGGAGAGAGCATGTCCATTGTCATAGCTCTGCACTGGCAGCTGTAGAAGGCCTTGTGGGCCTTGGAGGATGGGGAGACCTCCCAGTGGCTAATACACTAAGAAGGAGTCCCCCACCCACCCCAGAAAAGGAAGCTGCAGCATGTCCCTTCAAGTTCTCTGTGGGCTGGCACTCTGAAACCAGACCAGCCCCAGAGGACTTTCTTGACACTGCAAGCATTTGCTGAGGATTTTCTATGAAACAAGTGCTTCAGTTTTGTTCAATTCCATAGATGGGATGTTTGGGACAAACCAGCAATGCTCTCTCTATTTTGGACATGGAGCCAGAGGCTGTATAGTAATTTCTTGAAAGTAGATAACTCTGTAGCAGACTTCAGGGTGGCGAGATGGCTTAGTGAATAAAGTACTTGCCATGCAAGCATAAGGACTGGGGCTCAGATGCCCCCGCACTCACATAGAAGCTGAGTGATCATGGAAGCGACCTGTAATACCAGTGCTCAGAGAGCAGAGAGGCTAGGAAGCTGGCTCGCTGGAGTAGGGAAACTGGAGACCTCTGGGTTCATCAAGGCACTCTACCTTAGGAAATAAAGTGGGGAGCAATTGAAGAACACATCTGACACCAACTTTGGTCTCCATGTGCATGTACACACATGCACACGCCCCGACAAACATACACATAAGTGTACAATGATCCCCGCCCCCACAAAAATAAAACCTCACACCTCTATGTCCTTGATGGTTTCACAGAATCAAGCCACCATCCTGATTTCCTGGCATGAATAGATGACCCTGGGTTAGTGAAGTCATGATCTTTGGAGCAGAACCTGAAACTTCCACTTTACTAACCCAGCATAATCCCTAACTACCGACTAAATATTTGTTCCTATATCTACAGGTGAGAGCAGTCCTCAACCCTCATCAAGGAAGCTTACATTTACAACAGAGACCACTTAAGAAAAACATAACTGATTTAAATATGGAGAACAAGTGATCATGTGATGGTCAGTCCCCACAGATACAGCATGATTCCTGCACCTATCATTATCAAGAATGTACAGGTTGTATTTTTATATTTAAGAATATATGTGCAGCAATAACTAAGGTAAAAAAAAAAGGTCATGAAATTGAGGGACAGCAAGGGGAGGGTACATGAAAGAGACTGGAGAGAGAAAAAAAGGGAAAACAATGTAAATATAGTTATAATTTAATTAGTCTTTTCAAAACACTGTATGAAATTCTCAAATAACTAGTAAAAATATTGTATTTTAAAAAGAAAATAAGATAGATTTTTTTTCCACAAATAGGTTAAAAGGGGAAGGAGAAATTTGGGAACTGAATGAGGCTTCATGAAAGTATCCAAATAAAGCATATAGCTCTTGCTTAGATGTCAAGGTAAATCAGAATAGGGGATTTGAATCTGAATACTGAGAGTATTCACTTCACGTTGGCATTATAACCTCAAGTAGCACCTGGTGCTTTCCTCACAGCTCTGTGTGTCAGCAAGTCAGAGGCAGAACGGCTTCCTGAGGTTTCTGTGCAGTCTCACAGGACAGCTCGCTTGGAGCTTTCTAAAAGCTCTGGGAGAGAATCTGTCTTCAGCCATTGAAGTTGCCATTTGCCTGTCAGACCACGCCCCATTTCCTGGTTAAAATCACCTCCTGCTGTTTGAGGCTCACTCAGGTGCTTCTGCGTGCCTTCACCTTGGAGTCAGATCATTTTAGACTTAACTCTATATAGCTGTCACCTCTCTCCTTCTGGGCTGCCTCCCACCTCTTCCTTCATGAGGAAATATTTGTCTGCTTTTCAGACCTGATGGTTTGAGCACATTCAAATAATCCAGTGTAAGTTACTGGACCTGAAAAATTTTCTTTCTCCTATACTTTGGTTTCTGGAGATCCTGCTATGGAGGCAGGCAGAGGGCTTGGGTGTGTTACCCCACCCAGGACACCAAGGAGACAGGAATCCTCTAGGAGGGGTCATGCTGTTACAGCTGTGAATTTTAGACTGTAGTAAAATGTTTTGGAAATGAAATGATAAAGTTACTGAGACCTGCCTAGAATAAGAAAAGGATGTTGGGATGTGGGTATTGGCAGAGGCAAAGCAGGTCAGCCTGAGAGGAGGCTTCATGAAGATACACCCGTTTTCTTCACGTGAAATTGTATGTAATGCACCATGGAGGCAAGAAAGCTACTTCACACAAGTGGTCCCCAAAATTCATAGGGGGCAAACAGCTCATTAAGTACACATTCCTGAATCAGATCCTGAAAGTCATAGGCCAGCAGGTTTAGGATGAGATTTAGTGATTTTTAACATGAAGAGCACAGTCCACACTTAAGACACACTGTAGTATTATGGAAATTTTCATCAGAAAACTATAAAACAAAAGAATTGGGTGCCAAAGGAAGTTAGATGGGCTCCAAGAGTAGATGCTGGATCAGCCAGACAAAGTAGAGTC
Source organism: Meriones unguiculatus (assembly GCF_030254825.1). Taxonomy (NCBI): domain Eukaryota; kingdom Metazoa; phylum Chordata; class Mammalia; order Rodentia; family Muridae; genus Meriones; species Meriones unguiculatus. Next base: position 163,109,843 of record NC_083349.1, read on the forward strand.
ATTTTCATGGGAGAGATAATGCCTAAAACATGGGCATAGAAGGGTGGTAGAAATTTAAATAAGAGTTCTGAAATTTTCTTATAAATAATAATGGCAGGAAATAGCAGACAAGAAGTAGAAAATACCAACTTAACTGTCTTGGTTGTAAAACAATGTCAGTGAGAGGAGGAACAAGATAGTGAAGTCAAATATGGAGATATTGCCCTGTGGCATGTCAGTGTTCCTAGGGGTTTGTGTAGGCAAGGGAGCCATTTGTCTGGGCATTGCAACCTAAGTTCCCATTTCAGAATAGATCTCATTTACCATGTTTTCTAAGCGTCATCAGAAAGTGCAAGAAGGTTTAAACAGGTTGTGGCTAACACAGCATTTGCTACAGTCAGAACCAGCCCTCAGAAAACCATGTGCTTCTCCGTGGGGCCTACTCTAAGGGACAGTGGCTGAGCTTCATATGGCTCCTTTCTCCTTTCTGCTTCTACAAACTGTGAATCTTACACTCCTCTCCCAAGAGAAATAATCCATGTGACAAATACAGGACAGATGAGCAGAAGTTTTGAAACCCTACCTAAATAACTCCTTATTTCTCTAAGTATTAACTCAGCATGGTGAGAGTCTGGCCACTGTTTGCGAAGGTGGAACCAACATAGTCTTTCCATGTATATTTTTACGTTTCAGAAGGACTCACAATGGAGGCAAGACGGATGGGGTTTGGTTAGCCCTTTGGGAAATGGGGAATGTAAGTTATTACTCATTTCCCTCTTCTAAAAATGTAGTTGACATGTCTAATTAGAATCTCATAGGCCAGAATAGCTCACAACTTTGTGCCCCTGTGAACCCAGAGTCCAAGGCTAAACAGCCATGTCTGTTATGTATAAATACACGAGGCAGCGCGTGTGTACAAAGTTTTAGCCGAATGGAGAAAATCACACATAAAGTGGAATTTCATTGTATCTAAAACATTCTTGACTAGAAAGCACATCATTGAACTCTGATAAAACTGTTGGTTACAAAATATATCATAATTCAAGTATCCTACATTGTCAATTGTCAAATAGAATATCTTGTTTAATTCTTCTAAAAGAAGTCAAAATACACTTACCATAAATAGTGCTATTATTCATCTGCGCTCATGGAGCCACAGAATTCCTTACTGTGGCCACAAGCAAGTCATTTACCCCAAGCAACACAGTGAGGACTCATGCAAAGAACACTGAACTTGGAGTGAAGAGACCTTGGTTCAGGTATCAGCCTTGCCAGGAGCTCCAGGTCTCACCGAGGAAGTTTGGATACATTTATGTAATACTCTAGTAAACAGTCAAGCCCTCTTTCTACATGTACTATAATTTAAAAAAATTACTTAGATCGCTGCAACCAGAGACCAGAGAGAAGAGAACAATGAAGGCTACAAGTTCTCATCCATGTCCCTGAGAATACTGAATGAAATCTTGAAGGCTGAGTAACTTGTGTGTAGGAAGCCTCAGGGCTGATAGTGAGGTAAAGTCATTGTTGTGACTGGTTTATATGCTCCTACCCTAGCATTTTCCATAAGTGGTTGGTTCCCAGGGATAGCTGAGTTCTTTCCACTCTTTGAGGTGTATGTAACAAGGGAGTCCAGGGAAAACAATGACGAACTCAAGTGAAGGTTTGGATTGGCTATAAATAAGGCTAGAAATAATCCCACCCTTATTGGGCAAAGATAGCACTAGAGAGAAGTATGGACTATGTTAGAGCACTAGATGGTAGAGATTGCCAGACAATTCCATGATTGCAAACTGTTAAGTGGAGTTCAGATGCTGTGTGACTGTTAAAGACCCAGGATGAATACCTGAAGTACAGTCTAAACCAAAAGACCTGACAGGTCTTTAAAGAAGACTTAAAAGGAGAATTCCACAGAGCATAGACTAGAAAAGGGTGCATATATGGAGAGTGAAAAACCACAAACACATGGGACCTTTGAGGGAAAAAAATGACACTAGGAAATGAGTTCATGGGCAATGGGATGTGTGTATCTTGAGACAGCATGTGTTTGGGAACTCATCACCCAGCAAGGTCACCAATGAACCATCTGTGATCTGTTCTCAAGACCCGGGGTAGAGCAGGACAAAAAGCTTGAGCTCAAGCTATCAGTCCAGAGTTGTGAGCTAAAGCCAGAGAGGCAGGGGGACCTGAAGAAAGGATGATCAGGAGAAAACTTGGCTGGCTTCCATGTCAGAAAAGAGGAATGCCAGGAATAGTGTTTTCTGTTGGGTTCAGCCACCTGTACCCAGTGCCTGATATATGCCAGTCTGGGAGCATGCTGACACAGGGAAGCTTATGTGTCACAAGGAAGATGAATAACTGGCATGTAAATATGGATGATCTAGAATGACAAATGGTCCAAGGAGCCAGAGACAACAAAACCAACCCTCCTAAGCAGTGTGTGTGCAGCTTGCAGTGTGGGGAGGTGTTCAGGACAGCCTTATTTAAGACGGAGGATAAGTCAGAGCTAACAAATGACAACCAGGGAGAGGGGTGTTGGTCTATTCAGATGGAGGTACTTTTCACAGGAATAGGAACGATGGGGGAGGGGGTGCAGAGGCAGCTCAGTTCAATCCCCAGGACTCAAGTAAAAAGGCCAGGTCTTCTGGTGCATAATTGCAGTCCCAGGGCTGCACTAGCCAAACCAGCTACAGATGCTATCTCAAAAACACAAGGTAGAGCATGACTGAGGGAGACACTCAAGACTGACCTCTGGCTTACACACACACACACACCAAAAGAAGGAAGAAGAGAAAGACAATTTGATCTGAGTTTCAACGGTAGCATTTGTTATCATCATATTTTTTTCTTAAATATAAGAGCTTAAAAATAAAGCCAGGAGAATGTGGTATTAGTGACTATGTCGCACGGAGCTTCACAAGGCCCCAGGCACAAATGCTGCTGATCCTGAACGCATCTTAGAAAGTAGGTAGTGTGCCAAGCAATGACAAAGACATCATTGGAGGTAACAGAGGCCACCACATAAGGATAGAAAACAAACGTCTGCCATGAAGCTGTAACAATCCTGATCTTTGTGATTAGCATAACTTAGTCTCAGGCCACACAAGACAAAATTAACAGAATTGCAGGCAAAATGTCACATCCACTGTCAGAGGGAAATATTTTAACACAACTGATACAGAGACATATAGAAGAGACAAAACTTCAGCAAATGCATAGAAGGCTTGAACGTGGTAATGAAAAAGCAGGATGTGTATAAAGTGAACCCAACAGCTGGAGAATAGATGCTATTTTACATACTCATTAGACAGACCATTATATGCTATACTGTGACTTTTCAAGCTGCAAGGCAGGTCTATAGAGGGACGCACAGTATAGTAGACATAGTGGCAGATGGTTCACCAGATTTTTTCATCTATTGTCTGCAAGAGCAAGGATCTAAAATGAATGAAATGGACTTACTCATTTGCGAGTGTTGAGAACAGCCTTCCTGGCCAAATGCTGGCCAGTTCTGTCTGCTCTTTTCACCCCGGGCCTGGGTAGCTAGCCCAGGGTCAAACTTAGAATAAGGAATGCCTTTGGGTACATTCCTACAGGAGTCCAAATACTAGGCATATGCAAGAAAATAGACAGAAGGGAAAAGATAGACCTTCACCAAGCCCTGGAAGAAGAAAGCCCCCTCCCCACACCTCAGAGAGACACACAGAAGCACCATTGTAAGTTTTAAGCTTCCTAACTTAAAATGTTTCATTTCTCCTTTAAAAATTTGGACTTGGATATTTTTTTCTCTTTACTAACCGTTGCTGTGGACCATAATATGCTGATCTAGAGAGAAGGGTTTGTCAAACATTTTAAAAATTTATTTATTTATTTATTTATTTATTTATTCACTTTACATCCTGGTCATAGCCCCATCCTTCCTCACCTTCCAGTCCCACCCTCCCTTCCTCTCCCTATCCCCCTCCTCTATTCCTCAGAAAAGGGGAGCCTCCCTTACCACCCACCCCAGCTCATCAAGTCATACCAGGGCTGAACCTGTCCTCATCCCCTGTGGCCTGATAAAACAGTCCCTTCAGAGGAAAGTAATTGAAAATCTGGCAAGATAGTCCATGTCAGAGAGAGTACCCACTTCCCTTACTTGGAAAACCCAAATGAGGCCTGAGTTGTCCATCAGTTAAGTCTTTGTAGGGGGGGCCTAGGTCCAGTCCATGAAAGGTCTTTGGTTGGTGCTTCAGTCTCAGCAAACCCCTCCGGGCCCTGTTTCGTTAGCTCTGTTGGTCTTTTTTGTGAAGCTCTTGTCATCTCCAGGTCCTTTTCTCCTCTCTACACCCCCCTTTCCACAAGGCTCCCTACCCTCACCCAGTGTTTGGCTGTGAGTCTCAGTGTCTGTTTTGAGGCACTGCTCGGTGGAGCCTCTCAGAGGACAACTCTGCTTGACTCCTGTCTGCAAGCATAGCTGAGTGTCCTTGATAGTATCAGGGGTTAGTTCTCTCCCATGCAAATACTTTCCTAATACGAGAATAGGAAAGTACTTTCAGAAGAGTCCATTTTGGAAAATAGGGCCAGGAAGAAGGTGTGCCCAAACCACTTCCTTGCTAACAAGGCCTCACTGCCCAGTGCAAACACTGACATGAAAAGGTTTCTCCATGAGCCTCCTTAGGCTGGCTTCCCTGAGGGCTGGAGTACCTTGGAAACCAGAGCAGAAGGGGGCTGTGGAGGTGTCCCCACTGTGTGTACCACAGAGTCATGACAATAACTAGCGGCAAGTGAGGAAATAGTGGCTGGGCCACCAGACTGTCACGGTAACACTGTTCCGCTCTTGTTCAGTCAGCTGGCAGTGTCTTGTCTGAGAGGCTGTGCCATTTGAGCTTTTAGGGAAATCTTCAGATTTCATCACCCTAGTGAATAACACATGGTGCTTTCTGGCCAACAGAAGCCTTAAAGATGATTTAGAACAAGTGAGATTCATTTGTGGTTAGATAGACTTCTTTAGGATTCCAGTTGCCAACTTTTCTGGTGTTTCAAAATCCACAAGTTTGGAGCATGGCCAGGCCTTTGCAAAATGGTGGATTTTATTTTGTTTCTCGCTCCATATCACCTTCTTATCACCACTTTCTTCTTCTTCTTCTTCTTCTTCTTCTTCTTCTTCTTCTTCTTCTTCTTCTTCTTCTTCTCCTCCTCCTCCTCCTCCTCCTCCTCCTCCCCCCTCCTCCTCCTCCTCCTCCTCCTCCCCTTCCTTCTCTTCCTTCTCCTCTTCCTCCTCCTTCTTCTTTTGGGCATCCCTGCCCTCAGACCTTCAATATGTCTATGTGGCTCTCCCAGGCTAGCACAGCTAAATGGTAAATAACATTAACTGAATGTGTGTGAAGAGGTACACACATGGAATGCATGCACACATGCACATATACACACTTGCACATGTGTGCACACACACAAGCACACAAGGACACATACACACATGAAAATTCCTTATTTTAAAAAACTTAGGAAAAGTTACTTAAGTTACTTAACTTCAATTCACCACAATACAAAAGGAATAACATAGAAATCCATGTTAGTCCAATAATTCTCACACCATTGCACACACTGTGGTTACCCACCACTGGCCACCTGAGCCTGCTGTGTTCCGTTTCTTCTCAGATACCCGCCCACTACACTAGTCTTTCACAAAGTGTAGACCCACAGCCATATTAGCACCACCTGGAAGTACAGATTCGTGAGTCCAGCCCCGACCCTTCTGAATCAGAAGTCCTTTGGTGCTTTCCAGAGAAGCACCACACACCGAAGAGGGCAACCACCAGGCTAACGTGGAGCCACCCCTTCCGCCTTATGTGAGAAAACGCCTACTCAGTTAGGGTCACCTGGAACTTTTGCCTCTAGTGAAATAAATTCTGCAGTGTCTTGTCCTCTAGACCACGCACCCCTTCTCAAACCCGCACAGTGGTTTGGTCCTCTTCTGTGTGATCTGCAATTCTCTGTCACCATCAAAGGTTTTGTTATATACATCCAGCAGCTAAGCTCATTTACTTTCATTGACTTCCCAAGGGATAAATTACTTAAAAATAAGAACCTCCAAGAAAAATTTTAGATGGAGGCGACATAAAGCAGGGGTAGAGTAGGAAGGTAGAGGATATAGACCCTAGACTTTGTGGAGGGAGAACTGCAGGATTTCAAATTAAATTCATCTCTGTGAATGAATGAGTGAGTATGAAGAATAAGGAGGGAAATTACAAAACTGCTGGAATTTTTAAAATGGAAAAGGGTGAAATTAATTTTACTTCTTAAATGAATAAAAGCACTTAATAAAAATACATGTTGGTGAAGTGATAGAAACCTAACACAGAGTTTCCCACTTTGACTATTTTGAGTGTATAATTCAGTTGCGTTAACTGAATTCTCATTGCTGTGAAACCAGCTCAGCAATCTACCTCTGGAATATTTTGCTTTGAAAAGCTGGAACTCTGCATGGATTAAGTTGAACACATGAATGAACGAGATCAAGTTTTTCCTAAAGTCTAATGGCAAAGCTAAAGCAAAAATCCCATCTGAGCTGGCTCTCACTCAGAGCTCTCACTACAAAAGCTGTCGTGGGCTAAATGTTATATGTTCCCCGTAGGCTCACACATGTGAACACTGAGCACTTGGTACCCAGCTGGTAGAGCCTCCACGTAAATACAATGTGACCAAGAAGCCTCACGCTTCTGCCTCCATGCCACAGTAGAATATATCACCTTAGAACTGTGGGCCAGAATGAATCCTTTCTCCCTTCAGTTGCCTCAGTCAGGTATTCTGTCTCAAAAACAAAGTAATAGAGACACAAGAGACTTCCAAACTACAGAGTGAATGACAACCACAGGGAAATCTGGTTAAAGAGAGGTTGCTAGGCTCCTGCTGTCTCTGTTCTGGCATAGGGCCTGAGAATGAGCATGTCAAACCAGATACTGGATGTTGGACCACACTTTGGGAATCCTTAGGCTCGGAGAAGCATCTCTGTGACCAGAACCACAATTAGGTATACAACTCGCTTTATTTTTACCTCAGATTTGGTAGTCTCCTCATTAGGTGTTCTGGCGATCTCTTTTCCTTGTAATAAGGTAAGAGACACTTTGTGAACCCCTACTGCATAGCAAACTGCCTCAAATTCTGTCTTCTGATTCACACATATATACTCACAACTCTGGATTTGAAAATCACCCATTGGATGGACTTAAGACACACCAGTCAAATTCAACCATCTTTCAGAAAGCACCAGTCCCTGGAGTGAAGGCGGCAATCCATAGGAATCCTTCCCTCCAGGGGCTCCATGACAGCTGCCTCACCTGGATGCTCAGGAAAGGTGCCTGCTGACATGAGCAAAGGGCTGAAACATCTCTTAATCAAAATGGGCAGGTTCTCCTTCCCCAGGTGAGTGCCCATGAAGGAGCCTTGTTTGTGGTTAGAATTCAAAGGCTGAAAACTCATCTAAACAATTGATAGTCACTTGGGGGTTGCAAGTCTCATTCACTTGAGGCATCACCAACCTTGACCTATGGGGTAGGGAAGTAAAAATTTCATAGACATATGCTATAATTTGGTTCCCGAATGTCCCCCTGAGCCCCATACATTGAAGATCGGGTCACTGTTGAGAGGTAGTTGGACCTTTGGTAGGAAGATGGAAAGAGGTTCATTCATTGAGAATGTGTCCATGAAGGGGCTATTTGGGTCTTGGCCCATCTTGTCTCCCAGCCTTCGGGAAGCAAGCATCCTCCTCTGACACATGTTCCCACCATGATACAATGTGTGTGCACACACCCAGAACAGCAGGGCCAAGTGACAGTGAGATGAAACCTCTAAAATAATGAGCCCAAATGAACCTTTCCTTAAGTTGATTGCCTCCGGTACGTGTGACAGCAACAGAAAACTGACAAATGCAACACCTATCAATCTAAGTTTTCACTTTATGATCATAGAGGAAAAAACATTAGGCCTTTTTTGTATGGGAACAGTCATGGTCCAGGATGGAAAATTGCATAGCAGAACGCAAATGAGAGAAGCATGGGATATGAATGCAGGCCCATGTGGGACAGGAATAACGGATACACTGAGAAAATGCAGAGGGTTCCTACGCATGCCCCAGCAGAACTATGTTCTATGTGCCTACACCCTCCTATTTTTTTTCCTAGAAGAGACAGAAATTTAAAATTTGCATGAAATATCTAATAGTCTAATAAATGTTCTTTTTTTTTTAACTTGTGCAGGCCAAATGGACATACTAAGAGCTCAATGGCATCCCAAGGTTTTCAGTTTGCAATCCCTGCTCTACGGAAAGGGCACATCCAAAGCAAATAATTATTAAATCCCACAAAAATAAAGGCCATGCCACCAAAAACAGAGAAGATGGGAAGGATCCAGGAGTGAGAAGCATGATGGTCTGGAGAGAAGTGGGAAGAAAGAGGGGCTGTTTGACCAAGAACACGTCAGCAGAGCATGTCTACATGTATCAACTTTGCCAGATTATGGTGCTACCTACTTCCCAGAGCCTGTGGGGAATCCATGCTCACCATTGTACCCTACATACAGTTCTCACTCTGATAACTGAGACATTGTTTGGGGTCGGTTATCTGATCTGGTTATGGCGAAATTCCAAGGCTCAGACACCCCAGGACAACCTAGAGTCCTGGCCCCTTGCACCAGTGCTTCTGAGCCTGACACGCAGTAGACATGGCTGACCCTGCTGAGACTAATGGAGACTCACAGCATGCACATATTGGAGCATCAATTATGTGCTTAGTTTAGGACTTTAATTCTAATTTAATTTTCTGCAAGCAATTCCCATTTTATAGAAGAAATCAAAAAAGTTCGATAACTTTTCTGGGTCTATACAGCCAGAGAACTGTAACGTTGGAATTTTACTTGTTCCTTTTCTACATATCAGCTTGCTGTGGAAACTAAGTCAACTTCAATTACTCTGTTACTAGTCTAGAAATAAACCTTACCAGTCTAATATGTCAATATAGTAATGTAATATATTAGAGCAATACAAAATACGAAGAGGCACACTGGTGTACATCTCAAACCCACTACTTACTAACATGCAAACTTAAGCAATTTCCCTTCCCTTTATGCTGCGTATCAGCCCTCCCACCTGTGGCACAGAGGCGGCATCTCCCTGGCAGTGCCATGAAGGACTCATTAGCAACACATCAGAAGAATCCATCCCAGTGCCTGGCATTACCTATACAGTAAGTGCCCCTTTCCACATTCTTGCGAGGACTAGGCAATTTCTACAAAATGTGCTGGATGGCCCTCCCTCTTCACCCAATAGACCCAGTCCCTTGGCAAGGTGTCAAAGGTAGGGAGCCTCAGATCCTCAGATGCAGCCTCCCTCAAGCCCAGAAAAATAGGGAGGCCTCACTTTGGCCCAGCTGTGAGACACCTTATAGATATCAACCCCAAGAGAGCACTCTGGCACGCGTATTAATTTCATGTCTGTCGGGGCTGGGTTCACAAAAATTCAGGTTAAGCCAAATTAACCAGTCTTTCCACAGAACCTCACTGAGAAGTTATAACATTAAGATACTTTGGGACATTCCAAAGAGAGGATAAACTACTCAGCTTTATCAAAATACAGGCTCATAGAGGAAAAAAAAAAAACAACACTAGGCCTTATTTGTATGGGAGCAGTCATGTTCAAGAATGGAAAATTGCATAGCAGAACACAAATGAGAGAAACACGGATACAAATGCAGGCCTGAGGTGGGACGGGAATAACTGGGATACTCTGAGAAAACGCAGAGGGTTCCTACGCATGCCCCAGAAGAACTGTGTTCTATGTGCCTACACCCTCCTATTTTTCTTCCTAGAAGAGATAGAAATTTAAAATTTGCATGAAATATCTAAATATTCTAATAAATATTCATTTTTTTATGAATGAATCCACATCACTGTAATTTCACTGAGAGAAGATCATGGCTGTTCCGCAGCGTTCCGTCTCCCTTTTCCTTCCTGTATAAAAGCATCCATTATCTCTAAAGACAATGAAATTTGTTTCTACATCACGGAGCTCCTGTCTGAAGCTCTTGTAGAATTACCACCAGAGTGCAGAAAGTTGTGGCCAGCAGGGTAGAAGGAGCGAATAGGCTGGTAGCGCCATCTACAGGTAATTTGTGGTACTGCAAAATAGGGGCAAAGAGGCACTAACTGTGGGGGAAAGGATGCCTAGGAATCCTTCTTCCCAAGATGGAGTTTCAAGGCCAGACCAAGGCTGTAAATTTCATAATTTCCTTGTTTTCCATAGCTGAGTAGAATTCCACTGTATCAATGTACCACAATTTCTGTATCCATTCCTCTGTTGAGAGACATCTAGGTTATTTCCAGCTTCTGGCTATTACGAATAGAGTTGCTATGAACATGGTTGAGCAAATATGTCCTTGCTGTATACTTGAGCCTCTTTTGGATATATGCCTAGGAGTGGTATAGCTGGATCTTGAGCTATAAATTGAGCACTATTCCCAATTTTCTGAGAAAGTGCCAGACTGATTTCCAAAGTGGTTGTACAAGTTTACACTCCCACCAGCAATGGAGGAGGGTTCCCCTTTCTCCACATCCTCCCCAGCATGTGTTGTCACTTGAGTTTTTGATCTTAGCCATTCTGATAGGTGTAAGGTGAAATCTCAGGTCTTTTTTTTTTTTTTTTGACTTGCATTTCCCTGATGACCAAGGACATTGAACATTTCTTTAAGTGTTTCTCTGCCATCCAGTATTCCTCTATTGAGAATTCTCTATTTAGCTCTGTACACCATTTTTCATTGGATTACTTGGTTTGTTGGTGTTTAACTTCTTAAGTTAGCAAACCGTGGGAACTAGAGAAGATCATCTTGAGTGAGGCAACCCAGAAGCAGAAAGACACACATTGTATGTACTCACTCATATGTGGATATTAGCCATATAATATAGGATAAACACACTATAATCTATACTCTGAAAGAAGCTAAACAGCAAGGAAGAGCCTAGGGAAGATGCTCAATCCTCATTCAGAAGTACAAATGCAATAGACATTGGAAGCAGGAGAAGAGAGGGAACAGAACAGGAGCCTATCACAGATGGCCTCTGAAAGTCTCTACACATTGAGGTTCTAAAGCAGAGGCTGAGACTCATAGCCAAACTTTGGACAGAGTGAAGGGAGTCTTATGAAAGTAAGGGGAGACAAAAAGACCTGAAGGGGACAGGAGCTCCAAAAGGAGACGAACAGAGTCAAAAGAAAACTGAGCCATGGGGGCCTTGAAGAGAATGATGCCCCAACCAAGGACAGTGCATGGAGAGGACATAAAACCCAGGCTCAGATGTAGCCAATAAACTCAGTATCCAAGTGGGGTCCCAAATAAGGGGAGCAAGGGCTTTCTCTGGCATAAACTCAGTGACAGGCTCTCTGATCACCTCCCCCTGGGGGTGGGTGCAGCCTTGCTGGGCCACAGAGGAAGACAATGCAGCCAGTCCTGATGAGACCTGATAGACTATGGTCAAAAATAGAAGGGGAGGAGGACCTCCCCTATCAGTGGACTAGGGGAGGGGCATAGGGGAGAAGAGGGAAGAAGAGTGGGATTGGGATGAGATGAGGGAGGTGGCCACAGCCAGGATATAAATTGAAAAAAAAACTTGTAATAGATTATAATAATAAATAAAAACTAAAAATAAAAATATAACAAAATATAGCAAAAAAAAAAAGCAAGGCTGACCTTGCATTCTTGTTTGGTGTTGGTGTCTGAGCCATGATCTTCTTCTGGACATTTCCTCAGGAAGCTATATGCACTAAATTATACACAAGCGAGCTCCATTGTGCTTTCTATAGGTAACAATTTCATTGACTATAAGAGGTATTCAGTAGTTTACACGACAAAGAAGGAATGGAGGGGAGGAAGGAGGGAGGAAGGGAGGAAAGGAGAGGGAGAGGAGGAGAAAGAGAGAGAGAGATTTCCACTATAGTCATTAAAGCCTCACAGTGTTTTTCTATAACTTGATTGGAGTTTCCTTCTTTTATTTTATTTTTTATTCATTCACTTTACATCCCAATCATAGCCCCTTCTCTTCTCTTCTCCCGGTCCCAAGTTCCCTCCCTCTTTCCCCCTTCCTCCACCCTCTACTCCTCAGAAAAGGGGAGCAACCAACACACCAACCCACCCCAGAAAATCAAGTCACATCAGGACCGAGCTGTGTCTTCTTCCCCTGTGGCTTGGCAAGGCAGGTCTGCCGGGGGAAGTGATCAAAAAGCAGGCAACAGAGTAATGTCAGAGACAGCCCCGATCCCCTTACTAGAGATTCCACATGAAGACAAAGCTTCCCATGGGCTACACCTGTATAGGGGGCCTAGGTCCAGTCCATGTATGATCTTTGGTTGGTGCTTCAGTCTATGCAAGCACCCCTCAGGTCCAGATTAGTTGGCTCTGCGGGTCTTCTTTCCCTCTATCCTTCCCCTGACTCTACCCAACGTTTGGCTGTGAGTCTCAGCATCTACTTTGATCTGCTGCTTGGTGGAGCTTCGAAGAGGACAGCTATGCTAGGTTCCCATCATGTGTGTTTTTCTGGGTCTGGGTTACCTCATTCAGAATATTTTCTAGTTCCATCCATTCCTAAACCTCCCTTCAATACAGTTCAGGCAACAGTGACATTTTGTGATAAAACCAAGTGGGGAGCATGTTGATTTGCTTGTACCAGATTGAACAGATGTGTTTGGGCTACTGAGGAAGGTGTCAGAACTTTCCAGGTGGGTGAGGAGAGAAGTCACATGCTGTGGCAAACCGCTCCTCTTGTATGCTAAAACTGAAAACTATTCCTTTGCCTGCTATCCAGCGCTAGATAATGGCAGTGTGCATCCACACCAGACACTAGGGAGGATCCCATCGGAAAACCTGTGAAGACCAGAGACAAGTCCCTCTGCCTGCAAACTAATCAGAGTGACAGCAGAATTTCCTAGCATGAAAACTCTCAAAGTTCATCTTATGAGAATCGGGCTGAAAGGTCTGTACAGATTGCAAATAGAATTTCCCAGGGAGTCATGGGAGTTCATGGCATTTTGTTAGGAAGGATGGTTGTGCTGAAGTAGAGATCCTTTGCCTTTTCCAGTAACATCAAAAGGTGGATCGATGCCTCTTAAATGCTGTTTGAGAATTCATATGGAGAAATTTTGCTGTTTCCACTTAAAAAAAAAAAATTAGGCAGCGTTTGAAACATGGCGGACAATGTAGATCAGCAACAGACTACTAATACCGTAGAGGAGCCCCTGGATCTCATCAGGCTCAGTTTGGACGAGCGAATTTATGTGAAGATGAGAAATGACCGAGAACTTCGAGGCAGATTACATGCTTATGATCAACATTTAAATATGATCCTGGGAGATGTAGAAGAAACTGTGACAACAATAGAAATTGATGAAGAGACATATGAAGAGATATATAAATTAACAAAAAGGAACATCCCCATGCTCTTCGTCCGGGGAGATGGTGTTGTTCTAGTTGCCCCTCCATTGATTGTTGGATGACTTTGTGGAGACTTCACCCCTTGAGATGTAAAGGACACTCACAGAGAGAAGCTCACATGTGTTCTGGTGGTCAGAAATGACCCCAAGGACCCCTCCACCCTCAAAAGAAGCTCATTTGCAAGTAACTTACAACCTCTCCAGCTAAATGACATGTTCTTTTCTCTAGCCCTCTACTAGTGTAACCGCCTTGCTCTTTTCAGGAGTTGCTTTGCTCATTGTTCTTGTGGTTACTTTCAGGTTGTTTTTCTTTAAATTAAATTTGATGTTTCCTTTTAAAAAAAAATTAGACCCACATCTAAGCAAGTGAAGACAAACTTTGCTGTCCAGTGAAGGTAATTCTGAATCACCCAGATGGCTGGTAATTTAGTTAAGTAAACCAAAGCATTATCATAATCTGAAAATTCAAATACTAAGAATTGCAAATTCATGTTTATCACTTAAGAGCCCTTAGCCAAGGCCATGCACCTTGTTCTTTCTTTCTTGTCTCCTCTTTCATATGTAAGCTTCCGTATTAAAGCCTTTTGTACCAAGGACCTGAGACTAGATTGGCCGTGCACCTAGGGGAAAACCTCATTATTATTATTATTCTGCCAAAGAAACATGGCAATAAAATTACTCTGATGATATGTTGCTGTAACCATAGACAAGCGTGTTGCTCAACCCTCACCAGTGAAGCTTCTTCTTGTAGATGGTCATTAAAACAGAGACCCACATCTGGACAGCGTGCAGAGTGTGAGAGACTGCAGAACTCTCAGTTCTAAATGGGATGTATTCATCAAGCCCCTCCCTTCAGGGCTCAGGGAGCAATGGGGGAGAGGAGGCAGGAGGACTGTTAGAACCAGAGGTAATAGATGACTCCCGGAAACGGTGTCTTCTGAACACAGAAGGGACAATGCCCACATGAACTCACTCACAGAGACTGTGGCAGCATGAACAAGACCTGCACAGGTTTAAGCAAGATGGGGTCCCAGCACTGAAAGAAGAAAGTGGACACAGGGTCTGACCACTAACCAAGAAAGTACTTGCAGTTGATACCTGCTAGCAAATGGAAAATCAGTGTTCTCCAAACCCCAAAGCCACATTGACCTACACCCACGATAGATCAGCAATGCAACCCATAGCAAAGGGTATGAAATGCACAGGATGGATTTGGCTCTAAAATAAGACCACTGCCTACAAGAAGAAATCATATGTGTGTGTATACATGTGCTTACACACAAATACCAGTTAGTCTTTCCTTCTACCATGCTGAGACAGAGTTCCTCTTGCTTCTGCTGCTGTGCTAGCTGGCCTGTCAGCTTCTGGACCATTCTCTTCTCTGCACCTCCTATTTTCCCATAAGACTATTGGGGTTATACATGTGTACCACATTATCAGGCTTTTTAATGTGGGTTCCAGGGATCCAACCCAGGTGACCAGCCTTGCAAAGCAAATCCTTTTATCAGCTGAGTCAACTCTAAAGAAGAAACTTCTTGAAAAAAAAAAACCAGTCAAGCCACAATAGTTTATACAACTGCCTTGGGGCTGAAGCTAGGGATGTAGATTAGAAAGGGGCTCTGCGGAAGCTTCTGGAATGTTCGATGTCCTTCCTGTCAGTCTGGATGCTAGTCATACAAGTAATTACTCATGTCAAAATTAATCAAGCCGTAAACATAATGCTGGTGTGTGTCCTGGTTTCCTTTCTGTTGCTGACACAAAGCAAATCAGGGGTTTTTGGCTTATACTTTCAGATAACCACTCCCCACTGGAAAAAAAATAATCAGGGCCAAAACTCGAGCAGAAGCTTGAATCCGAAACCATGGAGGCACCCCTAGCTGGCTTGCTTGCTCTCATATAACCCAGGGCCATCTGCCCAAGGAATGGTGCTGCCCATAGTGGCTGCGCCCTCCTGCATCAACTAGCAATCAATACAGTCTCCATAGACATATATACATGCCAATCTCTTCTAGGCAATTCTTCAGTGAAGACTTTCTACGCAGATGACTCCAAACTGTGTCAAGTTGGAAATTAAAGCCGATTAGGATGATGCTCTTAACATTTTAGATTGAACCTTAATTAAATTTATTATATATATTTAATTGACTAACACAAATGAGTATAAATGTAAATTAATTGAATTAAACATATTTACCATTTTCCTTAGTATGTACTAAATTAATACATACACGAAGAATTTTCATTTCACTAATCTTATTAATAAGATAGCCCAAAGTGAATTTTTATAGTTTTACTTTTTAATTAAAATACAATTGTGGTGTGGGCTCAGGAGAGAGGATCTTCCCTCTTCCCACTCCTCAATGCCGGCAGCATTCAAGAGAGCCGGCCCATCCCTCACCCGATACAACACCCCAGAGAGTGGGCCCTGCACCTCACCTGGGCAGCACAGTAGTAGAGTTGGCCCTGGTGGTACCATGCAGGTGAGCCAGGAGGGCATGAGAGCAGGAGAGCTGGCCCTGCCCCTGCTTGCTGCTGCCCCGGGGCAGTACTGGAGAGCTGGTCCTGGTGGTGAGGGTGCCAAAGAGGTGGTGGGCTGAACAACACAGCTACCCCCCAGGCCCAAATCCAGGGCTTTGAGTTGGCATACCTCAAAATCTACATTATCTGTGAACTGTTGGGGCATGAGAAAGGGCTGGTCCAACAGATCCAAAACTGCAAGATCTCCACCACACAGGGCAACAACAGGCCACTCCAGAGGAGAACTGATGAGGATCCAGTATTGACGGTGTAACAGAAGCCAGAGGCCTCAAATCAGACCAATTAATCATTGCACTGAACTTTGCAAGTAAAGGTGTTTGGGCAAAAAGAATATACTGTGTGACACATTGTGACCCAGCGCAGCTTCCATAATTTGTTTTGTTTTGTTTCTTTTTTCCTTTTTTAATTTTTTTTTTGTGTGTGTGGGGGGGGAAGGTTGCAAGGGCAGAGGGTAGATACAAAGGGAAGAGGAGAGGACTGGGACTGGGGTGCAGGATGTGAAATTCACAAAGAATCAATAAGATGTTTAAAAATAAAATAAAATGAACTTATGTCATTTTTCTCCTTCCATGTCTCCCCGCCAGCTCCCTCACAAATTCATGCCCCTGTTTTATTTAGTTTGCATGTACATACAGACGAACAAACACATCAATACAACCCGGTGAGTTTCTATTTAGTGTTCCTTATATGTATGTTTTTAGGGCTGACAACTTGGCATTAAGTAACCATGAGGAACCTAGTCCCTAGAAAAAAACAATTCTCCCTCTCTCCATGGTAACTAATTGCCTACAACTCTTGAGCACAGTCCCTGTGATGTCTCTCCCATGCATGTTGGCATGTCAGCTAGTGCTGTCATTGTTCAAGTCTTCTTAGGCTACCATACTGTTTTGATTTCAGGGGTGTAGTTCCCTGTCATATAGAGAAGACACAATATCCAGCAGAATTCCTGGTCCTCTGGCGGCTCCAGTCTTCCAGCTCCCTTCCACCATGTTCCCTGAGCTCGGTGTAGAAGATGTGGAGAAGTGCCACAATGATCCCTGGGCTTAGTGTAGAAACTGATGATCAGCTGGGTACAGGCACCCCATCATCAGTTGTTTTCTGCATTTTTGACCAGTTCTGGCTTCCTATATTGGTCTCCATTTGGTGGAAAATGAAACTTTTTAAATGATGGTGTGAGCTACACTTATCTGTGGGCATCAGGATAAGTTTAAACTGATTGGGCATTGAACACTGGCTTTTACCTATATACTCTATTTGTCAGAGTAGGAAAAGGACTTAATGGTTTTTGTTTGCCCCTGCTCTTTCTGTTAGTGGTGGTGGTGGTTTTGTTTGATTTTGGGCTTGTTAAGTGTCAGTTCAGACCAAGGATTAAAACTGAAATGTGAAATGACCCAGTGCATCCTGCCACAAGCTCAAGGGCTTCAGCAGCCAGAGCTCTGCTCTCAGATAATGAGGCCGCAGGCTGGGTCCTGAAGTCCCAGGGAGCTCAGCTACCAGAGGCTCCTCCCAGGCAATGGTGCAGAGAGGCAGAGGAACTCCCCATAACACTCATCCCAGCTTCAGCCTGAGAACTCTCCTCAGGCCTTGCTGCATGGGGAACGCCATCCCCTAGGTTCCAAGAGCTTGGATGGAGAGAGGAAGTGCCTCCAAGAGTGAATCCACTACTGTGCATGGCTTTATATTTTTTATTGATGTCCTGGCCTCTTTTGAGGCTTTTAAGAATAAAGATCTTACTTTTCTTCTAGTTTACAGGTGAAAATGTATCTCTTAGAAATGTCAATTTCCTCAAGTGTTACAAACCTTTATTATAAGAGTACCAAAAGCCAGTGACAGTAGTGTCCCAGGGATACTTGGTTCAAGAAGCATTGATTTAAATTTAACTAACAAGCACGCTCATACCTCATGCTGTACCCAGCCCTGGGGAAGCAGATCCACAGGAGTAGTTTCCAGATATTCCGGTGGGCAGAATGAGTGAATGGTTGCCTGCCTCAATGGGGGCTCACAGAGCAGTGCTGATGAGTAAACAGTTCTACTGGAAGAGCTAGGTCGACTCCACAGTATTAGTTTTGGCTGTTTCTTGGTACGACCCACCTGTTGTAGGAATTTGATATTAGGACATAAAATATAACGAGGGAAGTTAAAACTCCCCAAAGTCTCGCTGCCCAGGAGAGCCACTGTTGTTGACCTCTCAGCCTCTCTCTTGTCTCCTGATTTCCATTCAAGAAGCATCAGGTTGTCACTGAGCTTGGGTCTGACATGGCTCATCCTCAGGGAAAACCACATGGCTAGAACACCAGAAAGAGCGGCTTTGATGTGTAGATGGCTTATGTGCCAGCTTCATTGTACAGGTACTCACATCACACAGGTAAGTCACTCGTCCAGGTTGCCATGGTGTAGAGATGGCACATCTCCAACCTGGACCATATCTGATTGCAGAACTCTGGCTCTTGCTTCCTTGGGGGGTGGATTCTATTCCCAGTTCCAGAGTGATCCGCACAGGCAAGAAGACAGGGTGGGAAATGACAAGGGCTGAGGCTGG
Source organism: Meriones unguiculatus (assembly GCF_030254825.1). Lineage (NCBI taxonomy): Eukaryota > Metazoa > Chordata > Mammalia > Rodentia > Muridae > Meriones > Meriones unguiculatus. Next base: position 163,128,346 of record NC_083349.1, read on the forward strand.
CTAAGAAGAATAGTAAGTGAAGTAGGAAGAAGTTTATACTATAAGCTGGATGTCAGGAAATTCCTTCTATCATCTTTAAGCATAAAAATAACACAATGTTTCCTGTTCTAGAAACATTATGCCACCACTATGGAAGATAGCCTTTATTTAGCCTTGGCTAAATAAAAAGATCCTTGACCAAAAGAGGCTAAAGGACGGAGACACCTGAAACCTGATTTGGATGGAATCATTGGGCTTCATGGGCTTCTACATGATGAATGTGGAAGATAAAGAGAGAATGAAGGTACTAGATTAAGTAAATCAAAGGATGCTGTTAAGAATAACCCTAACCTGGGCTGTTAACTACATCAGGACAGGGTACAAGGATGAATTCAGACTGGATTCTAACTTGACGTACCATTAACTTTGTATCTCCTGAATGACTTTGGATAGATCCGTGACAGGACCACCTTGTACCAGCTATCACGTGATGGAGGACCAGCTATCACGTGATGATGAAATCCTATATGGACCTCTCAATCTGACACAATTATGTCATTTCATGTAAACACACTATAGACTTTAAAGATCATTTTTTCCTTATGGTCTGAAGTTGAAAGTTAGACTACATTTGATTTTTTTAAATATTATGTTTAATTACTCTTTGAAAATCTCATGCACATATAAAATACATTTTGGCATATTTGCCCCTGTTTCTCTCTCATGTGTCCTCACTCCCATTGAACTCTTTCTTCCCAGCAAGTCTTCCTCCTACTTCCAAGTCTCTGGGTGTGTTGGGCGGGCCCATGGCATTATTTAAGGTTACCTGCATGGACACGAGAGGCACATTATTTACTGAAGCACAGGCAATGTACCAAAGGTTACAATACTGAAGAAAACTACTTCACTTCCCCAAGAACCATTAACTACCCTCATCTCCTCAAGAAAGAGTGCTTCTCATGAGCCCTTCCCAGATCCACGATGGAATGTCATTAGGCCCAGTCTTGTACAAGTACTGTGAGGGTAGCCGTGGTAGCTGTTAGTTCAGGAGTACAATAACCATGTCATAGCTCCACAGACCCCATGGAAAGCCAAAGACAGCATTTGCCAACACTTTTCCCCATCCTCTGGCTTTTAAATTATTGTATCCCATGTTCCACAATATTATCTGAGATTTGAAAGGGATAATATACTTATCCTATTTAGGCCTGAGCGCTCAACAGTCAGTTATTCTCAAAATTTTGATCAATTAAAAGTCTCTGCATTGACCCCCATACACTGAAGCTTCCTTGCTCAAGGTGGAGAGCAGTTATAACCTATAGATGACAGAAATATTTAGAATGTAATATGGCACCATGCCAATTCAACAAATCAACTGTAATAGGTTTCTCCCTGAGGCTCAGGACCTCCAGAGCCAGGGACTTTTGACTAGGGTTTCAATACCAGATAGGAATTCCTTCTGTGGAATGTGCCTCAAATCCCAGTAGGAAGCAAGTGGTTGGTTGCCCCCAGAGCAGTGACACTGTACCACTGTTGCTGCAGTAGGCAAATCTTGCCTGGCAAGTTGGTATAGTAGCACATAAGGTGGGTAAAACTGTTGAGTTTTCTCTCCAGGCAGTTTTCACAGCACATTCTGACACTATGGAAGCCAGTCAGCAGGGAGAGATCTTCCAGCCTAGCTCCAGCTTGAGTTTTCTATGTCCTGCAATCAACGTGTGCAGTGTCTTCAACAATAATGCCTTACTGTTGTGGATATAAACACGTTTTTGTTTTGGTCCCAGGTGTGGGATGTGGGACTGATCCAGGTTGTCCACATCAGCAGACTATTTGCCTCATGCGGGCGCTGAGAGGAGCTCTTTGCCAGCTGAAGATAGTTTAAATATGAGGACTCTGGAGAGCGAATAAATACCAGAGCCCAGAGAGTGTGGAGGTCAGCGAAAGAAGGAGAAAGAACGGGGCTGCTCCTGCTTTCCCCTTGCTGCTCCTGGTGGCTGTTGTGAGACAAGAAGTTGGAGATCTACTGAAATGAGGATTGGCCTTCCTCCAAGGAACCCTACTACCTTGACCAGCAAGAAGCAGCTAAGAAAGACCTGCACCCCCTCTCCCACTAACACTTTCTTTCTTCTACCTGGTTTTAGGGTGTTGGAAGGGATTGGGGTGGAGTAGGGAGAATAGAGATATAAGAAACATAAATAAAAGGGTTTTTTTTTTTGTTTGCTTGTTTAAGAATGCCTATATCTTACTGTTTGAGTCTTTTGAGCAACCAAGAGCAATGGTGCTAGACTGTATTGTCATAGGAAGGTACCCCTCACCTGGCACTAGGATTTTCTTCTGATAAACTATACTTTGGGGATCCATATTATTTACCATGTAGCCTATCTCTGTTCAAACTCTATTATTATTATTATTATTATTATTATTATTATTATTATTATATTTTAATCAGTAACAGGTTTCTATGTAGCTTCTTCAAACATCCTTCAATTTATTTTGTCTCTCCCCACTCCCTCCTTTCACCCATCTCCCTGTCACAGCCCTGTTCTAATCACAAAAAGTGTATATACAGTGATGATCGGAGAGGGAGAAGTGAGGAAGAAGAGACTATTTATTTCCTTTTCTAATGCCATCAACACAAACTTTGAGTTTCCTTGTCCCAGATTTTGGTGGCAGCAGGGCCACATCCAATCATCGTCTCTTAAATGGTTATTATTTTAAACCATATAGACTTGAGCTCTTTGTGTTATTAGAAAAAAATTAGACAGATCTTTGGCAGAACTGAATAGTAGCATTAATGCAGTTAAATCTAACTGAATAAGATTCAACAGACCCTGATATTTTATATATAGTGACTCAGCCTTCTGAAGTGGGGATCCTTAGGGCTGGAGCAGCTTTCAGAGCTTTAGGATAGCATGGCTTCATCAGTTATTGAGGGGAAATCTTAAATCACAAACTCAGAGCAACAATACTGCACTGTGATTTCCCAGCACTCTTCTGACTTGAGACTGACAGTCTTGTCTTGCTGGTTAGCAGAGCACTGAGCACCAGCATTTCAGGGGTTTGTCTCTACCCTGAGCAAGTGTCACGAGAATCTTCCTGAGATAGGGCACTCATGTGGTCCCTGCCTTTCACACATATAGTTCACAACTGCCCTGTGGTCAGCCTTACACTTAAGCACAGACCCTCCTCTGAGACTGTCCTCGGCTCTGTCTACCAAGAGAACTGTGAAGTTATCATGGCCCTTTCATTGTGGTAAAGAAGTCAGGGTGTTATGCTCTTTGCATCAATAGGCCTCCCTGGGAAAGACTGTGACCTCGGGCCAGAGAGATCTTTCCAGAAGTATACTCAGAAGCTAGAAATAATCATTCTGCCTGAAGGGAAATCCTGGGGAGTGTACAACAGCAGTAACTGTCACTCCTGTGGTGGAATCAGCAGCCCAGAAGAGGAGCTGCAGGCTCTTTTACTCATTCAAGCCACTTTCTAGCTCCCTGGACTTTGCTCTAAAACTGGCAGGCAAATGGTTCTCCCACAGGGTTCTGGCAGAACCCAGAAGAGCCCCCAAGATGACTTTCCCCAGTCTACCAGCACTACAAAAACCCATAAGAACATTTGCCCAGTCTAGAAAAACACTTCCCTTTCTGTCTCCTCTGAACCTCACCACTGCCTTTTGGCACCTCGGCTAGACTATTTTCCCCAAGGACAGATGCCAACAAGTGCAAGACACAAATCACAAAACCCCTCCACATCCCCCAGGACAAGGAACATGAGGAAAGCTGTTTATCCAACTATTGGGAACACACAGAAAAAGAAGAAACTCTTACGTAAACAAGACTAGCTCTCCACATGCCCTAATCTTAACCACGAGCCAGAGATAGCAGCAATGCAGGACTTCGCCAGCCCTGCCAGGAGGACTGCTACCAGCCCCGAGTCCCTCAGCTCTCTGCAAGAGGGAGTATCTTTACTTTATTCTGAGTACTCTGACTTACAGAGGAACAAAACTCCACAGTACACTGTCCAAGACACAGGAGACATGTTACTCGCCTGCAGTGAAAGAATGCCCTTCCCTTTCCTCATGGGTCCCTGTTCTTCACTCCTCCTCAGCAGCCCTTTCCATGTCCAGGTCCCCACGGCAGCTCCTTGCCTTACTAGGTCTTACTAAGTGTACTATGAATAGGGACTATCCAAGTGCTACAACCACCAAAAGATGAGATTTGACAAGTCTGTTTTCAATAGCTCTGGACAGTTTCCCAATTTTAAGCCTTGACTGGCAGCTCCTTCTAACAATTCTTCAGTGGTGTCTAACAGCATCCAGCAAGCCCATCATATCTTCTCATTCTTGGTGAGGTTCTTGCTTTTGCTAAATCTCAGCTCTCTTCTCTATACCCGTGAAGTATTTATAGAAATATACAAAGAACAGAAATGGATGCTTACAATTTATAGAAATGCATGTCTCTGATAAACTATGCACCAGGGAATAAAGCTCTGCGTTATCCAGTGACATCTAAACTATGCTGAAAACAGGTGAAAGAAAGAATGTCTTTCATACACTGAATCCCATAGGCTGTGTCCTATCAGGAGTTCTTTGCAATGATTCTGCCTCAGAGTGCTTGGGACATGTTTTGTGAAGCGCTGTGCACAAAATGAGCAAAGGCTCAAGGAAACACCAAATGTAGATAGCTAGATAACGTAGATGACGGGTTTGAAGAAGGGAAAGGGAGTGATAAAGGAAGGGAGGCTTGCCTGAAGCCCCCTGCTGGCAGCTCCTGGCTCAGTTCTTGCTGGCCTTTACCTGGCCTGGAGTTTCCAGGTATTGCCTCTTCTGATCCTCCTGCCTGTCGAACATAAAGCCATGAATAATGGGTCTGGATGTGCCAATGGCTTCCCCTGCTGAGACTTCAAGAGGTCTGTCCAGCTTGGGGCAGCCAAGGTCCACCAAGGACCCAGAAGTCACCCAGTGAAGAGCTTGGACCCCAACCCTCTGCCACAGTACACGGAGCAAGTCACTTGTTTTCCTCCAATGAAGGACTCCTCTGGTCTAAATCTACATTTTAGATTTAGGGTCCACTAGGAGCCATGTCAATAACTTTTATTATTTGTGCTTTTTTAAATATGTGAGATACATTTTTTAAAAAAAAGTCAAGCCCCTCTCTATAGTGAGGTATCAATCCTTCCTAGGGCCCAAAGGAATTCCAGTGGGTGTCGGGTGGGGGTCTTGCCCTGTCCACCCTGTTTCAAGGGTTTCCTCCAGCTCAGTCATAGGTGAGTGGAGGAATGTAACTTTTACTGATCTCCGCTGTGGCCCTGGCTCTCAAGCCAGCCCTTTCCTCTCTTAACCTTGGTAAATCCTAATAACAAAATGAACCTATTGTTTCCCCGAAGTTGTTTCCCACTAGCCTGTGTGTATCCTACTGATACACAGTCACACGTGAAGGGCGCTGAACTGCAGGGTGTTCTCATGATACTGGTTCAAATGAGCAGGAAGAGAGCTGGGTTATTCCCTGGAACTCACGCACGTTCAGAACTAGAGAACTGAGCCACAACTGGGAAACAGAGACAGAAAACACGCAGAAGCCAAACCCAAGCGAGAAAGACTTCTGGAGAACGAAGCAGGCAAATGACAGGGCGGCAGAATACAGAAACCTCTGCCAGGAAGTCAGCCCCCCTGTCGGGAGAATATGGGAGGTGTGTGAGGCCTGGGGCGGTAGTCAACAAAGCTGGACCGAGGCCACCATCACTGGTCCAAGTTCACCCCAAAACATTACTCCCTTTCCATGGAGATTCTGCCCAGAACGGGTTTTTGAGGCGGTTGGAGATCAGCTGTACACTAGCGCCACCTAGTGTTGACGTTACTTCAATAGCTCTTTTACTGAAACATCGGTTTTCGCAAGACCTCTGAGGTGGCCTTGGACCCTGCAGAGCACAGAATTTTGCCCAAGGATAGGGCAGCAGCAGGCTAAGAACTGGCTTCCTGATTAGCATTCTTAAAGCTTGGAGCTTAACTGTGTGTTTGAAGCAGCCAGGGGAAAAGGGTCCTGTAAGCTTCCTGCTCCAGCCTGTGACCACCAGGGTTTACCTTCTACCTATTCTAAATGAGCCCTGGGATTACATTTTAAAACAAAAACAAAAGTAGGCAGGAAGAGAAACTTCCACAGCATCAGATCTCATAAACACTAATTGCAATTCTTGCCCACGTGCGCGCGCACACACACACTCACTCACTCTGGAAAAAGAAGGAGAGAATAAGTATGGAAGGGTTAGAGTACAGCAGTATAGATATTTTTGTGTATGTGAAAGCCTACAAAACAAGCAAGTTAGTACTGAACTTTGGTCCTTTAGCAATTATTAAAGAGCACTTGCTCATGGGCCACTCCTAGCTGAGCTGATGTTTTCATGGGTGGAGTTTTCCTTCTTCATGGAATGGCTTCTCCTCGATAACCAGGATCTTCAAAGAACAGTGTAAGTGTGTACTGTGGGGAGTTTGTCTTGGGTGGTCTGACAGCTGCCATTCCTACAGGAAAATGAGCTTCCTGTAGGGAAGTGACAGACAGCCCTCACTCAGGCAGAGAAACCGGCCTTCCTCTGTACGGTTCTTGTTCAAAGGGGAATCCAGGGTGCTCTTTCTCAACACCACCTCCTTGGCTCTGTGTCCAATCTCCAAGCCTAGCTCCCCTGAGACACTGTGCTTAATTCACCCCGTGAGAGGTACAGGAGTCACCCTTGCACTCTGTTTCTTTCAGAAGCCAGGGTGGTGCTAACAGCTTTGGGACAGTGCTGGTCCTGATCTGCCAGGACGAATCTGATAAACAATTAAGCGTTCAGCAACGCTTGGCTGCGGGGAGCGACTGCGTCAACGTTTTCCAGCTCTCAACTCTGATTTATGTCACTCAGAACCTCACATGGCAGCAGCTTCTGTTGCCACCCTCCTTGGCATGGCTCTCTGCTCTCTTGGTTTATGATCTACATTAGTGATGCAAAAGTTCCCATGGGCCCCCTTTCCCACTTACCACAGCCATAAACACCTCGGTGGATGGTGATGAGCCGAGGGAGGCTGTTCGGAGGGAGCACCAGGGAGGACGCATCAAAATGACATCTGACTTTTTACGAGATGTCAGACAGATGAGTCAACGGCTATGGCGTAACGACCCTTGCTCACTCGTTCTGTAAAGGCCTCCTCGATGTTTCTGACCTTAGGCCCAGGAATGGGAGAATCCAGAAAGACTGGGGGCACCCGTGCGTTCATTCAGCACGTGTTTAATTAAGAGAAGGGCATTTTCCAGTCCAGCCTTTTCAGCCCACCTTTTTCCTTCAGAAAAGGTGCTGTGTGCAAGAGGCCAGCGTGCTGTCTGCTTCCCATGCTCTTGGCTTTGAGAGTGTTAGAGAATTTAATACAGTGTGATGAGTATATGGTAAGTCGGCAGCATGTTGGGAACTATCAAGAACAGCCAACAAAGGGATCATGCTCACAAACAGAACTGGGGGCAATCTTGGAAGGGTAATTATTATGAGCCTAGATCATAATCATGGTAGGTAATAGACAACAGGAGTGTCCAGTGTACCCTGCTACTTACCCTCATTCGACCCCTGCAACTGTAGTGCGTTAGCAGTGGTGGCTCATCTCTACTCTCCAGGGGAAGAAACTGAAGACTGAGCAAAAGGAGTAACCAGTTCTGGCTTGTACAATGCTAAGTTACCAAACATGACTCCAACCCAGGCCTTGTTGATCCAGAGCCTCCCGGCAGCTGGGAGGAGTCGCAGCACAGCGGAGGAACTGGTGAGTTTGCGTTTATTGCTGCACAATTCACTATAACTAAGATATGGAACCAGCTGAGAGCTCCAGAAATAGATTGCTGGATGAGGAAAATACCGCTTTGAATAGGGGAGGTTCATTCAGCCATTAAAAAAAAAAAAAAAAAGAAACTAGTTTCATTCAGGAAACTAGAAGATCACCTGGTTGCCTGGTTGAAAGGAACATCAGGCTCAGACATGTGTCTTCTTTCAGTGTGCAGAACTTTGATTTAAACGAGTATTAGCATATGACATGAAAGCAGCAGAAAAAGTATCCGAAGGCAGAAAGGGGACTAGCAGAGGACCTGAAAGGGTAACGGAGGGCTAAGTGTATGCACACATGTCATGATAAACCCCATTATTTTTGCATGCTAATCAAAACAATGATAAATAAGCCAATGAGACCCAAAGCTTTGTAGACACAGGGCAGAGTGTTCGGTGTAACAGCAGCAGCAGTCACAGGGAAGCAAGAGCACTTGATGAGCATGCGTCTTTTTAAAATCTTAGACATTAATATTTTAGCAAAAGGAATTTGCTTTTGGAGACTTGGTTTGTTCTGGTTCTTAATTATTACTAACTCCTGAAGCTTCCATCCTGGTAGAGCACAGTTTATCCTAAGGGCTTTGATAATGGGCCAAACGTGAACAGATTAGCCACACCATAAATATAGCCATATTTATTGGACCAAAATGGGAGGAAAAGCCAGGTGTGGTGGGGCACATCTTTAATTCTGGAGTCAGAGGCAGACAGATGTCTGTGACTACCTGGTCTATATATTTCCAGGCCAGCCAGGCTACCACACAGCTGAAGTTAACCAAAGAGCATAATTGATCATTTGGAGTTGGTGGGTTTGGATAAATTTTCCCCCAAATTGTGTGATACAGTCTTTGCCTTTAGCCTATGGTGCTATTGAAAGATGGTAGACGCTTTAAGATTTAGGGGTCAGGGAAAGAAGATTTTGAGAGTAAGTGTACGTGGGGAGCAAGCCTTGAAGGGATGTTAGGATGCTGTCCCTTCTTCTCTGTGCTTCCCAGTGGCCATGAAGGGTACCTGTACCACATGTTCCTACATAATGTACCACCTTAGCGTAGACCCAAAAGCATCTCAGGCCTCCCCGTCATGGATGCAAACCTTTAAAATGCAAACAAAACTAAACCTGTTCTTGTAAGCTGATGTCCACAGGTGGTTGTCTACAATAACACAAAGGTGACTACCACAGTCTAATTAACTGATGGTCGGATTGATCCCTTCGAGTTTGTCGAAGAAAGAACACTCCAAGGAAGAAGCAGGCAAGTAGCATGAAAAGGCAAACAACAGCAGGATGCAGTGGTGCATGCCTTTAATCCCAGCACTCTGGGAGGCTGAGGATATCTCTGTGAGTTCAAGGTCAGCCTGGTCTACAAAGCCGGTTCAGGAAGGACAGCCAAGGGTACACAGAGAAATGAAGTCTCAAAAAAAACAAAAACAAACAAACAAACAAACAAAACACAAACCAGGAAAGAGTACCTGTAAATGCCACAACATATCAGAGTATCATTGATGTTTCCTAGGCATCAAGACACAAATGAAAATGCAGTCCACTGGACCATTACACTTGTATATTTGGTTCAGTTGGGATGTTAAGCTTTAAGGTGACAGTATTTGTGAATAATTCTAGGGGAAGCTCTCCCATTGTCTACTAGAGTATGATGGTAAAATCCTTTCTGTAGAGCGACTTAGAAATAGTCATCAAAACCTTCATAACATGCGTACTGTCTGACTTAGCAACTTTAAGGAGTTTGTGTAAAGCGAATAAATAGGCATGAGCCTTAGGTAAGCTACTTTGTGTGCATCCTATGTGAGCATATTTCTATAAAAAGCAAAGACTTATTTACATGCCTCTAACCTGTAGAGAATAACATAAACCAGAACAAATTGTGCCTGCCAGTAGGTTTTAGGATGACTCACATTTTACACTTTTCAGTAATATAAATAATAACATAGATTTAATACTACAACTTCATTCACACATACAGAGGAGAATACAGATCTATGTGCACACAAACATTGAAGCCAAAGAGCCCATTCTGGGTATTTCAAGCAAGGATGCTTTATCTTCAGAGTAGGCTGCATAGGTTTAGAAGATCACTTCTTGAGATATAGGCAGGGATTATTACAATGTTGTCCATATTCACTTTACTGCCAAGAAACAAAGAGGGTGATAATGTTAGTAACACATAGCAAACAAGTTCTCACAGAGCTCTCTGAGTCCCCAGAGGAGCCCAGATATATGCTAGAAATGAACAATACTTACCAAAAACTGAGCAGTCTTGTTGTACATATTGTTCACACACACACACACACACACACACACACACAGGCACCTTTTTCTGCCCATTTTCAGAGATTTTCTGAACTGTATTCTGCAAAGAGCATTCCACTCTTGGAAACTGTCCCTCAATTTCTGAGATTCAGTTTAAAAGCTAGGACAGTCAGTTAAAACATTTTCTTATGGTTAACAATCATTTATCACCACCCCACCACAAATCTACCTTTCTGAGAAGTTTTGAATGTAGATGTGAAAAAGAAAGGAGAGGGGAGGGAGGGGAAAGAAAGGGAGGGAAGAAGGTCCAAACAGATCCCCTTCTGCCCCTCCTAAATTCTGTCCAGCTAACTGCATCCTCACACATTCCATATCCATGTCAAATTTTTAACTCTAATTATTTAACAAAGGTTTGGTTACATACTAGTAAATGGCACATGTCAATATTCACTAGGTAAGAAACCACCCTCAATCAGCCTATCACAGCCCTCCTGAACTCACCGGCTTGGCTCAACAGACAAGCTGCACCCATCCATTCTGACTGCATGCCAGGAAGTGATTAAGTGACAGGAAGTGCCTAAATCCTCACACAATGTCTATTTCCTGGCCCTGAATGTAACAAGCTTCAAAGCTGTCACTCCTACTGACATAAGACAATAGCTGAATGTTGGAAGTTGATCTGATGACTGGCCCTCAAAACCTGGTTACTGCCTGGATACACCTTTCCTTGTTGTGTAAACCTATCTACCAGACTGGCTGATTAGACAGCTTATATCTGGGCAGGGTAGAATGGGGTAGGCCTTACTAAGGTTCTTGGGCTTTGAGTTCAGGAGAATCATGGGAAACAGACAGTTGGGTAGTGAAGAGGAAGGAGGAAGACACAGTGGGTTAGTGTGGAGAATAAACCACATGGGCTAGGAAGAAAGACTCCAAGAACGGCATGAAAAAGGAAAACACCAAGATGAAAAATATGAGCAAGTACCTTGAGATTATGGATGGAAGGTAGCCCAGATAGGAATGGTTAAGGCTGATGGTATTGGATAGGGGCTGGGAGATGGATGGTGAGGTTATTGAGACAGTGTAGGTAAAATATCTGCCCAGCCCAAGGAAAGTAAGGCAATTATAAAATCTAACAGGTGTCTGTGACTTATATGATTGTGATAGCAGGTTAAACAATACTGCCATAATAATTATAGGGCTAATAATAAACATCACGTAGCCCAACACCCATTTAATTTACAACAGCTGAACCAACTGAAAGTCAGCAACTCCCCTTAGACTCACCAGAACCGTCAGGCCTATCCTCAATTAGAGAAACCAAGAGGTAGACAGAAAAAAAAATCTGAGTTTGTTAAGTGTGTGTTACATAAGTTTATTTTCATTCAACTGCATATTGTGCATTGAACATATCACACACATACCATGGTGGTTTTAAAGAGAATGGCCCCCATAGGCTCATATGCTTGAATACTTAGTCTCCTATTCCTTATCTGAGAAGGAATAGGAGGTGAGGTCTTGATGAAGGAGGTGTCTCACGGGGATGGGCTTTGGTTTCAAAAAGCCTACACCCTCACCAGTTCTCTCTCTCTCTCTTTCTCTCTCTCTCTCTCTCTCTCTCTCTCTCTCTCTCTCTCTCTCTTTCTCTCTTTCTCTTTACCTTGTGCATATGAATTCGGTATGAACTCTCAGCTACTGCTCCAGCACCATGCCTGCCTGCACACTGGCCTGCTCCCTGCCATGATGGTCGTGGGCTTTAATCAGCTAGTCCCCCAAAACCCTCCTCCTTCTTTTGGTTGCTCTGATCATGGTGCCTTATTACAGCAATAGAGAAGTGACCAAGACATACCCCACACTTCCCTGCACTTTTTTTCCAAGCCCTTATCCTTCCTCCATCTTATTGGTGTCCTTTGTCCCACTAGACAGTTTTGCTTCTACTTTCATGCCATAGATGCATGGTTTTGTACATCCATATAAAATCTAGGGTCCCCACATATGAGAAAATAGTATGATTTCCGCCAGTTGTATCCATTTTTCTACAAGCGACAGAATTTTCCTCTTATTTGTGGTTGGAAAAAAGTTCCATTATGTAACTACACCAGGTTTTCACTATCCATTCTGCTGCCTGGGGGCATCTGTGTTGGTTCCATAGCTTAGTTATTGCGAAGAGTACTGCGATAAATACTGGTGTGTGAGTGTCTCTGTGATCCGCTGACTTAGATTCTTTTGGGTAAATACTTAGCAGTGGCCTATCTAGATCATACAGTGGATTTATTTGTAAGTTACTTGGGGAACTTCCATACTGAACTCTCCAGTGGCTTATCCTGTTTGTATCCTTTCCAGCAATGTCTGAAGGGCCCCTTTTGTCTGCATCCTGACCAGCATTTGTTTTTTTCATTTTATGGATTTTTGTTTGTTAGTTTGCTTTTGGTTTTGTTTTTTAACGACCGAATCCCATTGTAAGTTTTTAAAATTTTTTCTAACTCTATGTCTGTGCGGGGTGGGTGAGGGTCTGTGTATGTATGTGTACAGGTACCAACGGAGTCCTGAAGGGGACATCAGATCCTCTGGGCCTCGAAATACAGGTGGCTGAGAATCAAACTGACAGTTTCTCAGCCAGTTAGTAGCCTTGCCATTGCTCCTTCTACTTTGTCTCCTTTGGTTGCTACTTGCTCTCCAAGCTCCGATATGCTCTTGCTGACTGGTTCTTAAAGATTCCTAAAAAACCTCAGTGTTAGTATCCTCCCCTTCTTGTCCCTACTTGCCCTCTCCTAAGTTCCGAAAACATGTGAAAAATCTCCCATCCACCATCAAACCAGAGTCCTCCACGCTGAGCACACACCAACAGAGCACCTGTGACATGCTCTGTACTGAGAATGGGAGGAAGACGAGGAGAAAACACGAAAGAACTCAGTGAGAGAGACCGTGGGACCTTCCAAACAAATCAGGATGGAATAATTACCCCCTGAGAGGGGTTCTCAGTGCTAGATGTACAGCAGAAGCCCCTGTAGCGTTCAGAAAACAGCACAAAAACCAAACTATCATCTCCAGAGGCTGGATGGAGGAGGACTCTGACATCCCCCCATCCCACCCTGTTTCCAGGTGACTCGGTAGTTCTGTTCAATATCCCACTATAAAGCAACCCATGGTCAGAGAGAGCTCCCAAGTAAACCAAAGACACAAATGGCTGCAGGCTTCCTGAGGCAAAGCTTCCCACCATGGTCCACAGCGCTGAGTTCCAGAAGCTGCTGTGGTTATGGAGTGAGGATGGGAATGAGGATGAGGAAGGGAGACAGGAAGTGGCATCCTTCCCCTCTCACCTGGAGCCAGGGCCATTAAGGAGCTCTGCCAGTGAACAGGAGAAACAGGATGCCTGACTGCAGTCACTTTTTAATCAATTCCCTTACAGGATCTTCCTTTCATTTATTTCCTAAACAAATGTACTTGTCTGGGGATGGCTTTCTTTGCAATCACTCCTGTCAGCTCTCCACATCATAGCTCGCGTTTTCTTTTTCAAAGTTCTTTCTCTGTCTTCTCTCTCAGATATGGCTTGTGATATGTGTCTCTTAAAGGCTGTTGTATTTTTATTTTGTCATTCTTTATGCTATTTGTGCACCCATTTTCCTGGTGCTACTGCTTTCTATTAATTGTTCCTAGAGTCTGATCTTGGACCCATAATAGCAGTGGGAAGCTTGTTAGAAATGGAGACTCTTGGGCTGAGCCCCAGATCTAAGGAACTACAATCACAAGGCAGTGAGGGGATGGTTGCCATATTCTTATAAGTCTACAGTGAAGCCTCTATAAATTATTTGGCTGACTCAGTGCTGGCCTGCAATGCCAGCTACCGAGGAGGCTAAGGCAGAAGGATGGCAAAATTCAGCCTTGTCTGGGCTACAGAGTAGCTTAAAACCAACTTAAACAACTTGGTAAGATTTTTGTCTCAAAATAAGAAGTGAAAAGGGACCAAGGATATATAGCTCAGTGCTAGAGCATTACCTCGTATGCGTGAGGCCCCAGGTTCCATCCCAGAACTGTACAAAGTAACTGCAATAGTAATGCTGATGAATGCCCTGAAGCAGCATGTCTGTAAGTCCTGTCCTACAGTTTCTAAGTCTGAAATTAATTCCCTTAGGAGGGAGAGGCAATCAACAGCCATCCATCATCTGTAGAGTGCCTCAGACTTGCAGCATCCTTGGAGTAAGATCTGGCTTCACCGGGAAATGGAAGGTCAAAGCACAAGGTCTCAAGACATTGTCTCAAGGTGTCAACAAGTGGAAGCCAAGTCTCAAACCACATCTCCAAATTTTCAAATTCTGTGCCCTCTTCTGCCCCTAGCTCAAAACATTCTAGCTGCTAGGGCTCCAGAGCTACAACATGGAAATGCATTGGCCTAAACATGAGTTCTTCAAAACAACTGACCTTGTTGGCTGGATGAGGAACGAGTGAGGCCACTAAGAAAATCCAGTGTTTAGGGTGAGGGAAAGGATTGTGAAAAGGCTCCTATTCTTCTATCAAACTATAAAGCTTCCTTCCCAACATTTTCATTTCATTCAGCACGTAAGTGATAAGCAGCAAGTGTTTTGCAGACTCTAGAAACAATACTGGAAAAGAATGAATGATCCAAAAGGATGGTGGTGAGAAGAGTCAACTTTTACTGCATCTGTACCCTGGACACTGCACAACAGTCCTTTTAATATTCACACTGGGCCTGCAAATTAAGAAACATCATCATTCCATTTTAAAGGGGAGGAAACTCAGAGCAGTTATGTAAGCTGCTGAAGGGCTAGCAGCTGGAAATGGCAGCATAGGGATGAATTCCGAATTGAGCCTTTCAACTCAGAGCCTTCGATCTTGACTATGACAGTATGCTGCCTTGCATCTCTGTTCTTGTGACTGATTTGTTTTTTAAATGTCATGTGTAGCTGAAAACTTTCAGCCATTGCTCTTGGCCAGCCTTGATGCTTTGAGTAACAAGTGGTCCAGGGGAAGGATGATGCTAGAGAAGAATCCAATATGCCTGATCATCTGGACCACAGGAAAAAAAAAAAAAAAAAGATGAAGACCCAATGTTCAAAGCTGAGAAAAGGAGATAGAGAAAAAAGAAAGTATCCAGAACCAGGAGGAAGGGAAGCCATCAAGGGAGCCAGAGACTTGGCACAGTCTCTTATTTGATGCTCCTTATCCATGTAGTTGAAAAGCATCCAAGATGTTTTTAATATCTCCTCTAACATGTCTTTCTCCTCATTTTCATTCTTTCCATAAACTTACTAGCCAAACATACATGATGTATTAGCCCAGAAGGTACCAGGAATTCCCAGGAATTGCAATTCCAATATTTGGTAATGTCTGTCTCCCAGGATCTCACCTTCTTTCAGCAGGAGAGATGACAACTCATAGCTAAAGGCAGAACACTGAAGGAAAGGGTACAAGGGTCCAGGACTTTAAGACTGGAATTCAGTGTCTTCACCTATACCCTACTAATGGGAAACAACACCACGCACCTGCTTCCCTGGGTCAACCAACACCCTACCTTAGTATTACATCACAAACACTTGGGGCAATCTATCATCAGGCTTCTCCATCCACTATCTTCTAATAGACCACATGCTGCAACGCTGAGCACAAAACACTTCTGGCTCTCTCAGCTGGAGCAGCAAGAGTGGGAGGTAGCTGACAGCTCAGGCACAGTCAGGAAGCAAGGCTGAGCTATAAGGTTCACCCACTGTGACTTTCTCCCGCAAAGCCCTAACTTACAAAGTGACCACCTCCACCTCAAGTCCTCGTCTTCAAATACGTCCAAACCACAGCAGCTCCGAGAGCCCCTTTTGATTAGCCGCAAGCTCCTCTCTTGCTACAGGAGTCACGAAGCACATCTCCAAGTGGAGCTGCAACAAAGGACAAATAGCTGCCTGCCAACCTGCAATGAACACCTGAGAGAAGAGAGCACCGTCCTCGCTGCCTATCATGTTGGGGGCACTGGCTCTTTTGACAAGTTTGTCTTTCCTTGCCTCCAGGAAACAAATAACATTTGATGCCCTATGATGGATGGAGGGTTGTAGTGCTGTTTCCTCAAAGCTTTGCAGGACTCTCAGAACAATCCTTTCTTTGAGGCAAACTTTCTGAAGTCCCTTTGCAGCCAGAACATGAAACCAGAGAAAAACAGAAACCAGTGCTACATTCCCACTGTCACCTGTTTCATTCAGGTATTTCCAGATCCTACAAATGTCCGGCTTGGGTCACTGCCACAGTCCCCTACTAGCTGCCTGTTCCATGTCTTGTCCCCAGTTCTTCCTGCAGGTCCACCATGCCCTCCACCTGTCCTCCTCCCTTCAATGTGTCTTAGCCCTGAGATAGGGCCAACACCCTTGGCCAAGCACACACAGCTCTCTCATTCCAGTGCTATTTAAAATACCCCTAGCACTAGGTTTGATGGAGGGACTGTTTTGCAAGAAGCCTATTTTCTGGGGTCCAGGATATACCCTCCTCAGCCCTCTGCGCTAATGGCATGTCTACAACAAATATAACCCTGGTGTGAGAACCCTTGGTTTCAGAGCTTTTATCAATAGTCCAGGACACCCTCCATGTCTACGAGGTCAGCAATTTGTCAATGGTGCTCAGCTCTCACTTGCTTTATAAATATGTCCTGCTGCCCTAGGAACAAGCTGTAAGAGAGCCTTGGCTCCTCCTTCCCACACTTCTGGAAAACATTCTCACCTCCTTCATCTACCACCTTGCCAGCCACGCTCTACTTCTCTGTGGGTTTCTTGTCAAAGGACATTAAAATCAGCATGAATCTTAATCCATGAGTTCGGCTGTCTGTATTTTTCCATTGCTGTCATTTTTAGTATAAGGAACCTTCTGTCAAATGGCTGCAAACAAATCCCCATGACTATCATTGTCATCTCAGTCCTTCCTGAGGTGTGTCTGTAAAAGGTGGGACTCTTACAGAGCTCCAAAAGCCAGGAAATAGCACTGGCCTCCAGGCAAGAGCTGAGAAGCCCTGAGGCCTTGGGCCTGACTACAGAAGTCATTGACCCCCCTTTGTTGTGATGCTGAGAGCTCCCCATGCTGCTGAGTCTGCTGTAGCTATGCTGTTCTCCATGGAGAACACCCTGTGTTCACCCTCAGGCTGTACCAGGGACAGAAGAGCATTTATACCCTCCGGCCCAGAAATTTCTTATCTACAGTTTTCTGCCCTAGACACATACCCTGAAGACTTTGGGATCTTGAAGCATCCTGACCCCTCATTGAAAAGAACTCAGAGGCAACCTTTAGCCCTTGGTCTCACATATTCTTCTCCCATTCTCTTTGGGCAGTGAGTGCCCACAGCTGAGACATAATTTCCTTCACTGAAAAGTGAGACTTTTAATTTCAAATTCTTAAGCAACTGAGGCCTGGACCATTAATCAGAGAGTCTTGAAGAACATTCCAGAATATTCATGAAAACCTTTTCTTTTTTTCCCTTTCCTGTTTTTTTTTTTTTTTAATAGGGTTTCTCTGTGTAGCCCTGGCTGTCCTGGAACACACTCTGTTGACCAATCTGGCCCCAAATTCAGAGATCCACCTGCCCCTGCCTCCTGGAGTGCTGGGATTAAAGGTATGCACCACCACCACCTGGCCTGAAAACCTTTTCTTAAGTGAACATCTCACCTAAAGCAGGCAAGCTAGCAAGAAAACTGATGCGAATGGACTCCACCGTGGCAGTATCTATGCTAAGTGTTCTGTGTGTAGTCTCATTTATTCTCTGTGACAAGTCTGTGCCAGACATCATTACCATCTCCACTCCATGGTGCAGATGAGTAAAGTGAGGTCAAGAGAATTTGAAAAGGATGTCCCAGATTGCTAGGCTGGTAAAGAACAGTATGGTCCTTATGAGATCTGATAGACTAAGATCAGAAGGAAGGAGAGGAGGACCTCCCCTATCAGTGGACTTGGGGAGGGTATGCATGAAGAAGGGGGTGGGAGGGTGGGATCAGGAGGGGCTTATGGAGGGATACAAAGTGAATAAAGTCTAATTAATAAAAATAAGAAAAAAAAAAAGAACAGTATGGTCATTGGAACCAAGGCCTGAGACCCTCTCCTAGACCATCTCTTACTTCTGTTTCACTCCTGTTTTCCTGAAAGAAAACTCCCTAATAAGGGACCGTGGTTGAAGGCACATTCTTGTCCCATAAAGCAGGATAGGTGTTCAAAGCAGCAGGCATGGAAGCCTGTTCTCACCACTGACACCCAACAGTGAGGCAGCTGCTGGGGCCTAGAATGAGAAAGATCCTCCGGCAACCTCTGCTTCTCAGAGAGTGACTTCTCCTACCCTATTCACCTTCTAGCACCAGAGACTGCAAGCTAAACCCTGCTAAGAGAGGTCTCTTGCTATCCCTGTGATATGAGCCACCTAACCCTGTGGGCAGGTCATCCCTTCCATGTAGGCCAAGCTGACCCCTGACTCTTTGCCAATTCCACCCCATCTTCCTGAGCACAGGATCAGTGCCTAAATAAAAAAAAGATGGCACCTGAACCTTTCCCGGGCACATGCTTTTCCTGAGGGCCAACATATGTCCCACCTCTGATAGATTTTTGCTCCATTTCCAGGTCGAAAATTTGGAATATGCCTGGAACACATTTTCAGTTATGTAAATTCAGCAAGTATTCCGTGCATCCAAACAGAAGACACAGGAACTTGAGGAGTTACGCAAGTATTTGCATAATCCAATGATTGCATCATTGCCAAAGACAAGCACCTTGGTAGGGAAGCAACGAGTTCTGCTTGCAGCC
Source organism: Meriones unguiculatus (assembly GCF_030254825.1). Taxonomy (NCBI): domain Eukaryota; kingdom Metazoa; phylum Chordata; class Mammalia; order Rodentia; family Muridae; genus Meriones; species Meriones unguiculatus. The sequence goes on from NC_083349.1 coordinate 163,147,178, forward strand.
ATTTGTGCTAATTGCCCTATATGCCCCCTCCCTGCCTCAGTCCTCTGCACTTCCCTTTCAGGTTTGTACCACAAACACTGGATGAATTTCCTTCATGACTAATCCTGGGTGTCCTACAAATGCAAAATCTCATGACAGATTCTTAGGATCTGGAGCTGGGTCAGCCAGGGTGGGATCTAGCAGAGCAGTAGAGATAGAGGGAAGGCTTTTGGAGCAGAAGTTCTCAGGGGGAAAATTGCCACGCCTATGTTAAAGATTCCACGAGCTTACATGACTGGTTGAAAGATGATTATGAAGCTGTGATTTATGCTACAGATCCAGGGTCAAATTTTCTTAGGCTGTCTTCAGTTTTCTCGTTAGCCATTCAGTGCCCAGCTCTGTGTTTAACGGATCATCCTTTCCACTGTCACATGAAACTATTTCCATGTATTAACTTAGCAGACTATTGTCTTCCACCAATCTAAAAGCTAAGACTGTCGCCAAATAGCATCTAGAAACTATAACAGTGCTTTCCAGTTTTGCTGTAACACGATTACACATGGCCCCTACCCACATATTTGGGAAACTCCTTGACCTATGATTTCCTTTTGTTCTGCAACTCGAAAAAGTTCATGAAACTGCTTCCACATTGGAATCCATCACTAGCACCCACCCAAACCTGTGTTCTCAGCTTATGAGTGCTCATATTTGGCTCAGAATCAATTGCCTCTTATTCCCTTTGAAGTGAGAGCTGTATTTTGTGTGAGCAACTCTTAGTAGGTACCAGTGGATTTCCATCTTGACTTGATGGGATTACATATGGCAAAATGTATTAAGCTGTATTTATTGGTTTCTTTCAACAGTGAGTTTTTAAGTGGCACACTAATTATTTGTATTTATGGGACACGAAGTATGTATGTATTTAATGTACATATTCAATGTGTAATGACCAAATCAAGACAATTTTCATTCTCATCTCCTTAAAGTATATCCATTTCTGTACCCCACGCATATTACTCCTCTAAAACCACAGCTTTTTTAAACAAAACACATCTTGGAGGATTCCTGGTTCGATACCACAGTAATTGCTAAAGCCTTTTGAAAGAGAAGTCTCTAAATCAAGAAGTGTCTGGCTGGGGACAGTGGGAAAGGGAAAGGCAAGCTCTCTAAATGGCATAAAAGAGGAATTCCATGCTAGACAGATTTATCCTTCCAGGAGGAGTGGCCATGCTCTGTATCCAGAAGGCTTCAGAGATGAGCACAGCACAGAGCCCCTAAGAGGGACCCAGGGACCTGGATTGGTCCACAACCCCAGCTGGAAGGAAGCCCAGCTGCCCCATCAAGAGCTGCTGAAAGAAAGAACTTCCAGGAGCTGCCTCCCTGATCTTTGCCGCCATTTCCACAGATTACAAGAGGCAAAATGTGTTCTTTATAAAGCCTCCCCTAACTTTTCATTAGCTTGCCTTTTTTTTTTTTTTAAATGAAAAAACTAATCACAAGAAACCACAAGAAATCCCCTGGCTAGATCTAAGATCTCTCTAAGGTGGCCAAATGTGGCTGAACCCAGACCAAATAAAGATGTTTACTGACAGCTTAATAAACAAATGGGCCCCATTGGATGTAACCTTGATGAATGGAGCATCCAGGTGTTTTCACTAATGGCAATAAGCACTACAACCCAAAGTATTTCTGCTTCAAGTATAATGCATTATTAGGCCATTAGAGGCTGAGCACAGAGGACCATTTGGACACAGCCCTATCAATAATGCTGCTTCCCAGCCTGCATTTAGGCCCGGGGAATTAGTCATCCTGATATTCTATTTAATAAAACCTCAAGAAGAAGCATCAAAAATCACATTACATTTTAACAGGGTTACAGCAGCCCAGGAGAACCACAAGTTTAATTTTCATAAGAGCATTCATTCCTCAATTATGTCAAACATGAAAATGTAAATGGAAAATTTAATGCTAACAATATCCCTCAAAGCACATTGGCAGGTAAGGCACATTATGTTGAGTGGATGCTGGCTGCATATCAAGCAGCCCCAAAGTGAGACTGTTCAGAGGAGGGGCCTTCAGGTCTCTTGGCTGAACTGTCCCTGGAAAAGCAGCAGCTACGGAGGCAGGGAAGCAGAGACCCCCACAGCACAGCGGGGCTGATGAGTTTTAAAGAATGGTGGGGTCTCTGGCAGCCACTCGTGGTGTTTCCTTGAGAACCAAAAGCTTGGCTCATCCCTTCACTCTTCAGTGGCTGGAAGGCAGCGGTATGTAATTCCAGGGCCCCCAGCAGAAAGCAGGCTCCAGGACATTACCTGGAGTGTCCTGGCATGTGAGATGGGAATATCTGTTTTAAACAAAATTTCACATTAGCTACCCCCACACCTGAACAAGACATGTGTTCTGTCCAAGGGTGTAACCAACAGAGGGGCATACAATTTCTGTTTGTAACTGAAGAAGTCACTGACAACAGTGATCAAAGGGTTTCACTCATTTCCTTCAAACAAAAGTCTCTGAAGAAGCCCGTGATGATTATGTTTATATGTGTGTCTGTTTATGCAAATATATGCCAAAATTCAGGCGTTAATTCTGTATTGGTACACATAAGAAGATGGTTAAAATATTATATACCAAATTCCTAAGATTATCGGGTGATCACGTGTGACTTATATAAGGAGAATGATGATACAGCTAAATACAAATTCTAACTGGAGAACGTCTATCCATGGACAGAGCCCTCCCTCTGATGACAGGCACTTGTGCCATTCCTTCCAAGTCTCTCTGTGCTGTAATTAAATCAAAAATTTAATGTGGGAGCCGAAAGCAGGCTCAGTTGCAAACAGGACAATGGGACAGAAAGAAGCCAGATGTGTGCCTGGATGAAGTGCACATCACATCACAAGTGGCATGCCACTGCCTGTTCAGGAGAGCCCAGTGACAGCTACCCTGAAGGACAGTCTGGCCGGATCTGTGTAGTCATTTGCCAGATGGACATCAGTAAAGGTCGTTTCCCGCAACAGAGGCAGCTTGGGCAAATCACATCAAGTCACATGATTTTCAAGATGTGCCATTCTAGAAAGTGAGGGACCACATGTAACAGAGAAGGCAGGTAGGTGGGGATCAAAGCTTGGCAGGCTGTGTAGACCATGGTTAAACTATACTGCAATGCCCGAGTATCCTGGTCATATTTTTTATTTAAAGACCACCTTGTGAATGAAGGACCAAAGTGAAAGACAACAGAACACAGGCAGAGACCAGAAAGCCAAGGAAAACAATGCCAGTAAGGGAGAGATGATGGTGCAGGCTGGAAAGGAACACATGGAAGATGATCTTGGGCCTTAAACATTACTGATGTTAATTGATTTGGATGAAGGAGTGACTGTTGGGTGCAGCTTAGGGACTGGGAAAGATGTCAGGAAGGCACATAGGGAAAAGAAAAGAAGGTTTTGGTGAGGTAGAGTACAGAATTAATTTAGACAGTTAAGCTTCAAGACATTTTGAAACACTCAAGAAATGAGCTTGGTTGGCTAAACCAAACTCTAAAGAGTGGTGTCTAAAGAGGAGTGTGGGTGGGAGTCGGGGCACAGGAAAGCTAAGCCTTGTCTCTTCTTCCCATACAAACTACCACTGCAGCTGCCTTCCTCACAGCTCTCAGAACTGTGCATATACGTCTCCAGAATTCTCAAAATCTGAAAAAATAAAGGCCTTTCACTTTGGAAGGGACAGAAGTGAAAATGGTAAGACATGGAGAGAGCAAAAAGCAGTGAAAACAACCGAGAAAGAATGGAACCCAAGAGGCTGCAATGTAACTAGGGCTGAGTGTTCCAGGCCCACAGAGCAGTTCTAGAAAACCTGGTGAGAGGTGCATCTAACCAGGGCCAGGTTCCTGCAGTGGGAAGTGAGAGCAATGGCAGAAGCATGGACTCTCACAGTAATCACAGGAACTCCATGGATCAAACACAGAGGTGATACTGGCATATGAGCACACATGGCCCACTGGGATTCTTTGAGTAATTTAAAATAATGTCAAAACGGGAGTAACACACCAAATTTCAGAAAATGTTATTGAAACCTAATACCAAGCTGGACCCAAGAATACCAAGGCAAGTGTTGGGACGACCCAGTGTTCCAAGGAAGGCAGGGAGGGTGGGAGCTTATACACTGAGAAAAAAACAAGCTCCTAGAAATCCTCAGCAAAGAGGAAACTCCTCAGGTAAAGAGGGATCATGATCCACCCTTTCTTGTTCTTCTTCTTCTTGTTCTTCGTGTTCTTCTTGTTCTTGTTCTTTTTATTGTTCTTGTTGTTGTTGTTGTTGTTGTTCTTCTTCCTTCTTTCTCTTCTTCTTCCTCTCTCTTTCTCTCTACTTCATGACCACATACAACCTCCAGCAATGGTAGTGAAACATTATCATGAGGAATGGGAACCTCTATCAGCCAGAGCGACCTTCACCTCACCTTGGCCATGCTTACCTCTGCCTGTCAGCAATGAGCATCTATCACATGCTGAGTGTCTTGGCTCTGCTTTTCTTTTTCTTTTTTTTTTCTCTCTCTCTCTTTCTACATTCAGCAGCAAAAGAGCAGAGGAGGATAGAACCCACATAGATGAGGAAGAGGGTGATGTGAATAATCTAGGAAAAAAAAAAGTTTTCAGGGCATCTCCATGTGGTGAAGCTGAAGATGAGACAAATGTTGGCAGGATGGGGCGAGTACAACATGGAAGCCAGCAGAACAGTGGGAAGACATTTTAACCAGGATGTTCACTTTGGGTTACTGCCCTTTAGCCTACGTCAATAAACACGCCCCCTTCCTCGTGGCACCATTGTCAACTCTCTCTTGCCCTGTCCCTGCTAAGCTGGGACCACATGATGAGGAGAGAGGGGATAAGAATGAGGATAAGTGCGTTACAGCATAGCTAAGTAGAGGGGCGGGGGAACATCTGCTGCTCGGTTTGAAGGGCCACCTCTTCCTGGGCTCCACCTTTCCATGTAGAGGAACCCAGCTTGTTGGCTCTCATGGCCATGCCCACCACAGAAATGAGGAAAGAGCTTCTGATTGTATTAAGGTGCAAACCTGTTTCTGAGGCTTACCTGGAGTCTAGGGTGCCTCCTAGAGGTCTGGCCCAATAGAAACACTGTGTCTATTCTGGGTTCCTTCTAGAAAACTGCAAGGTGCAGTTTTTAATTTCTTAAAGGGACTGGTGAGATCCCCTTTGTGCAGAATAAATCTATAACATGTGCCTAGACGTACACCAATAATTGACTTCTATTGGCCAATTTGCAGATATGCCTAGGATGTTCTCTGGAAGGTAAAGTAAATCACACACATACACACTACACTACACTACACACTGCACACACTGTGAGTAAAAATCAAAACATCATGAAAAGGGGAGCAGGGATGACAAAGGATGGAGGGAGGGAGGGAGAGAGAGAAAATCACATACATGAGCCTTTTGTACTGAATCACAAGTTAATAAACACGGTGCCACCTCACCTTCACAATAACTCCGTGCGACCATGAGCCAATGAGTCTGGCAGTGCTCCTGGGGTGAGGTAACTTGCCTGAGGCCACGCAGCTGGAGTCAGAGCTCACACTGCAGCAGCTCATGTCCGACTTCAAACCTCTGATCTTCCTGAAAAGCTGCGCCCAACAGCCTCATCATTTGTGGGCGTAGTTTCAATAACAGAGGGCCCTGAGATGTCCAGAGACTTACCTTCTGTGTCTGGAGTATGATTCCCTGTGACCGAAGCTTCACAGCTCCGCAGGGACAGGGGTGTGGACTCTGGAGAAGACCTAGCCCTGCCACTCTTGCCTTGGTGAACCTGCAGCAAGAAACTTTACTCCTGAGCCTCTATTTCCTCATCTGGAAGGTGGCTCTCGAAGAAGCCACGCCTCATTAATTTGTCAAAAACATTAAAATAAGCCAAGCACACTTGTTTATGGTAGACTGGTCAGGCCTCAAAATACGTGTTTTTGAGCCGTCCTGCTTCAATTTGAGAAAATTACAGGGAGCAACCACAGGAGCAGAGATTGTACCTTACAAACAGTAGCTAAGAGTGCCAAGGGGACTAAAGCCAGATTCCTTTTGGTTGGAGACAAAAGCCAGGCTTCCTTTGGGAAAGGGGTTCTTTCATTGGTGAGTGTCCATCCTTCAGGAAAACCAGCATAATTCCAAACTATTTGCTGGAGTGGGAAGGGGGCACCTACTAAAAGGTTTTAGAGCTATTGCTATTTTCTTCTCATGAACTAGGTAATAGGTTTATCCTAAAGCCAAGTTATTAAAAGAAAATAGGACTCTCTCAACAATGTTCTAGCAAACCAAGCTTTCTCCAAGCCTTGCAAGTGGATATCTGACTGGCAGGTTGCAGCATCCTGACTGAGGCATTCAGGTTGCTTTGAGTTGGCTTTCCCCGGTGTATGGAGTCATTATCTGTGCAGAGGAGATCCAGCTCTGCCCCCAGGAAGCTAACTCACTTACTCTGTCCAAGAAGACTGACTGTTGTGAGTCAGGTAATTCCATTACTTGCCCTGCAGTGCTTCTCTGGCCTTCAATGATAGCTCAGGGAACTTAAAGCAAGCTCCTAACTTTGAAGACCAGCAACGGCTTATGCCCCACACCTTAGCCTCCAATGTGTCTGTGCCCCAAATACCACCAGTTTGCGTTCAAACAGAATCTCATCCTGTCATTTTTAGAAAAGTAATAAGTGCTGTAAGGACAAGAATGTTACTGTTCTCCCACACAACCCAAGCTACAGAACAGATGATAAACAGCACATGGAGAGAGTACCCAAACATTCCCGCTGAGCAGTGGCCATCCGGTGGACACATGCTTGTCAGCAAACAAGAAGAAGGTATTGCAAGAGGGGTCTTGGAGCTGAAATTAGCTGAGAGTCCTGTCTTTAGTGCTGTGCATGTTGTCTACCAGATACCACTTTCAATGGACAGAGAACACCAAAATATATATCCAAAGAAGGCTGCATTTAGACAATATGCTCGGTTGCTGTGATCCTTAATACAGGCCATGAGCAAAACAACTACCAGAAACCACCAATTATTATTGTGGCCGTTCTATGAATAGACAAACAGTATTGCAGAGGGTAAGTAATTTGCTGAAGTGATTCATAAGTATGTAAGAAGGTGTTTTGAGTATACTCTGCTTGCTGGGTATTTAACATGCATCGATTCTTTGGCTATTTTGGTCAGCCTCATTATGAAGCTGATTATTAACACAATTTAACAGGAGAAAACAAAATCTCAGTAAATATTCAAGAGTGACCAAAGGCCCCACCCTTCCACCATGATCCTGGTTGCAGAACCCATGCACTTCTTTTTGACCTTGGACTTCTAATACTGCCTGAGCATTAGAGGAGGGTTTTTGTGTGTCAGCCTCATAAAGCTTGTGGATTGTGTTCACCTCTGCATTCCTCTGAGAGATGGCACATTTCCAGCCACCAAATAAGCACTCAACAAACCCAGCATTTCTGTGATCCCTTAAGAAATGTTTGATTATCCTGGGTTCACCTGAATTTAAGGTGGATGACAATTGTGGTAGTCTCCAGGAATTTCCAGAGAAACATCACAACCAGTAGGATAGGTAGGTAGAAGACAGACAAACAGACACAAACAGACAAATAGCTATATAGATAAAATAGAGACAGCAGAAATAGATGATGGAGATAAAGATAGATAGATGAATGGTAGACTAGAGATAATATGGATAGATGATAGCTACATAGATGACAGATATGCCTAGGTTTGTGCCTATATGTATATATATCATTGTGTCATGTGACTGCAGGTGTTGATAAGTACAATCTACGAGGTGGATTGACAAGTCACAGACCAAAGAAGAGCTGACATACACTTCAAACCATAAGACTATCTACTGTAGGTGTTCCTCCTCCTTTCGGTTCATTCAGGCCATCAGATGATTGAATGAGGTTCACCTACATCAAGGAGGGCAATCTTTACTCAGGGTCCATTGACTTACATCTTAATCTCATCCAAAAAATCAGAAACATTAATTAGAAACACCATAATTATATATATCAGAAGATACAAATAAATGACGAGGCCTTGAATTTGTGGATTAGAAAACTTACTATCACTAACATGTTCATACCAATAAAATTCTTTTATAGAGTCAATGCAAATCTCATCAAGATTGTGTATATATACATATCTAGCTATCTCTCTATATATATGGGTAGAACATAAAACAAAATGAAATAAATCAAAGAGTAAAGACAACATAAGTTCTGATAAGGTTATAAATAAAAATGGCCTGTTACACTGTGGATGAGAGTATAAATAACTTTTTCCTTTATGGAATACATTACTGAGCTTTCCAAAAACTTAAAAAAGAACCATCACATAATCTCATAATCCCACCACTAGGCATATATCCAAAGGCATGGTGATAGGAAGGACCCTTGTATAGTAGAGGGCTGAAACAAAAATGCAAGGTTTTACCTAGTTCCACCTTGACTGGGAATATAAACACCAGCAAGCTGACTGTTGAAGACTGAGCCCAACTGTGCTCTCACAAACATGTACAGGCATGCACACTTGTGCCCAGAATTCTCTGCGTGCTCACATTCGTCTCTGGCTCCCCCACATAGTAGATCGTTGGCTCTCCATGAACAACCATCTTTTGGGAACTGAGGTAACACAATGGAAATGAAGTAACCATGAGAAAATGCATTCCTGCCATTCTGGGATTTGAAAACTTTTTTTTAAAAAAAAAAAAGATGGTGGTTTGGTTTGTGGGAACCAAATGCTGACTTGAAGCTGCTGGAGGAGAATGCTGCAAGGGTCAAACTTCCCACAGAACACCTTGCTGCAGGCAGCTAGTCCACTGTTAGGTCCAATTCAGTAAAGTGGGGTGATAAGCGAGGACAGCCCATGAACACCAATAAATCTCCCCGGGAAGAGGCCTTTTATCTATGTTTAAAAAAATCTAGAAAGGAAATATGTAACTCTAAAGCAGTAGCCTGAGGTATTTACTATCAATAACTGGGTTTCCCAAAGACATAGCCTGGATTGATTGAGTGCTCACACTTAAAGAGCAGATGCTACCTCTAAACCACTTCTCCCCTCTTAAGATTTAGAAATCATGATGTTCCCGGGGAGACTCGAGACAGGTGTGTTACTGAAGTAAATCTGCTCAAGAACTGCCAGACACCGAAACTCTACCTGTTCTGGTACCATTTTGCAGACAGCAAATCAAGTAAATGTTGTCATGACGTGAGAAGGTTCTAAACAGGCAAGTTCTCACGGAATTTAATGCTGAACAGAACCCTGAAAGAGAAAGCCTGGCCATAATCCATCTACCAGCCCAGGTGTCTGTTCTACAGAAGTTCTCACTAAGGACTACGCAATGAAATATGTACATATTGTTTTTATGTCTATCTATCGACTCATATTGTTTGCAGAAGTATACATATTTGTAATCTACAAACACATGCCAGTGCAACAGTGTGCTTCTGGTAATCCCTTTCCGTCCTCCTCACAGGGTGTGACAGGACTAAATTGGTTATTAGCCTGCCTTTTCCAATGTTTGTAAACATTTTTTTTCACCAGTACAAAAGTACTAAAGACATTACTGGCATCTAGTGAAGAGAGACCAAAAACGTTTAAAAAAAAATATTTTCTGAGATTATAATTTCCCCCATCCTCTTCCTCCCTCCAAGTCTTCCCATATTCTCCTTGATCTCAAGTGCATGGACTCTTTTGTATTTATTGTTGTGACATACATATATGTATATACATATATGTATCTATGTAAGTACATAGATGCAATCTGTTTAGTCTGTATAAAGTTTGAGTTGCTGGCCAGTGTTGTCCAAGTGACTCCCAAAACATCACAGACTATTGCATTGACCTCGGTTGCCCCCACCCCGCTTCCCCCCAGTTTTCAGGCCCAATCATTTGGTACTGGATAATTGGAGCAACAGTTGCTCTATTCACAGTATGTGGCTGAGCAAGTATCTGCCAAAGTCTTTTGGGCAGATGCCAAGAAGTAGTATAGCTAGGTCACATGGTGGCCTTCTTTTAGCTTTTTGAGAATTCTCCACACTCATTTCCAGGGTACACAATTTGAAATCCCACCAAGAATGATAGAAGGTTCTCTTTTCCCCTCACCTCCTCCAGTGTTTGCTGTCAGTTATCTTTTCATTAATTTTGCCATTCTGACTGGGATGATATGAAATCTCAAAGTTGTCTTGATTTGCAGTTTCCTAATGGTCTTTTTTAAAGGTGTTTCTTAGCCATTTTTATTTCTTCTTTTGAGAATCGATCAAAATTTTCTGAATAGGTCATTTGGGATTTTTTAATTCTTTATGTATTCTAGATATTAATCCTTTTTCAGAACTGTATTTTGAAGATTTTCACCCATTCTGCAGCCTTCCCCTTCACCTGATTGTTTCTTTAACTATACTAAAACTTTTTAGTTTATGTCAATTGTTGACTTGAATTATTGGGCAAATGCATTCCTGTTGAAAGTTTTTCACTATTTATGTTTTCTTCTAAGAGTTTCGGTGTTTCTCATTTCCTTTTTTAGTCTTTGATCCATTTGGGGTGATATATTTTTAGATCTGGAATGGCAATTTCACCAGCATTGTTCTTTTTACTTGGGATTTTCTTTGGCTCCTTGGGGTCCATATAAATTTTAGAATAGCTTTTTCTATTTCTGTGAAGAGTGAGACGGGACTTTTGGGTTGAATTGCTTTAAATGTGTAAGTATCTTTAGGTAAAATGAGCATTTTCACAATATTAATTCTACCAGTCCATGAGCATGGAATGCCTTTTAATTTTCTAGTGTCTTTTTCTATCTTCTATGATCATGTTGAAGATCTAGTCTTTGCCACTGACTTGGGATTCTTCTCCCACATCTATGCCTATAATTCAAAAGCTTGGTCTTTTTCATGGTCTCCCATGTTTCCTGTGTGTTCTCTCTCTCTCTCTCTCTCTCTCTCTCTCTCTCTCTCTCTCTCTCTCTGTGTGTGTGTGTGTGGGGGGGGAGTCTGGGGTTCATATATTTTTTAATTTAGTATAGATCTTCTACTTTATCCTTGAGTCCTGGTATTCTTTCTTCTGCTTGACTCATCTACTTTTAAAATGTTCTGTTGAATTTTCTAGTTGAGTTACTGAGTTTTTCAATTCCATCTTTCTTTCGACATGTATCCCCTTCAGTGTTTCTATCTCATTATTGAATTCTATTCTCAAGTCTTAGATTATCTTCATCATTTACATCAGTCTTATGTTTCTAATTTGAGGGACATCATTCATGTTTATTCTCCTTAGCTTCACTGATCTGTTTCTTTGTGTCTTTGTTATTCTCCTTGAATTCTTTGATTGTTCTTTTAAATTCTGTGTCCTGGGGATCACTGAAAAATATTTCTATAAGAGTGGTGGATTTTCAAGAGGAGTTAATGACTTGATCTTTCATATTGTTTGTATTTTGTTAAATGTTTTATTTTGTGGTATGGATACTGTACCTGCATGTATGTCTGTGCTCCAAATGTATGCCTAGTGTCCTCAAAGGCTAAGTTAAAGATGTTTAAAAATAGCTATGTGGATGCTGGGAATAGTACATGCTTCCTCTGGAAGAACAGCCAGTGCTTTTAACCACTGAGTCATTTCTCCAGCCCCATTGTTTGTATTTTTACAGTGAGATCTGAACATATGGACTTCTTTTTTTTAGTTCTGACAACGGTAAGGCAGGTTGGGGTAGAAGAGAGAATATGGGGTAGGTGGGTCTAAAGGTTGGGAAAAAATATATATATGGAATGAAGTCAGGTGAACAGAGGGGACCAGTGTCCAGAATGTGTGACCTGGTACAAACTGAAGTGTAGTCTGACTGAGTGAAGAAGTTGGATGTAGCGTTGGAGTGTCCTGAGGCTTGGGGGTGTAGGCAGATGGGTCATGGTGGAAGCCTAGAGCTTGGCTGCAGCACAGGCAGGGGTAGTCAGACTAGGCTAGAGCATCGGGGTGCTAGATTGAGTGGACAGGTGGGTCAGAAAGACTCTCCCAGCTAGACTCTGGAGAAGAAAGTGCAGGATCTGTCTGGTGGAAAGGTTGTATGTCAGAAACTTTTAAATACAGTGCTGGCAAAGAATAATCTACACCCAAACTACCAAAGCTGAGAGTCATAATCTTTACTCTTTCTCTTCATCTTGCCTTCTCTTCTACTAGCCTAGTCTACCTGTTGATGATTATTAAAATTTAATATTGATTTATCTTTTACTTAAACAACAGTTATTCCTAAACCAGCTGTATACCCAAATCACCACACAGAGACTAGGATTTATTTAATTAAACTAGAGCACAACGCTAGGCAATAATTACTCCATCCTAAACCTCCAAGCCCTCGTAGCTTCCTCCCATTCAGATTTCCAACATTATACTTGCTTTTTAGTCATATCTTAGGTCTGGTTCATTTCTCATGATGTTTCCTGGTCCTGAACCCTCAGATCTCTCCTCCCACTCCTTTTTCCTCCCCTCTGGAACAGGATTCCTACCCTATTCTCTCCATTGCTCAGCATTGGCTGGTTGTTTTTATTGGCAATACAGAGGACAAATTGGTGGCATGTTTACTCAAACTTGAGACAGGTGATGCTTAGAATAAGCATCACAATGAAATGTCCAGGTTGAAATCAGCTAGTGGAGTAGAGAAATCAACATTTGAATGAGCAAGGGTAAATTGTATACATTCTACAAAAACATTATACGAGCATCTAACCATGTCCAGTTAGCTGGACCTCCCATGAAAACAAGAAAGCAGTTCTGAATGTCAACAGTTTCCTGACTCTACATGAGCCTGGTTCTTGTTTGCAAATGACTGAATTCACTCTCCCTAATTTAAATAGTGAGTGGATATGTGAAAACATATCAAATCCCTCACAACATTTCCAGAGAGCTGGGCAGCTAGTCATGGGTGTGAAGCAACCAGTGTTGTCTGAACCATGGAATGGCAGGCATCGCATGTGCACCACTGTGGTTTGGAGGTACAATGAGCCCACAAAAGCCTCATGTGTTGAAGATTTGATTCCCTACAGGGAGCACTGCTGAAGGGTGATTGTGTCATGAAAGTGTTGATCTTATTAATGGATTAATCTTAGCTCAGGCTTAGCAATAATGAAACCAAGTGATCACGGACAAAAACTTCAGAAACCATACCCAAGATTACTACTTCCTCTCTGAGGTTGTTTTTTTCTGCGTTTTTTCACAGTGATGAAAAGCTAACGTGTGTACCAGGGGACCTTTGCCACCATCCCTAGCCAAGGTTGAGCCCACAGAATCCCTCTTTTCTTTTGCTGCTTGCCTAGAACTTGGCATTTCAGCAGCTAGTTGGCAAAGAGCTTTAGGATTAAACACCTGTAGCCTGGATGTTGGGAACTGTTTAGAAAAAAATAGAATAAATAATATAGAAGCAAATGGTGGTCAAATGATAGCACCAGCGGCCACATAGAAAATTAATATTTACACAGCTCCAGGCCTCCTTCAATAATTCCATGTTGAATTATGGCTGTGGCCCACCACAGCCTTTAACTTGGTGGCCCCTAAATTCAAAACCCAGTGAAGTTAGAATTATTTACCCCAAACCAAAGAGCTTGGATGCGTAGAACTAGGATTGCCTCTATCCTGTCATGTTCTTGTCCTACAATTACAAAGATTTTTTGAGCCTCTCTTTATAGCAAATGGGTACCATCATAGACAACCACAAGCAAACATAATACAGAGATCAACAGATCGTGAGGAGCCCAGCCCCAGTGGACACATCTATACAAAGCTCCTGTACTGATGACTCACGGTCCATCATGGAAGAGGGGGAAGTAAGGTTGTAACAGCCAGACTATCAGGAAGCCTTCTGCAAATCAATCTCTCAGAGAAACGAATGCAGAAATAAGACTGAAACAATGGCAATATCAATTGGCATGTCAATTGGAAGGGAGAGATTTCTCAGGCCCCACCCCTAGACAAGAAAAACTACAAAAAGATAATGACTGTTAAGAGAAGAATTAATTTCTCCCAGGAATGAGCCCCCTTATTGGTTGTCCAATGGAGAGTGGTCAGTCCTGAAACGATATGCACACAAACAAAAAATGTACTCAGCAAGCTGTATACATACGTGTGTGCATATGTACATATACACGTGTAGGAAATAATAATAAAGAAAAAGAGGCCATTAATTTGAGAATGGGGTACATATCAGAGAGGTTTGAGAAAGGATAGCTGGGAGGAGATGAAAGGAGGAAAGGCTTGGAGGAAAGTGATGTAATTCCATTTCAGGAATTTTTTTTAAGACTTCTTTGTAGCAACACATGTCAGTGTCAGGACATACAGGGCATACATTCCACATACTAGCAAGTATACTAGCTGTTCTGGCATGCCCATGAACACATAACCAATAGCTATACATCCTGAAATTGGGGAATACTCTGTAACATAATTCAGCCTAAAGATATTTTAGAAAATAGTCATACTGACAAGAGGGCAAGTTCATACCATTAGCCTCGGTATATGCGCCATGCAGTCTTTACAGATCCATTAAGCAAAGAACATTTCTCAGTTCTGAGACTTCACACAGACACAGGCTGATAATATCATTAGCAGCAAAATGGCACTGGCACTATGTACAGAGCACCTCTCTTGTGTCAGGCATTGGATCCAGTAATTAATTTCTTAGATAATTTGCAAAGCTTTTAGAAAACTCAAGGCCAAGGTTGGGTTGGTAAAGTGTGTGCTTAGCATTCACAAGGTCCTGGGTAAAATTCCCAAGACAGACACACCACATACACATACAGAGAGAGAGAGAGAGTCAAGGCAATGAACACATTGGTTTTTAATATTTATTTGTTTTATATGATGAGCATTTGCTTGCATGTATGTCTGTGAGCCATGTGTGTGTAGTGCCCATGAATGCCAGAAGAAGGCATTAGATCCCCTGGAATTGGAATTACAGACTGTTGTTAGCCACCATGTGAGTGCTTGGAACCAAAAGTGTTCTTAACCACTGAGCCATCTCTCTAGACCAAACACATTTTTTAAAATGTCTAGAAACACAGAAGATCCTTAGAAATCATATAAAATTAACAATGTTATTTCTAGAAGTCCCACAATAGGAATTGTGTCCTGGCCATCACTAATTGCTTAGTACTCATTTATGTTATATTATTATATTATATTATATTATATTATATTATATTATATTATATTATATTATATTATTGTTATATAATTCATTATGAAATAAATATTTTTAGATGGTACAAAGGAAGAAGGTGCCAAACCTATGGCTTGTGCATGTTACAGAAGCATTATAGCACTGAGCTGCATCCCTAGCTAAAGAATAAATGTTTCTTAGATACTAGCATGGACAGGCTTGGGGTCAAGGATGGAGTACAACTCCATCCACTATTTTTGCCATAGCTCCTTTGTGTTGGCCAACCCTTTCCTACGGTTGACTATGGCTCCAACCACTAATCTCATTAGCATACAAACGATTGTCATTACTCCAGAGCCTTCACAGGTCTTCTGTGATCTCTAAGCTTGGGTCAAGAGTCAAAACAAAATTACTCCTTTCACTCTGATTACATGGAAACTCACGGGACTTCTAGAAGCTCCATGTCAGAAACTAAGGGAGAGATGCAAAACAAATATATATTTTTTCTTTTTTTTTCTTTTTTTTTTTTTTTTTTTTTTTTACTGTGTCACTTACTATGTGGATACTATTAAGCATATAAGCATTTCTGCAATAAGCCTGTTGCTGGTCCTCAAGCACCATAAAAAACTAAATAGACTTGGTTGATTTAGACTGGGTTTGCCTCTGCAGTTGATAGCTCTCAAAGATTTCTGAAAATAGGGAGAAAAGGAACATAATCCCATCTTCTAGATATGGCACAACCAATGTAATCACAAACTCACAGGAGTTGTGATCAATTGTACTAGGTCCCCTAACTCCTTTCAACACAGAAGACTAGGTAGAGAATAGATGTCTTGGGAGACAGAGAGACTGACGGTAATAAAGATAAACAATGCGCCATCCCCAGTGAACTCCAGGATGGTGACGCTTAGAGACATTGTCTTCCTTAGAGATGTCCCTGGAGGAAAGCTTAGCAGCTTGTTGGCAGCATCCTTATGAGACTGAAAGGCTTCTAAGACTGCAGGTCCCAGCTCTGACAGAGATCCATTAAGAAGGCAGAAACCTGCTCAGATCCACATCATGTGAACCCATGGAATTTAGTGGGGGCTGGTTGGCAAAGGAAACAATTATGACATGTTTTGCCACATGCCAAAAATTGCCCACATGCCCTGGGGAGGTCATTATTTTCTTCTCTGACAAGTAAACTTCAGTAATCCCTTCAGCACTTTGACAGCTGCTAAATGGCTTGTGCTAAAATTGCATGTTCCATTGGTTTGAAGGTTTTGCAATTATAAATGAATCACATTCTTCATTGATAGTGCCTTATCCCTTTTACTCCCATTCTGTCTGACCTCTCCACCTTCCTTACTAATCTCTTTCCTATGTCTGTATTCTTTTGTTTATGTCCCTCTGGGTTTGACCAAAGTAGTCTTTAGATTGTCACTATCTGTTGATGCCTGGTGTGTATACCAATGGTTATGCAACTGGAGACAGTAGAGCCCCTTTCCAGAGTCCACCATTAACCTATAATTCAGCAGTAAGGGCTAGGGTCCCATGAAACCCTACCCCACCCATGACTAACTTTTGACAAGGTCTATCCTGTTATGTTAGTTCATGATTGCATTGGTTTTGTCAGGTCTAGAAAATGGGATTGTGTTGCCTTTCTCCCTATCTTCAATATCTTATGTTCTCTACTTCCTCTTCCTTAATGTTCCCTGGTCCATGGAGGGATGGTAGTGTAATGACTTGTCACTTTTCCTCCTCATCCTGGGTCATGAGTCTTTGCATTCACTGACACTCACCACATATAGAAGCTCTTCTTGTTAGGGTTGAAAGTGGTATTTGTGTAGCTATTTAGAAGGCAGTTACATCTACTTAGCTAAATATCAGTAGTAATTAATATTCCATGTAAGGATCTATGATCTGCTGAGGCATTTTTTCCCAGGCTCACAGCATTAGGCATAGAGCGCATAGAGAGACACAGAGAACAGCTGGTTACCACCACAACAGTTGTCAAAATTAGATAGATAGATAGATAGATAGATAGATAGATAGATAGATAGATAGATAGATAGATAGATAGATGGGTACACCGTACCTGGCAGGTTGGTGTGGTTTGTTGAGTTCACAGCTAGATGAGGGCAATGATCTCTTCTCCCCTTCCCCAGTACCTGCTTAGCACTTTCTGGTGCTTTGAAAGTGACTCTTGTATTTTAACAGCTGTACTCAGTCAGTTGAGAAGTGTTCTGACAGGGGCTGACTCCAGGCGAAAAGCTTGCCAAGAGTCAGCAGAAAGTATCCCATCCCTGGCCAGGATGCTAAGGGTGGCCTAAACCAGATACCATTTTCCTAGTCCTCAGACTCTCAGCCATGCTTCACTGACAAACCAGCCTGAAAAGCACCCCCTCAAAGAATGAGTACTCTGGGCCTCATCTGGGCCTATAGACATCTGAGGTCAATTCTAGACCACTTCCCCTCTACCAACACATCTGGTAGAAGCCAAAGTTAGAATCAATCTAGCTTTACAATTGGTTCTCTGAGCCTCCTCTACACCCTGACTGTCTAACTTGTTTATGTCTTGGCAAAGGTAGAGGTAGACTTAGTCCCAAGAAAGTTGTGGATCTCACGAATCCCTAGCCTCCCCACTTCTGCCTGCATGGACATTCCAAGGTTTATTCACACTGATTTCTGAGAAAATGGCTCTATCTTCTGCACAGAGCTTCAGTTTTATTACAACAAAACTAAAGGCTACACCCTTTGAAGGAAGAGTCAGTTTTCTGAGAGATGGCTAGAGTAAGAAGCTTCTAAGCATTCACTATGTGCATTAATATGCAGAGGGCTTTGCAGGACATTATTACCACTCTCCAGCAACCCAGATGAATTAGCCCAGCTGAAGACACACAGCTCTCCAGGTCCTAGAACTGGGCTGGAACATGATTCTGCATGTCCTGTAGTATCTGGTAAAATTCTATTCCTCCTGCTGTATACACAGTAGGACTTATCAAGAGGAGCACATGCACACCTTGGTCTTCCTGGAGTGGGGGCTCTCTCTGACTCTGATGCCTCCCTTTGGATCCTGTTCCCCTAACTGGGCTGCCATGTCAGACCTCAGTAGGAAAGGATGTGCCTAGTCCCGCAGCGACTTAATGTGCCAGGGTAGGTTGGTAGCCATGGAAGACCTCCCCTTTCTCTGAGAAGGAGGGGGGAGAATGGGGGAGGGTGTGAGAGGAGGGTACTGGGAGAAAGGAGGGAAGCTTCAATCAGGATATAAAGTGAATAAATAAATAATTTTTTATAAGAAGCCATTATAAATGTTCCTGTGAGCCCGTAAAATACAAATAAACAACATAATTCTCAGCCCTGCTACTGCCTCCCAACCCACTGTGGAGAGGTCAGTGTCACCCTAATTCTTCCCTTGCTGATGACCAAGCAGGTGTTAGCTGACACACTTTTGGTGTACTGCCCAGCTTTGGGGGTAAGGAAGCCCTGGCCTTCAGGCCAGCCCAAAGAGAACCAGTTGTTGTCCACACTTTTCATTCCAGAAATAGTCGTGCCTTCCCAGGATTTTCTGGGTAGTGGTATGAGACCGCTGTATTTTGATTTCAGCAGCAGTTATCAGCAGAGAGCAGGCACAGCTACTTAATTCCTCCACTTAGCAAACACTCTCCCTTGGCTGGCTGCCTGCCTGAGTCTAGAAAGAACAAATATTTTAGGAAAGCCAGTGAGTCATTTTGTTTTCAAAATATATGCTGACAAGGGTCTGGAAAGATGAAACAGGAATTTGGTTTGGGTCTAGGAACAAAAGCCATGTGACCCTGGTCGCATACCAGACAGAGTAACGCATGCTTCCTTTCTTTCCTCTGCCTCCCCTTCAGCCAGGAGGGAACCACTGTCCTCTGACTTTATTGTAGAAGGGAAAGAAGCATTTGAAGAGGCTAAATGCAGGGACCGTGGAATCGTGCTGGAGTCCACAGTCACCTTGAACATCTGTAGCCTGGGATTCCAGGTGCTTTGCTTGGCTGAAGGACCAGTCAGATGAATAAAGAACAGAAACTGTCAAATACCAGGACTTTATAGTTTTCTCTTCAAAGTGTCCACAAACATAGCAAATGTTCTGCCTGGATGTTTAGAAAAGTAGTAAAAGACTTTTCCATCTCACCAAGCACAGCATTGAGAGAGACCTTTAGAAACAGATACAGCTACCCAACCTCCGCAATCTCATTTTGTTCTCAATTATGATGATGCTAACATGTAAAAGCAAGTCAGCCACTTAAGAGGGGAAGTACCTGAGCTGGCTCCCAGCCTTGCTGTTAAAACAATGTCCTCCTGGGAGGAAGGCGGGCCCTAAACCAGCAGCCACAGATTCAGTTGTTCTGTGCCTGCCAGCTCTAAGGAATAACCTGTCAACATTTTTCTTACTGGAGAAAAGTTAAATGTTTTTAGATGAAAGAATAAGAAAGGCAGAGAAAGAAGAGAACGAATCATTTTTATAGGGTGAATGGAGTCAATTCCTTCTTTTTGAAGGTAATAGTTTTGTTGTAGAAGGTCTAAAGATTTTGTGATACAATCTTTCATTCATTCACAGATTGGATGGATGGATGGATGGATGTGTGGATGGGTACATGGGTGGGTGGGTACATGGGTGGGTGGATGAGCAGATAGACAGACAGATGTCACATCATTGGGTACTTGCCATGTGGTACACACTGGTATGACAGACACATCTTTTGCATTATCTGGAATGGTATTCTCATTCCAACCAATACTGTACATACACTGATGCTTTTAGAGAGTCATAGAAAATGAAAAAAAAAAAAAGAGAGAAAAAAGAAAAAGGTAAGAAACCAAATTCTGTTAATTATCCATACATGTTCCAGATGTCATGTTAGACATGCTACAGGCAACACAGCAGTTCTCATCACATCGATCCAGCGAAACACGAGTAAACATGATTATCCTACCTGATAGGCTAGGAAGCTGTAGCCCATATGTGTAACTTGTCCATGGTCAACTGTTATCCAACTGGCTTGCTGACATCATTTGATACTGATCAATGGGAGAAAAAGGAATGCTATGAGGGCAAAAAAGAGGATTGTTTATTTGGTCCTGGAATAACAATTTGCTATGGCAAAAAATAGAGTTGTCTGATGTTTCAGGGTATCAACTTTCAATATGAGCTTTGGCATATTGGTCTCAGAGTCACAGAGGTGTAAATCTGTACTACCAACCCAGGTCATTTTTCATCTATTAATATTTTTGAACTTCTAACTGAAGTCTAGCAAAGTCAAGCACTAAGCCTAAAGTAGTTCAATGTATGCCCACAGTAAATGCTCCCCAAGAACAGAACAGCACCCAAATTGTAAAACTCCACCCCCATTTCCTTCTAATCACTCACTCCTCAGAGCAGCCATGCTTCTGACTAACTTCTAAGGTTGTAAAGTTTACCCATCTCTGAATTTTGTGGAAATGAAAACAAGTAACATTTTGTGTGGCTCTTTTTGATCACTATCACTATTGGTAAGATTCACCCGTATTGCTAAATGGGCTTTTTGATGATTCCTTTTCGTTTTAGTACATTGTCCCACCATGTATAGATGCCTTGTCATTTGTTATTATTCATGTTATTCATTTATCACATAATCATCTACTCTCCCAGGAATGCCTTTTGCATAGCTCTACTTTTGAGCTACCATGTACAGTGCTGCTGTGGACATCCTAGTGTATCTCTTGGAGAACATGTGCCAGTGCATACTCAGGAAGGCAGGTCTAAAGTCAGACCCTGGCTACCCACATGCCTCCTTCCATACCTTTTGGCTTTCCCACTCGTAAAATCTCAGCCACTTTCACTCAAGCCATTTGAGGGTTGCTTGATAAAAGAAGTAGAGATGACGAAACACTAGTTATCTGACAATCTTTAGTGCTATGGTCCATGTCCCCATTTGAACTTCTGCTTCCTTAAAACAAATCCCAGACTTCGCTGCTTCTTAAAATCCCCTACAAGGAATTAGAGCAAAATCAGTGAAGGTGCAAGTTAGGTGTAAAACCAAAAGCAATCCCGAGTTATAGGCAGCCCAGCTCTGCCTTGGAGGCTTAGATCTTGTTGAGTAGTGACACAGACCTAAGCTGAAACCTAGCTTCTGTTTTGCTGCAGCCCCACCCGCCCCAATACAGAGTTCTGGACTGTGAGCATCATGTCATTCGGGCTTGCTGTTACCCGCTGTCTTAGATAAGGCTAGTATTGTTGTGACCAAAAGCAACTTGGGAAGGACAGTTTATGCTGAATCACAGTCCACTGAGGGGAGTCAGGACAGGAACTCAAGCAAAGCAGAAACCTGGAGGCAGGAGCGGATGCAGAGGCCATGGAAGGGTGCTCTCTACTGGCTTGCTCTGTATGGCTTGCTCAGCCTACTTTCTTAAAGAACCCAGAACCATCAGCCCAGGAATGGCACCACTCATAAAGGGATGGGCCTTCCCCCCATCAATCACTAACTAGGAAAATGCCTGACAGCCTGATCCTGTGGAGACATTTTTCTCAGCTGAGGTTCCCTTCTCTTAGGTGACTTCAGCTTGTGTCAAGTGGACATAAACTGGCCAGCACAGCCACCTGTGCAGTACAGATGATGCATACATACAGCCTGTCTGTGGCTCACATTCACTCCAAGGGAACACAGCCATGTTCACACTTGGCCTGGAATTCCATGAAGTATTTTAGTAAAATGAAATAATGATGCAAGGCACATAGTTCGGATGACAAAAGTCATGTGCGGGTTGCCTCAATTAATACCTAGGTGCTTATTATATGCTGAATATAAGTTTACGCTATGTAATGATAATAAAGTTCTACTTGCTTTTGTGGTTCGTCAACGAGATCACTAATTGGATAAATTGTAAACAGTGTTTGAAATTTTTTTTTAAAAATGCTTCTGAGGTACAAAAAGAAACTAAAAGAATAAAACTTAAAAACAAATCAGAAAAAGCTACTAATACACTTGACAGACATAAAAGTGACAGGCTCCAGGCAGGTTATCTGTGGTCGTGTGCTGCAGGGGGTGGGGGAGAATCCTCATAGAAACATATAGTTGTGTGTGTGTGTGTGTGTCTGTGTGTGTGTGTGTGCATATTGTGTATGACATTCATGTTGAGAAGAGAAAGGCAATGTTCTGCACACACACTTCCTGAAGCAGGGACTTCTAACACTGTCAGGTAACCTCTCTTCAAGCCAGCATTTTTACTATGTCTTCCATGATCTAAGTCATACACTGCATGGCTAACGGGCTTCTCTTACTACAGGACACAATGGTTTGACAACAGGCTTTCGTCACTACCAAGGGAAGAAAAATATCTTTGGTGACTTTTCCACATCCATGCTTTTAAAAACATGGGGAAGGGTTAGAAGAAAGACTAGCAAGTCATTGTGTAAGGCAGTTGAATTCTGTTTAGAAAAGGCAAAGTCTAGGGATAAATAAGATGCCAAAATATCTGCAGTAGGCTGAGATAGCTTTTTCACGCAGTTGGTCAGCTGTGTGCAGGAGTTCTAGATCCAAGGCTCAACTCAAGTTCAGTTAAAGAATTTTTTAAGTTGCATTTTAAGTGAACATGTACATATTTTTTTGTCATTTTCCTTAAGCAGCATAGTGTAACTATTCTTCATACAGAGCAAACAGCCATGCTGGGTATTGTAGACAATTTAGTGATGATTTTTAAAGAGTGTGAAAGTATGTTTGAGGTACATGCCGACCCTACATATTTTACATATGCGATGAGCATTTGAGGCTCTTGGTGTCCTTGGGGGTGGGGCTTCTAGAACCAATTTTCTCATACTGAAGGGGAATGGTTTGCTCAAGAGTCATTTCCTCGGAGTTTGTATTTCTTATTATTTTTCTACTCTAGTCATAGTAATTATAGAAACCTTCAATAATTTTACAGGTATACTTTAACTTGAGATTAATACAAGCTATAAATTATGATCAGAGGTTCACAGAGCATCATACATAGTTTAAAACACCTAAGAGTACAACTGGATGGCCTGGATTCAAGTTCCGGCTGTCACATGCTCCCTCTTGTGATCTCCAGGAAGTCTATTGGTCTCTTAGGTGGAGTCGCCTCATCTATAGAATGCAGGGCTCACAAGAACTGTATTTGCCTCTTTAGGATATAGCCCTCCATTAGTGCTATGGCTGTATGATCTGGGCTTAGATCACATGAGACCTATGTGCTATATTTTCTGGCTCACCTTTCACAATGATCTCAAGACCCACTCTGTTGCCCATCACAGATGTGGCTGGAGAGGTAAGGCCATTTCTTAGACTCTTTAGCATTCACACAGAATGGGCATGTAACCACGTTTCATGATGTCTCAAGGAGAAACTTCCAGAAAAGCAGGTTTCACTGTGGTATCCTTTTACCATTTTCTTTCTCTTTCATCTTCCTGTTTGTGACATGACCTCATTGAGCCTGAAGCCATAGCCTCAGTCTTTGATAGTACATCTGAGGATTCATGCTAGTATATAATCTGCTACAAAAGGAAGAAAGGGGAAAAGCTGGACATACACATACCTCATCAGGCCATCCTCTCAGATCTAGTTGGCAGCAATGGCTTCTGCTGCTCTAAACAAAGGAATCCTTGCCTGCTGGAAGCACTGTTGGCAAGCTTTTATAGGAGCTGCACGAGAACGCAGCCCTGATAAACCTTAAACCCAGCGACTCTTCTGGGACAGTAATGGTTTTCAAACACTTTATTACCATTGCTGGCATGCCCAACCTACACCCTGTTGCTCATGTGCAGCCGAAGATGGCTATGACTATGTCTCAACACAAAATTTCTAAACTCACTTAAAACATCAGGAGATTTGGGGGAGGGGTGACTCCTGATCAGGTCTCAGGGAGGTGAATTTTGCTATCAACGGTTATCACGCCATAAAACCAAAAGGTTAACCAGGTCTGCAAGTTTAGAATGGATCCTCTTCCTTTGTACTCAGTCTCCATTGTGAGAGACACTCCCCCCCTCCCGGTTTACAGGCTCCCACTCATCACTCAGGATGCTGATCACCCCCTCCTCATGGCTTTTCCAAGCAGAGTCCACAGCACCTCCATCCAGGCACTGCCTACTTCTGGCTCCAGTCCCTTAGCACTATTGCCCAGTCTTGCATTCACCCTTATCAAGCCTCTAGAGGACATTCTCAGTGTCTTCCACACTTTGTTTGCCTCAGATAGATCTTTGAGCCTGGAACGGATAGTCAGGCCATGGTAGTTTATTTAGAAACTTATGTGGAACCCAGCTTTCCTCGCACCTTTTATGATGTGTGAAATAGCAATAGAGTTGATCCTGGATTTATTTGTTAATTTAGGGAAATAGGAGCTGTTAAGATACTAAAAGTCATGGGAATGGAAAAACGGGGAGCTTTTCACAACCAATTCTTGATAAGCATTTATTACACCCAGGAGGCATGCATTTATGCCTTCCTGAGACGTCATGCACCACCAGTGGAAGACAGAGTGGGATATTAACTCATCCCGATCAATGGATTTCTTTGGCATAACACAGGAAGAAGACATTTCGAGCCGCAGATTGTGTGTGATTTTAAGGCAAGAACTATCCTGAAAGGGTCAAAAAAGTAATTGAGATGTAATAGGATTGCGTGAGATCACATTAAAGGCCACAACTATTCAGTTTATTACATTTTGCTATGAACCACTAAACTCCCCATTTATCTGGCAAATTGAAGCTTATTCACTTATGTTTAAGAACGAGCAGAATGTCCTCATGTTAGTGACCCTCACTCCCTGCTGCTATGGATAAGTTTGCTTTCTTGAGGACAGTGGTCCTGCCTTGAGACAGGAAGTGTGGCTGAGACAGTGTCTGAAAGAGCTATGTAAGGAATTCAGACCTTTCCCCACACATTAATAGTGAATTGGCTGCCTTTCTCTTGGAAGCTTTGACTCCTTTTTCATTTAATACTTATGTAAATTTGCTTTAAAGCAAACTGTAGACTTCCTGCCATAAAAAGTGTGTGTGTGTGTGTGTGTGTGTGTGTCCTGCAAGGCTCTAAACCCAATGTTTGAATTTTTAAGAACTGAAAGTTCTTTTTAAGGCTGGGAGTATAGCTCAGTTGTAAGCCATATTCCTAGCTTACATGATCTCCTGGATGCAGTAATCACATTACAAACAAAAGCAAAAGCAAAGCCATTAAAAAAGCATAAAGTGCTTAAAAATATTGATACTAACATAGACTGTGTTGTTAATAGTGATTAGTAAAATGAAAATAATCTTGCCATGTCTATATGCTAAAATAAAGTACTTTAAAATACTGTAGAACGTAATTCCCACAGCTCTTACAGCTTAGCAAGAACGAATGTAATAGAAAGGAACACAATTTTAGAGTTAGACTGGGCTGGGTATAAACTGCAGGGTTCCCACTTACAACTTATCTTTTTGTGCTTCTCTTTCTTCAGCCACAAAGTTCCCAGGTGTCACAATGGTGTACTAACACTACAATGTTATAGTCTCCTAAAGCTTCCTATACTGCAAAGATGTCAGTAGTCTATCTCAAAATGTTTTGACGTGGTTTTACATGTCAGCTTGGCTGAGCTGAGCGTGCTTTCCAGACCCTTCCGACTCACGGTGTCCCAAGACATGATTTTGTGTGAGAGGCAAGAATGGAGCAACAGACACTCGATCTCCACAGTCAGGCTCCTGTCACAGGAAAGCCACAGTAAAATACTCTAGAAGCATTTCTGCCCATGAAAATAATGATCCAAAACCCTTGAAGGGAGTGCAGAGGTAAGTGCCTACGAAAGATTTAGGGGTGTTGACTCCTACCGCGTTCCCGTTCAACTCACTGGCTTGTGTGGTGCATTCACAAACTTAAAACCAGGTATGATTTCATTTTTGGAGCAAATCAACACATCTCTTGGCCCCCGGCCCGCTGCTATGGGTGTGGCAAAGATTATTTTCTCTGTGTGAGTTAGTAAAGACCACAAAGTATGGTTTCCTCTCGGTTAACACGGCCAGCGGTTTCCCTGCCGCGTTCTACTGCGGGGGTGTATCAACTCTCCAGCCCTGGTATACATGGAATTTGATCATATTTTCTTTGCTACAGCCCCATCGCATTGCCTGATCTGGTAAGCATCAAGAAATGCTTATTTTAAACAAAATGCTATGATGCGTGTATGTCAGAGATAGAAAAAAAAATCCGACCAAAGAAAGTCAGGGGCTTTTGTAGCTCATAGAAAGTTTGAGGGAAGTGGTCGGGGGTGTATTTATATATTTCTCCCAAGCTAAAGGACATATTACTGTCCCTGGATTCTCCTATCACTAAGAAAGAAGGTGCAGGACCTCTTTGGGTTATAAGACAGCTATACCTCATTTGAGCATATTAGTCCACTTATCTGGCTTTGATTGGGATGCAGAATAAAACACAACTCTACAATAGGTCTAGGCTGGATAGCAGACTGCTCACTGGGGACACAGACCCTTAAGAATCAATAAGTACCAGTGTCAAACACTCAGTGGACTCTGTCATCAGAGAAAACCAGCTCACTCTTCAACGTCCTGGGTGGGCTGATGATATGAAATAGCTAAATGTAAGGCTGCAGGTTTCTCTTGATTGGCGTGCTGCTTCTAATGTTCCACACCCAGGACATTAAGGTCTCACAGCACCCTTTAAACTAGAAACTGTGGCTCCCCTTGATTCACAGGAGAAACCAGAACGTGAGGGCAGTTCCAACTTTATATATATTAAAAAGTTGCCGGTGAGCTAGCTGAAATCAGATTTGGAAGTCAGACCCTGGATTCCATATTCATAACTTTGCTATCTTGTGCCTTCTTGTTCTCTGGATTTTGTTCAAAATGTATTATGGAATGTATGCAAATATTCACGGGAGTCAATGTTGGACCAGGGTTTCTGTTGGTATTGTTTATTTTTCGTGTTGATGTGTAGGTAGATGGTGGTACCATTTCCTAAGGAGGAGGAGGTGTATGGAATGGCTCTTGGTAGGAAACAATGTACTGTGTTTCTGGTTTGAAGTGCTTTCAGATGAGCTGAATCAGCAGTTTCATATACAATAGGGAGAAGACGAAGCACGGAGCCTTGTAAAAGTACATATATCGTTTCTCCGGGGCAGGGGAGGCTTGACAAAGTGCACAGCCTTAATTGGATATAAGAGACAGGTACCCAACAGTTCACTATATCCTTCAAACATTTTATGCTGAAGCCTAGGCTAGGCCTTCTTCACTGGCCCAGTCTTCTCTCTGCCCTGCCCTGGTGTTCTGGTGTGGTTTCCAATGCTGAATTAGTGCCAAATGACTTTCTGCCAACAGTGGGTTGAGCACCCTCAGCAGGAGATGCTGCATACTGTGGGGCCCTAAGGACTTGATTACGTTCCACTTTCCATACTTTACAAGACCCAGGCTGCTTCTGTTTGCTATCTCAGAAGGTATGCATCCTGGGTTTCCTGGAGAGCTGCCCCTCAGATGAGATGTCCACACTGACTTCTGTGTGTTATCTTGTCATGGGGTTATCCTGCCTATTTGGGGCCCTTAGGTGCATTATCTGGGGGAAACTGAGTTTCCTTAGTGATACCAGGAAAATTGGTGGCTTCTTTTCAACTCCTAGGAAACAGTAGTTTTCTGATTGGGTATTGAGTGATATTTCTGGGCATTTTTTTTCCCTAAAATCTTATTAGCTATTTTTTCACACCACAATTTCATACCACAGTATAGTAAATCCAAGGGTCAGGTACAATTATATATACTCAAACATCAATTAATAGTTACTCAGTTTATCATTAGGGAAAATCGCTTATCCATTTTTTAAAAGATTTATTTGTATTTGTTTATATGAAAGAGAGAGATAAAGGAGAGAGAGTCGGGGGGAGACTTTCACATTTGCAGATGCTCAGAAGATGATGTCAGATCTGCTGGAGTTTCAGACTGGAGCTGCCTCACAAGGGTACCTCACAAGGGTACGAGGGAGTGAACTTGCATTCTGTGGAAGAGCAGTAAATTCTCCTAATCACCATCTTTCCAGCCTCCACTTAGCCATATAGAGAGTACCTTGAGGAAATGACTGGGATTAGGAATGGAGATTGAAACCCACCTCTTGCTTTGCTCATGGGAAAGATGCCCATTTCATGGTAGACATCTATACTAGAAAGATCTGCTGCTGAAAACATAAGGAGGGAACACGTAAAATTGAAATGGGAGCAGGGAGGGACACATCATGCTGTGCTCAAATGCTTGGGATAAGTGAACACAACAGATGCTGGGGCATCTTAACCAGAACCACTCAAACTTTGGCAAGCAGCATCTCACTGCCCTGAGTTTCCTCCATGTGGTATTGCCGCGTTTTATTTTTTACTGGCAATAATAGAATTGCATTGGTGAAGGGAGTAGAATTTGAGCAGAGTGTTGAGTTAATTCCACTGTGGCTCATGGGAAATGGGTCAGCAGTTGATAGAGAATGTCCAGTAATTGGCCTTCTGAAAGCCTGCTGGGACCCCAATGCCTAGAAATAGGCTAAGTACAGGGGCCCCACTCCAAGGGGGTAGTTGTGGAGATGGCGTCCAGCAAAGCTTAATGGACCCATTCCTCTTCCTTGCCATTTTCCTTGCCCCTTAAGATCCAAGGTCTCCCAGGACCTCCCCTATCAGTAGACTTAGAGAAGGCCAGGGAGGAGGTGAGGGAGAGAAGGTGGGATTGGGAGGGACTAAGGAAGGGGACTACAGCTGAGATACAAAGTAAATAACCTGTAATTAATATAAAAAATAAAAATTATTTAAAAAGACCAAAAAAAAATCCAAGGTCTTAGATTAATCGAAAGATGAGTGGTAGCATCACAAAATTCATTCACAGCCCCAGGAAACATACACTGGGCATCTTCTATATACCTATCATTGTCATAAACATCAGTGGCTAAAAAGACAAGAGTCCTGCATGTAGTAGCAGGAGGAAGCATAAATTAAAAAGATAAACTCAGGGTTAGTGAGATGGTTCGGTAGGTTGTGCCTTTAGGTAACCTGAAACAGGAGCAGTAGAGCGGGTGATCCAGGCTGATGAGCAGAGGAGTTTTGTGGCTGACATGAATTTGGAATGGGCCATCAGTCGAGTCCATGAGAAGTAAAGATGGAACACTCATGTAGGAAGCACTGAGGAGCCAGAGTAGGGAGACCAGTGGCCTCAAAAGGCGCTCAGCAACGAACTTGAGGGAAGAATCTGAGTATGTCCTGAGGTTACAACCAGCATGATCTAGCAATAGGAGCTAAGAGGAATAAGAGATAAGCATGAGCTTCAGGACTGACTTAAGGGTGTTTGGAATGTTATGACCTGATGCTAGTTTCCTCCTATGTATGATTCTTTAGTAAGGGGCTGGAATGTTCCTTGCATCCTGAATATCCCAGAGTTATCATTTCCTATTATACTTAGAACATCCCTTTATGGATATGCTAATACTTCCTACACCCCTTACTGCTAATTACAGTTCATAGCTGTATGGTCAGCAGAAGCCAAGAATCCAGGTGAGAAGAAGGACTGGAGGACTGAATGGGGCAAGGACAAAGAAGAAATCATCTTAGAAAATTATTTTTCCCGAAGAAAACAGCACAGTTCTCTTTCTCTCTCTCTCTCCCCCTCCCCCTTCCCCTTTCCCTCTTTCTTTCCTCCCCCTCCCTCTCTTCTCTCTCCCTCTCTTTCTCTTTCCTCTCCCTCTCCTCTCCCCTTCTCCTCCCCCTTCTTTTCTCTCTCCTCCTTCTTATCCCTCTCTTTCTTCCTCTCCTTCTCCTTCTCCTCCTCCTCCCCTTACCCCCTCTCTCCTCTTCTCCTGTCTTCTACCCCACTCAGGGTCTCAGGGTTTCAGTGTATTTCAGGCTGGCCTCAAAGTCACTGTATAGACAAAAATGACCCTGATCCTCCTGCTTCTACCTCCTGAGCGCTGCAATTACTACCTGCCAATCACCACCGCCTGGTTTAGGTGGGTGTTAAGCATTAAAGTCAGGACTTCCCGCATGATG
The DNA here is from genome assembly GCF_030254825.1 of Meriones unguiculatus. Classification (NCBI taxonomy): domain Eukaryota; kingdom Metazoa; phylum Chordata; class Mammalia; order Rodentia; family Muridae; genus Meriones; species Meriones unguiculatus. Next base: position 163,177,305 of record NC_083349.1, read on the forward strand.
CTAGGAAAGTACTGTACTAAAAGAGCTACATTCCCAGACCCAAGAATCCAAATCCTGACTGTAAACATTATTAGCTGCTAGAATCCTAGCATTCTTGGGATTTAAAAGGCAAAAAGTCACAGTTTACTAATCAGCTGAAAGAAACCAGGCCAGAAGAGAAATGTGGCAAGATCCACACAGACAGAAGTGTGTCTGTTTGTCTGGCATGAAAACTCAGTCTCTCTGGGTGGCCCCGAGTTAGGCTCACAGGAGAAAGGCCTGGCCTTTGCCTTGGCTTGGAGCTTGTGCTCTGGCAGGTCAGGGCCCTGGAGCTGACTCAAGGATGAAGCCTTCTCACCCCACATGAAGGAAGCAGTGTTGAAAGACATGTATTGAGTTTCAAGAGAAGGAGAAGTTTAGGCTCCAGGCCTAAACATTCTGCTGTGAAATGTGTAAACTACTGTGGAATTTGCCCATGGTGTTTATCGGGCAAAGGAGACTGCATACCCTCTCATCTGCATGGCAAGGAAACTGAGAGACACACATAAACAGGCTGTTAGCTGACATCGGGATACGGGAGCTGCAGGCTTTCCATAGCGTCTCTCTGGTGCTGAAATGAAAGATGCTAGTGTAGAAAGGTGTATGCGTTTTGACTTGATATTGACATCAGTGAAGCAGAGGCTATGGAACATGTCCCCAGAAATTTAGCAAGAGAAGAAACCACCTCAGTTTTTGTTGTTGTTTTTTAATAAGATGAAACAAAACCCATCATGTTGAAGTTGGACAAGGCAAACCAACAGAAGGAAAAGAGCCATATGAGAAGGCTCAAGAATCAGAGACCCACTCGTTCACACGTTCTGTAGTTCCATTAAAGTACAAAAATGAAACCTATAATATATGTGTACAAATACATTTTCATATATATATATATACATATATATATATATATACATATATATGCAGGGGACCTGGTGCAGACCCCTGTAGACTGTGTGCTTCCTGCTTCAGTCTCTCTGCATTCATATGAGCTTTGCTCAGTTGATTTAGAGGGTGTGGTGATTTGAACAGGTATGCCCTACTCCGGTAGACTCATGTGTTTGAATGCTTTGTCCATAGGAAGTGGCATTATTAGGATGTGTGGCCTTGTTGGAGTAGGCATGGCCTTATTGGAGGAAGTGTGTCACTACGGGGTCAGGCTTTGAGGTCTCCTATGCTCAAGCTAGAACCAGTGTGGCACAGAGTCTCTTTCTGTTGTGTGCAGATCATGATATAGAACTCTCAGCTCCTTCTCTAGCACCATGTCTGCCTGCATGCTGCCATGCTTCCTACCACAATGATTGTGGACAAACCTCTGAAACTGTGAGTCAGCCCCAATTAAATGTTTTCCTTTGTAAGAGTTGCCTTGGTCATGGTATCTCTTCATAGCAATAAAACCTTAACTAAGACAGAGGGTCACATTCTCCTGGTGCCCTCCATCTTCTCTAGCTCACACACTCCTTCTGACTCCTCTACCACTGGGTTCCCTGAGCCCTGAGAGGAGGAATGAGAGGAGGAATTTAATAAAGACATATCTTGGAGCTATGCCTTCCAAGGTGTCTCTCTCTCTCTCTCTCTCTCTCGCTCTCTCTCTCTCTCATCTAGCTGTGGGTCTCTGTACTAGTTTCCCATCTGTTGCAAAAGAAAGCCTCTATACTAATAAAGCTGCTACAAACATGGTTGAGCAAATGTCCTTATTATGTACTTGAGCCTCTTTTGGATATATGCCTAGGAGTGGTATAGCTAGATCTTGAGGAAGTGCTATTCCTAATTGTCTGAAAAAGCGACAGATTGATTTCCACAGTGGTTGTACAAGTTTACATTCCCACCTGCAGTGGAGGGGGGTTTCCAATTCTCCACAACCTCTCTAGCATGTGTTGTCACTTGAGTTGTTAACCTTTGCCATTCTGATGGGTGTAAGGTGAAATCTCAGGGTTGTTTTGATTTACATCTCTCTGATGGCTAAGGATGTTGAGCATCTCTTTGGGTGCTTCTCTGCTGTTCTATATTCCTCTACAGAGAATTCTCTGTTTAGCTCCTTACCCCATTTTTTAATTGGACTGCTTGATTTATTGCTTTTTAGCCCCTTTATTCGTAATAGCCAGAACCTGGAAACAACCCAGATATCCATCAATGGAGGAATGGATACAAAAATTGTGGTACTTTCACACAATGGAATACTACTCAGCAATTAAAAACAAGGAAATCATGAAATTTGCAAGCAAATGTGGGATCTAGAAAAGATCATCCTGAGTGAGGTATCCCAGAAGCAGAAAGACACACATGGCATACACTCACTTATAAGTGGATATTAGACATAATATAGGATAAACATACTAAAATCTGTACACCTAAAGAAGCTAAGAAAGAAGGAGGACCCTGGGTAAGATGATCAATCCTCACCCAGAAAGAAAAACGAGATGGACATTGGAAGAAGGAGAAAACGGGAAACAGGACAGGAGTCTACCACAGAGGGCCTCTGAAAGACTCTATTCAGCAGTGTATCAAAGCAGATGATGAGACTCATAACCAAACTTTGGGCAGAGTGCAGGGAATCTTATAAAAGAAGGGAGAGATAGTAAGACCTGGAGGAGATAAGAGCTCCACAAGGAGAGCAACAGAACCAAAAAATCTGGGCACAGAGGTCTTTTCTGAGACTGATACTCCAACTAAGGACCATTCATGTTTATAACCTAGAACCCCTGCTCAGATGTAGCCCATGACAGCTCAGTGTCCAAGTGGGTCCCTAGTAATGGGAACAGACACCGTCACTGACATGAACTCAGTGGCTGGCTCCTTGATCACCCCCACCTGAGGGGGGTGCAGCCTTACCAGGCCACAGAGGAAGACAATGCAGATAGTCCTGATGATACCTGATAGGCTAGGGTCAGATGGAAGGGGAAGAGGACCTTCCCTATCAGTGGACTTGGAGAGGGGCATGGGAGGAGATGAGGGAGGGAGGATGGGACTAGAAGGGGATGAGGGAGGTATTGTAGGCAGTTTTTAATATTTACTATTGGTTTATCTTCTAGTAATGCTGCTGTTAATCCTCAGCAGCTGTATAACCAAATCACCACACACAGACTGGGTTTTTAGTTAACCTAGAACAAAATGCTGGGCAATATTTACTCCCTCCTAAACCTCCAAGCCCTCAGTTTCCTAACATTTAGATTTCTCACATTATACTTGCTTTTTGTGAAATCTTAGGTCTGATTCATGCTCCATGCTCTTTAAGGTCTCTCCTCCAGCTCTGCTCTCCTAGCTCTCCTCTCGCCTCTTATCCTCCTTCTCCTCCCACTCCTCTCCTGCCTTCTCACTCCTCCCCTCTTTCCTGTCCTCTGGCTCCTCCCTGCTCAACATTGTGTCTGGTTGCTTTATTTTGTGTTTACACAAGAGTTGAGACAGGATGCTTAGAATGAGTATCACAATGCACTATCCGGATTGTAACCAGAGAGTTGGGGGTGGGGTGGGGAGAAATCAGTATTTGAATGAACAAGGGTAAGGTATATACATTAAAAAAATTTATACCAACAGGGAGGAGTCTATAGCTGGAATACAAAGTGAATAAACTGTAATTAATATAAAAATTAAAATTATACCATGCATGGAGATAACCTAGAACCCCTGCACAGATGTAGCCCATGGCAGTTCAGTGTCCAAGTGGGTTCCATAGTAAAGGGAAGAGGGACTGCCTCTGACATGAACTGATTGGCCTGCTCTTTGATCACCTCCCCCTAAGGGGGGAGCAGTCTTACCAGACCACAGAAGATGACAATGCAGCCACTCCTGATGTGATCTGAGAGACTAAAATCAGAAGGAAGGAGGGGGGGACCTCCCCTATCAGTGGACTTGGGGAGGGGCATACATGAAGAAGGGCAAGGAAAGGTGGGATTAAGAGGGGAGGAGGAAGGAGTTTATGGGGGGATACAAAGTGAACAAACTGTAATTAATAAAGGTTAAAGAAAAGATCACCTTCATATACTTTATGACGTATGGAGTTTCCACTGCTTTAGGTTTCCATACCATCCCTCAAATGCCCCTCAATTCTAGTTTGTCTCTCCCCACATTCTCTTCCTCAATTTCATCTCCTTTCCCCTCCCCCATTGTCTTATTCTTTTTTCCCCTCCCCCCCTACCTCAGACCACTCATAAAATCCTCTCCCAGGGAGATCTATGTGTTTCTCCCTAGTCTCTTCCTCTATTCCTAACCTCTCTGGGTCTATGTATTATTATTAAATAACTTATTTATTGTTATTATTTATTTAACAGCTAATATATACATATAAGTGGACATATATCGTATTTTCTTTCTGGATTTGTGTTACCTCTCTCTGGATCATTTTTTTTTTCTAGTTTCATCCATTTGCCTGCAAATTTCGTGCTGTCATTTTCTCAACAGCTGAGTAATGTTCCATTGTGTAAGTGTACCACATTTTCTTTATCCATTCATCAGTTGAGGGACATTCGGGTTGTCTCCAATTTCTGGTTATGATGAATAGAATAGTAATGAATATGGAAGAAAACAGCTTGTTAAACAGGACAACTATTTGCAAAATGCTACAGAAATAAAAAAAAAATCATACCAGCCTCATCCCTATAGTATGGCAATGGTCCCTTTCTAAGGTGATCATATAGTTCTTATTGAACATTTTTTTCATTGGTGCCTTCTGCCCTTTGGAGGCATACAGTTTTGAGACAAAGATCTCTGTCTATGGTGGATGCTGGTACCACCCCCAGCTGAGAGCTCAACCTTAAGCAGCCGACCTTTGTTCTCTACCTCTTGATCTGTGCCAGTCTAGATGTCAACTCTGCTTCCTTATTGCACTAAAGGAAGGATTTAGGGTTCCTTAGTTCCTAACAAAGAAGAGCTTCCCTCCTTTGTACAGCTTTGTTTTTCGTTGTGGTTCCGGTTGCATGATGGTGTTCTCACAGGCAGGCTCTGATTCTTAGTTCGGCTGTGACACTTCCTGAACTCCTATTATGTGCCAGATACTGTCCCAGGAAGTCTCCTGTTAGCTCAATAAGCATCTCTTAAGTATCCTCAGAGACTGCTGCTGTGTGCGATGCTGTCCTATGAGTCTAACTCTAACTCTACACTGGGAATCAAGCTCATATTAAAATCTCAGCATGACACCAATTTCTGGTGTTTTCCTTTAATGACAAGCAAGCCATGGGGGCCTAAGACACCAAAGTTTCATAAAACTAAGTAATGCCTGACTTTGCCTTACTGTAAAAGGGCAGAGTGGACATTCGCTTCCCATGGGACACAAAGTGCCATAGCTTGCACAAATTTTGTTGTTATTTCAGAGGCTCCTCCTACCCTCATACCCAAATGAATTATTATAGAATTCTAGAATAAATGCCTCAGCCTTTCACAAACCTCTGCCAACCTGCGTTTGTCTTGCCATGCTGCTCCACCATCTACCAATGCATGGACAGTTGTCCAGGCAAGTCATTGGAGGCTTTCATTCAGAGTATAATTTATGTGCCAGCTCATAATATCTATCTTGAAAATATTTAAAAAGTCAATATAGTGAAAAGCTTTCCCTTGTCTCTTTCTTGAAATTCTTCTCCTGCTTAACCCAATTTTCTAAGTCACTTAGAGGCCTTTAAACAAAATGAAATCTTAATGATGGCTCTGCCATGAATAATTAATTGTTGGTGTACAATCATCTCAACAAAATCCATTCTCATTAGATTAGAAGTTTCGACAAGATGCATGAGTTCATTCTAGACATTTTTTTTTGCATCTTTCTTGCATCTTCCTTTATTTCTATTTCTTGTCTGTGTTTGTGATCTGTGATTCCATCATCCTGACAGCTTCTAAGGAGAAACAATTACAAGACAATTAAATACCTTGGAGAAGTGTGAGATGCATTCCTACTTTGAAATATGCTGGCTTAGCTGGAGAGTAGACACATGGAGTAAGGCTGAAACTTGCTGTGGTTTGTTCTTTCAGAGGGAGCAGAAAATAGGCCTAACTGTCTTTGTACAAACTGTTTTCTTTGCCCATCAGAATCCTCCCTCTGTATCTTCTATCCTCTTGAGCAGAAAATTTCAGATAAAAGAGAACAGTATAACACAGAAGTTGGCTAGAATTCCTTTCAGATGACGCAGTGCAAAGTAACAGAGACAGTGTGAGACACTAGAGGTCATTTCCCACTAGAGGTCATTTCCCACTCACAGAGAACTGGGAACTTCACCTGTTACAGTGGCACCACTGTCTCTTCCCTGAGCGGCCCTTACCTCTCATTCATCCTTAGTCCTTATAAATGTTCGGATGTTCCAGTAGATTGCAAAAGTGAACTTTATTAAATCTGTTTTAAGTTTTAAAACAGCTAATGCTGAAGATCTTATATATAATTTTCAAACACATGCTTATATCCTTCTTTCTAAATGTGTTGCATGACTTTCCCTGGAGACGTGAGAACAAGTTTTTATTCACTCCACACAAGGCATTAACAACAGAATGAATACACGATTCCACCCAAGGCTAGGATGCTGAGCTAATGAGTTCCCTGGGCTTACTTACAGAAGCCTGGGCAGCTGCATGCCTAAAAAACCCACCCCAGCATAGGTGACAACTAAGGAAAGCTGCATCTCTGGACTTTCTTAACCAACTTGCAGCCAGTTCCATCTCCATAGTATGTACTGCTTACTCCACCTTGGAGAGGGACTTATGACTCTTGAACTTTCCATACTTCCTGAGTTTCGTCAGTTTCCTTAGCTTCTTAAGTCTTCTGAGCCTTCCTTCCTACCCCAGGAGGGAGTAGTTCAATCCAGAGGAAATAGCTACACAATAAAGCATCTACACTGAAGTGTAAGCATGTCACTGTTGGTTTTCAAAATAATGGTCTAGAGGACAGCCAGTATGGACTGGATGCGGTGGTGTCAAAGATTTTTGCTTCATTATGATTTTACATGGCTATGAGCTCCTTACAGACTCATTGTAATCCTTGAGGTCACATCCTTATCTCTACCACATTCATCTGAAAAGCCACCTGACATCCGTCTGAGTGCGTGCATTCCGGCAGCCACCGTTTTCTCTCCACTTCTCACCACCACTGTAATGTTGCAGGTGGACATCTTTCTGCGTGAACTTTTATCCAAGTTTATGTTCCTAGGTTCAACTACCAGAAACAAAATTGCTCTATAAAAAAGAGAATGCTTCTTTGTGAAATGCATAGTTTGTGAAGTAGTTTGCCCTGAAACACTGTCCTAATGTGTTCTCAGATACACCAAGATAAAATGGGTCAACTAACTCTCAACTCCATATACATAAGAGAGTAGATTTACATGGGTTTTTTTTTGTGATAAATGAGTATTTAAAATATAAGAAATCTAAGGAAGAGTAAAATTATATCCATGTGTACATTACCCAGTTTAAGAAAAAACCATGTTCATGAATTGCTATAGTGTGGCAGTCACAGATTGGTCATATAATCTCCTTGACTTAAAACACATACAAAGAACAAAATGTCATAATAAATCCATTCCAAACATTTACAAGAGTCTCCTTTGAATGGGGGAGATACATCCCACAAACCCTAATGGATGCCTGAACCTGCAGATAATAGCAAACCTCAAATAGCTGGGTCCTAGTGAAGACTCATCCCACATGAAAGGCAGAAGAGAGGCAAACAGATCTTGGATTACACAGACTGAAATTTACTGAAGGATAAACAAAGTGTTGTCCTAGTTGGCAACAAAGTCAGTAGAACACCCAAAATGTGAACCAGAGAGAGGTGTTTAGGGATTACACAAAAGAATATTGTCACTAGTATGTACATGGTTTATCTTAAGATAATATGTAAGGGAGAGACACATCCCTGCAGTGAGGATCCAATGGTAAAGACCTATATACCACTCTGAGGGACTTGCATAAGGTTCTGTCTGTTTGTGGTCTGCTGCACATCTATGTAGTGAAACAGGCTAAGATGACTCAAGAGCAATCCTGATAGCCATGAGTCAAGAAGGCTGTGGTCATATCATGCATCTGCATGACTAACAAAACAAAGCACGTATCACAATATACGTCAGTGAAAGTTCTGTAGCTGTGCACGCTCAGAATGTCCTGTTATACTGTTGCCCTGCCTGTGTGCTGATGTGTGCTTATACAGCATCCACATGATGAGATGATGTGGGACAGATGACAACAGGCACCATGAGGTCCCATTATGCTGTAATGTAAGGAGCACTGGAACAACACAGAACAGTGCACAGCTTAAAACTTAGATTTTGTTCATCTGGGGACTCTTCCATTTAATATTTTCAGTGCTACCTTGAAGGGTTTTCTTTTATTTTTAATTCTATCAAAATATGACAAATAAGAAAGAGCACAGAGAACTCAGACTGATCTAATTGCTCTGTTCTATTGAGGGGGAAAATGCTACAAGCTGTCACAATGCAGCCCTACCTATGCACAGGACTTCCCATTACACATAACCACTGTCACAGTGCCCCATTTCTCTAAGAGAAAACCCATTCCTGCGTCTGTGCTCCCTAGCCAGCCTGTACAGTTTTTTTTTTTTTTAATATAGCTAAGAAGCACATATCTATTTAAGAGGAAGAAAAATTGACACTATTATAAAAGTGTCTGAGTGACAGCCTGGTTTCAGTTCTCCGGAGGATTTACAATCCCTTTCAGGAATGTTATTGGGCAAGGCCATGACTGAGCCTTAGAAACCATAGGTATCAACATTGGTCATTTAACAGAACAGAAATTTGGGCAATCGACTGCACGTCTATCAGAGGAAAGAAAATGCTTTGTGTTTTCTTATAAATTCACAGAAAATCCTCTGTCAGCCCTCAGAGGCTATTCAAAATGAATCCAAATACCAAGGAGGAAATATTTTAATAGTACATCAACAAGTCAAATGCTGAGAACATGGACTAGTTTCATCAAATCATTTCATTCTCATGTGAAAGTATGGTACTGAGGCAGTATCTTGGAGTAGGTGTGAGGTCTTCTATGTCTATCTCTGACAGCTATCCTGGGGTCTTCCTTCACTAGCACCATGGGCAGTCCCTTCTACTCTCTCCCATACAAATCTCCTGGTCCATCCCACTACAGAAATCACCATGGTGGTTCCTCAGGAAGCTGAGAATCGATCTATCTCAAGAACCAGCTACACCATTCTTGAACATTGACCCACATCCTACTATAGAGATACTTGTTCATCCATGCTCACGTGCTCTATTCACAATAGCCAGGAATTGTAAGTAGCCTTGGTGCCCATCGACTGATGAATGAATTAATCAAAATGTGATATATTTACACAATGGAATATTATTAATCTTTTAATAAAAATGAACTTATGAAATTCACAGATATATTGCAGTTAAAAAAATCTTCCTCAGTGAGGTAACACAGACCCAATAAGGCAAATACTGTATGTTTTACATGTAGATGTTAGCTTTTAAGTTTTAGATAGGTGTGCTACAATCTATATAACTACAGAGTTTGGGTATCTAGTAAGGAGCCAGGGTGAGAAGAGTGTGTCTCAAGGAAGAGGAAAAGGAATACAGGGTTATGGAGAGTAAAGGGGAAACTAGAATATTAGGATTAAATGGGAAGTAGAAGTAAGGTGTGTCTTAATTGGGTTATTATTGTTGCAAAAACTTACCAAAAAAAAGGAAATTGGGGTGTAAATTGGCTTACACTTGTGTATCAATATTCATCATCAAAGTAAGTCAGGATAGGACCTTAAACAGGGCAGGGACCTGGAGGCAGGAGCTGATGGAGGCCATGGAGGTGCTCCTGTCTTGCTTTCCATGACTTTCTCAGTCTGCTTTAGAACCCAGACCACCAGCCCAAAGATAAAACCATCCACAAGGGAATGGAACTTCTCCCATCAATAGCTAAATAAGAAAATGCCTTACAGCTAGACCTATGGAAGTATTTTCTCAATTAATGTTCCCTCCTTTCAGATGACTCCAGTTGGCATGTCAAGTTGACATAAGACAAGCCAGCACCAAGTAGTAAAGCAAGGTAAAGGAGAGAATACAGGGAGGGACAACTGACACTAAAGGCTTTTTGAAAACCCATGTGAAAACTTACTACTACAGAAACTTCCTTAAAAAATATATATGAAAGGACTATAAACAAAATCACCAAATAGGAGAGACAATACCCCAACTAGACATCCTATGCCATCAAGCAAAACCTGCAGTGCCAAGAATGGATTACATTTTGCTGACTCATTAGCCAGAGATATCCCATGAAACCTTCCCATCAAATATCACAGGCTATTGCCAAGGCTGTTGGTAGCTATCCACAAGCTGAAGGTAGGACCCTATTTCTGAAAACAACACTTACTTATATTATTGAACATGGAGCATTCACATCCTGCAAGGTACTCTGCACATTACAAAAGAAGAAAAAAAAATGTCACTGTCACCCAACTATAAACACTGACATTTACCACAAGGACCTCCCTGCAAGACATACTGGTGTATTGGTGACACAAATATTATGGGAGTAGCCAACCACTTTGTTTTATTGGATTTAAGGCCCACTACATGAGATAAAACCCATGCCTTGCATTGCTAAAGTGCCTAAGAACCTGAGACTAGATAGATCATAGGCCTAGCAGAAAACCTAGTACTATTATTTTGCCAAAAGAACATAGCAGGAAAAAATGAATCCTAATGACATACTCTTATACCAATTGACCAGTGCCTCACTCAGCCCATATCAGGGAAGCTTTTTGGAAGTAGATGAGAATTAACACAGAGATTGCCATTAGGAAAATGTGCAGAAAGGGAGAGACGTTGGAGTATTCAGTCTTAAATGAGATGTCTTTATCAAACCTGTTCCCTCAGTACCTGTGCAGAAAAAGAAGTGGAAAGATTCTAACAGGCATAAGTAATGGATGATCCCAAATAAACAGTGTCTTCCAGAAACAACAAGAGTGATTGATGTACACAAGAACTCAGAGACTGTGGTAACATGCACAAAAAAACTGCCAAGGTTCAAGCTAGAGAGGGTCCCAGCACCGAGAGGAGGAAGTAGACATAGGGTCCCACCCCTGACCAAGAAGCTACCTAGAATTGAATTCCCACTAGTAAAGGAAACCAGCTTTCTCTAAAGGAGTTTCACTGGTTATATCAACCACAGTCCATGGTGAAGAACAGTTGGCCAACACAAAATGAACTCAGTGTTGTGTTTTGGATTTTCCTCTCATTTTGCAAATATATGGTCTTTTGTGGGCATTCCCAGAAAGGGACCATTGGGGTGCACAGCCTGGGGTGACTTTCGCAAACATCAGGCAGAGGGTGCATGGCCTGACATTGGGGAGCCAGCCGGGAAGACCAACAACAATAGCAGGCTCAGAGATGGTGTGGAGGAACTTGGTTGCCCAAAGCTATGTGGAGTGCTCTCTCTTCCGAGCATCTTCTAGCCCTCAGATTGCATTCACCCAACTCCAGGAGTGACTATGGTCCCTCTCACCTCCCCCTCAGCTTAGAATCCCTGATCTCACCCCTGTCCTCACCCACAAGCTGGACCATTTGGAGGAGGACCAACAGTCTTTTGTTTTCATTTCTGTGTGTTGTTTGTTTGTTTCTTGGCGGGGTTTGTTTTTGTTTCTTGTGTTTTTACTTTGTATTTTGAAGTACTTTGTATTTCTCTCTACATGGTTGGGTAGAGAGAAAGGTGGAGAGGATCTGGGAGGAGTTGAAGGAGGAAAAAAAAAACAATCAAAATATATTGTATGAAAACATTTTCACTAAAATATAAGAGATAATGAACCTCTCTCTCCCCCACCAAAAAAGTCATGACACTACATAATAAAACTAAAGAGGATATCTTTGGACACAAACACACATAAAAAAATCCTCACACTCATTCTAAGTAATATGCTTATGGATTGAATTCTCAGATATATTACTCCTCCTCCTCCTTCCAGCTTTCCAAGACAGGGTTTTTCTGTGTAGCCCTGGCTGTCTTGGAACTTGCTGTCTAGATCAAGCTGGCCTCAAACTCAGAGATTCGCCTTTTTCAGCCTCCTAAATTCTGGGATTAAACCTGTGTGCCACCACTGCCCAGATTACATTACTTTTTTTAAATTGCACTCTACATTATCGCTTCTTATATGCAAAATATAGAAGATGTGGTTTTCATATCATAAAATGCTTTACTTTTTGCTATGAGACCATTAAAAACTTTCCTCATAAAAGACATCCTAACTGTAATAAAAGGGAGCCCTTCTCCAGCTCACTGCAGAAATGGCTAATTCTACTACTGGTAGAGAAAGCACACGAGATGAGCCTGAACCAAAGGGCATGAGGAAGTCCCCAAAAGAAAACACTCAGTAGTAGGACATCTCAGTGGATACAGGAGCCCTTTGAAAGAGCTACTAGGCAAAACTGGAGGGGGAAGGGCACAACAAAACAAAGCAGGGATCATGTTAAAACCCAAAGTATAAAACAAGTAGAATGAGCCTCAGTCAACACCAATAAATGACAAGACAAGCTTTGTGTGGAACGATTTCTAATGCTTTATGTAGACATACTACTCAGAGTGGGGCAAACTTACCTAGTTCTTTTTGGGGGGAGGGGTTCGAGACAAGGTTCCTCTGTGTAGCCCTCGCTGCCCTGGACTTGCTTTGTAGATCAGGCTGACCTTGAACTTACAGAGATCCACTTGCCTCTGCCTTCCTAGGGCCGGGAGCACAGGTGTGGACCACTGTGCCCTGCTCCCACCTAGTTCTTAAGTAAAGGCAGCACATAGCACCTCTTACAAAGATCCCCTGTAGAAAGAAGGGGGGGGGGGTGTACGGAGGGCTAAGAGCTTCCCAGAAGAGAAACTATCTTAGGGAAGTGATCAGTCAGTATTAATAGTGCTAAGCATGTGCCTCAAAATGTGATGAAAATGGCACTTTATTTCTGAGTTCTCCCTACAGTTAGTTATGGGCAAAAGATCAGCACAATTCAAAATTGAGGGACAACTCATAATATATATGGCCCTTAACCCTCAAAATGAATGAGGTCTTCAAAAACAAATTGGTCTGAGAGAGTTTTGAAACTGTGAATCGACTTAATAATTAGAAGACGACTTAATAGTTAGAAGAAGGAAAACCTACCCAAACATAGAGAGGATTCTGGAACAAAAACAGAACAAGCCATTCAAGATCTGAGAAACTATAAGCTATAGTTTCAACATAATCTATTAAAATTGGTTTATGAGCTACAACAAATGTCCTGAACTAATGTAAGCAGAGGCTAACAGGAGAAATTGTTAAGTGGGTCATGTGGAAGTCTGTATTAGTTTTGTAACTTTATTGTAATACTTCTAAAACTTCTAAAATTGTAAATTCAGATCTTAAGAGCTAAAGAATGATATAAAAAACAGCACTCAGTAATTAAAACCATCTTGATTTAGATTTTTTTTTTTTTTAGTTTTAGGCAATAATGATTAAATCCCTGTATTATGGAATTAGATAAAAGAAACATCTCCCTAGGGAACAGCTAAATGGGGCATAAGGCACAGGATGGCGTCTCATTAAGCAGATACTTAGTATGTGAAGAGATTTTTGCTACTGCAGAGCTGTCTAATATTTAAATGACTCTTGCCTGGAAAACAACAGTCCAGGTCAACCACCAGGAACTCTGGAAGATATAGAGAGATCCTCAGATAGTTGCAATGAATAGCCAACTCCACAAAAAGCATTTCATTTCTCCCAACCAGCACCTTTACGTCACCTGTACAAGGAACATCTCTATTTTCTCTATATGTTTGTTTCTTTAAAACATTCCGTAATCATAGAAAAGTACAATTTTATAATATTTGTTACTTTCAAGTTTGAAGTAATTTCAAAATTTATAAAACATTACAAAAAAAACCAGTATTGAAAACATTCCTGTATACCATTTATTCGTCTTTTCAAAATGTTAATATTGAAGATAGCACAATAATAGTACAATAATCAAAACCATGATAGGACCATTGAAGTGTCACTGTGAGCTAAGCTAAAGGCTATATTCAGTTGCTAACAGTTGCCCCACAAATGTCCTTCACCTGAACTCCTCAGTGCACTTAACTGCCCTGGCCCCTTACTTCCTCCAATAATTAATTGATAGTTCCTCAGCCTGTGTCTCTCAAGGCCTTGATCCTTCTGTGAAGTGTGATAAAGCAGGGATATTCCCAATGTGGCTTCATTTAAAGCACCTCTGCATAGTCTCCAGGCTGGCTGGAAGGAGCCTGAACTGGGTTTCCTGCAGGAAAAATTTGCAATTACCAGCAAGCCCTAGAGCAGATGGAGGAGTGTGGGAATATGGTTGACAGGAGCAGGCCTGCACCACTCCCACCCCACCACCCCTGGCTCATAGATAAAGGGAATTTCTAAATCTCTTGTCTCTTTGAACACCTTCCACAGTGCCAAGTTTCTAGTATCATTCACAAAAACTGCTGAGGGGGTGAATGCCCAAGGTGACTCATCAGGGCTCGTTAGGACCAGGAGTAATTAACAGCCATGGTCTCCAACCTTGGCATTTTACATCAAAACCACATTATCAAGGACAAGTGTTTCCTCTCTTACATGCTTTTTCATGTTAAGGTAGCATCCTCCCCATCAGGGTCCCAAGAGCTGAAGGAAACAAGTCAACAGCACAGATCATGTGGTACTACATCACCACCTAGCGTTCAAAGTGACACAGTGCAGCCATCTACCCCTGCTGCTCTGCTCATCCCTGGGACTAACTGGTCCATGATCTTCAAGAGCAAATATAAAGATTTGGCAAGTTTGCTCCAACTTTCCAGCGTGACAAAACATATTTTCCAGCGGAAAGCTCTGGAGTCGAACAATCTCTCCTCTCCTTTCAGCCACTATACCAGTGGTTCTCAACCTGGGGTCGTGACCCACATAGAGGAAATAAAGCAAATAGCCTGCTTCTCATATATTTACATTACACTTCATATTTACAATTCATAACAGTGACAAAATTACAGTTACTAAGTAGCAACATAATAATTTTATGGCTGGGACTCATCACAACACAAGGAACTGTATTAATGGTCTCAGCACTAGGAAAGTTGAGAAACGCCGCTCTATACACTTTTGTAAACTAAAATCTTCCATGCCAACCTGAAACAATCAGACCTTCATGAAAGGTTTGAGATTTAGCAAAAAAAGCCAAATTGATTTCCGGGGGCCAACCTGCAAGTGGGAACAGGAGCTCTAACACCAATTGCCTCCATTTGAACACCAGCTCCTTCATCCTCATCCTCTCCTTTCTCCCACATGCTGTGAGTCTGTCTTCTGACCATCTTGAGGCAAGACAGAACCCTAAGTATGTTGCTATGCTTCAAAAGCAGGCCAGTTACCTAAACAGGCTGCATGTTCTTAAGTGTTTCTTACCAGAAAGGCTTCCTGTGTACTGAGCACACCAGCTCCTGCTCAGTTCTTTTTTGCTTAAAGATGGGATTTGGGGAAGGGGGAAGGAGGGTGGGACTGGGGCAAGAGGAGGGAGGGGCCTATGACTGGGATATAAAGTGAATGAATGGATGGATGAAGAAAGAAAAGGAAGGAATAAAGGAAGGAAGGAAGGTAGGAAGGAAGGACAGGAGTCTACCACAAAGGGCCTCTGAAAGACTCTACCCAGCAGTGTATCAAAGCAGATGCTGAGACTCAGAGCCAAATACTGGGCAGAATGCAGGGAATCTTATGAAAGAAAGGGAAGATAGAAAGACCTGGAGGGGACAGGAGCTCCAACAGAACCAAAAAATCTGGGCCCAGGGGTGCTTTCTGAGACTGATACTCCAACCAAGGACCTTGCATGGAGATAACCTAGAACCCCTGCACAGCTCAGCCTCCAAGTGAGTTCTCTCTCCCTGAGGTTTCAGAGGAAGACAATGCAGCCAGTCCTGATGAGACCTGATAGTCTAGGGTCAGATGGAAGGGGAGGAGGTCCTCCACTATCAGTGGACTGAGGAAAGAAAAAGAGAAAGAAAGAAAGAAAGAAAGAAAGAAAGAAAGAAAGAAAGAAAGAAAGAAAGAAAGAAAGAAAGAAAGAAAGAAAGAAAGAAAGAAGAAAGAAAGGAAAGAAAGGAAAGAAAGGAAAGAAAGAAAGAAAGAAAGAAAGAAAGAAAGAAAGAAAGATTTCCTCATTCTTTTAATGTGCCCTTAAACTGGTGGTATTAGTGTCATTATGTCTTGCTCTTTATCCAGGTTGAAATTAGAATATTTAGCTCATATATGCTTAATATAGGTATTGCTGTTTCAGGCTATCAAACTTGTTTCCTCTTCGTTGTTCTGGTTTCCTATTTCTCACTTTTAGCTGTTCTTTGGATTATTTGTATCATATTCTCCTGCTATTATTTTTACACTTTTAGAAAACACCATAGAAATTGAAACATACCACTATTGTTATTAATTTGTGTATGCTTTCATGTTTGTGTGCATTTGCACGCACACATGCATGTGTAAGATAGAAGCTAACCTCAGGAGTCATTCCTCAGGAGTCATCTATGTTGTTTTTAAGGCAGGGCCTCACACTGGGCCTTAGGTTTAAAAATTTGTCTTTGCTGGCTGTCAAGTAATCTCCTAAAATCCACCTGTCTTCACTTCCATGCCACTGGGATTACAGAAACCTGCCACCAGCTTTTTAAGTAGATGCTAAGGATCAAACTCGGGTCCCCTTGTCTGCATGGCAAGTACTTGACTGACAGTTATCGTCAATGTATCATTAACTTCTTTTTAATATACCATTTTTAAAGTTTTATTGAAGATTCTTCTCTCATTCAATACTATAATTTTCCCTCCCTCCACTCCTACCCATCTCCAATCATTACTTTCTAACACAAAGTTAACATCTTCATTGTTTTCAAGACAATTCAAGAATTAATATTAATGAACTTGGCTCCTGGACTCTTACTTTTGTTCCTAATAAGTCTTCTAAAATTTTTTATTCAGTTTCCCAGCCCTTACATCAGCAAATGCCAATCAGTGTTCTCAGCTCTGAAAACACTTGTATTTCTTTCTAGACAGCCCTGGGAACATGATAATAAATGTGACTTTTCTTGTTGTCACAACATAAGGGTTAATACAAAACAAGCGCATCCTAATTTGCTTAGAACAAAGAATCCCACATGCCTTATTTGTATAACTGGGTAACTGTAAAGAGTGGAAGGTAGGAAGTAGAACAGAATGCTATGGTGTACTACCTGCATGATTTGGGTTAATTAAATGTGCTCTCACCTAGAAAAGAGAAGTAACATTGGAAGTTACAACTTTTGAGTTGTCTTTAAAACATTTTAAAGTGAAGGTATACACTTAGCTGGGACCAGGTGTCCTGATTAGTGTTTTGATACAAGCTAATTATCTAGGCTGAGAAAATGCCTCAATCAGACTACCTGTAGGCAAGTCTGTAAGGTATTTTCTTGATTAGTGTTTTATTTGGGAGCACCTAGCCAACTGTGGGCAGTGCTACCCCTGGGCAGGGGATTCTGGGTGATATGTGAAAGCAATCAGAGCAAGCCAGCAGGCAGAAATTCTCCATGGTCTACCTCCATATTAGAGCCTTGAGTTCCTGCCCTGACTTCCCTTAATGATGGAGTTTTACGATGAAATAAATCATTTTCTCCCCATGCTGCTTTTGGTCATGGCGCTTATCACAACAATGAAAATGTAACTAGGACAGCAGGAATATGTGTTTGAACATCAGTATTAGTTTAAACATATTCTAGCTTATTACTTTTAGTGTTATTTAACTGGACAAGATAGCCCCAAAACAGCCTTTTCTGTGCTTCTTCCATGAGAATGGCAATTGGTGAAGACCATGTGTATTCACAGAAGAGCTGCCTCTTCTGTAGTCTTGACCCACTTGAGACTTGAGCTACTGAATATGTTCCAAGAACAGTGTGTGCAGGCGGTGGCATTCTCATTTTGTAAAGCAGCTAAGTTAGAGGAAGAGTCCAAATTCAGCAGTAGGACTGGGAAGTTAAGTGTTGACAAGATAACTTCCAAACTGGTCCCCAAGACTGGGACCTCCGGAATGTACCCATTAAGTATAGAGCAAGGATACATGCAACCATGGGGGACTGCTATAGAAAGAGACCAGTCTTTGGTAGGGTTAAAGCTTCACTGTACTGGGCAAAGCTTCTTCCCACGAATTCTGACTAGGAAGCCTGAGAGCTCAGCAACAGAAGTCCCGAGTGATGGCTGAGCTCTCTTGAAGAGAACAACTCTCAGCAGGCTCAATAGGGGCCTTGAAGGAAAGGCATGCACTGCTCCATAACAGGAAGCACAGTCATGGATTCCTATTCTGTATAAATGTTTCTAGATGTCTGAATATTGGAACATCCAAAGCATAATGAATGTATGAGAAATGAGACACAATAAATATGCTTTCTACCTACCACCAAATGCTGCCACCACTTTGTAATTGCAAGGCTGGACCTTCAACCAGTGGAGATGAGCCAGCCAGCCCCACTGGCTTCCTAGAAACTTGCTAGCAAACAACTAACTCACCAGAGCCTGGCCTGGTTCTGTAGCTCCAATGCTACCATTCCAGATTCAACAGACACAAGGCTGCCTAACCATAGTCTACTAAAATGTCAGGTGGATATCGAGGCAAAAGCCAAAACAATAATAAAAAACCCTGCCACTGACTATACAGCTATGGCTCCAAAAATGGTCTATATCACACTACCTTGATATGTCTAATTTCAGTAGTGACAATGGAAGAGTTGGAGAAACAATTTAGTATACTGAGCTATAGCATCAATCAAACTATGAAGCAAAAGTCTTCAGCTTCCCAGCCTTGAATCACTCTTCCCTTTTGCTCACACATACATAATATTTCACTGGAGAACACCCAATCCTTTCTGTCAAGTGTAGGCAACATAAAAAGTCCTTAGAAGCATTCTAGAGAACTTTCTCGTGGTTGTCAGTAGTCAATCACTACTTGGCCTTCAGAATCATCTTTGGGTTTCTGTATAGACTCTTTTGCTTGCCGAAAACCATCAATAAGCACCACAGCTGTTTGGAACCAGATAGGCCCCTCCAAACCATGACTGACACCTGACTAGTTTTTTGGGGGGTGTTGTTTTATTTTGTTTAACCAAGACTTACTGAAAGTAACTACATGGAGATAATAATTAAAAACAATAACACATTTACTATTCCTAGAATCCATAGCTGTACCACTCTCAAGGAAAATTTCACAAGCATCTTCCTCCTGAGGCTCTGCTTGGGCTGAGAGACAACAAGGCTGCTCATTTCCTCCTACAACAATGTCCCCAAGATGTTGCAAGCTCAACAAATTCCTCTAGCTCCCAGCACAAAGAAATAAACTTATCAAGAGTCTCAATATCTCTACATTCTTCTGCCACTACCCTGTAGGTGCCTCAGGTTCATTTCTGCCAGTGTCAGACAGCCTGAAAACAAAGAGATGCCGTTTAGAATGGAAGGCCAACCTGACTTGAAGGACAACCTTTCCAAAAAACGAGCAAAATTTAAACATGGTTTTGAACGTAAATTAGTATTGAAGCATGAATAAATATCCCATAAGGCTGTTTATCGTAACTGATTTTTTATTTAAAAAATTACAAGGAGCAATTTCCAGCATATTTTATAAAAGTTCTGCCATATCAAACATTTTGTATCACTTAATTCCAATGAAGAGCTGCCTTTTTTTTTCCTTTTAAGGTACTAATTCCAACTGATGGGACATGTGTCCTTAAAATAGAAAGTTTCCATCATTTATTCAAATGTCAAAATTAAGATTTTTGAGAAGTTTATTGCTTTATGGTGGGCAAGATGCTACTAGCACATTTTAAGTAAATAAACTTTATTAAAAACTATGAGGTCATTTCTGTTTAAAACTTTCAGGATAATTCACAGAAAATAGATATATTTATTCAAAGTACACATTGAAGGGCTGGCCATCTAGCTATGAACATTAAAGGTGTAGCAGCTCTTGAAAGAAACAACACACAATGGTTCCGCTTGGCGCACTACACATAATTGAAATGAGTAAAACTGGAAGACCAGTACTGTTATGCTATGTTCTGTTAGGATCTTTAAATGAACAAAAATCACACTTAGTAGTCCATTTGTGCTTAAAATATTCATATGCGTGAGAAGCTTAAAGAAAAGACCTCTGTACATGATCATCAAAAGAAAAGTTATACATTTTTTTGAAATTGCACTGTTATTTAAACCACTTTCCTAAAGTCAAACCCTCCTTTGCAGCTGGCACAGTTTTTCAGGTCTAATTGGCAACTTGGGGAGGCCCCTCTGGTATTAGTGAAGTAAAAAAGGTGGTGATAAAAGACCAAGCTGAAGCCATTAACCCAGGCCTTTGAACTGCACTGGAATCTTCACCTGCATCTTCTGCACTCTCATCTTCAAGTCCATCATCCATAAGGCGCTCCTTTCAAACAACATAAACATACTCTGAGTAACTGGAACCACAAACACCAACCTATAATAGCACAGGGGACAGCTAAATACTTTCTTCTAAGTATGTAGGTCTAATGGTAGATCTGAGGCCATTAGATATCTCTGTGAAGTCTAAAATTCCTAAATAATTCTGCAGTATGCAAATAATACTGCTAATTATTCATTTGCAGTATGCAAACATATTGCCAGTATAACAAATTCTCACCACAAACATAATTTTCTTTCAAGACTACTTTTTGAGTCTAATTCTTCCCACTTATTCCAACATATGTAATGACTGACTCAGTGGTACATGCTAAGTTCCCCAAATGAATCCACCACAGTTTCTACATTAGCTTTTCTTTGGGTACTTCCACAGATATCTATGGATCATCCAAGACTCCGTTATTATTTGTGCCCCATATAGGGCTAAGGATTATCTACCTTTAATATCTACACAAGCTTAATAACCTACCATTTCTTCAAGTTCTAGATTGTTTGCATTTTGCCCATCATTGTTAACTTCAACATTGTTGGGAGCCTGTTGCTGACCGCCTTCTTGCCTGAAAGGAAACCATCCAGCTTGGTGTCTGTTCGGTAAAATGAAAAGAAAATGAGCCACAATCACTTGTATTTGTAACACAATAAAATAGTTTCCCTCAAGAAAAAAAAAAATGATAAAAATAAATAGTATCTGCCTTTGTGCCAAGAAATTTCTCAAGGTAATAACAGTAAAACAAAACCCAATTCAAATCTAAAAGCTTATCCTGGACATAACTAGCTCAATGTGATACATTAAATCACAAAATCTTTTGGGGCTTTTTTTTTTTTTTTCAAAGTAAAATATAACTAGGTATATATCTTTCCTCCTTAGAGAGAAGGCAAGGCCAGGAAAAAAAAATCTACCTATGAAAACAGTGTGACCTCTGTTTATATAAGTATTGATAAATATTACTTAAAAAAAACATACTTAAAGCATTTATCAAATATTTGAGTTCTAAATAACTGGAAGTCTGTGAATCACTGAATTAAAAATGTATATAAAATACAATAAACAAAAACTCTGCTTTTAAACAATTCTGATAAATATTCTTACGTTAATGCCTCTTGCCCTTGCTTTTGGTTAGCACCCACAGGCCAGATACCTGAAGGCCAATAGTAAAAATCCTTCCTTCAACATTTCTAAGTGACTACACTATGCCAGAGTCTGTGATAAACAGTTTCAAAAGCAATTAAAAGAAACCCCAAATGGTTAATGTCCGTCACTCACAAATACACCAGCAGCATGGCTCCCATTACCATGATAAACCGACTAAAGGAGGAGTAGAAGTATACGATGCTGAGGAGAACTGCAGCTCGCGAGAATGTGTACACCCAGTCGAGCCAGTCCCGGTTGAAGTCTTCTTCGTTTAGTACTGGGCCTCCCTGTGCATTCATTTGAACATTCTCATTCATGGGTCCGTTTTCTTGGGCCACTAGGTTAGGAGCTGGTGGAGGCTCTTCTCCAGGAACATGTGCCACATTCAGAGGCGGTGATGCAACAGGCTGGGCTGAGCTGGCATGTGATGTGGCCTGAGCTGTAACTGCAGCTTGACTGAAATATTCACCAAAATATTGAAAACAAAACAAAAAAACAACAATAACAAACTTTAACATACTATGAATTTTTAAATGTCTTAGATATTGCAAATTTTTTTAAGCCATAATCTTGAGTATCATACTCTTGCTCTGTATTTCTTAGGAAGCGGTTTCCAGTGGAATAGTGGGGCTACGGAAAAGGTGTTTGCTTAGCCTGGCAATCTCAGCCCACCACCAAGAGAAAAAAGAAATAACCACTATTATGGTTAAACTGGCTTGCAAGCTGATAGGGAGTAGGTACAAATCTTTCGATTAGTGACTTTTTACTATTCTACATGGGATGAACACCTCAGAGCTACCAAATTCCCCTCAAGCCACTCTGACTTGCTTGTCTAAATATGGGTTTAAATATTAAATAAATCCTGGAAAAAAAAAAACACTCTGTAACCCCAACCCTGGTTTGGAGGCACCTCCATTTGAGGATCTCAGGTCCCTCAACCTAAGAAAGACTCGTGTCCTGAAAAGTGCTGATGTGACTGTGTGTCAGAACAGGGATATGCAAGATGACCAGAGTGTGATCCGTGGAGCTCACATGATGGAAGGAGAGAAACAATCCCAGAAGTTGCCCTTTGCTTCTACATATGCGACATAGTATGCATTCGCACACACACCAAGTAAAAATAAAATGTGATTTTAAGAAATTTTATTTTTTTAGTCAGAAAAAGGGCTGGGGATGTGACTCAGTTGTTATGGTGCCAACCTACCATGCATGAAAGCCCAGGGCTCCATTCCTAGCATCACATTAAAACTGGGCATGGTAGCATGTACACACATATAGTCCCCACATTAAGAAGGTAGAAGCACTTCCAGAAACAGTTCAAGGTCACCTTTGGCTAAAAAAACATTTTGAGGCCAGCCTTGGCTACATGAGACCCTGCCTCAGAAAGAAAACTAAGGTTAGAATTAGTCTGTACATTACAGGTCCGTCCTCACCCCCCATAGTAACATGGCTGGGATTTAAGGGTAAGTTGTAGAATGAGTCTGATATGATTTTGTAAATACTGAAGCTGAAACAGGTACACAGGGATTTGTTTTACCATTTTGTAATATGTATTTTTGTTTTACTATTAAGTGTTTTTAAATGGTCAACTTGTTAATAAAGCTAGTTAAGACAGCTAAAGAAAATTAAGAAAATGATGTTCCACAGGCTATAAATTCCTATTTAAACCAATATGCTAGAACCTTGTTTCTAAATAAGCCTTTCATTTTAAAACATTTCTTATCCTATGACCACTTTGCTACATGGGTGATTAAGAGCCTGAGACTCAAAAGTTAAATCTCACACACACACACACACACACACACAAACACACAGTAATTTGATTTCGACAGTAAGCTGCAGCAATGTCTCACTCATTTTACATGATTCTCTTGGAGGTTACAAACAGAACAAATAGCATAAAACAAAGTACAAAGCCCAAAGGCATCACTAAAAGATAGTTGTCACCATGATACTGTGCCTCCCTGAAGCCAGTGTTTATGAATGAACACTAGCATAAGAGGCTCTTAAAGCAGGTAAACCTTGTACAGGTATTTATATACATCTCCTTTAGGATGGAGGAAAGAAAGTCAGTAGACATTTGGAATAAAAAAAAAAAAAACTGATTCAACAGTATGTTTAAAAAAGTTACTTGAAGTAGGATAAGGTTATATTATGAGACAGAAAAGGCTACTGAGAAGTAAAATAGATTTAAAATGAGAAAAGATTTGGCTGAAATGTTGAAAGCAGGATTAATAAACTCAATTTATATCATTTTTTAAGGTACTGGGTTCAGGGAAAAGCTAGAATCTACATGGTCAAGTCCAAGAGCTTTTCTGACAACTAATAAGGGAAGTATCACTGACAAAGAACCCAGAAGGAAGGCACTTAAAGAATGAAGGAGCCCAAGTTTAGGTGTACTGAACTCAGGGCAAAGGCTGTTACTCCACAGAGAACTTCCCAACAGGCAGCGACAGAAGAAGCACAGAAGGTGAAGAGCTAACAGCTGCAGCCATGGAAGAAAGGAATCCAAGAGCACAGCACAGGACAGATTGCTGGGTGTCAGCAGGCACAGAGTAGGTAGGTCAATATCTGTCAAACTGAGCAAGGAATGCTGCTGTTAAAAAGAAAGGTAGAAAGATGAGAAAGATAAAAAAAGAGAGGAAGAACAATACAAACAGAGGAGGACACAAAACAGTGTGGAATGGGTGCATAGGATGAGGATGAATGGGAGAACAAAGCAGAGACATAACTCAGTGATGAGATTGAATGCAGTGACCATATGGGTCACTAAGCCCTATACTTTTTATGGCCCCTTTTCCTTTGACTTTTTGTCTCCATGTAGACCTGCAGCCTTTCAGGAATATTCTCTTTTGGACTTCTGCATCATGTTAAAAAAAAAAAAATGTACCTGAATACTGCTAAATGAAATCAGGGGCAAGAAAAAAGAGGCTAAGAGCAGACTTAGCTGATATAAAATGGAAGGCAATGCAATGCTTTTTCCATTCAACAAGTAATTTAAAGTAAGTGTCTTCTGAGTTTATAAATTCCTACCCAATAATTCTGAAGTAACTAAGAGATGATAGCAACAAATGCAATCCCAAATCAACTTAGTTAGGATAAGAGAGAACATTAAGCCATTAACAGAGCAGCTAAAACAACGAGCTCAGACTTACTATTGCATATAATACTGATGAGCATACATTTGCTGCCACCACAGCATCTGCAATGGGCTGAGAGCAGGGTACACTGGGAATCCAGGTGGCACACCTTGTCCAGGAAACTGCTGATCCACATTTCTGCAATAAAGAATAAATGACATCTTTTAATATGTTCAAAAGCTAAAAACACTCCTTCGAACTGCTTTGTGAACTGTAAGTCAATCACTGATAGACCAGTTTTAAATCTTACTAAAAAGATACCAATTATAACTATTCTTCAAATAACACACTACATCTTACCTAAGTTGGCCCTGGGAACAACAATCTAGCCAAAATAAGTCATCCACAAAATATGCAGCAAAAATGAACAAAGCCAAGAATACTCTGATGTCTAAGTACATGCTCTTTAAGAATCAAAGCTAGAAAATAAACCTCATGACATATTATTTTGAGGATTAGGTCACAGCCAAGTAATAAGTTTTTATTAAAAATATAGCAGCCAAATAATTTAAAATAAATACAAACATTTCAAATATAAACTATCCTTTAAAGAGTCAAGAGTGAAGAACATACTTCTGAATATATTTTTAAAATACGTTAAAATTCTATCAGTTAAATAAAACTTGTGGAAAGTCAACATTAACTTCCTATGCTTCAGTTTCCCTAATCCTGAAATGGAATCTTCCTCAAAATGTTGTCACTTTATATTAGTAAACACTAGAGTTATGATCTGAATGCAGCATGTCCCAGGTAGGCTCATGTGTTTGAACACTTGGTCCACAGCTGGTGACACTGTTTTAGAAAGTTGTGGAACCTTTAGAAGATACAATCTTGCTGGAGAAAGGGAGTCAGGGGAAAGGGGAAAGGCCTTAAAGTTTTAATAGGCCAGCCCCACTTCCTGTAGACCCTGTGCTTCCTGACCCACGGTGACCAGGGAGCCCGCACTTGTGCAACAGTGCCTTCCCCACCATGATGGCACTTCCCCTCCAACTGTGAGCCAAACTAAACGCTCCCTTAAGTTGCTTGCCAAACATTTGATCATAACAAAGTTACAGTTAATCAGCTTTACTTTTATTCCCCAGACCTTAAATAAGTCTTAAATAAGACTGCAACTCCAAAATATGCAATATAGGACTTAGCAATAAAAAGACTCCTAATGACATTTTGCTATACTCATAGATCAGTGCCTTGTTCAACCATCTTCAGAGCTTCCTCCCACAGTAGATGAAAACAAAAACAGAGGCCCATAACAAACTGCAGAGAGTGAGAAACCTTGGAACACTCAATCCTAAATGTGACGTCTCCATCAAATCATTCCCCTCAGAGCTCAGGGAACCTTATGGAAAAGGAGGTAGAAAGACTATAAGAGCCAGTGGAGATGGAGAACATCAAGGAAAGAAGGCTTTCCAAACATACCAGGATTGACATACACATGAACTCTCAGAGACTGTGGGAGCAGGCACAGTTCCTACATGGTTCTAACCCAAATGGGGTCCCAGCACTTGAGAAAAGAAAAGAATACAAGCCCAAATCCTAACCCAGAAGCAATCTTCTCTAACTGATAGCCACCACAAATGAAAAGTCTTACTACATATTCAAACAACTATTAAGGCCAGGCCTGACGCCCAGCAGTAGAGAGCCAACACTAAACAATATTTTTAGAAGCTTCTTGTTTCATAATGCTTTATCTGGGCATTGTTTTTATTTATTTTTCTTTCCTTATAGGTCTTTTGCATATGTAGTACAGTTTCTAGTGTTGAGTTTTTATAGGATTTGTGCGTATGTGAATATGAGTCTCTGCATCTCTATTTCTTGTACTTTTTCTTTGGCTTTTTTTCTCCTAGTAGTTTTGCTTGCTTCATCCCATTCTAGCTCGTTTGTTTTTATCATTATCATACCATTATCATTATCATCATCATCATCATCATCATCATCATCATCATCATCATCATCATCATTTAGATGCCTGTTTGTATTCTAATGACAGAGAGAAAGCAAAGTTTGTGGATGTGGGTAAGTGGAAATAGATGAGGACCTAGGAGGAGTTGGGAGAGGAGAAACTGTGATCAGACTATATTATATGAAAACTGAAAATCTATTTTTAGTTAAAAGGAAAAACATAGATATTTGTATAAATCAAAACAAATATGGGGTATATACGCAAATAGACACAGCACTTGTGAATGTGTTAACTCTTTTGTTTGCATAGTGTGCACAGTGTACACATTTGTTAATGTAGCACGTAGAGATGTGCAGGTATATAAGCATAAGGTACACGCTTCTGCTTGTGTATATGTGTGTGTGTGTGTGTGTGTGTGTGTGTACATAGAGGCCAAAGGTCAATACTGGCTGCCTTCCTTTATTGCTCACCACATCACTTTTTTGAAAGCCTGGAGCTTATCAATTCAACTAAAGTAGCTGAGCAGCCAGCTCCAGCAATTTGCTTATCCCTACTCCCACCATGTCCAGCCCTACTCCCAGAGCCGGGTTTACAGACATGTAGCACTGTGCTTAGCTTTTATGTGGGTACAGGAGATACAATCCAATTTTTTCAATCCTGGAAACTATAGACCTTTAAAAAGTGTAAAGAGTGATTTTTTTTTAATTTTTTTCTACCTTTTATCTTAAGAGAAAGAAAAACCAGTCTTCTCATTCTGAAACTATACTTATTCTGACATAATAGATTGTATTTCTTAGAAATTTATGGACCTCTATTTGCAGGTGTAGGTTTATTCTATAGGTAGAATAAAGTTTAAAATATATCCCTAACAGTTTAACTACCCCAAACTGTTCTAAATTAGGTCTCTACAACCAACATGTCTTTAGTGCATGTCTTTAGTCCCAGTACTAGGGAGGCAGATGCAGACAGATCTGAGTTCGAGGCCAGCCTGGTCTACAGAGTGAGCTCCAAGACAGCCAGGGATACACAGGAAAGGAAAAAACAAAAACGGAAACCTGTCTCAAAAGAACATAGATAGATAGATAGATAGATATAGATAGATAGATAGATAGATAGATAGACAGACAGACAGACAGACAGACAGAGATAGACAGAAAGACAGACAGAGTCTAGTGATACTCCAGACATTGTTGATCTCTTAGGGTATCAAACACAAATTAAAGCAATGATGTGCTTTATTTGTTTCCTAAGTTGGAAGACAATAAATTTAAAAATCTAGTAATATTCCAGACCCTGTTGATCCATAGCATCATAAACACACACACACACACACACACACACACACACAGTACTGACAAAGGGCACATGTGAAATAAACTTTTCAAGAACAATGTCTAAAAAGTAAGAATGTTCTCATATTTACTTGTTTTGTAACTCTGCTTCTGAAAATTATCTAAAAGTAACAGGTATGGAAATAGGGACAAAACTTCATATCATTGCCTTTGAGTCATTGTATACACTTGTCCTACAACCTTCCTAACATTCCCAGCCTCCTTTTCTCTAACTGTGACAAAAGGTCATTGATTTAAATCTATATATAGCCTTGGCACTCAACTCCATGTTGAAACAGTTCTTAATTGCTGTCTGAGGGAGTTTGCTCTCTTACCTATCTACTTTGACCCATCCTGACATCACGAAATCCTTGCAAAATATGAAACAGTCAATATATATATATATGTATGTATATATATAAAAGGATGTATGTACTGGTTATTCATCATTTAACTATTTAATAGCTAAGATTGGAACTAATCTAAATATTTGTCAATAAAAAGGGTAGGCTCTGAGGTAGAGCTATTCCCAATTTTCTAAGAAACCTCCAGACCACTCCTGGGCATATACCCAAAAGATGCTCCACCATGGAGCAAATGCTACAACAAGGGCACAACTATGTTCATAGCAGCTTTATTTGTAACAGCCAGAATCTGGAAACAACCCAGATGTCCCTCAACCATGAATACATAAAGAAACCATAGAACATTTACATAATCAAATACTACTCAACTATTAAAAATAAGAGAAACAAGATTTGCAGGCAAATGAATGGAACTAGAAAAGATCATCCTGAGTGAGGTAATCCAGACCCAGAAAGACACACATGGTACGTACTCACTTATAAGCAGATAGTAGCCATAAAGTACAGGATAACCATTCTACAATTCACAGTCCCAAAGAGTCTAAGTAACAAGGAGGACCCAAGGGAGGATGCTTGAATCTCACTGAGAAGGGGGAATATATTAGACAGAGAAAGTGCTTAAAGAGAGGAAACAGGATAGAAGAGGGTATGCTGTGGGAAATGAGTTTGGGGATCAGATGTTGGGAAAGCAGTGGTGAGAGGGCAGAGGGTTTGCAGAGATAAAAGAAACTGTGGGCAATGGCATCTCTAATGTAAGCTGGAAACTATGAAAGGGTAGGCTCCTGGGAGGATATGGGGGTGACTCTAGCTGAGAACCCTAGTAGTCAGGGTAATGGGGACTGAAGAGGCCACTCGCTAACCAGACAGGTGAGGGGAAACACCAACCCACCCACAAAAGCTTTGACCCTGTCTACAAGACGTGCAGGGATACAAATAGAGCAGAGATTGAGGTAATGTCCAACCAATTCCTGGCCCAACCTGAGACCCATGGGAGCGAGCCAACCCCTGACACTACTAACAAAACTCTGCTATGCTTGCAGACTAGAGTCCAGCATAGCTGTCCTCTGAGAGGCTCCACACAGCAGATTGGAAACAGAAGCTGGAACTCACAGCCAAACATTAGATGGAGCTCGGGGAGTCTGGAGGAGGTGGGGGAAAGGATAGAAGGGCCTAGAGGGGAGAGGAGCTCCACAGGAAGACCAATAGAGCCAACTAACCTGGGCCCCAAGGGGCTCGCAGAGACTGAAGCACCAACCAAGGACCATGCATGGATTGGACCTAGACCCTCTACACATATGCACCCAATGGGCAGCATGGTCTTCACATGGGTTCCCTAGTAAAGGAATCAGAGACTGCCTCGGACAAGGACTCTGTTGCATACTTTTTGATCACTTCCCCTTGGCAGGGCTGCCTTGCCAGGCCACTGTGGAAAAGGATGCACTCAGTCCTGATGAGACTTGATGTGCTGTGGTTGGGGAGCAACTCTTTTCTGAGGGGGAGTGGAAAGGGTGCCACACCCACGCCAGTGTCGCCATAGTAGCATAAGCTACAGGGCGGGGGATATGATTTTCTCGGAAATAATGTCCCCTGGAAGGTCCCTGGCAAACTCATTTCACTTGGAAAAGAGACGTGTTTTGAGATTTTTACGTTTTTTTAGTTGTGGCTCTGGGGCTGGAATAATGAATTTTTTGATCTTTTTTTGTGACTTCTGAAATAGCACAACTAACTTTATAAAGAAATTTATTATTAGTAGATTGTTAAAGGCTTTAATAAAAATAAGTTTAAGGAAAGTAATGAATTAGATTTAGTATTAATAGGCATTAAGAATAGTAAAATAATAATAGGCTCCTTCTTAAGAAATAATAGCATGAGAGGTGCAGCTGGCAGGAGTTTTCCCCTCCCTTCAGTGCCTTGTTCCTAGAGAAGATCATAAATCTTGGGCAGGACATATGGGAGGAGGGTTAACAAAGGTGTAGTTAGATTTTGATATAGAGAAGGACTTTGGCAGGCATCTGACTTAGCTCCTGACTTTCCTCTTCATTGGTTAGCAATAATGAAACTATATTTGAGGTTTCTTTTCCTTTGTTTGCTCTGATCAAAAAGTTTTTAGGCCAAGATTATTTGTGGGTACTGCTTTATGTTTGATTGCATTTTGAGTTAAAATGTAAACTTTGTATTCTTGGTAAAAGTCTGAATGTTCTGGGAAGTATGCCAATTTTAAGGTGCCTTTTGTGAAATCATTATAAAAATACTAGCTTGATTTCAGTAAAGTTGCAGCAGAGTCAAAACCATCAAGGTGTCTCTGTCTGTCAATTCTTCGCCGAAACCGTGTCTTCCTGTCTAAAGCCTTGTTCTCCCTCGGACGACGGGAGCCCGACTGGGCCGGTCCGTGGCAGGTGGCGCCCGAACAGGGACCTGGGACAGGTAACTTTCTCTTCTCTTTCTTTTCTTTTATCAAGGCACGGTAAGGCTCTCGTCAGGATACTGCAGGTCCGCTGACAAGGAGGTCAGTTATAGATGAGTAATCAAACATGGGGCAGTCCGAATCAAAGCAAGAAAAAATGTTCCTTTCAGTTTCAAAGCATATGTTAGCAAGTCGAGGCTTTAGAGTTTCAGAAAAAGTCTTAAAGGACTTTCTTGATTTTATTAAGAAGGTCAGCTCTTGGTTCCCGGCGGAAGGCTCCCTGACCTTAGCTGATTGGAAACGAGTGGGTAAAGACATGAGAAAATATGTACAAGAACATGGAGAAGGGGAACTCCCCAATCATGCTTATCCTCTTTGGCTACAAATGAGAGAATTATTAACTGATGAAACAGATTTTGAAGGTCTGGTTCATGAAACCTCGTCTCTGTCTCTAGATCAGACGAATGAGGTGAAACCTATTAATCAGCCCACTAAATCTTATGGAACAAAAAGTAAGCCATCTTTAAAATTTGATTATATTAAACATGAATCCTCCTCCTCGTCTAGTGAAAATAAAAATGATGATTCTTCTGATGGTGATGATCTGGAGGATGAGGCAGCTAAATATGAGCCCTTTGAGGAAAGGGATCATTTTCATGATCAAGACCCTCCTCTGGTGGCTCTGGCCTCTAAAAAGCAAAGAAGGGATAAAGTTAGCAGGAGGAGAAAACCTCTGGCACCTGTTGGTTTTCAGGGAGTGGTGGAAGAAGCTAAAAAAAAAGGAGATCTAACATTCACCTTCCCAGTAGTGGAAGGAATAGATGATGAGGAACCTATTTGGAAACCTCTCTCCTTAAAAATTTTAAAAGAGTTACAAACTGCAGTGAAGACTTTAGGGGTCTCCGCTTCTTATACTTTGCAGGTGTTGGAGATGGTTGCAAGTAATTGGTTAACCCCACATGACTGGCATCAGACTGCAAAGGCTACCCTGAGTCCTGGAGACTATGTTCTCTGGAGAAATGATTATGAGGATAGATCAAAAATTACTGTTACCCAATTTACAAAGAAAAGAGGGCCAAAACCTGGGCTGGATATGCTGCTGGGTATGGGAAAATATACTACTCCCCAATCTCAAGTAAAAATACCAAAAGAGATCTTGGAGGCAATTACATTAAATGCTGTCCAAGCATGGAAAGAGTTGCCACCTCCTGGAACCAAGGGAAGTACTTTATCAGGAATTAAGCAGGCAAATGAGGAATCATATCAAGATTTTGTGTCTCGACTTGAGGAAGCAATTAATAGGATGCTACCTCCATCCAAAGGAACAAAAATGCTATTAAAACAGTTAGCATGAAAAAATGCAAATTCCCTATGCCAGGATCTGATTAGGCCTCTGAAAGGGACAGGGACTATTCAAGATTACGTAAAAGCTTGTGTGGATGCCTCACCAGCAGTCGTGCAAGGCATGGCATATGCTGCAGCTATAAAGGGTCAGACGTATAGTGCCTATGTTAAGAAAACTTATGGAGGAGGGAAAAGAGACTCCTCCAAACCCACATGTTTTAAATGTGGAAGGACAGGGCACATACAAAAGATGTGTCGAGGAAAAAATAAACAGGAGAGGTCAAGGAAAGGTCCTACTCCTGGTATCTGTCCCCGATGTGAAAAGGGGAGACATTCGAAAAGCGAATGCAGATCCAAGTTCCATAAGGATGGAACTGCTCTGACAGAAATAAAGGAGAAAAAGTCAGAGAATGAGACAAAAAACTAAATGAGGGGCAACCTCTCAGCCCCAAAGCAAAAAGAGAGGAAAAAAATTATGAATCAAAAGGTTCACTTAATCCTGAGGCTCCAAAATTTACTATTCATGATTTGCCTAGGGCCACTCCAGGAAGTGCTGGTCTGGATCTCTCAGTAAATAAAGATACAATCCTCTCATCATGGGATGGAGTATCTCTAATCTCCACCTCTGTTTTAGGGACTTTACCTCAAGGCACAGTTGGGTTAATTATTGGCCGAAGTTCAAATTACAAGAAAAATTTTGAGGTTTTGCCTGGGGTAATAGATTCAGATTTTCAAGGAGAAATAAAAATAATGATAAAGCCGTTAAAGAAAACTATACAGCTACAAAGAATAGCTCAATTGTTGTTGTTGCCATATTTAAATTTACCAAACTTAATATTAAAACAAAAAAGACAGCAAGGTCAGTTTGGCTCCTCTGATGTCGTGGCCTGGGTGCAAGACATAGGTTGTAAAAAACCATTTATGACAGTTAAAATAAATGGAAAAAATCTGCAAGGCCTTATGGATACAGGGGCAGATAAAACTTATATAGCAGGAAAGGACTGGCCTTCCTCTTGGCCCTGTGAAAGGACTTCTTCCTCTTTACTAGGGCTGGGGTTGGCATCTAATGTGGCTCAAAGTTCTCAGATGTTAAAGTGGGAACTAGAGGGAAAATCAGGAATGATTCAGCCCTATGTTATACCATCCTTGCCATTTTCTTTATGGGGCAGAGATATGATACAAAAGATAAATGTAAAATTGGTTACCTCAGATAATTTAAGCGATCAGCATTTTTCATAGGGGCCACTGAGAGCTCACTTTATGCAGATAAAATTGATTAAAAGTCAGAAGAGCCTGTATGGCTCAATCAGTGGCCCCTAACGGAAGAAAAAATACAGGCTATAGAACAATTCGTAAAAAAACAACTAGATAAAGGACATATAAAAGAGAGCAATAGTCCTTGGAATACTCCAATATTTGTTATTAAAAAAAATAAAAAAAATGGAGACTTTTACAAGACCTTAGAGCTGTTAATGCTACAATGATTGATATGGGGGCATTACAACCTGGCCTCCCCTCTCCTGTAGCAGTCCCTAAGGGATAATAGTAATAGATTTGCATGATTGTTTTTTCACAATTAAGTTACATCCAAAAGATTGTAAAAGATTTGCTTTTAGTGTTCCATCAGTAAATTTAAAACGTCCATATAGGAGGTATCACTAAAAAGTTTTTCCTCAAGGGATAAAAAATAGTCCAACTTTATGTCAAAAGTTTGTAAATAAAGCTTTAAAAAAAGTAAAAAAAAATATAAAGATACATATATTATTCATTATATGGATGATATATTGTTGGCCCATTTCTCCAGGGAAGTTATACAAGAGCTTCTCGCTTATACTATTGAGCAATTTACTAAATTTGATTTAATTATAGCTCCAGATAAGGTTCAAAAGAATAGGCCATTAAGTTATTTGGGTCAATTAATTTATGATGATTATGTAAGTTCTCAAAAGGTATCTATCAGGCTAAATAAGTTACAAACATTAAATGACTTCCAAAAATTATTAGGCAATATTAATTGGGTTAGGCCTTATTTAAAACTGACCACAGGAGAACTGAGTCCTTTGTTTCAGTTGTTACAGGGGGACTCCAATCCAAAGTCTCCCAGGAATTTGACTCCTGAGGCTATTAAAGCCTTGGCTTTGGTGAAAAAACAATTAAATAAAGCAAAGGTTAAACAGATAGCTTATAATCAAGAATGGGATTTAATTATTTTCAAAACACCATATACTCCTACAGGATGTTTATGGCAAAATGAAATTTTAAAATGGGTGCATTTACCTCATACTCAAGCAAAAATGCTTGCTTCCTATCCATATATGTGTTCCTTAATTATAAGCAAAAGAAGGATGAGATCAAAAAAATTATTTAAAAAAAATGCATAATATAATTGTTCCATATAATAAAAAACAAACAGATATATTATTAATAAAAGATAAAGACTGGGGAATAGCGTTGCAGGGCTATTCAGAACAAATTAAATATCATTACCCCCGACATCCCTTAATAGAATTTTTTAAAGAAACAGAGGTAATTTTTCCAAGAAAATGTTCTTTACAGCCTATAGATTGCGCTCTTTGCATTTTCACAGATGGTTCCTCTAACGGAAGGTTTGCAGTTTATGTCCCAGGCAGAGAACCACTAATAAGACAAGATGTACAGACTTCTGCTCAAAAGGCAGAAAATAAAGCGGTTATTTTGGCTTTTCAAACCTTCTCAAAAAAATTTAATCTTTATACAGATTCAAGATATGTAGCTAGCCTTTTTCCCGTAATAAAAACTGCTCTTTTGTCGGGGCATTCTCAAATTATTCATTTGCTTCAGGATTTACAAATTTTAATTAAAAATAGGACAAAAAAATTTTTATAAGCCACATTAGAGGGCACTCAAAATTACCTGGTCCATTAAGTCAAGAAAACTATATGACAGATGCCTTAACAAAAAAAATAGTAATAAATATATTAAAAGCTCAAAAAAGCCATGCTTTACATCATCAAAATACATTAGCCCTTAAAAGACTATTTCATATTACAAAAAAACAGACAAGACAAATTGTAAAAAATTGTGGTGATTGTCCTCAGGTGTACCATCCATTAAAAATGGGGGTTAATCCTAGAGGACTTAAAGCTCTATCATTATGGCAAATGGATGTTACTCATGTTCCAGAGTTTAAAAAATTAACATATGTCCACGTTACTGTGGACACATATTCTCATATGATATTTGCCTCAGCAAGAACAGGAGAGGCAGTTAAGGACGTCATTCAACATCTAATCCAATGCTTTACAACTATGGGATGTCCAAAAAAAATAAAAACTAATAATGCTCCAGCATATACATCAAAAGCCCTTACAGTATTCTTACAGAGCTAAAACATAGAGCATGTGACAGGTATATCATATAATCCCCGAGGACAGACAATTATTAAAAAAACACATCAAACATTAAAAAATCAAATTATCAGACTTAAACAAGCTCACACTTATTTCTCGCCTAGTCATTTGCTGAGCCATTCATTGTTTGTATTAAACCATTTAAATACTAATAAGCAGGGCAATACTCCTGCTATAAAACATTGGTCTGGGCTTAAAAATGAACAACTTCCACAAGTATATTAAAAGGATTTGTTATCCGGATCCTGTAAGGGACCGGATGCTCTAATTTCCTTTAAAAGGGGATATACATGTGTGTTTCCACAGGATGCCGACTCCCCCATCTGGATCCCAGATAGACTCATCCAGCCGGCTAATATCGAGACGGCAACAAAAAAAACAAAAACAAAAAAATAAAAAATAAAAACAAAGCTACAGAAGCTCTCGTTGATGCCCAAAAAACATGGACACAAAACAACATGGACACAACTAAAACACCTAATAAAAAAAACAAAAAAATTGGTAAAGGCTCAACAAAAGCCTAAAACCCCTAAATTTATATTTCTGGCTGTATTGTCATTACTTATGTGTCAAAATGCTGTTATGCATAGTAAAAGTTATTGGGCTTATGTACCAAAACCATCCCTTATACACCCTGTGGGTTGGATGGATCCAGATTATGTAAAAGTACTAACTAATAATACTAAACTTCTCAAAGGTTTCCAAAATTATGAGAAAAGAATAAATAGCTCAGCTTATTTAAATTTTGAGGGCAGAACTAATTCGCTCCCCATTTACATTGCCCTAAAAGGATCTCCACCATATGGTTGTCTGCCTATAAATTATCAAACTTTTCTTACAGATGCTCCTGATTTGACAGTTAAAGGCAAAAAAAAAAAAAAATGATAAAAGATTAATGTGGGAGCTTCAAATTTCTACTTTGGGGTACCTTAATTATAATGTAACTTTTAAAAAGGCTCCTTTTATGCCTCTCCCTCTTTGTGCAGAAAAATTTAGAGATAAAGATCAATTTTAAAAAAGTAGCCTTACAGGTGCCCCTAAATGGTTAAAATGTGGCTTCCCTCAGGCTACAGCTAAATATGTGCCTGTAGGGACCCATATGGAGGTTTGGGATTTTTCAGTTGTTTCAGGTAATTATGATTATACTAAATATTTAAAAAATAATTCAGATAAGTTCAATGGATATATCCCTCCAGGATTGGGACAAAAAGTACAAAGATGGTTTTCACCTGGTTATGTGGAACCTATTTGGGTCTCTAGAGATCCTAAGACCAATGCTACAGTTTTACATCATGAGTTGTTTAGATTGACAGCTAGTGCCAATATGATTTTACAAAAAAGGCCTAAAAAAAAAAAAAATTCTGTGCCTTTGGCAGCCAGGGCATGTGTTGCTTATCCTTTTGCTCTTCTTATGGGATATATTTCTCAAATTAATATAATTCATGTTAAAAATTCTTATAAAATTCATTGTATAGCTTACAGGGTTACTAATTGTATTGATTCTAGTTTGGATAAAAACATTACTGTTATAATTTTAGTTAAGAGACCTACTTATGTTATACTTCCTGTTAATTTACAAAAAAAATGGTATAAAAATACTACTTTAAAGACTTTAAAAAAGCTAAGTAAATTAATTAGGCCTAAGAAATTTGTTACAGCACTTATATTAGGAATTTCAGCATTAATTACAATTTTGACCACCTTTGCTATTGCTACTACAGCGTTAGTTCAAGAGATATATACAACAGATTTTA
Organism: Meriones unguiculatus; assembly: GCF_030254825.1. NCBI lineage: Eukaryota > Metazoa > Chordata > Mammalia > Rodentia > Muridae > Meriones > Meriones unguiculatus. The sequence continues at coordinate 163,214,468 of NC_083349.1, forward strand.
TTAATAAAATAAATAAAAATATTTCTTTAGCCCTTTTAAAACAATTTATTATAAATAAAAAGTTAAAATCCAAAATAAATGCGCTAGAAAAAGCAGTTTTAGCCTTGGGACAAAATATGGTTAATATTAGGACAAGGATAAAAACTCAATGCCATGCTGCCTTCTCATATATTTGTGTTACACCTTTACCATACAATGCTTCTGACCAATAAAAAAAGATAAAAAATCATTTACAAAGAGTTTTAAAAGATACGGATATTACTCATGATTTAGATAATTTACAAAAAATATAACAGCTATTAGCAAGGCTCATTTAGATAAAGCAAGTTTGAGTTCCTTAGCTTCTAATTTAGAGTCAAAAATTAAAAATTTAAATCCTTTAAATTAAATTCATTATTTAGTGATGATAGGGGCCCTGATTTTATTATTTTTATTGGTTGTGCTCCTGTTTCCTTGTCTTTTTAAATTACTGCTCCACTCCATCCACACTGTAGAGCGAGATTTGTTTAAATTGCATCTTAAAAAAAAAGGGGGGGAGATGCCACACCCACGCGTGTCGCCATAGTAGCATAAGCTACAGGGCAGGGGATATGATTTCCCCGGAAATAATGCCCCCTGGAAGGTCCCTGGCAAACTCATCCCACTTGGAAAAGAGACGTGTTCTGAGATTTCTACGCTTCTTCAGTTGTGGCTCTGGGGCTGGAATAATGAATTCTTTGATCTTTCCCTGTGACACCTGAAACAGCACAACTAACTTTATAAAGAAATTTATTATTAGTAGATTGTTAAAGGCTTTAATAAAAATAACTTTAAGGAAAGTAATGAATTAGATTTAGTATTAATAGGCATTAAGAATAGTAAAATAATAATAGGCTCCTTCTTAAGAAATAATAGCATGAGAGGTGCAGCTGGCGGGAGTTTCCCCCTCCCTTCAGTGCCTTGTTCCTAGAGAAGATCATAAATCTTGGGCAGGACATATGGGAGGAGGGTTAACAAAGGTGTAGTTAGATTTTGATATAGAGAAGGACTTTGGCAGGCATCTGACTTAGCTCCTGACTTTCCTCTTCATTGGTTAGCAATAATGAAACTATATTTGAGGTTTCTTTTCCTTTGTTTGCTCTGATCAAAAAGTTTTTAGGCCAAGATTATTTGTGGGTACTGCTTTATGTTTGATTGCATTTTGAGTTAAAATGTAAACTTTGTATTCTTGGTAAAAGTCTGAATGTTCTGGGAAGCATGCCAATTTTAAGGTGCCTTTTGTGAAATCATTATAAAAATACTAGCTTGATTTCAGTAAAGTTGCAGCAGAGTCAAAACCATCAAGGTGTCTCTGTCTGTCAATTCTTCGCTGAAACCGTGTCTTCCTGTCTAAAGCCTTGTTCTCCCGCAGACCACGGGAGCTCGACTGGGCCAGTCCGTGGCAGGAAAGGGGATAGAAGGAAGAGGAGGGAGAGTGGGACATGGAGGAGAGGAGGGAGGGGACTGAGATGTAAAGTGGATAAATAAATTAATTTAAAAAATAGTAGGCGTTATAATCATGTACTTACTAAATTACTATGTAGTTACAGAAATAAAGGAACATGTCTTTGAATGAACTCATCAATATTTTCTTTAAAAGATATAAAAATGTGTTAATATGCTACTGCTTGTGTTAGAATGAGGAGGATACACTTGAGTACATATAAGTAAATGTAAAAGTACATATACAGAAGTAGTTTTAAGTTTTTCACCAAGATACAATAAAAAGATAAACTAAAAACCAATGCAGACAATAAAAGAATAAAATATTTTAAGGACAGAACAGAAGAAGCATAAGGAAGTAGGCTTTGAAATGTGTCTGAATAGTAGACCTATACAACAATTTATACAACAACAACAACAAAAAGCTACTACATCAAGAAAATACAGCAAGTTGTAACAGCACAAAGAAACAAACTTTTGTGTCAACTTGATAATGTAACCCCAAATAGAATTATTCTATGGTTTAAACTTTTTATAAAATTTCTTAGACTTATTTATTTTATGTGTATCATATTCATTACTGCTCTTTTTACTACAGAAAGAAAAAAGAAACAACCTAGATGTCCATCAACAGATAAATGAATAAGAAAAATGTGGTACTTATACACATGATACTACTACTCAGCTGTAAAGAAAAATGAAAACATGAAACTTATAGGTAAATGTATGACAGCTCACTCTAATTGGAACATCTATATTAACACCACACCACCACCAAAGCTAAAGGAACAACTTGACAGAGAAGGTAGAAGGAATATGAGAGCTGGGGTGAGGTTTGAGACTGCTGTAAAATATTTTTTAATAATCAGGAGGTCACTGCAGCTGTATTACTTGCACAAGACCAAGACTTACACAAGAGATCTCTAGTAGGCAAAACTCCTTAGCAGCTACTGACAGTGGCTAGTTGCTGGGGGAAGGAGAACCATTTTTTACTGAGGATGTGGCCTCGGCTAGGTTTCCCATGCTGTAGTGGATGGCCCTATATACCCATGCATATATGGGCAGCACTAAATGCACTTAGTAAGTTTTTTCAAAAAGCAAAATAAACAAACACATGAAGCAGGGGAAGAGGGTATATGGGGAAACATAGGGGTGAGTTTTAGCGGGCAATATTTCATTGTATACATGCATGAAATTTTGAAAAATAAAAATTATAAAATAGCTTATCTATTCATTCAACCAATCTACTTCATACTGTGGTTACATAATATACTTAGACAGCATTTAGTTCTTTTTGCTACTTTTTTTCAGCTTCTCACTTTTAGTAATTGCCTTATTTCTAGTTCATCTGTTTGCAAATAAAGTACGAAAGCACAAAAAAATACTTGAAAATAAGTAAGTTACTTTAAGTTATTAAAGTATAAATAATCAAAAAGATGCTATCATTAAAAATCAAAAATAAACTTTTATTGATTTTTTTTAGAGGGCCCTAAATTATAACCTATATTTTTTTACTTACCCTTGGATTACATACGGAAACGGGTGACTCTGGGCTGGGTCAATTTGTGCTTGTGGAAGTGTACGCTGCCTCAATCCTTCTGAAGAACCAGCAACTAATGACAAATTCTCTTGACTGGGTGATGGAGTTGTTGAATCTGAATGATCTGAATTCTAAAAAAAACCAAAAAACAACAAAAAAAAAAACAGCAAAAAAACAAAAACTGTCTTACTAAATATACATTTATAAAATCCCTCTACAAAAATAATGTAATTTTAGAAATTAATTTAAATCTCAAATCCAAGAAAACATACTTTACTTTTAATAGGACTAAAAAAGTCTGAAACCAAGATTATAATAGTAATATTGTATTTATCTGCTAAACAACAGAATAACAACCTACAAAAACTTGCATACTAACTATGCAGATTCAACTACAGCAAACAAAGCTCCTTTAACAATGCCTACAATGTTTAACATTTAACATCTCAAATGATGCTACCAATTTCTAGTGATTTGAACCATTACTATATGACAGGTATCTTGTAATATACGTCGGTGACACCATCTAACAAAATGAGGAACATGATGAAAAGGAGTAATCTACAATCCCTGCAGTGTCTGACATTAACAAAGAGCATATTTAAAGAGCCATTTCAGGTCTCTATCTCCACTTTCTTGGAAAAAAAAAACAAGACTGCTCTAGGTTTTCAGACTGTTTTCAACTCTAAACTTCTGTCAGTTTATAAATGCCATAAACAATCTTGTTTTTACAAACCAAGATACTGATCAGAATTTTAGTGCTCAGGCAATGATCAAATGTTCAGTAAGTAAAACTTGGAAAAGTTTCCTCAATGAGTAACTGTTAGATAAAACATAGTTACTCTTTTATAAATTATAGCACTAGCATCTTAAGTTAGATACAATGTTATTTTCAAATCCTTTTAAGCTTGTTAAAATTGTAACTGCATCTTGATAGGCAGAATGTTACTTCTGCCCTGGCTCCCTACCCCACAGGCTGTCTTTTAGCATGTTTATCTTCCTAAGTTCTGTCCAGAGAAAAGTCACAAGCACACACGTGTCTTGCAAAATAACAAAACACTGTTTTAAGAAGTTACTTCATGAAAACTACATGCCAAATATTTTAATAAGGAGTCTGGTTCTTTAGGACATAACTAAGAGAGGTGTTTTTGTTTTTGTTTTTTAACTCTCATTAAATCAAACATTAAGATGTGGTATTCAACAGTATAATTAATAGAAAAGCCTAGCTATATATCAACACTGCCTAATTTCTCTAAAACTAATTACTTCTAACATTATTAGGCAATTCTTTTACTATTATATTTTTTATTATTTTCAAATGTCTTTGAAATCTTTGAGCCATGAATACTTAGGGAAAATTAAACATATCTTTCCTTTGATACTTTTTGTATTTTCATAACACTATATATACATGCTAATGACATAAAATTATGGCCAAGAAACTAATTTACTTGGTCAACAAAAACTGGAACATTCTTATGTCAAAAATGACACAAAAATCTCTGTGCTAGTCTTGAATTTGTCCCTTCTCATGCCAAGGTGGGAAAGACTTATATTCAATCTAATAAAAGCTCAATTTCCATGGCTGGTACCACAGAAGACATACTGAGTAAATATGGCAATTTCAGGATCTTGTTTCTTAAAGAATCAGTTATCTAGTATATATTAAAAGATCTCTCAGCTAGTTTATCCTATTGATCATTCCTGCTTTAAATTTTTTACTGAATTCTTAACAAAGGAAATATCTTTAGCACAATTAAAGCTTCCTATTTAGCCAAGAAACATAAAGACATTAATCCATTAATCTTAATCCTCTCACCCACAAAGCTGAGCTCTTACAAAAAAAAAAAAAGTTTCCAAAACAATTTTGAGCAGAAATGAATACTTAATTATGTAAGAGGTCAATATATTAAATAATTCTCTCCCTTTCATTGTTTCATTGTGAATATATGCCCAAATCTAGTTATTAAAACAAAAAAAGCCAAAAAACAAAAACCATACATAGTCTTTGACCAAGTAATCTACTTGAAGAAAATTTAGGTCACTTAGAAATTTAATAATTTAAATCACTTTGAATAAAATATACATTTTAGACTTTAATGTTTCTAAAACTTCACTAGCCTAAAGATCTATATTATATAACCATATCAATATTCTGTTTCCACAGTATTTCAGTAATTAAATCTGCAAAATTGGTCTCCATTTGCTGGCCGACCCATTCATCAAATTATAAAATTCATAATTTGGAGATAAACACAGGCAAAGTAAAGTAACATTGTGTATCTAAGCAAATGTTAAATGTCATATTATAACTTTCCCAAACAATCCCACAGAGTGTGGCCATACAGGTTTCGGATCCCAGGAATGGGGAAGTAGAAGCAAGTGGATCAGCGGTTCAAGACCAGCCTCAGCTATACAATGAATTCAAGACCAGCCAAGGTTACATGAGACCCTCTATCAACATTTGCATGTTCATTCTTTGTTGTGGTAAGGACTGAACACAGAGCCTCACATATGCTAGGCAAGTGCTGTCCTGTAGAACTACACCCCAGCCCTCCATTTAGTTTTTATATCCGAAAAAGAAAATCAGAAAATTTCAATGTTTACTCCTCTTAAAATAACTCACAGAACTGGTGAGGGATGCCAGTGCTTCGTGACTTTCTCTATCGGTGCTGGATTTTGGAGAACTGGGAGGACTCCGGGAAGTACATACTAGATGAACCATATGATACTCATCTTGCTAAAATTAAAGAAGATCATATTTAAAGGAAACTTTACAGTTCAAAAAGTCACTAGCTAAGCTGAAATACTTAAGATTTAAATTCCCTTCCTCTCTAGCTAGTTATTCAGTATTTGGAGATGTTTGCCATTTAATGCTCTGGGGCCTTCTGAATTCAATATTTTCTCTCCATGCCTGAAGAATGATTTAAATACCCAATAATTATTATGTTAATAGTACATGGCATACATAAAGTAGATTTGAAGCAACAAGTAGTACAAAATTTTATCAAAACAAAATATTATTTCAATATAAAAGCTCGTAGTGTCTTAATAACAATATAAGAGTAACCTTTAAGTTTCAGGACTTTGAGTAGTAAAATACTTTGGTTACTTGAATGTACTGATAAAAGAAACCCAATTTCATTTGCCTTAATTTTAGCAAGGTACAGTATAGCTTTCTACTGCTTTCCAAATTAAACCAACATTTTTTAATCTATAACATTTATACACAGATATAAAGCATATACTTGAATTGCATTTTATAACCATTCCATGTTATTTCCACAAATTTCAAACTACAGATGAGAGAAAACATTCCAAATAATCACTCAATTGGTCTTTACGCTTCAGTGAGAATACACACACACACACACACACACACACACACACACACACACACATTTACACAGACATAAAGCTGGTAAGCTAGAAAACAACAGCAGAATTGCAAAGGGTGGATGGGTGAGAGTCATGAAAGAAGATGCCTGAGAGAAAAAAGACTTGATCAACAACCAGAAATCCAGATTCATGCTCAGTTCTGAGATGAATTCAAAAAGGACAAGGACAGCCTTAAAGAAACTTATGATATTGTTAACAGGCCAAACGAGTATACTGGGCACAATAACAGATATACACGAAAGGCTTATGGATAAAACTGAAAAGCATAAACTATAATTGCTTTAGGGGTCTAGAAGATAAAGTTCTTAGGGTATGCTGCTGAAAAGGCTTCAGACAACACAGGTGGTTTCTCTTGACTCCACTTCTGAGCAGGGAATACTAAAAATATAAACCTAGTGCCAAAACATCATGCTAAAAATCCCAGCACCCATTTACCTTAGGGGAGTACATCTATAAAACACTTTGTAACTAGACAGTTTGTAGAGCCAATGGCAACATTTTACTGAAAAGAAACCAACTTTAACAGTTCAAAGAACTATTTAAGATGTAGTATGTCCCAAAGAACTCCACATATGGTCTACAACAATCTTTTGGGAGTATTCACGTACAGGTTTCAAGCTATTATTCAGGAAAGAACGAACAATCGTGCAACTGAATAGTCAGGGGCCATACCAGCAAAGCTAAAATGTCACTTAAGCAAAAGAAATACATTGACATTATACTTTAAGTTTTCCAGGCTGGAGAGATGACTCAGCTATTAAAAGCTAGGCTCATGACCAAAACATTTTATGTTTCCCACAGGTGATCATAAAAAGAATAAAACTGATCAGAAATACCTGTATTAAGAGTTAAGTTAAAAAGTTAAACACAAAATATAAAGCTATTCAGTTTTCGCTGTATTCACAAACAAAAAGTGGCATATCAAGAGTAAAAGTACTAAAAGTGAAGCCTTAACAAAGGACAATGAGCTAAAACGGTACCACCAAAATAACCAGCACTCAAGCTGATCATTAAAAAGCTATACTGACGCATACTTAGCTCTGCCTGCGCATTAGCATCTACCTGAGCCTCTGGTAGCAGATATGCCACTTAGGTGTCTTCCTATTTCCTTTTCTGAAATTAAACTCCTAATTCAAACAATTTTTAACAACATATCACACAACCCTATTGAAAATAGGTTTAAAGAGATGTTATCAATCTTTTCCCTACTGTATAAATACTCTACTCCTGGAGTACTGACAATGTTTTCTTCTAAAAGATGAAAAATATCTGAACACAAACATGTCCTACTTCAGGTGTAGCTCAGATGGGCACACAAAACTGTTAACTAAACTAACTCCTCTCTGCTTTGTCATGTTGCTACTTTTTAACTTATTTTTATCTGTTCTGCTACCCACAGGGGTTGATGAACTCCACTGGTTAGACAAAACTTGAGAGATGGTTTCTCTCACTCTTCTAAGGTAGGAGAGCTTACTTTTCTGAGAATGTCTTTCAGCTGCAGATGGTCAGGAAGCAGTCTGCCAGAATACACCAACCTCTGGTCCTTCGTCAACTAGAAATGGGATAGAAGAAAGAATTCAGCTTTTTAATTACACAAATTTAAGGATGGGGAAAAGATGACTAAATATGGATAAAACTAAACTCTCTGGGGACAAATAAACAGAAAACACGTACTTTAAAAACATTTTTTGTCCCAAGTTCTGCTAAAGGCATTTGAAAATCAAGCAAATGGCAGCATATCTATAATCAAATAAAATGAAGATCATATACCATAAAACTTGACAAAAAAGGTAAACTAGAAGTTTGTTTTATCAGCTGTAACGTAGTGCTCTTAATAAAAAGCCTTTAAGTTTATATAAATGAAAAAGCAAAAGACTTTCTACCATTAATCAATAGAAGATAATTTGTCAAGATTACCAGTTATTTTTGAACTGTTTTGTCAATATTTTTAAATATAAAGTATATGCGATTTACTTTCTTCCTTCCAAACAAGAATAATGTATTGTTCTTTAAAAAGTAATTTGGATTTAAAGGCAAATCTCCAATAATTAGTCTACCTTTAACTGTTCCTGCCACTCACAAGTATCCACACATAACAAACGGCAAAACCAACGAAAAATCAACCCAAGTCCATGGAGATTCAGTTGTCACCTCTACATCTAATATATAATAGAAATGGCTCTGTTACACTTTGTACTTCATGGTAAATCTTCTGAAGTTCACAATGTTAGCATTATTTACAATTAGTGTGTTTGTTAGTTCTCTGAATTCCATGAAAACAATTTACTATTAGCCATACCAAATGCTAAATCCAAAATCTAATCCAAGCTATAATTTCAGCATGGCTATGGCAAGAGTCAAATCTCTTAGTCATAACAAACATTGTCGTGCTGGCTGAAATATACAGTTCAGGCATTCTTAGACACCAACACTAGAGAAATGTAGTTACCCTTCCAAGATGCTTAACTGGTAGCATTTTAATGTGCTATTTCTAAAATGCAACATGTAAATAAAAAATACGAAAGTTGTGTAATGCCAAGAGACTTAAAAATTCAAACCAGCATATAAAAATTTAATAGAGCTCTTTGACATTAGAAATATACATTTGGTCTTCATCTCATTTCCTGCCATTTAACCTCCTTCCCTAAAATTCTTATACTGTAGAAGTAGTTCTCAACCTTCCTAAATCCTTCATCCCTCATGTTGTAGTGACCCCTTACCCATAAAATTATTTTCATTCCCACTTCATAACTGTAATTTTGCTACTTTTATGAATTATAATGTAAATGTCTGATATTCAGGGCATCTGATATGCAAAACCTGCCAGACGGTTGTTCAACACCCAAAGGGATCCGAAATGCACAGGTTGAGAACTGTTGCTCTAGATTTTGTATGAGATAACTAGTATCTAAAATACAATAAATAGTCTTGGGATAGGGTTTGGTTTCCAGGGACCCAGCCCTGTGATTAGAGTTGTCAACCTCCTGCCCCAATCTCCAGAAAGAAGGTCCAGTTTGAGTTAGCAAATGGTCAGTGATTTAATGAACCATACCTATTTTTTTTTTTTTTTTTTTTTACCATACCTATTTTTTATAAAAGCCCAAAAAGATTTGAGTCCCAAGAGTTTCTGGATAGCTACCAGGAAGACAAATAGAGAGTTTTTGGCATTGATGGTGAAAACCTAAAAATTCTCTACCGCCCCTTTATCTGTACATCCATACATAATATACATACACACTATGCAGTATGCCAAGCTAGCTACCCAGTTCAATCTTCTATCCCCTATGGCAAGTAGGTGTAAGAGTTTAAGGCCCGGGGCTGGAGAGATGGCTCAGTGGTTAAGAGCACTGTCTGCTCTTCCAAAGGACCCGGGTTCAATTCTCAGCACCCATATGGCAGCTAACAACTGTCTATACCACCAATTCCAAGGGATCTGACACCTTCACACTAATGCACACAAAATAAAATAAATTATTTAAAAAAAAAAAAAGAGTTTAAGGCCCATCCAAGAATATTCTGAGCAGCACAATTTGGTATTGAAGGGCTTTAAAAAATAAAAGGACACAAAGTTGGGTGGATAAGAGGGAAGTGGATCTGGAAAGAAATGGTGGTTATATTATCAAAACACATATGAGACTCAAATTTTAAAACTAATAAAATTAACTTTAAAAAAAAAAGTACTTAGAAATTCACCACCATTGTCCATATACTTCACCCTATACAGCTCTTGCTATAGAGGATGAACCTTCATCCTCTTTAGTAAGTAGTTCAGTATAAGAAAAGTATGTCCCTGAGTTCTGTGAACCACTTTACCAAACAAACCCAATGAGAGAACCTTTAGGAGATCAATTTAGAGCCAGTTGGTCAGTGGCACAGGTCACAACCTGTGTAAGAACCCCCGTCTGAAGAAGGGGCACACCTGTGGGACTTAGAGAGGGGATCTGACAGTACATCTTTAGAAGTAAACTGAGTTAGATGGCACTCAGCTGGTGTCTCCAGAGAAATTCATACATTTTGGTGACTAGAAGTCACAGAAGTATTTTGTATTGAATGCTGTGATACTAGGAGAAAGCAAGAGTTTCTTAATCTGCAGCCTACAAGAAGTGAATTAAATTATATATGCACAGGTTAATGCTAAGTAATGAATCAATTACATCTGACCAAATGAATCCTAAAGAAGTTCATTTTATAAGTATAATACAATCATAAACTATCATTTTTTTCGCCATACTAAACATTTAATTAGTAGATATATGTATATATATAGTATATATACCTTCACTTGGCCAAAAGAATAGCCTTTTGCAAGATATTTTTCTTTAATTTACTATAAAAATCCTCTAACATACACAAAGTAGATGGAATGAAAGAATGAAAAGAACCACTATCATGTTTATATAAAAAAAAACTCTCAAGTACTCATAAACAACTGACATTCTACAATTCTTAATCCATCCTTTTCCTCCTTGCCCCTCAAAACTTCAACTCTAGAAGAGAACATAAGAGCAAATGCCTTCATCTTTTCAATTGATTTAGGACAATCTCTAGGATTTTGATTTTGCTTCTTAATAACTGCATGATTGAAACATTCAATCATGCAGCTCAAATTTTTTCATCACTCAAAAATTTCTTAGAGCTGGTTTGACTGAAATTCAAACAAGACTGAATTCACACACAAGATTGAGATATATCTCTTAGTCTTTTTATTTATTTTTTGAGACAAGGTCTCATGTAGCCTAGATACATCCCAAGCTTGCTAAACAATCACAGATGACCTTGTTAACTCATCCTCCTGTGCCCTATATAGCTACAAATGAGCTTGAACTTCTGGGTCACTTGTCTGCTTTTGCCAAGCAAGCACTAAAATTGTGTGTGTGCCACCATGTCTTGTTATGTTGTACAGGGGATCAAATTGAGGGTTTCATGAATGCTAGGCAAACATTTTACCACTAAGCTACATCCGCCAAACATTTCCAACTTTCTTACATTTTTCCCGTGTATTTCTGAAAGAAGCCACCTCATCTGTCTTAAAGTTACACTCTACTGTTTCGGCCAGCTGTATCCCTCTGGTACTCTATACTGTCGTAGTTAATGTAGAGAGTTAATTAGATTCAGATTAAGGTCTCTGACAGAGTACTTTATAATAGTGCTATGTACTTCCTATACCACATCATCCGTATCAGCACTTGTAGATTAGGGTGGCGACATTCAGAGATACTGAGCTGGATCAGTGGTTCTGATGTTGCCAGACTCATCTGTCCCTTAAAAACTTCCTATACAAAAACAAAACAAAACAAAAACAAACTACCTATCAACCTTATTAATTACCTACATAGTTGATAGTTGCTAAGATCCATTCTTTCATTAGGAATAGCAAACTCATTTTTCTAATTCCACAATCCCTTCTGTTTTTAGTATGATCATTCTAGAACTTTATCTCAACTATTTGGTTACTCAGTCTACATGAGAAAAACCATCACTATGTTCAACTACTTCCCTTTGTCAGTTTTCAGGGTGACTGCCCAGGCAACCTCCAGAATGACCAGTGAGGTGTTGATCCTTTTTATCCTTTGGTGCCATTGTGAGTTCACAGAATTTTACGCTTTTGAATACTAACTCTTTTTTTGCCAATTAATTCTCAGACCGCACCATCTTTGGCCATTAGGAATCCCTTTAAGTTTACGCCAGTGCCATTTGACATGATCTTTGTCTGCTCTAATAGTTTCCTTGCTTTCTGATACAAAATGCCCTATGGTCAGCTTCTAGATTTCCCAATGAGGTCTAGAATTGTCACTGATCAGGGACTGAATTCTTTTTAATCGAAATGGTACGTAAGGACAAAAATCTGAGAATTCGTAGTACTTACTTTTGTCTTCAGTGAGCAAAGCTACAAAATAAGTTCTTATTTTTTAGTGGGAGAAAAAAACAAAAACAAAAACTTAAGCCCTGAGTTCAGACTGGTATTTTCTATTTTAAGTTTTTACTTATTTGTATCTTCTCTCACCTTTAAAACTAAACTTAATGGCACTAATGTTATTTGAAAATTGTTTCATTCTATTTATAATCTCAAAATAATTATCATAAGATTGTTACTAATAATTTGAATGAATTTTATGATTTCTGATAGGTTTTTTTCCCCCTATCTGTCCTTAAGATAAATACCAATAGGGATATGCAGTCAAAATACTGAGCTTTATCTGGGAGCTACAATACCAACCTGCCAGGCAAAATATGTCACTGGTGCAATAGTGGCATGAGTGCTGTAGGTTCTGATTGCACATGGAGCCACTCCATAGTTATTCATGCTTGGTACTGTAAACCTGGTGATAGACTCATAGCTACGCAGATCATAGGCCCCAGGAGGGAATCTACTACTGTTGTTCTACTAAATGTATATGACGTCAAACTGCCTTTTACATTTTTATGTTTAAACCAAATTAGTGCTATTCTCAGCCTATTTTGAGCTATGTTCTCAGCTCCTGTATGCAGTGGGAAACAGTTAATTTAGAGTCACAACTGGACAAAGGCTGAGCATACAAGGTTGTTGAAACAGGATACCTATATCACCTTCCCCAACAAAATTCAGGAAATCATTGTGACAAAGGTATGGAAAGAATACAAAAGCTAGAGAATGGGAAGAAATGTGAAAGACTATATTCTGAAAATGATATGGCTAATCAAGCCCAGATTCACATTAACAGAGGCTACCTGCACAGAACTGGGCCCTGAAGAGCTGTGCAGTTAATGGTTGCTGGGGAAGGAGCATCATATTTCTCAGTGGTCTAAGCATTTAGAAGTGCCTTGTTCAAGTAAATAAGCTTTCCTTCCCCCTATAATTTTGTATGCCTTCTCATTATATGAATACAAATCTAAGTTCTCCTTTCCTTCTTACATAAAAGGCAGAAAACTGGGCTTATTTTCTGATGCCATACTTTCTCAGTATATCCTGCAGACAATACCTTAGGCATTCACAAATAACTTCCTAATTCTTTCTGACAAGGGTGTAATATTCTATTATATCTAAATACCAGTAAATATGTTTGTTTTTTCTTATGTATTCTTATGTTTCTGACATTCAGGGACCTTTCTGACATTATTCTATTTATCTTTGCATTCCCCACGAAGCACACTACAAATAGATCTCTAATAATGCTGATAAAAACAATTTCATAGAGTAACAGCTATTAAACAAAAAAACAATAACACCAAACCTACTGGAATAGACTCAAGAGAAAAGAACATCAATAAAATCAGAAACAGTAAAACTAACAAGGCATTTTGCCCCTCCAGGAGAGAAAGAAGACATATTTACAAGAGAAGTAGGATCCACGAAGGTCTAGTATTCTTCTGTTCCTGTATTTTTTCTTTTGTGGTTTTTGCTTTTTTTTTTATAAGAAGAAACAATATTTGCATGACAAAAGGAAGATTATTTTTAATTGAAAGAAAAGTTGAAATTGCAGTATAGAAAAATATAGAATATCAAGAGCAACATCACTGATTTGCTACTAATGACTGGGGAATGGGGTACTAGGTGTAGGAGCTGAACTTACAGAAACAGGTTATTCTGTATATAAAACACAAAACCAAACTTGGCTAAAACTACAACTAGCTGAACAAGAAAACCTTGACCCATATGAAAACAACTTTCCAGTCTCAATTTCAAATGACATTTATAAGTAACAACCAAAGTCTTTAAACTTCTCTGCACAGAGAGAAATAATTTCTATATTGGCAAAACGTCCACATCCAGAGAAATAATTTCTATATTGGCAAAAGGTCCACATCCAAAGCTTAAGTCATTTAACTTTGGATTTTTAGTGGCAGAATGCAATGTTTGTCAACTACTTCTAAGGTAAGTGACCTGTACATTATCTACTTTCATTCTATATAGAAAATCTCTACTTTTTTATTAAAACTGTAACAGTAATGGAATCAATCAGAAACTATCATTCTGAGAAAGAAATAAAAATGTTAGAAAATGCAGTATTAAGGATCACTGATATACACACACATAGACTTCTACTATAAGCCACTAATGTACACAATATTAATAATAATGCATATTAAACACACTAGAAAAACAATTTTACAATTCAGTTCAAGATTAAATTTCCCCAGAAGCAGCAGCTTCAGACACTTCGGTCTCCAGAAGCACATGCTTAAAAACTACAATATAAGTTACAACAGAATTAGTAGTATTACTCAGGTTAAAACACAGGTACTAGGACTAGGGACATGACTCAGTAAAATGCCTGCCAATCAAGCATGAGGACCTGAGTTAGGATCCCTAACACAAAATCCAAGCACAGCAACAAACACCTTACAATCGCAGGGCTAGGAGACAGGGACAGGTAGATTCCTGAAGCTCACTGATGAAGCCCTGCACTCCAGCTTCAGTGACAGACCCGGTCTCATGGGGCTGGGCAAATGGCTCAGCATCTAGTGTGCATTCTTAACTGCAGTTTGCTTTTTGATCGCTGTGATAAAATATTGACCAAAAAAAAAAAAAAACTGATTTAATTTATCTTACAACCACAAGTCACAATCCATCACTGAGAAAGTCAGGGCAGAACCATTTGAGTCAGGAACTGAAGCAGAGATCACAGGTGAATGCTGCTAACTGGTGTGTTATCCATGGCTCAATCAGCTTGTGTTTACACAACCCAGGACCACCTACTCAGAAGTGGCAGTGCCCACAGCTGGATGGGCCTTCCCACTTTGATCATTAACCAAGAAAATGTCCACAGACTTATCTACAGGCCAAACATCTCTGACGGCGACATTTTTCTCAACTGAAGTTACTTCTACACAGATGACCTTACCTTGTATCAAAACAACAAACAAAATAAACAAAAACAAAAAACTCTAACCAGCACAGGATTTGTTGCAGAGGACCCAAGTTCAGTTCCCAGAACCCAGTTGGGTGTCTTACAATTGCCTGTAACACTAGCTCCAAAAACACCCCTTAAAATCAAATTAAAAACCAAAGTACTAAAATCTCTTAACTACAGTGATCTAAACTGTTGATAATGGCTTTTATATTGAAGATAAAATTTCAAAATCAAGTATTTTGAAATCTCGTATGTCCCAAACTATGGATCTCTCATTTGAAAGTATGCATAATTATTAAATTTATAACTAACTAGTCCTGGTGATTCACACCATTAATCCCAGCACTCAGAAGGCAGAAGTAGGCAGATCTCTGAGTTCAAGCCCAACCTGGTCTACAGAGCAAATTCCAGGACAGCCAGGGCTACACATGAGAAACCCTGTCTCAAAAAGTAATAATAACTACATACATACATGTATACATACATACATATATACATAAATAAATAAAGCCAATGCATATCCTATTTAACCTCAAAAATATCATCTAATGACTAATAGCCCAGAGAGAATCCCTTTCCCCAAAAATTCTTCATAAAGCTTACTACTAATTCTTAAAGCTACTGAACAGAAAGGTAAGACAATGACTAACCTAACCAAGCTTTTAACAGGTTGAGGGTAAGAGGGAGCACCTAACAAAAGGTTCTGATATTTACAAGATGACATCACAGCCTTCCCCATTTGAATCACTAAAAGATGGACTGAAGAGTCTGGTCTCATTTTAATAGTACTGTTGGTCTTTGACCCTTATGGCCTTTTGCTCAATTGTCCATCCAATTCCAAAAGGCAACTTTATTGTCTTTCCACCCAAGTGCTTTGTTTTTCTCAGACTGAGACCCATATATCCAATTGCTATGTAACATGGTCTCCTGTGTGGGTATGGAGAAATGGCTCAGCACATAAGCACTGTCTGCTCCTCCAGAGGTCCGGAGTTCAAATCCCAGCAACCACACTGGCATGCAGGTGTACACGCAGATAGAACACTCATACATAGAATAAATAACATTGAAAAAAAAAAAAACAAAACAAAAACGTGGTCTCCTGTTTTAACAGGCAACTCACAGGCAAAAAAAACCCAACAATAGACGCCAAATGACAATTCCCCATTCTTTCCTCTTTCTTCTTTCCCATGTTTAGCCCACCTGCCACTGGTTCTTCAAGTGAAATACCTGGGCACACCCAATCCCTCTTTCATCTTGCCTCCTGTACATAACTGCCATCAAATGTGTTAAGAATATCTGCTCAGACATAACTTTTTCCCATTTCTACTGGCCAATGCCCTAATAATAAATCAATCCTGTCCCATTCTAAAATACATAGGATTTAATTCTAAAATTATAGCTTATTATTATTACTATTATGTGTGAGTTCATGGTGTGGCACACAGAACAAGCGCCTTCACCCAGAACCATCTCACAGTACTTTTAATTCTAATTCCTTATTTGTAGCCAATCCTGACTTCTTGTTTCTTTCCAACCTCCTCTAGCAGTTTTCTTTCCTCCTCCACTCTCTAGCCAAGCTAGCATTCACTTATCTTTCCCAACTCAGGCACCCTGCTTGTGGTATTCTTTACCAGCTCCTGCAGCTTTTAATCATCCTTTTAGATCTTGACTTTAAATGGTCTCAGCCAGGCCTTGCTGACTTACCAACTTAGTAGTTTCTCCTCTCACTCATTGTTTCTTTCCATCCTGAAACAAACCACAATCGCCAATTATATTTACATGTTTGTGTCCCCAAAAGAAATATGAATGTTACAAAAAAAGAGTCCATTATCCTTTTTATTATTGTGTTCCCAGAGCACAGCACTGTGCCCAAGTAAGCAGACACTAAATTCAATGTTAACTGAAATACTGCAAATTCAAAACAGTTTGCATAAATTTGGGGAAAAATTAATTTTAGCATTATTTTACAAGTACTTAAGGAATAAAATGAAATATTCTATTAATCATAATGGCTACTTTGAAACTCTTGCTAGAAAAAAATTCATCTGGTTAATTTCTACAAATGATGCACTAATATTAGTAGACTATAATGGAATAACTGTATGTTAGTATTTTAGCATTTTCCCCTAACATAGTGGTTCATAGCAAGAAAACATCAATTTTCAGAGACGCAGAACACAAAACTAAGGTAATCCTCTAGAATATGCGGAACAAAATGCAGACAAAGGTGTAAGGTAATCAGAACTCACACACAGCTGATGGTATAAAATTGTTGAAGACTTGCAATTGTGTAGAATGAGAAATGGCCACCTTAAGACACAGTATATCCAATTATATTCTTAGGTATATGGCACAAAGAGCTGAAGTCAAATGTCCACAACAACACTTATATAAGAATGTTCTTAATTTCATCATTAATAATGCCCAAAAAGTGGAAAGAACCCAATGTCCATCTACTACTGAATGAAGATATAAAGTACAAGCATGCACATACAATGACACAGCCATCCGTAAGAAATATTCTGATACATGTTATAACATAGATGACTGTTAGGTTAAGAGAAAGATACCAGATACAAATGCCATATATCTATTTCCTTTACATGAAATATCCTAAATAGAAAAACCATAGACAAGATGACTAGTGGTTACCAATACTTGGAGACAAATAGGGAGTGACTATTAATTGGATAAGGGATATATTTGGAAGGTGATGAAAATGTGCTACAAGTAGGCAATAGCAATAACTAGAAAAATACAAAATGCCACTGAGCTATACAATTTAAATGACAAACTTTACATAGTATGTGAATTATAATTTAGTAAAGTATTCCTCTCAACTGAATATTCAAATGCATTCTGATCATTCTAAGTTTTAACATATTTTTATTTTGAAAAAAAAATGAGCTTCTCATAGGCCTAAATTAGGTAAGTGAGATTTAAAACTTTCCCATGTTAAAAACAATCATTTCAACTTAAGTAGCAATGAAATGAAATATGAGACAAACCAGGTAAAAATAACTTTATGTACATCTAGTTGCTTTGGTATAATCTACAGCATTAGAAGAAGCAGTTTTCTAAATCAAAGTTTAACTTAAACAAGTGGATGACGTGATTTCTTCATTATCATTTTCCTTGACTGAAAACCCACTTCTCTGGAGAGTGACTATGATCAAAACACATTGTATGAAACTCCCAAAGAACAAATTTTAAAATGGGGGAGGGGAGAAAATCTACTTCTCTACTAGTTAAGTGATGCTAGTGTCTATCAAAAACCCCCAGATCTCAAGTGAATTTCGAAGTTTAAGAATTAAAAAGAGTCAGTATTAGCAAGTCAGAAGTACTGGACTGTTTCTATGGTTCTGCAGCACAAAATCAATAGAATTATCACTGTTTAGCAGTACTATTCTTCCTGGCATTCACTCCTATAGCCAACAGTCAGCCAATCCCATCAGTACATTTCTTCCCTAAGTCTTCCTTAGATTGAGTGGTCACGGATGGTGGAGCAGGGTTAGCGACCTAACAAGCTTGGAAGATCCTAATAGATCTGTGCGGAATCTAGAGGCACAGCTATTCTATTCAAACATGGGCTTAACCAGCTGGCCAGAAAAACTCTGCAGACAAAAGCCAAAGCAAGAAACCTGACAAAATACAAAATAAACAAGCAAACCAACAAACAAATAAAAAATACCATCCTGGATAAAGTTTTTTTTTTTTTTTAACAGAAGTTTGGACAGAAGTAGATAAGAACCACAGCCCAAATATACAGCACAAAAGCTCCTGTATATTTGCATGTATGTATATATGTACACCTACTGGTATCGCTGTAGGCATAGCATAAAATTGAAAACAAGCAAACAAAAACCACCAAGAAGGGCATGTGTAATAGGGAATGATAATGTGCAGGCAAAAGATGCCTATTTTGAGATTTATACAGTCTGTGACTGGGCAAGTGTTTGAGTAATTCCTTAAATCAGCTTTGATCCCTCTATCTATAAGTTAATCAGAATAAAGTAATTTATTAAAAAAAACTTGTCTCAAAAAAAGAAAGGAAGAAAAAAAGAAAGACAAAGACAAAAAAACCCTCTGTACTAAAGTCATAACCCAGTATGCCAACTTTAGCATAATAAAATTCCACATAATTTCAAAATATTATTTTTGAATTTTAAAACATGTAAATTTTTAAAATATATGCTGATTAAATGAAAGCAATCTTCAACTGACCAGTAAGTTATAACTAACATACAAGTACTTTAAAAATAGAAACTACTACATTTCACAGCCACCTATACACAGCTCAGTCATGAGTGTCAAATAACTTTAAAGAGCTAATACAAAGAAGCACACAAAATATGGATTCTGTGAAAAATTTTGTAAACTCTTAAACATGTCTCTCCAATTACATTCACAAAGTCACAAATTCACAAAGCCCTGGGGGATTCAGAAATACTGTAAATGGAAGCATGGTTACCCCAACAGCCTCTGGCTCCTATCTCCTTAAAGCAACAAGCAGCATACAGACTCTTCAGAAAATACATTATCTGGAATTCCGAAAGAATATGCCCTGATAAAAGGTTCCTACTCACAGGCCATTAAATCATATGAAAGATGTGTATACAATAACACCAAAGTACAAAAATTAATATATGAGAGAGACCAAAGCAACATGTCATGCACTCTTAAAATATTACATTCTCACATTTTCCCTATAGTTCATCAGAACCAACAATAATAACCACACAGTAAGCTGACTAGGTGCTAGCACAATAAAGGCTATGTTACCCAACTATGTAGTTTTTAGCTATCATAGCATCCAAATGTATATCTTTTTCTTACGTTAAAAAAAATTCTTTAATGTGTATAGGTACTGACAGTCAAGTCACTACATGGCAGACTTCATGTAATTGTATATAGCTGTGTGTGTGTGTGTCTAAAGACCTTGTCTTTCAAGTCAGACCAACTTCTGACTTTGACCAAATCCAAATTCTTCTTGAGTTCTATGACTTTAGGCAAGAATCATCAAGTGTCTGTCTTCCCATCTATGAAAGAGCTAACATCACAAGATGACTACCACAGATAAACATTACATAGCATACCCGGTTTAAATGGCAGTTTAAAATCAGAGAAATTAAATAAAACTATTTTAGATGATTGAGAATTACAGAAAGAGAAATTTAAACTAAAAACTCTAGAACCCCCAAAAAGCATTATTGCATTATTAAACAAAATTTTACATTTTATTTTTAACGAGAAAAACATGAGAATAGGACTACAAAATACTGAAGTAAAACTTACTCAGCAGTCATTAAAAATGCCATACATCTATTTCTCATCATGTTCGCATTAAATTTGTTATTACCACTTGTTCACAAGTATTTTTGAAAATCTGACCCATACTGCTAGATGACATGAAGCCCTCTTACATATGTTAAAACTATATAAGACAACTATCTTAACACGTAAAAAGTAATCATGTACATGGATTCTATCATCTGGAAATCAACAGTAGTGAAGTGGTCAAACTACTACATTTTTTTAATGAGCTAAGTAAGGTAGTAGGGAATTACAAAATAGCAAACAAAAAAGTTCCAAAAGCTCTAAGACATACTATTTCCATTAAAGAAAAGGAAAACTTTCTTCCTTCTGGACTGCAGAATGTCATAGTCTCAGAACAAAACTATTTACTTGGTTCTATTCTTGCCTAATTCCAAAAGGGCAGTAAAGTAAAAGAACAGCTTGAAAAGACAGCACAAGCCTCTGTAGGCAACCAGGGAAGACAGAAGACTGAGGAACTGATAGTGATTGCTTTAGTGTTTTACCACCATAAACAACAAAGACAGAGATCATATACCCAGAGGTAAGACATACAATCACAAGGCATTTTGACCACAAGCACTGGAAAGGTTTGCCTTCAACTCAAATTCAGGGTAGGTCAACTCCATCTCTAGCTATCATTTGCAAATAAGAGCAAATGGTAAAAAGACATAGGAAAGTACCTAACTGAACTTAGGCTAATTTTGTGTATTTTAAATTTCTATTTGATAGTACATTCTACTGAACAATGCAAAGTTCAACCATTTTCATATTTTCATCTCTGATAACTTCGTCCATGTTCAGACTAGTATCCAAAACTTAAGTGGCCTTTTGACAGATATCTTCAACATCCTATAGTAATTACTGAAAATTAAAAATGATTATTTCACACTTCAGGCCAATTTCAGAACTGAAAAGCTAAACACACCAAATAACAGCAAATGTCCTGTATACTTTACACTAATCTAAAACACTATGAACACTATGAACTGGTGGTAGTGGTGCACTTCCCAGTTCCTAAACCAAATACCAGTATCTTTAGAAGTTAACTGAATCCCAAGAGCTCAATTCCACAAGGGAGTTTTTAATGATTTAGAAACATTTTTCACATATGTATGACAATTGTCTAAATTCTTATCTAGGAAAAAAATCTTCCCCTCCATGCACACTAAACTATCTAGTCTTTTTACTTAGAACTGTATTACTAATTATTATGGTAATATAAAGTTTAGAATCATCTGTGCAACATTAACGCTGAAAGAATGGTAGTTGTTGAAGGGGGAGGAGGAGGAAGAGAAAGAAGCAGCAGCAGGAGCAGCATAGTAGTCATGAGCACCTAGAGCCCCATAACTTGGGAAGCTAAGATGGAGAATCACCTGAGCCCAGGAATTTGAGATCATGCTGTGCAGCACAGTAAGACCTTATCTCAGAACGAAGGTGAAGCACTCACACATGCATATACAACTAGGATACAACACTTAAAACATTTAAAGAGCCAGTGTGAGACACTGTGGTCAGTCATATGAATCTGAACTACTGATATAATCTTAACTACAAAATATTTTGGATTCTGAACAACCTTATGAAGAAAACTTTAATGACTCCAATTTCTAGAGTTGATGTCTTCTATAGCTACAGGATATAACTACAGTCATTCAACAAGTGTGATATTTCCAAGTAACTTCAAGTTATAAGTCAGAACAGAAATCTGTCAAGTCTAATAATTACCCAAAGTTTTCAACCTAGAAATGTACTTGACAGAACATTACAATTCATTCAGAAAACTTGCTGGAGAAATGTTACATGGTTAAGTCATTAATGTGGAATGTGGTGCAGCCTCCAAAAGAATCTCCAGTGTGTCTATGAGGCAGGCAAGTTAGGAAAAAGTTCAGCAAGTGATCTCCTCCTCAGGCGTGAGTATACAGCAGTACCAACAGTCTTCCACTAGTGACTAGCCGTACAAGGCCAAACCTCTAGCCTCAGCAGGCATATCCCAGAGCAGATAAGACAAATTCTATCTCACATAGTGTTTTCGCTTCTGTTTTTAAGAGAAAAGTTTTAGAATAGTAATAAATTTGTTTTGGTTTGGGGGACAGGATCATGCTAGCTTCAAACTCACCATCTGCAGCTAAGAATGATCCTGAAGTGCTGATCCTCTAGCTTTCAGCTCCTTTCAGTGTTAAGATTACCCTACACTAGACTTAATGCAAATTCCTCATCCACAAACTACAGACCAAGTTCCTTAACTGTGTTAATAGTGCAACACATAGATCCCATCCATGTACATATAATACAGGTGAAAAAATTTTAAAATGTACTTTAAAATAGCAATTTAAAGTCTATATACACCTGTATAGTATATATGATGTAGAGATACGATACATACAGGGTGGATACAGATTTAAGAACGTACTTTAAAATTTGGGGCTGTGTTATGAACAGTACTGTGGAAATGAATGCCTTTCAATTAGAACTATTTTCACAAGGTGTGTTCCATTTTTAAAATGTGAAAAATCAACAATATGTAGTAGAAAAGTCTTATATATCACAATTTCTTAGCAAATTGCTATCCTCAAAATGTAAATCTTAACTTTCAAACTTAAGTTTTGAATAAGCAAAAGCTCTTTTTAAGTATTTGTTCCAACTACTTAAGTAACTTAAGTGTTCCTGCATATACTAAAAATATTGTGTCACAAATACAGCTAATGCCAAATAAGTTAAAAAAAAAAAATCAGCCTCCAGCTTTTGCAGCACACTAATTCAGGGGCTCTTCCAGAAGTCCATCAAACAATAGCTACAGCAGACACAGTTCCAACTCATAAACATCTTAACACTGACCAAGCATCTTCTTGGTGCCTGGCTGGAGGCGCAGCTGGTTGCTTTCTGACCAGCTGGTGGTAAATATGCCAAAATGTTTTCTACCCTAAGAAACCAGCCTCTTCATTACTTAAAAATACAATTTAGTAGTTGAATACTAGATATTAAGAATAAAAGTTACACAATAGAGAATATGAAAGCCTCATTTTAACACACTCTATATGACATACTTCTCTAAACTATTCCAAGACTTACTATCTACATCCCTTCAAATTCGAATTAAGGGACAAATGGCATCATTCTTTACAACACCGAGATATAGTTAAGAATGGGAAACAAAGCCATACTGATTTGAAGAACAGATGATACAAGAGAATAAAACAGGCAACAAATGACTGGGGTATGTGGAAGGGCTGCACGTGTCTCAATGTCTGTAGTCTCTTCACGAGAAATGTGATGTGGGAAGTTGGAAGTGAATTTGCAACTTACAGCCAGTGCCATGGAGTGATGGTTAAAGTATAATTTTCGCTAAGTTACATACTTATTCCAAGAAAAAATTCTTTTCACCGTGAACAAATTCCTGAGCCTAGAAAGCAATGAAAGTTCTAATATGAACAATAATTCTTTATCTGAAAAACAAAAATACCATTTGACATTCACATTAGATGACTTTAAGTTCCATGGAAGATGGTCCCTTTTGCATAACTGCAAATTCCTTGTCTCTTGGTATTTCTGCAAACTAATTAACTGAACCTCATTAGGAAGATGATAATGACAGTTCACTCAGGAGACACCCGCAACCTCACAACTAAAAGTATTTCGAATGGAGACCTATTTGATTGGCGAGGAGGGGACAAGTTGGGAGAGGTACCGGGCACACGGGGCAGCAGGGCAGGGCAGCTGCATCCAGTTTCACACTTACTGGTTTGCTAGGGTACACGTTAGATAGATGCGTTTTTAGTTTCCCCACGGTCCAGTTCAAGAAGCAGCTAATAGTCTGGTCACTGTATTTCTGATTCGGTGCTTTAATGATGAGAGTCACAGGAATCTCCATCCCACTTTGGTCCATGGTGCTCTCAAAGTTGGACAGTCTAGCGGCGCTGCAGCTAAGCCCTAACCTGGCGGGCAGGGCTGGGATGGGGACAGAAGTGAGTTCTCAATATTCTGGATCCAAATCAGTCACAAGCACATCGGGCGATACGAAGGCCATTGCCGGTACCAACGGTGGACGGTGGACGGTGGTGGTGGTGGTGGTGGCAGGCTCAGGGTGCCGGGCCGGGGGTGCAGCTGTCCCCGCCAGGTCTGGGCTCCGCCTGGCTCTGGACTGCGGAGGAAGGCGGGCAGGCGACCCGGGGAGGACGCGATGGGGAGGCCGCGGCGGACCGCTCAGCGCCCCGCCCCTGCGACGACCCCCGAGCTGAAACGCAACAAGGCCCCACGCTAGCAGCCGCGCGGCCTGGGCGGCGGCCGGAGAGCGAGCCTGAGAGGAAGAAGGCAGCGGCGGAGAGGGGAGCGAGCCTGGAAGGAGGGGGAGGTAGCGGCCGCAGAGCGAGCCTGGCGGAAGGCCGCGGCCGCAGAGCGAGCCTGAGGAAAGCAAGGCTGAGGCTCAGGGCGGGGCGAGCCCGAGGGAAGGAAGGCCGCCCCGGCCGCGGGACGCTCCCTTCCTGCTCCGCGGCGCTCGCCCTCCCGGTCTCGCGGGGCGGCGCGGTGGCAGCGGGCAAGCCGCCGGCCCTCCCGAGTGCGGCTAGGCAGTCCCGGCAGGCGCGGCCGGGCGGCAGGTGGCAGGCAGGAGGAGGGCGGGGACGGGGCCGCGCGAGCACCCGAGATTGTTGTTGCGAGGAGGGTCCGGGTCCCGGGTAAGCCGGAAGTTGCGAGGCGGAAGTGCGTCACTCGCGGCGCTCTTCTTTGGCCGGACCGGGTTAGCGCCGCCCGCGAGGCCTGCTGGGCCCACTGAGTGGCTGGCGGGGTACCCGGTCCCCCTAAAGGCGCGACCGCTGGCGTTGGCTGACATTAGCGTCCGCCGCCTTCGCCACACCCCGAAGGTGTTGGAAGTGCTTCGTCCCACGAGCCGGCTCGGCAAAGTTAATGTATCCATCCTGGCGCTGAGTCAAACTTAGGCTCTAATTTTCCTGAGTGTCAGCTGCCTGCAAAACAGGGCCACGTGTCTTGTGAGGAGCTCAGAGTGAGCCTGGGCTTAGGAACCGAGGATGCCTGTCCTACTGCATACCGATGAGTAAGTGGCTGTGTTAAAGCCAGGCATATGGACTATGGCTTCTGTCAAGCCTCGGTCTCTCCCAGTTCCTCTCAGTTCTCCCAAAATGTCTCTAGTTCTTAGGTCAGCTTTGTTCATTACAGAGAGACCTGAAGGTGGACGGTAACGTTCGTTTTCTGTATTGCAGTTTACACATGACCAACCAAGGATGAGTGCCCTGTTCATTTTTGCAATTTACTGATCCACACAGTAAATTAAAGTTTTAGATGTGAGTTTTCACAGCTCCAGGCTACCACTTGGAGGGTCTTTCAGGAGCTGGTCTCTTCCTTTGCCCTTTGGAAGGACTTAAAAGCTGCTACTGGATAAGAGGAAATTCTCAGTAGTTAAGAGGGCAGAATCCCCTACGCCAGGCAGTGGTTCTCACCCTATGGGTCACGACCTCTTTCACAGGCTTCACACAATAGATATTTACATTGCTGTTCATAACAGTAGCAAAATTACAGTTATGATGTAGCAACAATAATTTTACGATTGGAGTCACCACAACATGAGGAGGTGTATTAATGGTCAGCAGCATTAGGAAGATTGAGAAATCCTGCCTTACCCCTTCTCCATAGTTCCTTGTATTTATGATAGGATACCCTAGAAATCATAGCCATGGTGTCGCAAATTCTATTCTCTAGCAAGAGTGAAGTCCCCAATTCCAGTCACTGTGACCATAGGCCCCTAGACTCAAAGGTTTTCTACGACTGCTCTTTATCCAGTCACTCCTGTGGGACCTAATTCTAGATTTAAAAAAAAAAAAAACCTCTTCAGACTTCCTTAAAACTAGTGGCTATTTGACTTCAGCTTATATATTCATGAGGGACAAGAAGCAACCAACAAAAAAGAAAAAAAAAATGGCAGAACATATTAATTAATTTACTTTACATCAGATGGCAGCTTCCCCTCCCTCCTCTCCTTCTAGTCCTTCCTCCTCCTGCCTCTCAACTCCCCTTCCCCCATGTCCCCTTCCCTTTCTGCTCGGAGGAGGAGAGGATGAGGCTGGGTCTTTAATGACACTGTGATCTGTCTTCACAAGATTGCTTTATGTCAGGATCCTGTTTAACCCAGGAACTCCCTATAACCCCCACCAACCAATCCTGCAGCTCCTGTCATGTAGGCTTATGACTCAGTCTTCAGGAATATTTTCGAGTTGATGTAACCCTTTCGCGCAGCACCATAAAATGTACATTAGCCACAAAATGTTCACAATTATTAAGGCATTTCACAATGGTAAGTAGAGTCCATCAAAGGTTTAGTAGCATAGACAAAAACACGAAAAACAAAATGATCAAGAAATTAAATTGTGTGTTGTCTTGGATGATTTAATTATTTATTTTTATCTTATGTTCATTTGTATTTTGCCTGCATGTACGTCTGTGTGAGGGAACTGGAGTTACAGACAGTAATTGCCATGTGGGTCCTGGGATTTGAACCCAGGTCCTCTGATTAAATGCTTTTAACAGCTGGACTGTCTCTTCAGCCCCCTCTGGGATGATTTTAAACCTTATAACCTCTTGTATTAAGAGGGTTACTAAACTAAGTTTGCTCCCGTTGAACTGAGTCACATTATGCACATTATGTGAATATTCTATTTTATTCAAACTTGTGGATATAAATAATTTTGAAAATTGTGGTCTCAGAATATTGGTACGATTTGACTTTGAATTTGGGATGAGTTTGGGATAAGCAAATGATAGAGAAGGTGAGGCATTTCCATGGCACTAACATACCTGTTTAACTCTGTGGCAGATAAAATTTCAAAATGCAAGAGTACAATTGTATGTGTCACTTATAATTTGTTCTAAAGACAGATTCTAAGAAAACCACTTGCTTTTCATTTGTTTGTTTTTTGATGGGTTTTGTTGCTCTCTTCAGAATACAGTGTTAACAGATAATGAAAAATTTGTGATAATTGATGAATCTTCAGCAATACTAACTTTTCTGTACATGTAAGCTAGTGATTAAGGTTGATATTTGTCTATGGAGTAGCACTCGTTTTAAAAAAGTAAAAGAAATATAAAATTATTTTTAAATAACAAATTAATTTCCAGTATTTGTGGAATGCTTACTTCTGTTTCTTTTAATCATCAAAGTAGGGGGGAGACAGCTAAGAAAAAACAGCATATAGTGATTCATACTGTGAGATTTTTAGCTTCTTAAAATTCAAACATTTTATCTGAAATGTGAAGTATCTTCTAGGAACCTGAAAAAAACCTTGAGGATGCTTGTTGGTTGGTTGGTTGGCTGCCTGGCTGGCTGGTTCATTGATAGATTGCCATCTTGGGACAAAAGGTTCTGGTCAAGTCATTTTGCAGCTGCAGATTTCAAAGGTGACACTGGCCATCTGGCTTCTGATTGTTTCTATTTTCTCTTTAAACACCTTCGACTTTTTTTATGATGCTGTGCAACAAAATATCTAATCAAGTCTCAATCAAGTGTGCTATTTTCAAAAAACTGAACACCTGTACTGGAAGCCCAGGAAAATTAGCTCATTTCAGCACTATTTTTAAAATTTGTAATTGGTCTCAGATGTTTGATTATAAACCATCTTGTAGAAAATGAAAAAGAGTTTCCCCAGTGGTACAAACCTAAAGTCCCAGGTATGGAGCCAAAATTGAAACATGAGGATCAGTATAACTCATAAGAAAAGCTTTCAAAAACATGTTAGAGGCAACTAGATCAGTCTTCCAAATACCACAGTCACTATTCCCATATTTCTGAATGGCTAGGAAACATTTGCAGAGAAAGGAAAATCATAGCATGGCTAGTTGTATAAACATCCACATTTGTTATAAATGAGTTAACATCTGCAGTTTTAGCATTCACTGTTAGGCCTATTCTTCCCGTTTGGTTAATCCAAAAATATGTTTATTCTTGTGTTTTATCAGTGCTGTGGATTGAATGCAGGGTCTCATGCATGCTGGGCAAGCACTCTGCCACGGAACTACAGCCTCAGTACAAAAATGTGTTTATTCTTTTTAAATTTATGATGTGGGGTACAAGGGGGACAAATTCCATTCCCAAAGATTATTGATCTATAAGCCTGTACTTATTATAAAACAAAATAATTCCAAACACTGTGGGTTAGAAATTTATGAGATATTTTGTTGTTCTGGTTTGAGACTCTTAATGACATTGCATCAAGCTTTCAGCTAATACTCAGTCATATAAAAATTCAGTAAGGAATGGAGTACCTACTATGCAAGAACCTGACTCATATGGATAGTAAGTTGGTACTGATTATTTGTTGATGTCTAAGTTCTTCTCTGTTTAGGCCCCTTTACAGGATTGCCTAAGTCTCCTACACATGACAGCTGGGTGTCTTCAGAATAAGATGTCCAAGAGACCACTTCAGAAGCCATAATGCCTATTATGACAACCATCAAAGTCATTTAGTCCTCTGAAAAGCATTACAATGAGTTGGGGACTCATTCTGTAGATAAATGGATAAACATATACACAAATACAAACCTGTAGATGATTCAGGAGTATATGTACCCTGCATGCCTATCTCTAAAGGTAGATTAAGAACTAACTCCCCACTGCTGATTAGGCTGATATCTCTTCTTCAGATTTGTTTAAATTTAATGTCATATTCCTAACTTCATTTGAATGCTGATTTTCAAAACAAAGATAACAGACATTTGAGAAACAGTCAATAGTTCTAAACCAGGAACTTGGTTGGTCTCATTCCAGGCAAGCTACCATACTGTACTTAACTACAGCACAGTAGATCATAGCAGATTCTCTTCTCCTTCTGTGTACAACTGTCTAAGAACAAATCCCAGTGGCTCATAACTGCTTACGCTTCTGCTGATAGGCTTACAGTTGTTTCGTTGACTTTTTAGCCCTATATTTACAACTATTGATTGTTTTGCAGAGTCCCAATGAAATATATTCATTATAAGATTTTTTCCAATTAAAGGAAATGGCCAGTTAACATTATTACTGTAAGATTCCAAATATACCCTCCATTGCTTGGTTTAAGAAATACAGTCAAACTTCCTTCCCCACCCCCAACCTTTGCATGGTTGGGCCTATAGGTCTGTGTGGAGCTGCAGTTGCAGGTGTCTGTTCCACAGGATGGGGATTGTGAACATTGTCAAGAATAAGCCTATTTTAAGAGATACCAAGTGATATTTAGAAGGCGATAAGAGAGTAAAACTGACTATTATACTCAGAAACAACTGGTGATCCAGGACAAAAATAAATACAACACACCAAAGCACAGGATTATAGTTCATGTGACTAGCAGAGACATCATCTGCCAGATTGCGTATGCCCATATAGAAGGGGATATGATAGCCTGCGTAACATATACACACAAACTGCCGAAATGTGGTGTGAAAGTTGGCCTGACAAATCATGCTGCCGCCCATTGTGCTGGCCTGCTGCTGGCCCACAGGCTTCTCAATAGCTCAAGTGGAGGAGATGGAGATGAATACAGTGAGGAAAGCATTGATGCTCAGCCTGGTGCTTCTCTTGCTATTTGTTTGCAGGCCTTGTCTGAACTACAAATGGCAATAAAGTTTTTGGGGCCCTGAAGGGAGCTTTGGATAAAGGCTTGTCTATCCCTCATACTACCAAATGAATTCCTGGTCATGTCTCTGAAAACAAGGAGTTTAGTGCAGAAGTACATCCGAAGCACATCATTGGTCAGAATGTCGCAAATTATGGTGTTAACTAATGGAGAAAAATGGAGATACATATAAGAAACAGTTCTCGGGCTGGAGAGATGGCTCAGTGATTAAGAGCACTGTCTGTTCTTCCAAAGGTCCTGAGTTCAATTCCCAGCAACTATATCAACTACATAGTGCCTACAATCATCTTTAGAGAGATCTGGTACCCTCTTCTGGCGGGCTGACTCACATGCAGGCAGAATACCATATAAAAAAATAAATCTTAAAAAAAAAGTTCTCTCAGTACATAAAGAACAACATAACTCCAAACATAATGGAAGAGAAGTATGATAAAGTTCCTGCTGCTATCTGAGAAAATCCAGTCTATGAGAAGAAGCTCAAGAAAGAAGTAAAGAAGTAGAACTGTCCCAAAATTCCCCTTGCCCTGAAGATTGGGTTGCTCAAAAGAAGGCAAGCGTCCTCAGAGCTCAGGAATGGGCTGCTGAGAGCTAATGTTTCTATGAAGCTAATCTTTCTATGAAGATTTTTTTTTCATAGACAATAAACTTATTGGCCAAACAAAAGGAAGGAAGAAAGAAGGTCAAATCAACCACACACACTAAACCGCTTAGAAGAAAAAGTGGGGAATACCCTTGAACTCATTGGCACAGGAGACAACTTCCTGAACAGAACACCAACAGCAGAGGCTCTAAGAGCAACAATCAATAAATGGGACCTCATGAAACTGAAAAGCTTCTGTAAAGCAAAGGACACTGTCCTCAGAACAAAACAACAGCCTATAGATGGGGAAAGAATCTTCACCAACCCTGTATCTGACAGAGGGCTGATATCCAGTATATATAAAAAACTAAAGAAGTTAAACAGCAAAAGATCAAGTAATCCAATTAAAAAATGGAGTACAGAGCTAAACAGAATTCTCTGCAGAGGTATATCGAATGGCAGAAAAACACTTAAAGAAATGCTCAACCTCATTAGCCATCAGGGAAATGCAAATCAAAACGACCCTAAGATTTCACCTTACACCCATCAGAATGGCTAAGATCAAAAAGAGACAACATTTGCTGCAGAGGTTATGGAGAAAGGGGAACCCTCCTCCACTGCTGGTGGGAATGTAAACTTGTACAACCACTCTGGAAAGCAATCTGGCACTTTCTCAGACAACTAGGAATAGCGCTTCCTCAAGATCCCACTATACCACTCCTAGGCATATATCCAAAAGAGGCTCAAGTACACAATAAGGACATTTGCTCAACCATGTTTGTAGCAGCCTTATTTGTAATAGCCAGAAGCTGGAAACAGCCCAGATGCCCTTTAGTGGAGGAATGGATGCACAAATTGGTATATCTACACAATGGAATATTACTCAGCAATAAAAAAACAAGGAAATCATGAAATTTACAGGTAAATGGTGGGATCTGGAAAAGATCATCCTGAGTGAGCTATCCCAGAAGCAGAGGGATGCACACGGTATATACTCACTCATATAGACATATAATATAGGATAAACCTACTAAAATCTGTACACCTAAAGAAACTAATCAAGAGGGAGGACTCTTGCTAAAATGCTCAATTCCTATCCAGAAGGGCAAAGAGACTGGACATCAGAAGAAGAAAAGAGGGAACAAGTCAGGAGCCTGACACAGAGGACCTCTGAAAAGCTCTGCCCTGCAGACTATCAATGTAGATGCTGAGACTTATGGGCAACCTTTGGGCAGAGTGCAGGGAATCTTAGGAAAGAAGTGGGAAACAGTAAGATCTGGAAAGGGCAGGAACTCCACAAGGAGAGCAACAGAACCAAAAAATCTGAGCACAGGGGTCTTTCCTGAGACTGATATTCCAATCGAGGACTATGCATGGAGATAACCTAAGACCCCTGCACAGATGTAGCCCATGGAAGTTCAGTAGCCAAGTGGGTTCCATTGTAATAGGAACAGGGACTGTCTCTGATGTGAACTGATTGGCCTGCTCTTTAATTACCTCCCCCTGAGGGGGAAGCAGCATTACCAGGCCACAGAAGAAGACAGCGAAGCCACTCCTGATGAGACCTAATTGACTAGGATCAGAAGGAAGGAAAAGGAGTTCTCCCCTATCAGTGGACTTGGGGAGGGGCATGCATGCAGAGGGTGGAGGAAGGGAGGGATTGGGACGGGAAGAGGGAGAGAACCACAGGGGGAATACAAAGTGAATAAAGTGTAATTAATAAAAAAAAAGGTCAAATCATATCACTTTTAGTAGCTAACATGACATTAAGTTGTCAATAGAGGGCATTGGAGAGACAGCAAAAGAGAAGTTCTCTACTTCGTAGTTTATTTTGTTTTCTATTTTTTAAAAAATATTAATATATACATATATATATATGAGTGTTCTGCTTGAATTTATATATGTGTATAGTATATGTCATGTAGGTGTCTGAGGAGTTCAGAAGATAGGTCCCCATGGAACTGGAATTATACATGGTCCTAAGCCACGATGTGGGTGCTGAGTATCAAATCCAAGCCTTCTGAAAGAGGCTCTTAACTGCTGAGACTTCTCTACCATCCCAATAGTGTTTCTTTTAGATAGGCTCTTACAGCGCATGGAATCTGAAACTTTTTCAGCACAGTGGCAGTGACCAGTGATATACCTCTCTTCCACAGCTAGCTATCCAGAAGCCCTAAGAGACAAACTTGCAGGCAACTCCACAGACAGCTTCCTTGGACCCCTTCATCTGGCTTCTCAGTGGAACACCATGAGTGCACCTCTGTGAACAGCAGCCCCTCTTGCCGACTAAGTGGCTTTACATAGCCATAGAACTTCTGCTGTCCTGTGGGCCACACTCACTGAGGTTCTGTGCAACTGAGTCATAGTCCTAAGGGGAGTGACCCCTCCTTCCATGTATTATTCCTGTATTCTTTAGGATTTTCTGTTCCTTTCTAGTCATCCCCTTGCTGCCCTGTATCCTTGTAATAAGTAGCAGTTCTTTAAATTGAACTCTTATGTTCAAAATATTGTATGATGTCTTTTTTTATTCAATCTGGACTAACATATAATTTAGGTTTTAGGGATGACCCCGGGAAGTGGGCACACAAAGAGAAACAATCTGTTTGGTCATATCTTTTCAGTGAGCCCTATTATAGGGGTATTGCAATTAGAGTTTCTTCTGAGGGTGATAGTGAGACAATGAAACAAGTGGTCACATGGCTAGGTGTTGCACTTGCCCATTGTAGCCATTATGAAGACCGTAAGATGGCATGAGATTGACTCTTGTGCTCTTGAGCAGCTCCAGAAAGAAAGTCAGTCCCAGAACCAGCCAATATCTGAGACTAGAGTGCTTCCATTTTAACCAGGAAGGAATGTTTTAGTGCTTACAGACATGGAGTGAGAGGCACTGAAAACTAAACAGGAATGTTACTTTTGGTCTGTGTATAGTTTACTGTGTTGTCTGAACTGGTCTCAAACCCTTGAATTCAAGAAAGGATTTGAGCTCTACAATACTAGGAATACTACTTTGACCTCTACAATCCTGGGGAAAATGCTACCACCCCTGGTTTCAAATTTTTAAGCCTTACTGACTCAGTAATTGGGCGCACAGTCATATTCAAATTTTGGTGTAAAATTTAGACCTTGACTATTAGAGGAGAGACATCATGGAGCCAGATGAAACTATCAGTCTTGAAACTCTAAGCTTCTAAGATTTTTCTACTAGCAAAAGTGGCTTTCCTGATTTCCTTGTTTTGAATTGCTGAGTAGTATTCCATTGTGTAAATGTACCACAATTTCTGTATCCGTTCTTCAGTTGAGGGGCATCTGGGTTGTTTTCAGCTTCTGGGTATTACGAATAAAGCTGCTATGAACATAGATGAGCCTTGGAATTAGAAAAGATCATCCTGAGTGAGGTAACCCAGAAGCAGAAAGACACACATGGTATATAGTCACTTATAACTGGATATTAGCCATATAATATAGGATAAACATACTAAAATCTGTAGTCCTAAAGAAGCTAAACAACAAGGAAGACCCTAGGGAATATGCTTAATCATCATTCAGAAGGGCAAACAATATAGACATCAGAATCAGAGAAGACAGGGAACAGGACAGGAGCCTACCATGGAGGGCCTCTGAAAGAATCTACCCAGCAGGGTATTGAAGCAAATGCTGAGACTCATAGCCAAACTTTGGGCAGAGTACAGGTAATCTTATGGGAAAAGGAAGATAGAAAGACCTAAATGGGACAGGAGCTCCACAAGGGACCAGGGGCCCCTGCAGAGACCAGTGTGCCAACCAAGGATCATGCATGGAGAGGACCTAGACACCCTGCTCAGATATAGAGCATAGGCAGCTCAGTCTCAATTTGACTTCCCTAGTAAGGGGCACAGGGGCTGTCTCTGACATGGATTCAGTGACAGGCTCTTTGATCACCTCCCCCTGGGAGGAGGGGCAACCTTGCCAAGCCACAGAGGAAGAGGATGCAGCCAATCCTGATGAGCCCTGATAGGCTAGGGTCAGATACTAGGGGAGGAGGACCTCCCCTATCACTGGACTAAGGGAGTGGCATAGGGAGAGAAGAAGGAGGGAGGGTGGGATTGGGAGGATATGAGGGAGGGGGCTACAGCTGAAATACAAAGTGAATAAATTGTCATAAATAATAAATCATTTTTAAGTGACTTTCCTACTGATTGACCAAAATCAAACTCAGCAGTAGCCCACATTCATAACAGCTTTCTGGCATGACAGGGCTCAAGGAAATAATGTAAAGCTGTATTATATCTCAGCTGCAGAGTTAAGGGACTGACTTCTTTAAGAGCAAGGAGAGTATTCTGCACCCTGAGAAAGCTCTGAAGCTGTTCTCCCTTCCAGACCAGGTAAGCTGCCATTGAGATGAACCTCCTGAATATGGCTGAAGTTGGAAGACAGCACTGTTAAAAGATGAGAATATCAAAAGCAAAAAAACAAAATTCAAAAGATCTTTTTTTACAGGATTTAATATGAACTTTGACAGGTGTATGGGCTCTAATCAAAGTCAGTGTTTATATCAGTTGCATTTACAGAGAATGTAAGGAATAACACAACCCTCTTCCTTTCCAAGAGTCTGGAAAGGAAGTCTGGTAGGAGAAAATGAGACAAGCACCTGTGACAACACAGAGTGCAGGAGGTGTCCCTTCTGCATTGCCAGCCAGGGACAGAATAAAATGAGGGAAAGCAAATGATCTGGTGTGTGTGTGTGTGTGTGTTTGTGTGTGTGTGTGTGTGTGTGTGTGTGTGCTGGAGCCATTTTCAAAATGAAAACAATGGTTCAGCATAGTTTTTCCTCCACACACTCTTTTCTGCAATTTCTCCCAAGTTTTATGTTACCATCTCTCCAGTGTCTTTTTTCCAAATCAGATGAGACTAGGTTTGCCCTATCACAAAACAGGACCTGTAAGATACAGGAACTAGGATGGGCCCCATATTACTAGATGTCTGTTTGATAGCTGCTGATTCCTACTTCCTCACTGAGTCATTTTCTTCTTCTGTACAAACAGTCTCACTGTGTAGCTTTGGCTGGCATGCAGCCTCATATTCAGGACTGCCATCACCAGCCCCACTGCCATTCCAAAGGACAACCTCATTCTTTTCTTCACACTCTCTGGGGCTGCCTCCCACCTTACTTGTAATAGTCATTGCAACGTCTTTATGTTGGTGTTGGTTTCTTAACTAAATGGTTTTTATTGTTGTTTTTTTTTTTTTTATCTAAGGCTAGGCTAGGGATGACGGCACAATCTCTGAGTACTCTAGAGGCAGAGACAGAAGGCTCACTAAAAGTTCAAAGGCAGCCTGGTATATATACTGAGTTCTAGGCCAGCCAATAGTTTTATAGAAAGACACGGTCTCAAGATCAAAATCAAAACTTTAAGGTCAGATGTGGAATCAGGAAAATTAGTGTTACTGGCAGAAGGTAAAGAGAGGGAAATGACAGGTCAAGTGTATACTACATGCTTATTTCACTTATTCATTTTGATCATTTAGTAATCCAAACATACTCTTTATGCTTTTTATCTCATCTTGAAAACATTTCTAAAAGTATACAAACCACTTCTTAAATATTTATATAACTAGTCAAGAGAAAATTGACAAATTTTTCAGAGAACAGTCTCAGCTGAGTTCACATATTTTACTGCGTTAAGTCTCTCTTGTATGTTGTTCTTCATGACTCCCTGGGGTGTGTAAACTAGAAGAACCTTTGAAAATGCAAGTTAGTGAACAGTTGCCAAATTCCAACCATTAGAAGATGCTGTAGCAGCTTCTTGGGCATTGCTCTTGCAATAGTCATTCTTCAAAAATACAGGAATTTATCCCCAAAGGGAATTGTGTTTCTAACTTTGATATCCAGTGGGGAAATGCTCAGTTCTGTTGCAGGGATGGATAACCAAAATCACTGTAGAAGAAAGACAAACACATTATGGAACCCCTATTCCAGATGTGGGGTGTGCAGGGTATTATTATCGAATAATCTCTTGAAGATAACCCTTGAATGCCATGTTCAGACTTACCCTTGCCACATCCTTAGAGACTTGCATACTCCCATGTAAAATGGAATTTTGCATTACCTATGTGATAGCTTGTTAATATGCTTTGGCAAAATGTTGTATTTTAACCATTTTTATATCACCATTGCTCCCACATAATCCTTCTTGCATAATAGCAATAGATACTGACAATTAAATAATATTACTCATTTTACACAGTCAGTAAAGAAATGAGTAATTCACTTAGGATCAAGCATGTAGTAATTGACAGAACACTTGCTACAAAAAGCCTTGTGGTGGCTTGAATAAAAATGACCCCATAGGCCCAAAGGGAGTGGCACTATTAGAAGGTATGGCCTTGTTGGAGGAACTGTGTCACTGTGGCAAGCTTTGAAGTCTCAGGTACTCAAGCCACACCCATGTGGCATTCTCTTCCTGCTACCTGCAGATCCAGATGTAGAACTCTCGGTTCCTTGTCCAGCACTATGTCTGCCGGCACGCCACTTTGCTTCCCACCACGACCATAATGGACTAAACCCTTGAACCATAAGCCAGCTAATGTTTTGTCATGATATCTCTTCAGGACAATAGAAACCCTAACTAATGCAAGGCTTAAAATTCTATGTTAACTTCACATTTGTTTTTATTTAACATCATTCTAGCTATAATCATGCTTTTGTACAGCCATTTCATGTCCTCTATACTATGTGATGATAACATCTTGACCATGTTGAGATTGGAATACAGGTTAAAAGCTGGGCAGTGGTGGCACATTCCTTTAATCCCAGGCACTCAGGAGACAGAGGAAGGTGCATCTCTATGAGATTGAGGCTAGACTGGTCTATGGAGCAAGTTCCAGGACAGACAAGGCTACACACAGAAACCCTGTCTCAAAAATCAGTCAATCAATCAATAAATAAATAAACAGTTAAGCAGAAGGACCACAAAATTGCCATATGGACAAAGTTCCAAAGCATGATTTAACACATTACTCTTCAGACATCTGCTGGAAGTCTCAGGCATCTGAAAACAGCATTCTGTTTCACGAGAAAAAAAATAGACACAAGATTCAGCATTCTACCCAATTCTCTCTTATACATGTTTTCATTTTAAGGATTGGCCTTAACAGAGCCAGCAATCTTTCTTCATCTCCCTTGGCAAACCATACTTTAATCTGGCAACAGTTATTTGACATATGTCTGAGATCTTCTAAAAGTATTACATGCTTGAAACATTTGTGTCTATGAAAGTCATTTTTTATCTAACACAGCCATCTTTTTTTTTATTTCTACCACAAATTACAGCATATTACATATTACTCGAAGAGGAAATCTTGAGGCATCCTGCTTATAAACCACATTTATAAGGGTGACAAAGAACCTATAGCAGTAGAGAAGTTTACAGAAAGTCAAAACCAGTTCATGTGAGATGGTATTCTTTGATCTGTACTATTTCTATGTTGTTTCTCCAAGTTATTGTCAAAATTCCTTTAAAGGGGCTAGAGAGGTGGCTCAGCAGTTAAAAACACTTGTTGTACTTCCAGAAGACCAGAGTTCTGTTCCCAGTACCCATACTGGGTGGTAGACAACAGCCCTATAACTCCATCTGAAAGGGATCTGACACCCTCTTCTGACAGCCTCCATGGTCACCTCATTCACCCATGGCTTGCATACATGTGGACACACCTATATACATACATATCTTTAAAAATTTTCTCCTTTAGAAATCTTCCTTCCGGAGGTTTGGTCTTGTTTGTTTGTTTGTTTGTTTTTGTTTTTTGAGACAGGGTTTCTCTGTGTAACAGAGTCCTGGCTGTCCTGGACTTGCTTTGTAGACCAGTCTCGCTTTGAAGTCACAGAGATCCACCCTCCTCTGCCTCCCAAGTGTTGGGATTAAAGGCATGCACCACCATGCCCAGGTGAAGGCATGGTCTTATGTTGACTGATAACAGAAGTTGTCTTTAAGGGTTTTTGTATTGACTATGATCTTCTTTGATTTGAAAGGTTTTTGTAACTTTATAAAATATTAAATCTAATATAATCTCATCAATATAAGGTGGCAGCTCTTATTTCTTCATGTCTTCTAGTTGGCACTATAGGTACTTATCTATAAGCAATTCATGTACACATAGGATTTTTAAAGTAATAATTGACCATACAAATTTTTAGAAAAAATTTTAACCTTAAAAGTATATTTGTACAGTGTGGAGGGATGGCAGTAACTCCAGCTCCAAGGTATCTGGCACCCTCTTTTTGTCTCTGTGGGCACTGCATACATGCAGGCAAAATCCTCATATGTGAAATAAAAATTTAAGGTAAATTCTTATTCTGTATAGCCATACTCATGCATAGATATACACATGTATATTCCATAGCTCTGTAGCTTACATACTTTGGAAATCAGTGCCATGTGCCAGTAAAAGAACTGCTCTCTGACACTAGGACACTTTTCCTCTTCAGCCCTCACCAGGCTTAGTATTAGTCTGACACTGTGAAGTGAGCAGTTGAAGAGAAGATATGAACTAGAGCCCATTCCTGTCCTGAGATGCAAATACTGTCATTAGGTTTGACCCACTTGTGTTAGCCTTTCTGGGCTAGTGGAGCTTCCATAACAACTCAGTATAAGCCAACAGATGCCTTCGATGCTAAATATCATAAGGTTGCACAGTAAGCTGGATTATATTTACAAGTGCATTTTTGGGATAAAGATACAACTTTAGGTGTCAATGTGACATTTGATAAAATCTGATCTTTTTTTTTTTCTACTGATTGCAATAAACCATAGTTACTTTATGGGTCATTATAAAAGCAGTGTGTCTGATACAGTGTTTACAGGTATACAAATGAATATTATGCTTTGGAAAGTAATTTGTTAATACAATTCAGAGTCTCTAAAGAGGACTATAATCCAGAAGGGATGGATATGTCATGGTGCTCTGTTTTATGACTTCTGTGGCACATATACTTTTTTTTAGTTGTTTTTGTCTTTGTTTTAAGGTTATTGTTTGTTTTGACAGAGGCTCTCATTCTGGAGCCAAGGCTAGTCTCTAACTCATGGTAGTCTTCCTGCCTCAGCCTCTTCAGTGATAAGATTACAGGGATGAGTCATCACACCCATTTCATTTGTTATTGTATAGATGTAGAGCTGAGGCAATAGCTTAGAAACAGTGTTTTCCTAACATGTACAAAGCTTTCCACCTCTGTACACAAACAATCACACAGAGTGTATATATACTATTAATATGTTATAGTTCATAATTTTGAAATTTTTAAATGTGTATACGATATTCTCTTTAAATAATTTGTAAGTTTTAGAAAGGGTGTGAACAATGAATTAAAATAGGACACTGGTTGTAATGGCAATCTTTGACTACCGTAACTCTAATCATTTAAGAGACCAGGGCAGAAAGATCACAAGTACAAGGCCAGTAGGGGCTATATAGTAAGATTTGTTCCTAAGTAAAAGAGAAAATAAACAGTGCTGAAAATGTAGCAGTTAGAGTGCTTGTTTAGTATGTGGGACACATACTAAGCAATTCAATACCAAAGTTTTATACTTGGTTTAAAAAGGCATCATATAGCCATACAAAGGAAAATTACACATCCTTTTAAATTATGCGTGGACAAATGTATACTAAGAGCTTGTTCATACATGAGAAAAACACAACAAAAACTATGTTTCCAATTCACATGATTATAATTAAATATCATATAAACTTAAAAAAGGGGAAAGGGTTAATACGGCTCATTGCTCTGGACCTATCCTGGTATGACACAGCATGGTGAATACATGTGCAGAGCAAAGCCCTCTCACTTCTCTGCCAGCATGTGAAAGGGAAGAAGAGTGGAGCTGCAGTGTCCCACAGTCATTTCAGGACATGCTGCTGATGACTCTAATCCTTCCGTGGGCCCCACCTCTTCCAGAAACTGAGAAGCAAGCCTAGAAAATGTGGGCCATTGGGAAACATGATCCAACCTCTAGAGTTTGTTCAGTAAGTTCCTTTTTTCTAGAAAATCATTTGCTGTATGAGGAGCATGCAGATACAGATATATACTCACATATATATGTATGTATAATGAATGAATAGTTTTATAAACGAAGCCTATTTATTCCTTTACTAGGGAGCAGGTTTTTAGTATTCCATTTTGTGTGTGTGTGTGTGTGTGTGTGTGTGTGTGTGTGTGTGTGTGTGATGTACATGTATGGGCACATGTGTGGAAGTCAGAGGACAACCATCAGAAGTTAGTTCTCTATCCACTGTGAGATCTGGAGATAAACGTAGGATTTAGGCTTGAACATCAAGAGCTTTGACCATGGACTTGTCTCACTGGCTCGTTTTTCTTCTTAAAATGTTCTTTACAAATAAATTAAATAAATGTACTTTACAAAAACAAGCTTTTTTTCATAGTCTTTACATTTTGATATATTAATATGTTTTATGTGTGGACAATTTAAATGGAGTTACACAGACATTTTCAAGTTTGAATATCTTGTATCTGAATATGTATGGAAGTATGTATGCATGTTTATGAGTGTGTATGGCATATAATTACACATGTGTATGCAGGTACATATGTAAATGTATATATGCATGTAGGTAGACCCCAGAGGTCAATTTCAGGTATCGTTTCTCAGGCCCATTCACTTTGGGGGATTATTTGTTTAGTTTTATTTTTAAAGATTATATGTATGAGTGTTTTACATGCATGCATGTGTGCGCACCACACACATGCCTGTTATGTGTGGAAGTCAAAGATGTTGACCAAGCTCCTGGAACTAGAGTCACAGATGGTTTTAAGCCATTATGTGGGTTCTGGGAACTGAACCAAGGTCCAGTCTTCTCAAAGAACAATGAGTGTGTTGACCCACTGGGCCATCTCTGAAGCCCCATACACCTAAAATTTTTTTTGAAACAGAGACTGGGACATAAGGCTTGCCAATTAGACTAGGCTGGCTGCTCAGCAGGCCCCATGGATCAACCTTTCTCTCCCTCCCAGCATTGGGATTCCAAGAGTTACCATCTCTGGCTTCTTATGTGGGTCTTGTGGATCAAGCCCAGGAACTCATGCTTGGATGGCAATTGCATTACGAAATCTGAGCCACCTCCTCACCCCTCTCAAGTTTTAAGTTTAACTTCAGGTTTCAAATATTAATCTCTTTAATTTTTCCCTAAATTGCAATTAATGATGAAAAATGAATCTATATTCATGTTTAAAATATAATTTCCATCTGTCAGGTAAAGTCCTATTTTTTTCTTCTATTATTAAAATAAACACCATTGTAAAGTTTATTAGAAAACCAAAAGACCGTGAGGGGCATCAATGGGCATAGGCACCCAGTGAGGCATGCGAGTAACCAGGGCATACCTAACTTTACTAGCATTCCAGCATTGGGCAAAAAAGCAAGTATGATTACCACAATTACTTGGCTCTATCTGGCTAATAATGAATAAAAATGGGGGATATAGACAAACAGGTGTGGGCTTATAGGAAATATTATGAGAAGCCTTAACCCCTCGTTGGAACATCCTGCGTCAGTTCTAGAACTAGCAGTGGTGGTGTCTGAGGTCTGAGTAGGTTCAGGAGACCATTGCCCCCAGGGGCGAGATGTGCTCCATGCCAATTGACTAACTCCATGTTTTCCTCCAATTTTGAAAGTCATTTAAGGTTCTTAAATTATTTTTTTCCCTTTTTTCTTAAATTTTTCATCAATTACACTTTATTCATTCTGCATCCCCCCATAAGCCCCTCCCTCCTCCCATCCCAATCCCACCCTCCCTCCTCCCTCTGCTTGCATGCCACTCCCCAAGTCCACTAATAGGGGAGGTTCTCCTCTCCTTTCTGATCTTAGTCTGTCAGTTCACATCAAAAGTGGCTGTATTGTCCTCTACTGTGGCCTGGTAAGGCTGCTCCCCCCATCTCATTGACGGCTGTTGGAGCTACCACCAGGGCATTAGCCATGAGTCATACTGGACAGACTGCTCAGACCCTGAATAATCATTTAGCCAATGTAGCTCATGCCTTAGTTGTACATAAAGGAATTAATGCTCAACTAAAAGGAAGCTTGATGGTGTTCAATCAAAGGATTGACCTCTTGCAGGAGCAAATTGATACCCTATGGCAAATCGCT
Organism: Meriones unguiculatus; assembly: GCF_030254825.1. Lineage (NCBI taxonomy): Eukaryota > Metazoa > Chordata > Mammalia > Rodentia > Muridae > Meriones > Meriones unguiculatus. Next base: position 163,257,340 of record NC_083349.1, read on the forward strand.
CAACCTGGCTGTCAATGAAAGTATGCTGGACTTTGTGTCACTAGCATACAACATGAGAATTTTTCCTGCGCTGCAAATCTGTCTAAACAATTGTCGAGCTATATTTTAGGTAATTGGACTGGAGAATTCGATACTACGATGGAGCAGCTGAGAGTGGCCATTGTCACAGTAAATTCTACCGGAGTGGACGCAGGACTAGCCACAGGATTATCAACATGGATTGCTGCAGCCATGAATCATCTGAAGGAATGGGCGGGCATGGGAGTGTTAGCAGGCCTTCTGGTGTTGGTCTCCTTGGTTTGCCTGTGGTATATATGCAAGATTAGAGTCTCACAACAGTGTGATGCAGCCATGATCATTCAGGCCTTTACAGCCATTGAAGCAGGACATTCTCCCCAAGCATGGTTGGATACCATAAAAAGCTAAAATGATACGCTCAGGATGCGAGGCTAAGCACTGCACTCAGGGTCAGCCGCTTCGGACCCAGAGAAGAGCATGTCTGATTGCATGCGGGTTGATGCCCCAGGTCCCGCCTCTGAGAAAAAGGTATCGGGCGGTCTGATGCTCTTTGGGTGGATGACACCTAAATGAACATCTGTACAAAGTCCCAATTTATTTCTAATATCAGAGATCAGACCTCTACTCTTGCCTGATGCGTCTAAAACAAAAAGGGGGAACTGTAGAGAGCTGCGGAATGCTATGCCTTAAAGATGGAGCTGGTTTCCGCCTTCCACCTTCCCGATGGTGAGTGCTCTCTGTCACGACCAACTCCACATTTGGCTAAGGCCGAGGATCTGGCTTGCTTCCATGTATGTGGACCTATCTGCATTGCCCCCGTGGCACGCCTGGGTTGGCTACCCAGAGGCTATTTAAGCTGTGGGCTGGCTTTCCCCGGGGTCCGAGGATTGTTCAATGTTCCTGAATAAACTGCATTGAAAAAAAAAAAAAAAAAAAAAAAAGAATATATTAAATAAAAAAAAAAAAAAAGAAAAAAGAAAACCAAAAGACCATAAAACACAAGTTGTTTCCCATCCACTTAGAAAAAAAGTTAAAAGTGTACATAGGGTAGTTCAACAGTTATGTAAAGAAAAGAAATCCACTAAGATTACATTTCACCAGGTTGAAACATAGCTTGAGACACGGTTTTTCTTTCACCTATGATAACTCCACCTACCAAATGTCCCTGCATTTGTGAACAAAACAGGAATTCAACGTTGTCAGTTTGCTGGGGTCTGCAGTGACTTCTGCAGATATTTTGCATTTTGTTTGCGATTAGAATGTCTGATTTTTTTTCCCCAATCGTTTATTGTTTAATGAATGGTTTAAGTGGGAAAACCCAGCTAGGCTTGAACGTTTAGTTCCTTATTGGTGGTGTCATTTGTCAGAAAGTTACAGAACCTTTAGGTTGTGCAGGCTCTCTGGAGAAAGTGCGTCATTGAGGATAGGTATTGTGCTATCTCCCCACTTCCAGTTCCTTTCCTATTGACACTGAAGATGGGATATTGCAACATATTTTACTAGCCATCTACTGTCACTCCTCCTTTCTCATTATCGACTCTCCCTCTGGAACTGAACTCAAACTTTCTTCATATGGTATTTGGTTCACGCTGTCTTATTACACAACAACAACAAAATAAATAGCTAATACAGTCGATAAACTGGCATTTACTCTATCAGTCACTCAATAGCCACCATGACAACAGTCACCTGGTTTGTAGGAGAGTTTTTATCAGACATGTCCATATTCATCTACGAAGTCCTATTTTTTTAATGCCATTGAAGTCATAGATTTATTACTTATAATGATGTTATTGAATTTCATCATAGGTAATTTAATGTTTACTTTCTTTCCTTATTACAATTTATTCACTTCATATTCTGGCTACAGCCCCCTCCATTTCCTCCCAGTCCCACCCACCCTCCTTCTTCTCTCCTTATGCCCCTTCCCTAGTCCACTGATAGGGGAGGACCCCTTCTATCTGACCCTAGCCTATCAAGTCTCATCAGGCTGGCTGCATCATCTTCCTCTGTGGCTTTGTAAGGCCGCACCCCACACACACGAGGGAGCTGATCAAAGAGCTGGCCACTAAGTTCATGTCAGAGACAGCCCCTGCTCCCTTTACTAGAGAACCCACATGGAGACTGAGCTGCCTGTGCGCTACATCTGAGCAGAGGGTCTAGGTCCTCTCCATGCATGCTCCTTGTTTGGCACGTCAGTCTTTGCAGACCCCCGGGCCCAGGTTTTTTGGCTCTGTTGTTTTCCTTGTGCAGTTCCTGTCCCCTCCAGGTCTTTCGATCTCCTTCTTCCATAAGGTTTCCGGCACTCTGCCCAAAGTTTGATTATGAGTCTCAGCATCTTCTTCCATACCCTGATGGGTAGAGTCTTTCACAGGCCCCCTGTTCCTTGTCTTCTCTCGCTTCTGATGCATATCCTGTTTGTCCTTCTGAGTGAGGTTTGTGCCTCTTTCCTTAATGTCTATTTTTTTTCTTTTTCTTTTTTTTTTCAATGCAGTTTATTCAGGAACCTTGAACAATCATCTGACCCTGGGTAAAGCCAGCCCACTTTAAATAGCCTCTGGGTAGCCAACCTCTGCATGCCACATGGGCAATGCAGATAGGTCCACATACATGGAAGCAAGTATTAGAAATAATTTGGGACTTTGTACTGATGTTAATTTAGGTGTCATCCACCCAAAGAGCATCAGACCCGTCTGATACCTTTTTCTCAGAGGCAGGACCTGGGGCATCAACCCGGATGCAATCAGACATGCTCTTCTCTGGGTCCAAAGCGGCTGACCCTGAGTGCAGTGCTTAGCCTCGCATCCTGAGCGTAACATTTTGGCTTGATGGTGTTCAATCAGAGGATTGACCTCGTGCAGGAGCAAATTGATACCCTATGGCAAATCGCTCAACTTGGCTGTCAATGAAAGTATGCTGGACTTTGAGTCACTAGCATACAACATGAGAATTTTCCCTGTGCTGCAAATCTGTCTAAACAATTGTCTAGCTATATTTTAGGTAATTGGACTGGAGAATTCGATACTATGATGGAGCAGCTGAGAGTGGCCATTGTCATGGTAAACTCTACCAGAGTGGACGCAGGACTAGCCACAGGATTATCATCATGGATTGCTGCAGCCATGAATCATCTGAAGGAATGGGCGGGCATGGGAGCGTTAGCAGGCCTTCTGGTGTTGGTCACCTTGGTTTGCCTGTGGTATATATGCAAGATTAGAGTCTCACAACAGCGTAATGCAGCCATGACCATTCAGGCCTTTTCAGCCATTGAAGCAGTACAGTCTCCCCAAGCATGGTTGGCTACCTTAATGTCTATTTTCAAGAGGAAGTGTTCACATAGAAAATAGGAAGGCGAAGGCGACTTGAAGTGTGTTGTTGCTGCATTAACCACAACAGCCACTGGGTGTCTCCATTGCATCACCCCACTCAGTATCTCTGATGACGTTTCCGATCAAGGAGATGGAGAGCAAAGCTTTATTCACAGAATTCTTTCTTTATATTTTAATTTGTTTTTAATTTTCATGTGTGTTTTACCTGCCTGGTGTCCGGGAGGTCAGAAGAAAACATCAGATCAGCTGGAGCTGGAGTTAGGGACTATGGTGAACCTCTATATGGGTGCTGGGAATCAAAACGTGGGTTCTCTACAAGGATAAGTGTTCCTAATTGCTGAGCTATCTCCAGTCACTTCACAGAATTCTTAACTAAAAATACCCAGAATCTTCATGTCAGACATCCTATTGAGAAACTTCTCCTCATATGTGCCATGTTTTCTTTCATTTTTGATAACTGGACATTTCATTTGTCAAGTAGATGAAACCTTTATTGCATCCATTTTTCAAACGTATTCTAATAGTTATCACCTTCAGAATCTAACAATCAAATATAAACATAAGAACACATGCAGTTCTTTTAGAGAAGTGGAGTTCCACTTTCCCTTGCACAGTAACTGTCATCCAAGTAGCAGCATTTTGCACAGAAGGAAGCACCAGTGGCAACAGAGATGGCCTGTGGTGAGGATCTTTATGACCATACATCTTCAAATCACATAGGAAGCACTGGTGACTGTCTGCTACATGGAAAAGCTCCCTTCCCTTTTTATCTTTTCTTTGCTGCCCTTTCTAAGCTAGGTTAGGCAGACAATGCTTTGAAAAAAAAAAAAAAAACATTGTTTAAAATAGTTGTACTTTAGCCCTGGACCATTCCATTTAGAAAAGGGACATTCTAACAATTACATAAATGGTGACAGTTTGAATATGAATATAAATTCTTGCATTAGTATTTACTGTAATTTAGTGTTGGCCAAAAACTTATTTACCTGCCTGCTAAGGAAAACTAATAGATGTGAAATCAGATGAAAGAATTTGAATTCAAACAGCAGTGAAAGTAGAATTTATTTTTCATTCTACAAACTATAAATAGAGGAACTAAACACAGAATTTGGTGATGAGAGAACTCCAAGTGAGAAACTGGGATTTAAATATCAAGTTTACTTTCTCAGGAAAAGAAAGATAGATTTCCAAGTTGTATTATATGTAGCTTTAGATAAAATCTAACAGATGAAATAATATAGGATCCTGAGCATGAGGATTGGAAATAATTTAATACCATGCAACTCACAGCATTATCTGCAAAAGAGTACAATAAGGAATCTGATAGGTTGACCATAGACAGAATGATTTGCAACTGCCCTCTTACCAAAGAGGAGAAAGCCACATGTAACCCTGAAGCTTTGGTCATATAAGCTAGTCTTAGGGTGATACTTTTCTGGATATTACATATGTCAATAGTATTACAGTTCCTGCAAAAAAAAAAAAAAAAAAAAAAAATGGCCAGAGTCCGAGAGCCAAGTGGCAGCAGCCACATCCACCCATTCTTTACAGTGACCTCTGTGATCAGACATGTATTTTTTAATTAACTTCTCTGCAATGGCTAGATTTCTTAGTGTATCATTTGCATTTACATTGTCATGAATGGGGCTAAATTTTTTAATTTCTACCATAAACAGAATTATATTAATAAAGCTTGGATCTAAATATGTCTACATGTTCTTACATGCCCAATGTATTTTTGTAAATATTCAGCTCCAAGCTGGGAGTGCTTACCTAGCAAATAATTCAGTCCCTCCTATAGCAACTTGATTATCTCATTCTTTTTTTAAATCATGAAATGTTCCAAGGTCACCAAAAGGTATACAGAATAACAAAATGAAATTCTTGTTAAGTCAACATTTTCCAAGGCTCTCCACTTAATACTTTAGGGCTTTTATAGTATTTCTAATTCAGATAAAATTGTTTATTCTCCTACCCCCTCTGCCCAACACCCCTACAGGTAGCACATCTGTGAATTTGGTGTTTATTAGTTTATACATGTTTTATAGCTTGACAACATAAATATGTGTGTGTGTTCCTAAAGAAAATGTATACATGTCATAGTTTTAACTATTTTGGAGTGAGGTGGTATCGTGCTGGAGAATGAACTCAGGATTTCATGAATTCTAAGCACTTACTATATACAACTGACCTCTAGCCCCAATGCATTGTTGTTGCTTTTTATAAAACTACCACCATCGTCTAATAGCTTTGAAATGTGCTTTTGTTTTTCAATATTGTCTTTTTAATATTTAACCACTTTACTTTTACTACAATTGCCATCAATATTTGCTTTCTCTCAGGCTCCAATGCTCAATTTTGCCTGTTTGATTATTCACTGGACAGTGTAGACATACAAAAAAGTGTCATCTAGTGGAGAGAATGAAGAATTGCATATAAGTTTTGGAACCAGCCATGTTTTTTATGTCATCTGTTTACTATGATGAAACTGATTAAGAAAAAGCATATTTGGGGGCATTACCACCATATTTTAAAAATATCTGAGCTATTCAAGTATTTCCCTAGAAGTTCTTTTATATATAATGAAGATCAATAAATGAGAGCTGTGTGGGGAACAGATAAATTCCTGAGTGGAAGTGTATTGTTGACATAGACACAGCCATGTCAAGGACCCCAATGCCTCAGCCCCTGTGAAAATGGCAAAGCCTTTTCCCCATGTAAGGCTCTGAGAAATGACAAAACTTTTCTTTGACCCAAGTAGGAATGTTAATGAACAGTTGGCCTTTAGCTAAAACCAATATACATAGACATCAAGTGCAGCTTCCTCCTTCCTGGTGTGTATAGCCTGAGAAAGCTCCCCTGTGGAGCAGAGCTCCCACCAACCCCTTCTCCTTGTGATGTACATAATAACCTTCTTAGTTGCTGGTTACATAATGGATGTCTTCCATCAGAGCCAGAACAGCCTACCCAATCCCAGGGTTTTTTTTCACATTTGTCTATCATTTCTTCACTCCTGAGTCACCCCAGTCAGATTTTCAGGACCAAGCCATTCAGGACTGGAAGAGAGTTTACTCAATAAAGTACCTGTCTCACAGATACTCTCACAGAGTATATACTAAAACCAGGTGTGGTAGCACACACTTGTAATACTAGCTCTTGAGAGGCAGAGATTGCCTAGCCTAATTAGCAAGCCCCAGCTACAAGGGAGAGATGCTGGCTCAAATGACAGTGTTGACCCCTGGCCTTAATGAACACCGGCAGAAATCCATCCATACATATTTGTACATGTCCTTCTTTGTGTGTGCATGTATACACACACATACATACAGAGATCAGTAAGTGTATGTTTAATCTTCAGACTATGAGATGGGGTCAGAGATTTTACACTAGGGATCCTGTATTTGAGTCCTAACACTGCTACCTTACGCAGTTTATTTAGTTCAATTGATCTTTCTCTTTTCTGAGCTCTAAAATTAACCAGTTGGATCAGATGTTTTGGATGTTAGTGTTGACTCAGAAATGAATATAAATTATAAAGCCCTAAAATATATATTTAGGTCATGTACTTTAGTAGAATTTTATTTTCTATGTAAAGTAACTTTTTATTGGAATATTTTAATAAGGAAAGTGTACAATGTAATGCTCATTTTTCTAGGACAGAATAAAAATGACTATTCAAATTATGTTTGTGATTTTTGTCTTCAACACATATTTCACTTACACCTATAATCTGTTTACTTCTGAGTCCTTAGAGTTAATCTGTCCTCTAATTATGATATCATTCTTGTCAACTAGGGTCCAGTTCCAGGATCCACTTAATTTCACAGGTTCATATCACATTTTTAGGGATTCAGTGTGGGTACATTATAAGGAATGCCACTGTATACGTTAAAAATCACCTTGCAGAGTCAGGTATGCTGATTAAAAGCTTTGCTTTTAATCCTAGCACTCAGGAGGCAGAGGCAGACGGATCTCTGTGAATTTGAGGCCATCCTCAAATTCTACATAGGGAGTGCCAGGCCAGCCAAGACTACATACCAAGACCTGGTATATACATACATACGTAAATGGATAGATGGATGAACAAACAAATTAATAAATGAAAATCGCATGCCCCTGATTTTGCCATTTTCCTTACTGTTTCTCACCTTTTCATTGCGAGGTCAGGGTTCTATTTTTAAAGCCACAACCCAAGAATCTTCCTTCAAACCTGTCTCAAAAACTAAAATTTTAGGGAATTTTAATTTTATAATTTTAGCTTAAAAAAACCACTATTAATTTAAAAATGGTTGAGCATAATACAGTACATAATATCACATCCAGGCACAGTGGTCAATCTTCAAAATCTCAGCTCTTGGGGTGTAGGGAAGGAGATCAGAAATGCAAGGTCATCTTTAACTATACAGTGAGTTTGAGGCTAGCCTGGGCTAAATCCTATCTAAAAGGGGAGATACATACTGGATATAGATCAGTGGTAAAGACTTGCCTAGTACTCACCAGGCCCTTTGTTCAGTTCCCAGCATCTCATCAAAACAAGAAGGAGAAAGACAGGGAAGTGGGGAGAGAGGGAGGAGATGTTCCTAAGCATCAGAAGCTTCATAGCAGTTTCATGCCCCTCTCTCCCCACAGAAATCCCAACTGGTACCTGTAATTTGAATGGAAAATCTTTTTAATTACAGTTTATTTGCTTTGCCAATGGAAGATCTTTAAACCATTATTTTCCTAAAATTTAAAAGTATTATCAGATATATAAACAGGTGTTAATTTATGTGAAAATAAATGTTGATGATTATCCAAATGTCTAATATCTCTTTTGGCCAATGCTGTGTGTGAAAAAAAATATAAGTTTTTATGAAAAGCCTGATTATTGTAAAGGTTTGCAGCCTCCCCCTCCCACCCACACCCACCCTTTGTAAAAGAGGGATAACCTAATTCATTTCTTGGAGGTACTGTTCTACATTGCCTTATTTACAAAGCAAATACAGTACTTTTGTGCAAACCGTTACAATTATGCAACCTTTCATCACTTGGCTTCTTAAAACATTTAAATTCATTAAAATAAGTGACATCATCTAATGAGGTATATGGTAAATGTGTTTAAAACACAGCAAAATTATGAGTTTCCTTTCCCTTTGTGTGTATCTACCTTATACCCATGGACTATTTAAAGGAGTCAGATAGTTTTCTTAGTTTATTCTCATTAATGAGTATTTACTCATTAACTAGAGTGAGTCATTAGACCATGTCTTTTGACAATATAGGGCATGTCACCAGTCAAATGTTAAGGCTCTAAGTAGGAAAAACTTGGTTGTCACATACATTTATCTTAATACATCTTGTTCCTACACATCTTTCTTGTGTCTCTTCATTAGATCTACATAATCCCACTTAGATTCTCTTCATCTCATTGCCTTTCCTTTATTCTTTCCATATTAGTTCTATTTTTTTCTGGTTACATTTCATAACATTTACTCTGATTTGTGGACTTTCTTTGTGATACCCCAAGCAGTCTGAGTAGAGGCTTCACTGTCAGCCTGTCCAAAAAATGATGCAATCGTGGAGAGAAGACAGACAGTTGGTAACAAGAGCATCCAGGCAAATCTGGGCCAGGCTGGGAATCAGCTGAGCTAGCCTGGCTCTGTAACAATAACAAAAAGGGAGCATGGGGCGAGCAGCTTTGCTTGCCATGAATATCAAAAACAAAAAAAGGCACGGGGGCTGGGGAGTACTCCCTGAACCCCTGAGTCTAGGAAGAAGAAAGTGCACAGAGAAGAAAACCAAGACTGGACTTGCAGGAAGATCAAGTACCAGTGACATGTTCCAAAGGGTCAGAGAAAGGGCCAGCAACAGTGTGAGAAGGCCTAGAATTTACCTTGGAGTTTGACTGTAGCAGCGTTTAGTGAGTGTGAGTGCCAGGAGATAAGCCAGGAGCTAGCAGCTGTCAAGAGGAGCACAAGAGGAACACAGTAGCATTACTGGTCTGGGCTCTAGGAGAGGTAAAAGGAGATGACAGAAGACGTCACCACAGGGGTTGAGGACTCAGGAAGTGGGTGGCAGAACTGGCAGAGGCTGTTGTGCCTGTTTGAACATCATGAATGACAGAGAGGGCTGGCACAGATTAGCAGTAGCTGCTGGGTAGGACAGACTAGGCAGACTGGTACAACAGCAGAGAGCCTCTTGTGCTTTGACTGAAGAATGTAGAAGCAATAATGAGAAAAGAGAGAGAGAGACCAGTTAGGCCAAAGACGGGGCAAGCGAAAATGGTAGTGTCAATGTGTCCAAGTGTCTAGCATCAATCAACATTTCTGTCTTCTGCTTTGCATTTGTATGTGTAGGTGCATGTGTGTGCTGAAGTGCACTTGACCACAAGTACATGCTTGAAGCTGATGTCAGAAATTGTCTTCAATTGTGCTAAACCTTATTCTACCAATGCAGGGTCTCTTAATCAAACCCAGAAGGCCATATTGCAGTCTGTCTAGCCAGTTTACTCTGGAGATGCCCTGTTTCCAACTTCTAAGGCTGTAATAAAGGTGAGCTATCACTACCACCTGACATTTGCATAGGTTCTAAGGATCCAAACTCTGGTCCTCTTGATGACATAGCAAGCTCTTCAGTTGTTGAGCCATCTCCCAAGTCCTAAATAAGCAAAACAAAATACAAGTCAATATGACCCAAAGTTGATTTTTGTTTGTTTTGTTTTTAAGACAACACCTTATTATTTAGCCTTAACTGGCATGGAACTCACACTGTAGCCCAATCTAGCCATGAACTCCCAATCATCCTCCTGCCTCCATTTCCCAAGTGCTGGGGTTTCAGGACTCTGCTACCTTGGTCAGCAATCACAGTCTTAATTCTATGCTTTCCTGGTGATTTATGATCAACCACGTTGATATAACCAGTGGCCTTTGTTCACTCTGGAATAGGCATAATCATATACCTTATTTTTAGTCTGGGCATGTTTAAGGCAAAACCATTTAACCGGTTTTTTAACAAATGCTATTGATAAGAGGATATTTTGCCAGGAATATTGAGATTTATAAGACTTTGTGTTTAATAGTCACTTTCAGCTAATCATGTTTTTATTTTCTAATAAAGTGATTTGACTTTAGTGTAAACAACTACTATTTAAATATTGATGTTTTCACTCAAAAAATTTAAAAGCACATTTGTACACTTATACATGTTAAGACTAAAATGACGCATGAGTAGTTAACCTTTGGCTAAAAAACAACTGTCTGCTTCACAAATTAAAATTTGTAATTCCATTGTGAAGCTAACTTACATGCAAGCTTAAGTAAGACTGTGAGTGCTGGCACATAAGAAGTTAAGTCTGCTGCGACTATAGCTGTGGATTTCAAATCTGGTGTCATTTACAAATTTTGTCAGGAGAAAACTCATGGACTTTACTGAAAGCAGATGTTTAAAATAGAATGGAAGTATAAGCACAACCCTAGCTGATTAATATCTGGTTGTACTTCTTTGATATGATACTAACAAATACTCAGTTATCTCTAAGTTGATCTTAAGACTATTCAACATTATCGTGAAAGCATAATTTCTTAAATGATTTGTTCAAAGTTTCTATCAATCTATCCTGGCAGCAGAGCCACATGTTAAAGTTATTGCTGTCTGAGTTACAACAGCTGCCCTGGGAGTCTTGTCTGAACAGCAAGCTAACTGCTGTTCACAGTAATATCTGGTCTTTCCCACCCCGAAATATACACAAAGGATTTTTGTCATTCTTGGCCCTGGGCAGTAGAAGCAGCAGAGCATGCCAGAAGAACTCTACAGACAGAATGTCCTTCCACCTGTTTTATGCTGTAAGACAGGCTCCCAAATGTGAAGCGGTGTGGAGAGCTGCTTTTTTTTTTTTTTCTTGAGTGGCAGCTGAATGCACCAGCAGGATCCTTGGCAGTGATGCCTAGGCATTGAAGCTGGCATTCAGGAGAGCTAAATAGAGAAAAGAAACTTGAGCAAACCACTTCCTGGAACACTGAGATCCTGAATGAGAAATTTAGAAGCACCAGATTCTCTCTATTCTTATACCAGCCAAGGTCAGATTTCCAAGCTCCTGTTTATTTGAAGCTTTCCCTTTCAAAGTACTATGGCAATGGATGATGGTAATAAAAATACTTCCTTTTCTTTCAGAAGATATTAAAAGTTACTGTTTTGTTGTACTCCTATTTGAAGTTTTCTTTATCCTAAAGTGATAGCTACAGCACAAATCAAGCAGAATCATGGTGGAGTCATTAGGGGAGACAAGTGACTTGTTCACATCTCCAGGGACAGGTCTTAAAAGGGCAGGTGTCACTATGCCAGCTTGCTTGTTGCATTGTTTGATGTCTCTTACCAGAGCTTAGACTAGTTCTCCTTGAAAAGACAGCTTGAAGCCAGAATGTGACCACAGCTGAGTAGTCAGTCATTACTAGAAAGGAAGGTAAATTGACAGCAAAGATCTAGCAGAAGTCACAGGCTTTTACTGTTCTCTGCCTGTGCCTCTTGGAACGATAGGTTCTTTACAATTAAATAATTAATTATTGTTAGTTTAATGGTTTTGAGATAGAATATCATTTTGTAGCCCAGACCTGCTTCAAAGCCATGGCTATCCTGCCTCAGCTTCCCTGCTGCTAGTTTTAAATCTAGATTACTCAGAATCCTAGCAGTTGAGAAGCACAATGACAAGTGTCTGAGGGGGTAGGATAGACAGAGGCCAAGGATTCCTTTAGTTATTTTCAGTTTCTCAGGAAGCTTAAAATAGTTTACTAAAAATAGAACCTTTATGATTTTGTGTTTATTTGAGACAGGGTTTCACATAGCCCGTGCTGGCCCTGAGCACACTCTGCAGGAGAAGATGACCTTGAACTCCTGATCTTGCTGTCTCTACTTCCAAAGTGTTATGGTTATGGACATATGCCACCATGCTGGTCTCCAATTAGTTACACAAAAGAAATCTTGAACTCCTTGGTTCTTTGTTGGGAAGATGAAATTCAGTATTTAGTAAAGATGTTTGCTCAGAAACAAAGCCCTTCTTGGAGAGCATCTTAAAAGTGTTCAGTGATGAATTAAAAGCTAACTGTATAAGAGATGGACTTGTCAAATTATTCTCCCCCAAGTTTACAAACAGTGGCACATTGTGGTTATACTCCCTATCTGAGCCTATGTACTGCAAGTTTTAAAAGAGTGTTCTGGGGGACTATGTAGTGTGGACAACCTGCTGTGCCTGAGCTACCTTGCTGTGTGGTAACAGACTCCACTGGAATGAGTTGCCAGAGCTTCTAGAAAATGACTAAGATTCAGTAGCAGGAGACCAGCTATGCTGGATCTAGATAGCCTTCTCTTAGAGCTGTGAATTCTTCAAAGAGGTTTAACCAAAGGAAAGATAATGTGCATGAACTTCTGCAGATCCAAGAAAGGTAGTCGAGAATAAACGTGCTTGCTCATGCTCTAGCAGCAACAACGACTAGCATATTATGTACATTATTGATTTATGCATTACCTGACACAGTTCATGGCACATTCTAGGGGTGTAAAGGGGAATATAAGACTCATAGTAAGACTGTCAACACTTGTAGGTCTCATTTATTTTGCCTGGACAGCAAGTCACCAATATCACACCCAAACTGCTCCCTGAACCAATTTCTATCTTCCACAGACACCTCCCTCCCCCAAGGTCTTTATGTTCTAAGCAGCAGGCTTCCACAGATCACTGCTATAAACTACTTTTTAACTCCTGAATGATGTTACTCAAAAAGCCTGATTATCATTCCATCCACTAAGCTTCTGTCATTCACATCCTGTAAAAGAAAGCAGCAAAGGAAACAGTCCTTTCCCTGGAATGCCCAACCACCATCTGTCCAGCAATCGCTCTTGGCCCATTCTCCACTTTTGTTGTTTATTTTGGCTTTGAAAATTTCTCCCAGTAAAGCCCATGAGATTTTGTGGAATTCATCCTCAAATCATAAGTCTTGTTTTAGTACAGATGTGAGCTCCTAGGATGCTGTGCTCCAAATACCGGATGTTACCACTGTGGGAAAGTGGATGAAGCTACAAGGGACCTCTCTATCTTCCTTCCTACACCTGCATGGAAAGCTATGATTATCTCAAAATAAAAATTGTAGATAAAAGTAGGCACATGTGTCGGTATTGTGAATTTATTACTATGGCATGTTCTTCCTGTAATCGCAGAATAGTCAGTCAAAACCCACATAGGACCACCAGCTCAAATTCTTTGGCTTCTATATACATAGGCATAGCAGGTATATCAGGGCTTCCAAAATGAGATGCTTACTGATGTAAGCAGTAGGAAAATATGCTATATGTCTTATTAAAATAGATAAAAGAAGACCTTAGTATGATAGTCTCACAGCCCAGTGACTCAAGAGCTCAGCATCTATGACTGAGGACAGACCTCATGTTCAAGCTCATTCTGCCTTGCCTTCCTTAGCATGCTAGTTTTTTGTTTTTTTTTTTCTGCAAGAGGGCTCAGCTAAACAGTAGCTCTCACATCATGTTGCCCATGTATCTGTGAACAATGTCATTCATGAGTCCTGTTTCAACAGCAGGAAATACTTGCAGATCTTTCTGTTACTCTCTTTGTACTTGTTGTGATGTTTTGTTTGCTGTTACGTTTTTTGTTTGTTTGTTTTATTTTGTTTTGTTTTGAGACAGGGTTACACTGCGCAGCCCTCACTGGCCTGAAACTCACAAAGATCCACCTTAGGTTTTGAGACAGAGTTTCTCACTGAACTTGGGGTTTACCAATGTGGCTAGACTGGCTGGCAGAGTTCAGACTTGCTATAGAGGTCATGAATCCAATGCACTGTGCTTGTGCAGAAAGCCTTCTACCTGCTGAGCCATCTCCCAAAGCCCCACTTAATTGGTTTTTATTTAAATTGGTGAGATCAAATCACAAGAATCTCCCCAAATAGTTCCAGGGATTGCCACTGACCTTGAATGGAGTCCCAAACAGGGGAAGATAATTATAACTGAGTTGGTGGAGGGAGCAAGTAGGCCATGCTCTGCTGGTAAGATCAACAACAGGGGATAGTTGGGTGAGCCATTACCCAGGAATCATGGGTACTCAGAGGTAATGGTGATGGAGCAGGCACTAGGGTAGCCAGAATGACTGAGAAGTACACACATTGATAGCCTACTTCTGAACCCACAATATGGACCAGCCTGATGATCCACCAGCCTGTCAAGTAGGCCTGGAAGTGCAAGGGAGAGAGATTGTCATAGCTGAAACCTAGAAAGCACAAACCCAGCAAGAGTAAAAACTTAGCCTGAGAAGCTGCAGGGGCTGTGCCTGTTATAAACTTGCTCAGTTCTGAAAATTTGTTTCATTTTGATTTTCATGGCTGTTAGGTTAGGGTAAAGTGAAATAACGTTTATTGTTGGTGATGGTTTAAATGAAAATGTACATCTGAATTCAATTCTTGGTCCTTAGTGGAACTGTTTTGGGAAGAATTAGGGGGTGTGGCCTTGTTAGCAGGGAGGTATGTTGTTGCTGAGGGTTGGTTTTAAGGTTTGAAAAGCTCCTGTCAGGTCCAATCTCTCTCTCCCTCCCTCCCTCCCTCTCTCTCCCCATATGATCATGTACTGACATTCTGAAACTGTAAGCAAGCCCCCAGCTGGATGCTTTCTTTATACATTGCTTTGCTCATTGTGTCTTGTCACAGCAATAGGAAAGTTACTAACGCTATTTTAAAAATCTTTTTTTTTTTTGAGATAGAGCCTCATCATATAGCCCAAGCTAGACTCAAAATAAATATATATCCAAGGATGACCTTGAATTTCTGAGCCTCCTGCCTCAGCCTACGAAATGCCAAAATGACAGGCACAAGCCACTGTGGTGATTTGAATGAGAAATATCTTCAAAAGGCTCAGGTATTAGAATGCTTGATCCTCAGTCGGTGACACTGTTAGGGAATGCCTGGGAACCTTTAGGAAGTAGAACTTTGCTAGAGAAGTACCTCGATGGAGCAGGCTTTGAGAATGTGTAGCCTCACCCCACTGCCAGTTCATCCACCGTCTTCCTGTGTGTAACTGACAGTCTGAGCTCTCGGTTTCCTGCTCCAGCTGCCTGCTACCATGTCTCTCCTGCAATTACAAATTTCCGTCTGGAACTGTAAGCCCCAAACCCTATTTCTTCTGTAAGTTGTTTTTGGTCGTGGTGTTAAGGTACCTAATACAGGGGCTGTGGATATGGCTCAGTGGGTAAGGGCACTTGCTGCTCTTGCAGAAGACCCAGATTCAGACCCCAGCAGCCACATGGGGCCACCATCTCTAATTGGAGTTACCGGGAGGTCAACAACAGGGGTTTGGAGCCTCTTCTGGCTTTATCATATTCTGACTACTCTCACCCCCCCCCACACACACAACCTCTCTTACCTCCCTTCCACCCCTATCATCTCCTCTTCCTACCAATCCATTTCTCTAATTAATCCCCTTCTTTTGTTTTGTGACCCACTGTGTTTAACCAGGTTTTGGAACTATCCACTGAAGCTTAATGGGATTATTCTGGGTTTATAACTAAAGACAATGATTTCCCCTCCTCTAGAAGCTATCAGTAGCCAATAGCCTCCTGAACCCTTTCATCTTCCAGGCTTGAGTGTTGCCAGGCCTGTTATTGTGTAGACACAGAGTAGGCAACTGAAGGTGTTGTGAGGTCATGATTGCAGGGGCTGTATCCTATCTAAAAGATGGCAGCTTACAGCCTTTCTCTCTGTTTACAGACTCTTAGCATTCTTTCTATCCTCATTTCTGAGCCTTAGAGGGTGTGGTATAAATGTCTTCTATGTGGCTGAACACTCCACTATCACTTATTCTCAGTACCTAGAGCAGAATGTGTTTCTGAATTTACCACTGATCAAAAGAAAAATAGGCTGCTCTGATTTGGGCTGTGTGCTGGTTAGCTTCTTTTTTGCCAACTTGACATATGATAGAGTTATCTGGAAGAAGGAACCTTACTTAAAATTTCACTATTACATTGGCCTGTAGGCAAGTCTTTAGGGCATTTTCTTGATTAACTATTGATGTGACAAAGACCATTGTGATGGCACCATCCCTGGCAGGTGGTTTTGGGTTGTCTAAAAAAGCAAGCTGAGTTAGATATGGAGAGCAAGCTAGTAAGCAGAATTTTTCCATGGTCTTTGTTCCAGTTTTTGCCTCCAGGTTTATGAATGAGTTTTGTCCTGACTTCCTTTAGTAATTATCTATAACCTTGGAGTTGATCTGTAACCATTCTTTCCCAATTTACTTTTGTTCATAATATGTATCATAGAAATAGGAACAAGACTAGCACAGGCTGGTAGTGGCATTTTTCTGTGGGTATAAATATAGCTATTTACCAAGTGATTTAATGCTATGGCAGTTTAGTTAAGCAATAGTAGTAAGTTCTTATGTAGAGCCTATGACCTGCCCCATAATGGGTACTTAACAACAATGGGTTCATAGTACAAGGCACGAATTTCTATGTGCAGTGGACCTATCACACTTGATTGGTTACTCCCATAGCAATTCTTCCACTGTTAAACAAATGTTCACATCTTTCCTCTGGCAGGTTCTTATTGTAATTCAATCCCATTTGCCACTTTTTGCTCTGCAAGGAACTATTCTGATGGAGAACAGTTCTGTTCTGGGGGATTCAGAATGCACATGTGGGGCATATGACAGATTGACAGAGACAAGTACCCAATTTTTTCCCTTTCTTCTTGAGGGTCACCTCAGAAAGAATATATCCTTGTAGATTCTTATACTGTAGTATTAAACAAAATACTGGAATGACCTTCACCAATATACTAAAAAAAGGAGGAAGTTACCCATGACACTGGCTAACAGCTGTTCTTCTCTGGGTCTGAGCAAAAAGAAAGTAGACACACCTGATGATCCCACAGTCCAAGAGGATGGGACATATTACAACTTCCATGTTATTAGTTTGCGGTTTTATTAGGGAGAAAGAAGGAGGATGTCTTTTTTTTGTAAACTAACATAACTGCAAACATTTGACAAGTGATGGAAAAAGGAAATAAGCCATGAGATTCTGCACTAAATTAGGTTGGCATATATGCTTTTGTCTGACTGGCTGGACTTTAAATGAAACTGTTTCCCAACTTAACTAACATAAAATTAGTTTCTCAAATGTTTGTCAAGACTCAGCTCTCTTGTGTCTGGCTAATGTGTATCACACTGTGTAATCACAGGGCCACAAATCTGAGGCTAAGAATGCCAGGTAACACTTGTATAGAACTTCCTAGTGCTCACACCATGTAACTATATAATTGTCTTTGTGTGTGTGTGTGGGTAGGTGTGTGTGTGTGTGTGTGTGTGTGTGTGTATTTGTAAGACAGAGAAAGAGTTCAATCACTATAACAAAATATCAGAGAAAATAAAAGAGTTCATTTTGGCCCTGTTTGCAGAGGTATGCTAGTCTGTGGATGGCTGATTCTTTCACTTTTGGTCTTAAAGTAAAGCAAAATGTCACTTGGGAAAGAGCCTGGTAAAGCAAAGCTCATCCATTTATGGTAGACAGAAGAGGTTGGAGAGATGCTGGAAAGGAGGAAAGTGGGGAGAAACAGGACAAGAAGGAAGAAAAAGATCCAGTACTCCCTTCAAGGCCATAACTTCAGTGCCTTTGTTCCACTGGAATACTCCTCTCAAATTTTCACCACATGGTGGGAACTTTCCCACACATGGGCCTTTAGGAGACATTTAAAACACAACCATAACAATATAGATTCAATAATCCTACAAGGTTGATGTTAAAATGCCACAGGATAAGTGACTTAATCGATAGATTTTTCTTTCTCACAGTTTTAGAAACAGGAAGTCCAAAACTAAGGTGGTGAAATGGCTGGCCACATTCTGTGGGCTCAGCTGGCCCTGAGAAAGCTTGCTGTCTTCCACTTACTGTTAGTGACTCGTTAAAGCTTAATTACTTCTCTACAGTACCACATACAAATATAACCACACTGGGAGTTAGGAATCCTAAAGATATTTGGGGGTCCATTCAGTCCATCATAGTAATCTTTTCCATTCATTTTTCCAGATTAGAAAACTGAAAGTCACAAAAGCTGAACAGTATGCCCAGGATCACCCAGCTGATAAACTACAACACTAGGCAGAACCCCATATTCCTGACCACCAGGCCCAGCTGTCTTCCATCACCTAGCATGAGTTTTAAAAATATAAATACCATCAGTCCAACCCCTCCCCAGCCCTAGTCAGATGTTAAGCCTGTTGTAAAATTATCAGAAAATTTTCATATCTTTAAATTTTTTCAACAGAAAACAATTCATTATTATTATTATTCAATGTCAAATTGAAAATTAAATTGTAATTACTATAATGTAACTCTTAAAAGCACTAGTCTATCTCAATATGGTAGAAACCTCTATTTCTAAATTTCTCTACTTAAATTCTTAAAATATAACAAGCAAAAAAAAAAAAAAAAAGTGTGGGGATGTAGCCCAGTGGTAGAGTATCTATCATGCAGGAGGACTTGAGGTCAACCTTCCACCCCAAGGGAAAGAAAAAAGAGAGAAAAATAAAATCAAAGTCAGGAAGCAAGCAATTGCTTGAAAAATAGGCCTAAGACTTGAGGAACCCTCCAGAGAAGACATTCAGATGCAAATAAACCTACAAAAGACGTTCCCCCATCATACTCATCAGGGGTAATGCAAATGAAAATAATAATAATGAGATACCACTATGTATCTATTAGGATGGCCAAAACTCAGAATCTTAGCAGCAGCCAGAGCTGTACAGTGACAGGAACTCTCATGCATGGCTGGTGGGAGCGTAGCCACTTTGAAAGACAGTTTAGAGGTTTCCTACAAAACATATTTCTATATTTAACCCTAGTGATACAAATGTGACCAGGGGTGGTTTTTTTAAAAAGATTGTATTGCTTTTGAAATATTTAAAGCCTTTTAACCCAGCTTTCCATTCAGAGAAGTTGAAATTATAACTGGGTAAGATTACTTTTAAAATTCTTGCTAGTTAATGAAACCACTTCTATAGCAAAAAAAAAAAAAAAAAAAAAAAAAGCAAACTTTGCTATGCTCAAGTTGAACATGCATCAAGAACAATCTGACTAATGAAGTGACGCAACCCCAGGATTTTAGTGCACAGAGGGGGGAGGACGGACGCAGTGGTCCAGAGCAAACATCATTCTGACGTCTGGTTAGACTGTGTCCTGCCTGCTGTGTCTTTGTGCGAATCACTCAGCCTGACTCTGTTTCCTCATCCTGCTGTGTGTAAAACTAAGTGAATCCACAGTTAGTATGGATTAAATGGTAACTAGCTACGCACACAAACATTTTATTTAAACTTCTAAAGATAGTGTTTTTGTTAAAATTTTAAAAACAAAATCCCCCAAAACCCTGGCAGGAAGGCTTCAATAAGAGAAGAAATAATGACAAATGTCACTGAGGAGCCCACATTACACCCCAGCCCTTTCTTTGGGAGGAAACAGAAGAAGCTCTGTTTTGAAGAAAAACCTCAGATGAGCAAGAACTCTGCTAGACTGACCACAAAGGTGTGTCCTTAGACCTCAGCTACAGGCCCTTGCCTGACACAGGAGCTGGGGGACAACTTGGGGGAAGGAGGGTTCTGACAACAACAGATTCTCACTGTGCACTTCCTGTGAATTAGAATGTTTGTAGCCTCAGAGGAAGACACTGAAGTGAGATGTTTCTCCTCATAACCCATTTTAACTTAAGCATTCCCAGTGCATTTGAGTGACAGTACTACACAGAGATCTGTTTTGGCCAGCTGAACATAATCTTAGCCTGTTCACACAGACACTTGTAGCACGACTATATCACTGCTACAGGCACAAGACAATCTGTGTGAATCTGTTGGTGTGGCTGGGAAATCCTGTGATTAAAGAATAGAGCCAAGCATAGTTGCTAGGATGGCTAAGAACCAAAGGGAGAAGTCTTGAAGAAGGGTGTAGATTATCCTCCCACCAAGGTCTGTAACCTCCCATCTATTTCCCACATGAGACTAGAAAGTGGGGGACCTACTAGCAAGAAACCTTATAGATATCCAGCTGAAAACACCACTGCTTCAGATCTCAGCTCAAAGTTGGGGGGAAGTGGTCATTTTCACAGCATGCACATATAACCCCATTCTATCCTAACAACCCCAGGGCTGGCCAGCTTGGCAGGCTTGGCTGTACTGGGACTCAGTCCTTGGCTCTAGTAGTACGGCTTTCACAGTGAGCAGTGGCAGTGCTGAAGGGCTTTCAGTGTCCCTTCAGGATACAGACATGGAGGAGCCAGAGCAAGAGGATAAAGACTGGGTGCATCAGGGTACTTACAGCAGCTGGAAGTGGGTGGAGATGACATACCTTATTGGCAACACGCAGAATTAGCTAGAGGCCACTGAGGTCACACTAAGAACCCATTGTTACTTTTGTAATGTGGACATCAAAGGCAAATGTAACCTGCTCTTACATAGTCTGGGGAGACAGACATGCTGTATCTAAACCATAATTGTAATTAGTGGGCTACTTTGCAAGTAACCTAATTTCATAGCAAAATTTGGCTTACAATAAAATAGATTGGTGAGTTGCAATAAAAATAGGATTATAGTCAAAACCAAAATGTCTATGAATTGGAATTTTTTTAGAGGAAAATAAATGTATCAGGATATTCACAAAGCTTAGGAAGATTGAAACTTGACAATGGGTAGCTTTTTAGCACAAATACCAACTTTTTTTTTTCTCTAAGGAGTGTATGTGAATAGATATATGAACAGAAGATGGAAGACTTTCCCTCAAAATTTTTATGTTGCTCTGCTTTAGAACAGGAAGATACAGCTGCAGATGTAGCTCAGTTATAATACCTGCCTACTGTGCAGACATCCCTGCATTGTGGTGTACATAGGGGTGTCAGTTATCCTTGCCAAAGGATGAGAGGATTGATAGACATTGGTACCTTTGTACCAATGAGTCTTGTTCTTGTTTGGGTCTAGTTTTGATGCTGATGGTATTTTGTTGTGCTGAGGATTGAACCCAAGGCCTTAAGCATACTAGGGAAGTATTCTACCACTGAGCTAAGCCTGAAGCACAATAATCAGGTTGACTCCTTAGCTGTTGAACCACCTGTTAGCCAATTTTATCAGTTATTGTAAGACACACAACACTGGCCCAGAGATGTAGCTCAGTAGTGAATGTGTGGTCAGAATGCACTAGGCACTAGAAGACCCTTCCCACAGAACCTCTGTAGGCTTCTAGGAAGCTGGCATCCTAGCATGGGCGCCCACCGAAAGACAACTTTGTAGCAACTTCTTTCTTGTTAGAGTAGTATCTTAATTATGGTTTCTATTTCTGTGAAGAGACACCAAGACCACGGCAACTCTTCTAAAGGAAAACATTTCATTGAGGCTGGCTTATAGTTTCAGAGGTTTAGTCCATTATCTTGGTGGTGGGAAGCATGGTGGCCTTCCGGCAGGCTTGGTGCTGGAGAAGTAACTGAGAGTTATACATCCACATTTACAGACAGAAACTGTTAGCCCCTAGTCCTAGTTTTGAGCTTTTGAGACCTCAAAGTCCACCCACTAGTGACAAACTTCCCCCAACAAAGCCACAGAACTCCAACAAGGTCATACTTCCTAATAGTGCCACTCCCTATGGGCCTAAGGGGGCCATTTTTATTCAAACTACTACATTCCATTCCCTGGCCCCCATAAACTTACGGCCGTATCATAATACAAAATCTATTTAGTCCAACTTCAAAGGTCCCCATAGTCTATAGCAGTCTCAAACTTGTTTAAAGTCCAGTCTCTTCTGAGACTCATGTAATCTTAACTATATGTAATCCTTTAAAAATCAAACTGAAAAAGGACATCACATACTTCCAACATTTAATGGCACAGGATATACACTACTATTCCAAAAGGATGAAAAGAGAGCATAGTACAGAAATACTGGACCAAAGCAAGACTGAAAACAAGCTGGGCAAAATCCAAACTCTACATCTCCATATCTGATGTCAAAATGATCTTCAGATCTCCAATTCCCTGCCACACACTTTCTTCTCTTGGGCTGGTCCCGATCCCCGTTAGCAGCTTTCCTCTGCCAGTATCCCATGGCTCTGGCATCTCCAAGATCTTGGGGTCTCTAAAGCAATCCTAGCTTCACCTTCACAGCTTTACACAATAGCCTCTCTAGTCCTCCATGCAAAGATGGCCCTACCACATGCCTGGCCTCAGTGGCCTTTCTTAGTCACAGAGGGAGACTCCATAACCCCTTCCTTCTATCCTTGAGTGTAAAGCCAGAACCATGTGGCTGAAGCTACAAAGTTCTGCTGCTTGCTGTGGCTGGAACATACCGCCTTGTTACAAAGCATTTTCATCAGCTTTCTGTTTCTGATAACTTTCTTCACTGTCTAAGTTTGGCTATCCTGAAACTCTCTCTGGAGACCAGACTGGCCTCATACTTAGAGATCTGCTAGCCTCTGCCTACTGAATACTTGGGTTAAGGGTGTGCACCACCACACCCCTCTGTAAGCTTTTTCAAAATTCCTCATCACAAGTTGGAAGGTTAGCTGGTTGGGATCTTGCTCTGAGGTCACCATGTCCTTTATTCCATTTAATATCAGGATTTTAATCTGTTTGTGTCCTTGAACACAGGACTTAGCTCCATTCTACTTCCTGGTGTCCCTTTTCTCCTTGAATTGTACATTTTATATTCTCCTTAAACTGTACATTTTCCTTGCTCAACTTGCTTCTTTTTATTACAGATCTTCATAAGAATGAACACTAATAACCACACAACAGAGTCAATATGAGGTTTTTTTAAATTTCCTCTGCCAATGCCATTAATCTAAAACTCTTCAATTTAGCCTCAGGCAGACTCTTTCAGCAAAGGCAAAAAACAGCCACATTCTTAGCCAAAATATCACAAGAAGGATCTCTAGGTCACATACAAATATTCTTCTCCTCTAAAACCTCCTGAGCCAGGCCCCCACAGCTCAAATCAAACCAAATACCACTATTTTTCATGTTCCTGCTAGTATGGCCCATTAAGCCCCACATAAAGGGTACAACTACTTTTCTAATCCAAAGTCCTAAATTTCATATTTCTCCAACAAAAAAGCATGTCAAGCCTATCATAGCAATACCCCACTCCTGGTACCAACTTCTGTCTTAGTTTGGATTTTATTGCTGTAAAGAAACACCATGACATGACAACTCTTATAATGGAAAACATTTCATTGGTCCTGGCTTACAGTTTCAGAAGTTAAATTCATTATTATGGTGGTAGGAAGCATGGAGTCATGCAGGCAGACATGGTACTGGAGAAGGAGCTGAGAGTTCTATGTCCAAATTTATAGGCAGCAGGAAGAGAAACTGTGAGCCACTAGGCCTGGTTTTGAGCCTTTGAGACTTCAAAGTCCACCCTCTAGTGACACACCTCCTCCAACAAAGCCATACCTACTCCAACAAGGGCATACTTCCTAATAGTGGCCCTGCCTGTGGGCCTATGGGCCTATGAGGGCCATTTTTAGTTAAACCACCACAAGTAGCTTCCCTGAGAAGAGGAACCAAGGAAGCAATCCATGGCTTTGCCAATCCCCTCTTTCTGTCTGTTTCTCCAAGGTAATAAGGAAGGGAAATGGGACTCAGTTAATAATCCACTTCATCAAGGAAGCTTTACTTGATTAGGCTAGTCTTTTTCATTGCTCTTCATTTTTAATAGTATGAGTAAATTTACTAACAATTAACAAACATCAGCATCATTGTATACTTAATTACTGTAGACAATCTGGGCACAGATCATGCCTATGATTGTCACTGATGGGCAGTCAGGGCCCAATACAGTGTCT
Source organism: Meriones unguiculatus (assembly GCF_030254825.1). Classification (NCBI taxonomy): domain Eukaryota; kingdom Metazoa; phylum Chordata; class Mammalia; order Rodentia; family Muridae; genus Meriones; species Meriones unguiculatus. Next base: position 163,281,521 of record NC_083349.1, read on the forward strand.
GGCACACAATAAATAGTAAAATACGCTGAATGACTGAAATAATGTTATCTCTGCAGTACTTTCCTTCAGGCGCCAGCTAATCACTTCAGGTGTAGGCTAATCATTTAATATGTTCTCCATTTCTTCTCTTAACATTTTAACTTTAGTTTGAATGTTATATAACCAATATGTGACTGCATGCTTATTTAAAAATTCAAGTCACACCCGTGAGCACATAAAAGTTACGGTTGTAGAAAATGTGAATTGTGCTCAATAAGGTCATTTTTATTTCACTTTTTGTTTAAGTGTGCGTATTGCCTACATACATGTTTGTACTGGCTAGTTTATGTTAACTTGACCCAAGCTAGAGTCATCAAAGAGGAGGAATGCTCGGCTAAGAAAATGCCTCCATAAAATATGGCTATAAGCAAGCCTGTAGGATATTTTCTTAATCAGTGATTTATGGGGGAGGGCCCACACCATTTTGGGTGGTGCCACTCCTGACCTAGCAGGCCTGAGTTCTAAAAGAAAGCAGGCTGAGCAAACCATGAGGAGCAAGTCAGTAAGCAGCACTCCTCTGTGGGCTCTGCACCAGCTCCTGGCTCCAGGTTCTTTTTCTGCTTGACTTTCTGTCCTGACTTTATTTGATGATAAACAGTGATGTGGAGGTATAAGACAAATAAACCCTTCGTGCTCAAGTTGCTTTGATCCTGGTGTTTCATCATGACAATAATCACCTTAACTAAGATGCATGTATGTACAGTGCTCTTGGAGGCCAAAAGAGAGTGCCTCAGATCCCCTAGGACTGGAGTTACAGACAGCTGTTTTGCCATGCACATATATGATGAATAAGTAAATTCAGAACATCATAATCCAAGAGGAAGAGGCCACAGAAGCCATGCTAGTTACTTTAGAAATATTTCTTTATTGTTTTGTTTTTATTAATTATGTTTATTAATTACAGTTTATTCACTTTGTATCCCCCCTGTACCTCCCTCCCTCCTCCTCTCCCAGTCCCATCCTCCCGCCCTCTTCCCCATCTGTGCCCTTCCCCCAGTCCACTGATAAGGGAGGTCCTCCTCCCTTTCCCTCTGATCCTAGTCTATCAGGTCTCATCAGGAGTTCCTGCATTGTCTTCCTCTGTGGCCTGGTAAGGCTGCTCCCCCACCTCAGGGGGAGGTGATCAAAGAGCAGGCTAATCAGTTCCTGACAGAGACAGTCCCTGTCCCCATTACTATGGAACCCACTTGGACACTAAACTGTTACCTCTGTGCAGGGGTTCCAGGCCATCTCCATGAGTGGTCCTTGGCTGGAGTATCAGTCTCAGAAAAGACTCCTGTGCTCAGACTTTTTGGATCTGTTGCTCTCCTTGTGGAGCTCCTGTCCCCTCCAGGTCTTACTATCTCCCCCTTCTTTCATAAGATTCCCTGCACTCTGCCCAAAGTTTGGCTATGATTCTCAGCATCTGCCTCAATATCCTGCAGGGTAGATCCTTTCAGGGGCCCTCTGTGGTAGGCTCCTGTCCTGTTGCCTGTTTTCTCCCTCCTCTAATGTCCATCCTCTTTGCCTTTCTGAATGGACATCTGCTCAATCATGTTTGTAACAGTTTTATTTGTAATAGTAATAGCCAGAAGCTGGAAACAGCCCAAATACCCCTCAGTTGAGGAATGGATACAGAAATTGTGGTACATCTACACAATGGAATATTACTCAGCAATAAAAAACAAGAAAATCATGAAATTTGCAGGTAAGTGGTAGGAACTGGAAATGATCATCCTGAGTGAGGTATTCCAGAAGCAGAAAGACACACAGGGTATATACTCACTCATAAGTGGATATTAGACATATAATGTAGGATAAACAGTATATAATGTATACCTAAGGTAGCTAATCACGAAGGAGGACTCTGACTTATGATGCTCAATCCCCATTCCGAAAGGCGAAGAGGATGGACATCGAAGGAGATATTTTAAAACAAGTAATGAAAGGCAGAAAAGCCAACTTGAGTGGCAGAAACCACAGTAACTGGAGGTCTAGAGGGAAGAAACAGGCTACTAGGAGCTATAAACCTGGATGCTTAGAAGCACCTAGAGCAATGCAGCCCTTACAAGATACCACTGAACCATGGAGGAAAAGTCTGTCTGGCTAGGGGTGGAGATGTGGTTAAGAGGCTACAGGTACCATTTGAGGCAGGAAGAAAGGAAGATCAAATCTGGCTCTTGTCAGAAACATGGCTCAGTACGTAAAGGCACTCACTACCAAGCCTGATGATCTAAGTTCAAACCAGGGACCCATACTGTAGAAGGAGAAAAACAATTCTTGCAAATTGTTGTCCTCTGGCCTCCATATATGTGCTGTATTACACACACACACACACACACACACACACACACACACACTTGCCAAAAAATTACCTATTTCGATTGATCAATCCTTCCATCTACAGTGTTCATCTCTGGATCTCTTTGACCAGCTCTGAAAACAGAGATTCTAAGGACAGAGAGGGGTGTGGAATAGGTCTGAGAACAAGCAGACAAGAGGTCAGCATAGTCCGTTTAAAATATATAAATAGCACTTTGGCATATGTAGTGCTCTAAATTCATCACTTACCATTTTTATAGAGAAAACCCCATTTAAAAACACTATTGAGAGCAGGCATGACCCATAGGATAAAGGGTACAGCAGGAGAGCTCAGAGGCAGACACCATAAGGCAGCATGCTGTAGGTGGGAAAAATTATACTCCTAATAAAAGGGCAGAAATGCTGCAGAACAGCAGCTCACAGGACCAGGTGTGTGCAGGTTCTTTGCAGGAATCAGGCATGACCTGCTATTCAGAGACTGAGGAGAAGGCAGGAGTATCAGCTAATAGGACCAAAAACTCAATGAGTTTAGAACGGCAAGAGACTCATCTCTTCCATGATAACTCATGACTTCTACAAAACAAGGAACTGAAACAAAATGAAATGATGGGCTGGGCAACCCAAACAGTCTCAGGGTAGGTTATTGTCTCTTCGCCTCTTGGGACCTGGTGAAGTAGGTGTTAAGGGACAGTTCAGCATCAGTACCTCCTCTTCCTGCTATTGTAACAATGAAGCAGCCTTACATAGACAGTGTGCCAATGAAAGAGAAGTTCTAAAAGGAAGGGCTTCTACCCCCTGGTTTATAGACAGTGTTAGTCACCTGACATTTTCATGAAGAAGTCACCACAGAACATCTTTTCCTTAGAAACACTACCGACTCCCAGTGTCTGATTTCAAATGCCTTTGGTGCAACAGTGGAGGTTCCAGTATGTCTTAGGTACTTTGATACACAGAGAAAAATGGGACACAGGAAGAAATAAGCCACATACGTCTAGGAGCTCTAGATTTCATAGGAAATTACAAGTGGGTGCCTTGGGCTGGGAATGTAGTTCAATAGTAGAGCTCTTACTGAGTACATACAAAGCCCTTAGTTTATTCCCTAGCACCACAAAAATAGTAAACAAATTGGTTTTGATGCAGTGTAATAACAGAATATCTTAGGAAAGGTGACCAATAATTATTAGGAGGATGGCAGTAGAGAACAAGGAGATGGACAGATGTAATTTCCAAAGGTGATATCATAGTGGACATTAAGAGAATTAAATAACCATGCAGTAGTGGCACACTCCTTCAATCCCAGCACTCAGGAGGCAGAGGCAGGCAGATATCTGTGAATTGAGGCCAGCCTGGTCTACATAATGAGTTCCAGGATAACCAGGGCTACACAGTGAAACCTGTCTCAAAAAAAAAAAAAAAAAAAACAAAAACAAAGCTGGAGAGATGGCTCAGTGGTTAAAGAACACTATCTGCTCATCCAGAGGTCCTGAGTAACCCAGCAACTACATGGAGGTTCACAACCCTCTATGGTGAGATCCGATGCCCTCTTCTGTCATGCAAATAGAGTGTTCATAAGCATAAATAAATAAATCTAAAAAAACAAACAAAAACAAAAAAACAAAACAGGAGTAAGAGCTCCTTCAGCCTCCAAATCCATAGTTAAATGATCAAGACCAGACCAACCTTGCTCAAAACACCACTACCCTTTCTTTATGATATACACAGATATTTTCTTCTCTCATTTACTTCTCACCACATAATGGAAGGATACACAGACATATGTACAGACAAAGGTGGACATTCAAACACACAGGAATACATAGGGACAGACACAACAGACTGATATACACATACACACATAAGCATACACACACATATATAGGCATACATACCCATACACACAGACACACCCATACATGTGTACATGCAAACACATACATACATACAAGTTTTGTAGAGAAAATAATCTACTGCCCATCAATTAATATTATTATCAGGTCTAGAGTAGGATTGTCAAAGACGCAGCCTTGAAAAACAAGGCTGTGGCCACATGTAATTTCACATTAAATAAAAGTATTAAAAATTCTGACCTGTTCTACCATGATGCCTTGTGTGTTTGTGAGAGTACCAGACAGCCTACTCTTACCTCTGGAATTATATTCTTAGTACTTTAGAAGAGTACAAGGTACTCTGCATTGCTGGTATCCACATGTGGGTTTGGCCTACTGATGGAACTGTGGGCCAACCAGCGGAGCTTTTTTTCACACCAGATGGCCCAGACTAGCTTCAACAAGTTCACATTCTTAGGCTTCACCAAACAGACTTCAAATTATCTTTTCACTTCCCTACATGGTACACACATTTTGAGTTTGACCTCCATCCCTTTCTGCCAGCAAATACTCAGTAATACAGGAAGGCCATTTGGAGGCCTGCTAGTCTGGTTAGCCATAAAGAAAAGCAGATGTGAGAAATGGTTTCCCCTCTCTGAGCCCAGCAGCTTGTGGAAAGAGAAAGCCCATGTGACAGTGGGGCTCTTATGAGCACAGTCTGGTAGAACAGATGTCCCTTACTCACTTAGCCATGCAGTTGAAAAGGTGATTTTGTTCATGTGAGGTTTTTTTAATTTAATTTAACTTTATTAATTACATTTTATTCACTTTGTATCCCCCATAAGCCCCTCCTTCCTCCCCTCCCAGCCCCACATTTTCTCCCCCATCTTTACGTATGCCCCTCCCCAAGTCCACTGATAAGGGAGGTCCTCCTCTCCTTTCTTCTGATCTTAGTCTATCAGAACACATCAGGAGTGGCTGCATTGTCATCTTCTGTGGCCTGGTAAGGCTGCTCCCCTCTCAGGAGGAGATGATCAAAGAGCAGGCCAATCAGATTAGGTCAGAGGCAGTCCCTCTTCCCATTACTATGTAACCCACTTGCACAATAAACTGCCATGGGCTACATCTGTGCAGAGGTTCTAGGTTATCTTCATACCTGGTACTTGGTTGGAGTATGAGTCTCTAGGAAGACCCCTGTGATCAAATTTCCTGGTTCTGTTGCTCTCCTTGTGGGGTTCCTGTCCTCTCCAGATCTTACTATTTCCCACTTCTTACATAAGATTCTGTGCACTCTGCCCAACAGTTGGCCATAAGTCTCAGCATCTGCTTTGATAGTCTGCAGGGCAGAGCCTTTCAGAGGTCCTCTGTGGCAGGTTTCTAGGTTGTTTCCTGTTTTCTTCTTCTTCTGATATCCATCCTCTTTGCCTTTCAGGATGAGGATTGAGCATTTTAGTCAGGGTCTTCTCTCTTAATTAGTTTCTTTAGATGTACGGATTTTAGTAGGTTTATCCTATATTATATGTCTATATGAGTGAGTATATACCGTGTGTGTCTTTCTGCTTCTGGGACAGCTCACTCAGGATGATCCTTTCCAGATCCCACCATTTACCTGCAAATTTCATGATTTCCTTATTTTTCATTGCAGAGTAATACTCCATTATGTATATGTACCACGATTTCTGCATCAATTTTTCAGTTGAGGGGCACCTGGGCTGTTTCCAGCTTCTGGCTAGTACAAATAAAGCTGCTACAAACATGGTTCAGCAAATGTCCTTATTGTGTACTTGAGCCTCTTTTGGATATATGCCTAGGAGTGGTATGGCTGGATCTTGAGGAAGCACTATTCCTAGTTGTCTGAGAAAGCACCAGATTGATTTCCAGAGTGGTTGTACAAGTTTACATTCCCACCAGCAGTAGAGGAGGGTTCCCCTTTCTCCAAAACCTCTCCAGCATGTGTTACTTGAGTTTTTCATCTTGGCCATTCTGATGGGTGTAAGGTGAAATCTCAGGGTCGTTTTGATTTGCATCTCCCTAATAGCTTAATGATATTAAGCATTTCTTTAAGTGATTCTCTGCCATTCAATATTCCTCTACAGGGAGTTCTCTGTTTAGCTCTGTTTCCCATTTTTAAATTGGATTACTTGGTTTGCTGCTTTTCAGCTTCTTTAGTTCTTATATATGTTGGATAGGAGTCCTCTGTCAGATAAAGGGTTGGTGAAGATTCTTTGCCAATCTGTAGGTAGTCGTTTTGTTTTAATGATGGTGTCCTTTGCTTTACAGAAGCTTTTAAGTTTCATGAGGTCCAATTTATTGATTGTTGATCTTAGAGCCTGTGCTGTTGGCGTTCTGTTCAGGAAGTTTTCTCCTGTGCCAATGAGTTCTAGGGTTTTCCCCACTTTTTCTTTTAACCAATTTAATGTGTCTGGTTTTATGTTAAGGTCTTTGATCCACTTGGACTTCAGTTTTGTGCAGGGTGATAAGTATGGATCTATTTGCATTTTTCTACATGTAGACATCCCGTTAGACCAGCACCATTTGTTGAAGATGCTGTCTTTTTTCCATTGTATGGTTTTGGCATCTTTATCAAAGATCAGGTGTCCATAAGTGTGTGGGTTTATTTCTGGGTCTTCTGTTCAGTTCCATTGATCCACCATTCTGTTTCTATGCCTGTACCATGCAGTTTTTATTACTGTTGCTCTATAGTACAGCTTAAGATCAGGGGTGGAGATACCTCCTGAAGATCTTTTATTGTAGAGGATTGTTTTAGCAATTCTGGGTTTCTTGTTATTCCATATGAAGTTGAGAATTTTTCTTTCCAGGTCTGTAAAGAATTGTCTTGGTAATTTGATGGGAATTGCATTGAATCTGTAGATTGCTTTTGGTAAGATGGCCATTTTTACTATGTTAATCCTGCCAAGCCATGAGCATGGGAGATCTTTCCATCTTCTGATATCTTCTTCTAATTCTTTCTTCAGAGACTTGAAATTTTTTTCATACAAGTCTTTGACTTGCTTGGTTAGGGTTACACCCAGATACTTCATGTCCTTTATGGCTATTGTGAAGGGTGTTGTTTCCCTAATTTCTTTCTCAGCCCTTTTGTCTTTTGTATACAGGAAGGCTACTGATTTTTTTGAGTTAATTTTGTATCCGGCCACTTTGTTTATCAGTTGTAGGAGTTCCCTGGTGGAGTTTTACTATCACGTATACTATCATATCAACTGCAAATAGTAATAATTTGACTTCTTCCTTTTCAATTTATATCCCCTTCATCTGTCTTATTGCTCTAGCAAGAACTTCCAGAACTATGTTGAAGAGATATGGAGAGAGTGGGCAGCCTTGTCTTTTCCCTGATTTCAGTGGTAATGCTTTAAGTTTCTCTCCATTCAGTTTGATGTTGGCTATAGGCTTTTTGTATATTGCCTTTACTATGTTTAGATATGTGCCTTGTATCCCTGATCTCTCCAATACTTTAAACATGAATGAATGTTGGATTTTGTCAAAGGCTATTTCAGCATCTAGGGAAATTACCATGTGGTTTTTTTCTTTCAGTTTGTTAATATGGTGGATCACATTGATGGATTTCTGTATAGTGAACCACCCCTACATACCTGGGATGAAGCCTACTTGGTCATAGTGGATGATATCTTTGATGTGTTCTTGTATTCGGTTTGCAAGTATTTTGTTGACTATTTTTGCATCAATGTTCATAAGGGAGAGTGGCCTGAATTTTTCTTTCTTTGTTGGGTCTTTGTGAGATTTAGGTACCAAGGTGACTGTGGCTTCATAGAATGAGTTTGATAATATTCCTTCTGTTTCTATTTTGTGGAAGAGTTTGTAGAGAACTGGAGTTAGCTCTTCTTTGAAGGTCTGGTAGAATTCTGTGCTGAAACCATCTGGTCCTGGGCTTTTTTTTGGATGGGAGATTCTGATGACCACTTCTATTTGCTTGGGGGATATAGGACTATTTGATTTACCTGGTCTTGATTCAGCTTTGGTAAGTCAAATTGATCAAGAAAATTGTCCATTTCATTTAGATTTTCAAATTTTGTGTCATATAGACTTTTGAAGTAAATCCTAATGATTGTTTGGATTTCCTCAGTGTCTGTAGTTATGTCCCCCTTTTCATTTCTGATTTTGTTGATTTGGATGGTGTCTCTCTGCCTTTTAGTTAGCTTGGTTAAGGGTTTGTCTATCTTGTTTATTTTCTCACAGAACCAGCTCTTGGTTTCATTGATTCTTTGAATTGTTTTATTTGTTTCTAATTGATTGATTTCAGCCCGGAGTCTGATTATTTCCAGTTGTCTACTCCTTTTTGGTATGTCTGCTTCTTCTTTTTCTAGGGTTTTTAAGTGAGCTATTAAGTTGTATGGATGAGCTGTCTCAAATTTCTTCTTGAAGGCACTTAGTACTATGAACTTTCCTCTTAGCACTGCTTTCATTGTGTCCCACAAGTTTGGGTATGTTGTGTCTTCATTTTCATTGAGTTCTAGGAAGACTTTAATTTCTCTATTTCTTCCCTGATCCAGCTGTCATTTAGTAGTAAGTTGTTAAATTTCCATGTGTGTGTAGGCTTTTTGCTATTTCTGTTGTTGTTGAGGTCCAGCTTTATTCCATGGTGATCAGATAGGATACAAGGGATTATTTCAATCTTCTTGTATCTGTTGAGGCTTGCTTTGTGACCAACCATATGGTCTATTTTGGAGAAGGTTCCATGAGGTGCTGAGAAGAAGGTAAATTCTTTTTTTTTTTGGGTGTAAAGTTCTGTAAATGTCTGTTAGGTCCATTTGATTCATGACCTCTGTTAGAGACATTGTTTCTTTGTTTAATTTCTGTTTTTTTTGACCTATCCTTTGTTGAGAGTGGGATGTTGAAGTCTCCCACTATTAATGTGTGGGGATCTATGTGTGGTTTAAGTTTTATCAATGTTTTACAAATGTGGGTGTCCTTGTATTTGAGGCATAGAAGTTCAGGATTCTGATGTCTTCCTGGTGGAATTTTCCCTTGATGAATATGAAATGTTCTTCCCCATCTCTTTTTATTAATTTTGATTGAAAGTCTATTTTAACAGATATTGGAATGGCTACTCCTGCTTGCTTCTTGGGTCCATTTGCTTGGAAAACAGTCTTCCAACCTTCTACCCTCAGGTAATGTCTATCTTTGTGGCTTAGGCGTATTTCTTGTATGCAACAGATTGCTGGGTTTTGTTTACACATCCATTCTGTTAGTCTGTGTCTTTTTATTAGAGAATTGAGTCCATTGATGTTGGGAGAGATTAATGACCAGTGGCTGTTAGATCCTTTGATTTTGATGTTGGCTGTGGTCATAAGGTTGTGTGCTTGGTTTCTTTTTGTTTTACTGTAGTAGGGTTAATTATTTCCTGTGTTTTCTTGAAAGAAGCTAATCTTCTTGGGTTGTATTTTCCCTTCCAGTGTCTTCTGTAACACTGGATTTGTGTGTAGGTATTTTTGAAATTTGTTTTTGTCATTGAATATCTTGTTTTCTCTGTCTATGAGGACTGAGAGTTTTGCTGGGTATAGTAGCCTCGGCTGACATCTGTGTTCTCTTAGGGTCTGCTTGATATCCATCCAGGCCCTTCTGGCTTTCATAGTCTCTGTTGAAAAGTCAGGTGTGATTCTAATGGGTTTGCCATTATATGTTACTTGGCCTTTTTCCCTTGCAGCTTTTAGTATTTTTTCTTTGTTCTGTATACTTACTGTTTTGATTATTATGTGGCAGGAGGATTTTCTTTTCTGGTCTAATTTATTAGGTGTTCTATAGGCCTCTTGTATTCTTACTGGCCTCTCCTTTAAGTTGGGGAAATTTTCTTCAATGATTTTGTTGAAGATATTTTCTGGGCCTTGGAGCAGGGAATCTTCTTTTTCCTCTATTCCTATTATTCTTAGGTTTTGTCTTTTTATGTTGTCTTTAATTTCTTGGATGGTCTGTGTCAGGAATTTTTTAGATTTAACATTTTCTTCGACAGATACATCTATTTCTTCCATTGTATCTTCCACACCTGAGATTCTTTCTTCCATCTCTTGTAGTCTATTGGTTATGCTAACCTCTCTAGTTCCTTCCTGTTTTCTTCCCTAAGTTCTTCCTCTCCACAATTTCCTCCATTTGTGTTTTCTTTAATTTTTCCAATTCTATCTTGAGATCTTGAGCCGCTTTGTTGATTTCCTTCACCTCTCTGACTGTATTTTCCTTCAATTCCTTCAGCTGTTTGTTTGAACAATCCTCTGTTTCTTTTATTTCTTTTAGTGATTTAAGCATTTTCTCTCTAAAGGCCACATACTGTTTGGCTACAACTTCCTATATTTCTTTACGGATGGCCATATTCTGTTTGAGTTTATCTTCCTCTAGTTCTTTATGCATTTTATTTGTTTCCTCTGTTATCCTCTTCAAGAGCATAGATGTTAGGTCATCTTCTTGAATTTCAATTATTCTGGGGTGTTCAGGGCTACTTGCCCCTGGATAACTGGGTTCTGGAGATGCCATATTGCTCTGTCTTTTGTTGGTTGAGCTTTTACGCTGACCTCTACCCATTTTCTATCTTAGGTATTTGGAGTTAGTATCTGGTGTTTCCTGGGATCCTGTGGTAGAGAGAATCACCTTGGCAGGAAGATGGTTTTTCCTGAAGGAAGCCTTCTCAGCTTTTTGGGTATAGTCACTGAATGGCCGGTGTTTTACAGGAGTTGCCGCTGCTCATCTCAGGCATAGAGACCTGAGTGGTAACTGTGGTCCTTGTTAGTCAAGAGGGCTCTCCTCTCACATGGAGAAGTCTTGAAGACAGCTGCCCTGCTTCTGGGTTTCTTGTTATAAATTTAGTGATCTGCTGCTGTAACCTGTGTGTCCTGTGGTTTGGTCAGTTTTGTTAGGGGTAACTGGTTGCCCCTTGGAGCAGTATCTGGGGGTTGATCTTGGGGATTCCGGGCTTCTGTAGGTCTGAGGTTGGGGCTCTGTGCCCCAGTACCCAGGTGGTAATCTGTGGTGGGTGGGTACCGCTCTCCTGGTAACAGCAGGTTATCTGGTACACAGCAGGTCCCTGGGTTGAGCAGGTCTGTGGGCCCTTTTCCAGGGATATACTGGGTGGCCTAAGTCAGTCCCCTTTGCTTCATTCCCTGTGAGGATTTTTCCCGATAGTGACTCCCAGTCTCTGGTGCCCTGGGGCGCACAGCTCTGACTGTGCTGGAAAGCTGGCACAGAGCAACTGTCTGTGCCTGCGGCTGGAGCCCAGTTCAGTGATGGTGGCTTGTACCTGCCAGTCTGAGAGACTTTTTCCAGGGAAAGACTGGGTGACCCAAGTCAGTATCGTTTCCTTCCTTCCCTGTGGGGTTTTCTCAAGACTGGGACTCCCAGTCCCTGGTGTTTTTTGTGCCCACCGATCAGCCTGGGAAGGTGATCAGGACATGCAGGTGTGTGGCTCCTGGGATCTCTTCTGCGTTCTGGCTGGGTGACCTGAGCGTGGACCTGACTGATTCCTATGCCGTGGGGTTTCCTCTCACCTGGGAAACATGATCACTGTTGTTTTAGGGTCCAGAGTTCAGGCTCTTGGTCACTGTATTCAAAATGTTGTCCTGTTCCTCAAAAGCAGTGGTCTCCTGGCGCTGCCATCTTGTCCTGCCATCTGTTCCTGTGAGTTTTATCATCATCATTTAACTTAACAATGGTACTGTGAGGCTTAATCTTCACTGTCAACTCAGCTGGATTTTGAATCAGCACAGATACACATCTCCTAGTGTGTCTGTGCAGATTTTTCCAGGAAGGGTTAACTGGGGAGGGAAGATGTGGGCGGCACTGCCCTGTGATCTGGGATCCCAGACTGAACTAAAGAAACAAACCCAAGCACCAGATTCACTCCTCCTGACTGTGGATACAGTACCACAAGATGCTTCAAGACTGTGTTGCTATGACTTAGCTTCTATGATAGACTATTTTTTAATCTGTGAGCCAAAATAAAGTTAATTCCTTAAGTTTCTTTTCTCAGGTGTTTAGGCAGAGCAATGGAAAACAGAATACAAGTGTTTTTCCTTAGAAGCTAATTTTAGGTGTGTTTATTTTTATTATTTTATGTGTATGAGTGATTTGACTGCATGTATGTATGTGTACTACATGCATGCCTGGTCTTCAGGGAGGCCAGAAGAGGGTGCTAGTTCTTTTGTAACTGGAGTTACAGGAAGGGGTTAGTCACTGTGTGAGTACTGGGGACTCAGCTGCAGTCCTTTGTAAGAACAAGTGCTCTTAACCACTGAGCTATTTCTTTAGCTCCTCAGTAGCTGTTTTCTTAGCAACTATTTTATATATTCCTGCTGCATGTCAGGCACTACCCTTGAAGAGAAACACATACCAGTAAGCAAAGAAAACCCGTGCCCTCGTGAAAATATGCTCATAGAATATAGACGATTAGGGTAAACAACATTATTTTAGAAGGAAAAGAAAAGAAACCAGGGTTTGCTCACAAGGGCTGACATTTTAGATGGAGTACCTGGGTGAGAAGACAGCTCTGTGAGTACAACAGCAGCAGGTGTGCACTGAGGCCAGCCTTCCGGGAGTGGAGACAGCCTGCATCATGATCCTGAGGTAGAATCAAGTGTGTGTGAGTGTGAAAAATAGTGAATTTGGCTGAAGACACTTAAAAGTGGGGCCAGCCTAAAGGGAAATGAAGTCTGAGAGTAGAAAAGACTGGGGATCATGGTTGAGGAGGGACATGAGCTGATGTGCATTCTCATAGGGCTTCCCTGGCTGCTGGGTTGAGAAGAGGTGTAAGTACTGTGTGACTTCTCCTGGAGAGGTGTGGAAAAATGTCTGTTCACTCCATACAGGGCACTGGTGATAGAACAAGAATGATTCCAGCCAAGGTTAGCTTAGTGAACCAATGAATTTGCACGGGCTACTTATTTTGAAGCATAGGTGACTCAAGGATAGCTTCATCCCAGAAAGCCCACCCACAGTATGTGAGAACTCATGAAAGCCACCTGCCTGATGCCTGCAGCTCCCAGACATCAGCTCTGCAGGTCAGAGTCTCTTATCCACAGCAATTGTTACTGCCTGTATAACCCAGACAAGGGTGGGTTATACAAATTTTGTAATATGTGAAAGCTTGCCAAGCCCTATGAGCTTTGTTTATTTCCTAAGACTTTGTGTGTGTTTGTGTGTGTGCAGGTGTATGTATGTATAGCTGTGCATATATGTGCATATGCTTGTGAAAGCCAAAGAACAGTCTTGAGTGCTAAATATCAAGAGCTATCTACCCTACTTTGGGGACAGGGCCTCTCATTGGCTGGAAACTCACGAAGTAGGTCAGTTTGGCTGGCTAGTGAGCCTGGGAATCCTTCCATCTCTGTGCTGGTATTACAAGCACAGCCAACACACTCATCCTTTTTATATGGGCTCAGGGGGTTGGACTCTGGTCTTCAAGCACTTTGCCAATGGAACCGGCTCTTCGGCTCAACTTCCAGAAGCTACCCTTCTCCCTACATGAAGGAAACTTTCAATCTGGAGAAAATTGCTGCACGATGAAAAACAAGGACTGAATTGGGGCTAGAAACTGCTGCAGTGGTCCACTGAGAAATGACACATGTGATGTCCCTACTTCAGCACGTGATTTTCTTGAAACCTCCAGAGTCTCGTTTTCTTTTTCATGTCACATGGGTCTTTTAGCTATCTACCCCCACACCCTTTCTCAGTACCTATTTCTATTCTCTCTTGTTCTCCTTTCTCACTACCCACGTTTACACTATTATATAAATCAATATGGAAGATCCTCAAAACTTAAAAATACAACTGCCATGTGACCCAGCTGTACTACTCTAGACACATAGCCATATGCTCCCCCCACATCCTACCAGAGATAACTGCATATCCATATTTATCCATGCTGTATTCACAAGAGCAAGGAAACCTATCAACCCTCAAAGCCTATCAACATATGAATGGATAGTGAACAAGTGGTATATACAGACAATGGAATTTCATTTAACTACTTAAAAATCATCAACCCATTCTTAAATGTCTTCCTTGACCCCTGGTGACTTCCTCTCAATGCTCTTAGGAAAAGTCTGTTTGTCCAAGAAAGTTTTGAAGTTTCTTTTAAATCTTGGTGAGAGAGTAGCAAGCCTTTCGCCCAATTGGCTTCGCAAGCCATATTCTACAGGATACATCAGCAGGAAACAGAGGGCTAGAATGGCACAGAAGGCACCAGAAGAAGGCCCTGCCATAGAAATTGTATTGCCATCACAGGTGGAGCCTGTGTACCTTGTCAGGTTTCAATCAGGACAAGAGGAGCCTATGCATTCTTTGTAAGCCTGGGTGATTTGAGAAAGGTATTCTGAGGACATTTTCTCCATTGACTCAACATCAAAGCATTCACAAAACTGGATGGGAAAACCTACTATACACCTAAAAGATATAGTACAGATGATGTTTTAAACCTTTCATTTTTATTTTTTAACTACTTTTGTTTAAAACTAAGCTTCTAGGCCAGCCTGGAAAGACTAGTGAGACCCTGCATCAACAAACAATGTCATATATCACTAGCCCCACAGTGTCAGGTACATAGTATCTTCTCCCTCTATACCTTGTCCCACTGGAATGTCTCTGGGTACAATGACAGATACAGCTTATGACAATAGTGACTTCCTTTGCAGTTCCTCCTGAAAGACATGTCCAAGGATGTTTCACATCAATTTTATGTATTTATTTTAATAAATAAAGTGAGTGTTTTGCCTGTAGGTATGCCTACACGTTTGCAGTACCTGCAAAGACTAGCAAAGGACATTGGATTTCTTTGAACTGTAGTTCCAGATGGTTTTTAGCTGCCATATAGGTGCTGGGAATTGAACCTTGGTCCTCTGCAAGAGCAACAAGTATTCTTTAATGCTGAGCCATTCCTCCAGCTCCCTATTTATAACTACGGAGAATATAATTTAGAATAATAAAATAGGCTATAATAATAGGATATAAGGATATAATTTGGAATCATGAAAAGATGTCACAAACACATAAACTAATAACATTGATTATTTTTGTTATCAACTACTATGATCTGGGTGTGGGCCAACAGCTCATTTGGCAAAGTGCTTGTTTTAAGAGCACAAGCTCCTGAGTCAACCCCCTAAATTCATGTAAAATAAGCAGAGAATTGGGGAAGTGTTCCCCCAATGTTAGCCTTGGGAGATGGACATAGGCTTATCTCTAGCTCACTGTCTGGCCAGCCTATCCTCACAGATGATCTCCAGATCAACACCAATTTCCTGGACTACTTCAAATAAAAAGATAGACATCATCTGGGGAATGACACCTGAGCTTGTTTTGTGCCCTCTACACACATATGCAGATACATACACACACATGCATGCTCACACAACTATGTGCCATTTATGATTGTATGTGCTTGCTTTTATACAACTGGAAACACAATGGCTTTGTCTGCATGGGCATAAATTCCTGAGTAATACACTGTACTACATAAAAATTACAGCAGCTAAACATTGTTAAGCAGTTGGGCTTTTTCTGCTCTATTGTCAGCTTGTGGAACTGTGGCTGTACATGTGACCCAAAGTTGACTGAAATTTTGCCATGCAATACAGGACAGTATTGCAGGTGATATCTGGAAGGATGCTAATATGAGAACCAGAAACTGATGCCCTATTGGCTGGACTTGAGGGTAGCAGGGAAGTTTGGCCAGAAGTCATTGCTATGAAAAGCAAAGGATGAAAAAGAACTCACAACCCATAATCCCATACCTATAGCTCCAAAGCATATGATACAGAAGTGTCCTTTATATCGGGTACCTTCTTGATGTCACAGTTCAAATGATCCCTCATGTGACAATAGAGGTGACACCAGAACTACAAAGGCTTGATTCATAGACAAGTGTCCAAAGCACTGAGCCAAACTGAATGTGTCATCCATTCATGTTCAACCTCTCCTTCATCAGATCCCCACCACCACCAACCCAAGGCTACTCTAATGATTCCAACTACAGGACAGAGAGAAATCCAAACAGAGCCATATAGTGGCCTTAAGTTATGAAAATCTCTTCCTTGTGCCTATCTTATGAAAATGTTTGGACCTGTGGACAAATTAAAGACTCCTCTAATGATGCTGGAAGAGAGCCTGTCGGGGGGTGGGGGGAGGCCTCTGGTAGCTTGACCTCGAAGAAACTTACCATTTGCCTAGAACAGAAATAGTCCACCTTGATGGCCAGAGAACTAATTGTGTTATAGGAAAAGGATTAAGGCACAAAAGAAAACTTTCTTAGGTATTGTTCACAGCAATAATGAATTGTTCATCATAGACTTGCCATCAACATTATCATATGGTTTAAATTACGTAATTTTAATTTTGTAGATAATGAGCCACTTTTAATCATTTTTACGCTGACTTTTGAATCACTCTCTTTTAAATTAGTAAGCAAATGCAAACCCTGCCTTCACAGGACCCTACATGGAAGAGCCTCAACATCAGACAGCCAAAGATATAGTCACAGAACAAGAGAGAGAAGATGCTCAGAGCCTGGGTGAAAGCAGGATGCGGTATCTCAAGCTTGTGAGAATGTTAGAAATGACAGATCCAAGGGACTCATTTTTCTCAGGAGTTTTGTTTTTCAGTACTAAGGAAGGAGTCTAGACTTGTGCTTGCTAAGCAGGTGTTCTGCCGCTGAGCCATGGTTGAACTAGTTATAGCTACTTTTTGTAAGGCCTTTGAAAGGCAGTTCAGCTGCTTGAGAATGTATGTGCCATTATCATCACAGTTCGAAATGATGAAATGGTTCTACATCATGGCTGTGTTCCCAGTTTTGCCAGCCCTCAGTAATTATTTTTGAGTGCCTATTCTTTGCCTGAATAGCTAAAGACTAGGGAAAGAGTGAGCAAAGCTGCAGAATCCCTGCCCTCCTAGAACTGCTTCCTGGAGAGATGATGTGGAAGAATCAGATAGTACTTAGCTAGCAGTAGGTTGCAACCTAGTGATGTCTTCCTTGAAGAGACAACACAGATGCAAATGCACAATGTATAAACAGGCGTGGCCATCAAGGACTGACATTCTGAGGGGGCCACAGGGTACTGAGAGTCAGATACAGTTAATGGAAAAGAGAAGGCAGGAGGTCTGTTTAGAGACTTTCAAGTAAAACTAACCACTCTGATAAAAGCTCCACTGTGAGAGTGTGCAATAAAAGAGAGAAAGAGGTAAAAAGACTCCAGTGTGGCTGGATAATGCCAGGATGAGTAGATCCACATTAGAAAGGGGCTAGTGTGTCTAAAATAGATGGGAACCTCAGAATGATCATAAGCAGCAAAAGACATGGCCCTGTGAGCATCAATACTGATGGCTCTGGCTGCAGCAAAAGACTGATTACAACGGTTGCTCCGAATCCCAATCACTTCTGCCTTTCTCACTCTGCTTTCCTGTGTTTTCAGAGATTTAGATAAATGTATACCTGATACAGTTAAAATCCGGTCAACAATGAAGAGCTGTGTGGCCTGAAGAAGAAGGTAATGCTTGGTGCTGACCAGCTCTGTCCCTACTTCTCTTCACTTGTCTCTTGTAGAATCCACTTTCCTTCTAGTTTATGAATGGGAAGAACAATGCCCACTCTGGTGAGTCATAAGAGCAACAGCAAGGGAGTTAGCAAATCACCTGGCATTGGGCAGAACTCGGCAAATGCCAGCTATTATCGGGGTCATTGTACTGTTGTTATGCCAGTCACGGGACTATTTCCAACACATAATGGGTGTATGTCAGTACTACATAATTTTATAGATAGCTGTCTAATGGCACCCACTTAACACTAGTGTCATAACACAAGTTTGTATTACCTGTGCTATTAAAATAAAAACACATAGACAACAACATTTTAGACCGTTTTTCAGTCTACTATATGACATACAAAAGTGGCTCATGTTTGGGACTTTACCCATGTGTAATTATTTCCTGAAACAATTGAGCACATTCGTTAGTCTGTCCATCCTCCAGCCTAAATGACATTAACTTCTCAGGAGCAAATTTTTAACAGGTTTTTCCACTGCTCACTAGGAAGCTTGACACAGCATAGAAGGTGCCCAATAAATAACTGCAGAATGGAAAACTAAGTAAGGAATAAGCGAATACATTTAACTATATTTTATGAGGCTTTTAGAGAATGGAATATTTGAAAAACAGACTGCCCTAGAAAATTCAGGATATGTGATCAGCATGCATTCTCAAATAGCTGAACTGCCTTTAGAAGGAGCTACCAGGAGCAGCTATAACAAGTTCCACCGTGGGCTTGTGCTATGTTTATTTTTGAGCATAAAAATTGTTCCAAGTTCCTTGTTCACAGAGAAGAAACAACTAGATCTTAAAGGGCTTCTGTCTAACCCCAGATGCAGGGCCCCAGGATCGGCTTTTCTCTTATCTCACTTGCTATAATTAGCTGCCTTGACCAGACCTCTGCTGGCACCGAAAGAGCAAGCCAAACAGCCGTAGATTTTGTTTGTTAGGCACAGCTGAGCCTGGCTCAACAGAGTGTCAATTCAGATGGGAAATAAAATATGCAGCAAAGGAGAGAAACTGGGAACAAAGAATCCAGTCTGACAATTTACAGGAGAGGTAAAGAAACACTCAAAATAGCATTAAAAAGGTGAAATGCCCCAAGAATCTAAAAAGAGATAAGATGGAGTGGGAAACTGAGAGGAGCTAAAAGGACCAATTCAAAGTCAATGAGGAAATTCAGGCTTTGGAAGGAGTGTGTGTTAAAGTGAGGCTTATTGAAATATAATTTACATACAATAAAATTTACCCTTGTGGTATAAAGCTCCCTAATTTTGACCAGCACATACAAATCTGCTGTTGTCATCATAGTTATAATATAGAAGCATTCAATTATTTCAACATTTCTTCTTATTCCTTTGAAACCACATATTCCTTTATACCTGATCTGTTTTCTGTTCCTCTAGGTTTGCTTAAGGATGAGGGGGCTCACTAGTAGAGTGTTGGCATGAGCAAGTTCAATCACCACCAAAATTAGGACAGGGGTTAAAAAAAGAAACAGAGTTTAAACTATGTGAGACACTCCAGACACACAGATGACTCTTACACACATCTTTTTATCTTGCCCTACACCTCCAGAAGACCAGGTGAGAGGAACTCATTATCCTCATAGGCAATCCAATGCACAGCAGCTGTTTTGGCACCACTAGGATGGCAGGAGCCTTGTAGAAGAGTCGGGGGAAGGACAGAACCACCTGGAGAGGACAGGATTCCGTAAGAAGACCAATGGTCCCTATTAACCTGGGCCCAGAGGGGCTTGCAGAGACTAAAGCAGCAACCGAGGACCATGCATTACTAGACCTAGACCCTCTACACCTATATAACCAAGTGGCCCTTTATCCTCCATTTGGGTACCCCAGAAAGGGGATAGGAGCTGTCTCTGACAAGGTGTCTGTTCAATGCTTTCAATCACTTCACCCTGTCCTTGCCAGGACACAGGGAAAGAGGAAGTACACAGGTCTGATGAGACTGGATGTCCTGGAGTGAGTTTGAGGGAGGTTTTCCTTTTTTTTTTGAGGAGCAGAGGATTGGTGATAGAGGATGAGGGAGGGATAAAAAAGAGGGAACATGAGGAGAGGAATGAGAGGGCTGCAATTGAAATGTAAAGTGAATAACTAAATAAATTTTTTAAAAAGGAAAAAATACAGTTCACATGTAAATG
This sequence comes from Meriones unguiculatus, assembly GCF_030254825.1. Lineage (NCBI taxonomy): Eukaryota > Metazoa > Chordata > Mammalia > Rodentia > Muridae > Meriones > Meriones unguiculatus. The sequence goes on from NC_083349.1 coordinate 163,301,378, forward strand.
TAAAAGCAGTACACAAACAAATAAAATGTTTTAAAAGCAATCTACAGATTCAATGCAATTTCTATCAAATTATCAATACAATTATCAATACAATTCTTTACAGACCTTGAAAAAAAATTCTCAACTTCATATGGAATAACAAAAAAACCCAGAATCGCAAAAAAAAAAAAAAAAAAAAAAAGATCTTCTGGAGGTATCTCCACCATTCCTGATTTCCTGATCTCAAGCTGTACCATAGAGCAACAGTAATAAAAACTGCATGGTACTGGCATAGAAACCGGCTGGTGGATCAATGGAATCAAATAGAAGACCCTGAAATAAACCCACACACTATGGACACCTGATTTGTGACAAAGATCCCAAAAACCATACAATGAAAAAATATATAGCATCTTCAACAAGTGGTGATGGTCTAACTGAATGTCTACATGTAGAAAAATGCAAATAGTTCCATGTTTATCACCCTACACAGAAATAATGGATCCAAGTGGATCAAAGACCTTAATATAAAAATATAAAAAGACACACTAAACCTGTTCAAGAAAAAGTGGGGAAGAGCCTTGAACTCATTGACACAGGAGACAACTCCCTGAACAGAACAACAACAGCACAGGCTCTAAGATCAATAATCAATAAATGGGACCTCATGAAACTGAAAACCTTCTGTAAAGCAAAGGATACTGTCATCAGAACAAAATGATAGCCTACAGATTGGGAAAGGATCTTCACCAACCCTATATCTGACAGAGGGCTAATATCCAGAATATATAAAGAACTCAAGAAGTTAAACAGCAACAAATCAAGTAATCCAATTAAAAAAATGGGATGCAGAGCTAAACAGAATTTTCAATAGAGGAATATTGAATGGCAGAGAAACACTTAAAGAAATGCTCAACATCCTTAGCTACCAGGGAAATGCAAATCAAAGCAACCCTGAGATTTCACCTTACACCCCTCAGAATGGCTATATCAAAAACTCAAGTGACAACACATGCTGGAGAGGATGTGGAGAAAGGGGAACCCTCCTCCATTCCTGGTGAGAATGTAAACTTGTACAACCACTTTGGAAATCAATCTGGCCCTTTCTCAATTAGGAATAGTGTTACCTCAAGATTCAGCTATACCACTGCTAGGCATAGATCCAAAAGATGCTCAAGTATACAACAAGGGCATTTACTCAACCATGTTTGTAGCAGCTTTATTCGTAATAGCCAGAATCTGGAAACAACCTAGATGTCCCTTAGTTGAGGAATAGCTGCAGAAATTGTGGTACCTTTAAACAAAAGAATACTACTAAGCAATTAAAAACAAGGAAATCATGAAATTTACAGGCAGATGGTGGGAACTAGAAAAGATCATCCGGAGTGATGTATCCCAGAAGCAGAAAGATACAGATAGTATATATTCACTTATAAGTAGATATTAGACATATAAAATAGGATATTCATACTAAAATCTGTACACCTAAAGAAGCTAAACAAGGAGGACACTGGGTAAGACGATCAATCCTCATTCAGAAAGGCAAAGGGGATAGACACCAGAAGAGAGTAAAAACAAGGAGCCTACCACAGAGGGCCTCTGAAAGACTACCCAGCAGGGTATTAAAGCAGATGCTAAGACTCATAGCCAAACTTTGGGCAGAGTGCAGGAAATCTTATGAAAGAAGGGGGAGATAGAAAGACCGGGAGGGGACTGGAGCTCCACAAGGAGAGCAACAGAACCAGAAAATATCTGAGCCCAGTGGCCTTTTCTGAGTTGAATACTCCAACCAAGGACTGTTCATGGAGATAACCTAGAACCTCTGCTCAGATGTAGCCCATGGCAGCTCAGTCTCCAAGTGAGTTCCCTAGTAAAGGGAGCAGGGACTGTCTCTGACATGAATTTAGTGGCTGGCTCTTTGATCACCTTCCCTTGAGTGGGGAACAGCCTTACCAGGCCACAGAGGAAGACAATGCAGACAGCCCTGATGAGATCTGGTAGGCTAGGGTCAGATGAAAGGGGAGGAGGACCTCCCCTATCAGTGGACTGGGGAAGGGGCATGGGAGGAGATGAAGGAGGGAGCTACAGCTGCGATACAAAGTGAATAAATTGTAATAAATAAAAAAAATTAGGTTTTAAAAGAATATATTTCACAAAGAATTGTAAATAGATCAGTAGTTCTTAACCTGTGAGTTATGACCCCTTTGACAAATTTCTATCTTCAAAAATATTTACATTACAATTTGCAACAGTAGCAAAATTACAGTTATAAAGTAGCAACAAAAATAATTTTATGGTTAGGGTTGCCACAGAATGAGAAACTGTACTAAAGGGTTGCAGCATTAGGAAGGTTGAGAACCACTGTTCTAGAATAAATAAAATGCACATATCATAAAAAAAAAAAAACCAGCTTAAGAAGTCAGTTTGGATCAGCTTCACAATGGATGATACACAAATGGTCCAAAGCACTTTTAAAACAGACTTCAGCTTTTCCACTTACTGTGCCTTCTCATCTGACACTTTTGTATAATCTCAGGAATACAGGTATATAAGAGTACAAACCAGATATGTTTTGATAATAAATCATAAAATGACGCAGGCCTTCTGGTGTTGGTCTCCTTGGTTTGCCTGTGGTATATATGCAAGATTAGAGTCTCACAACAGTGTGATGCAGCCATGATCATTCAGGCCTTTACAGCCATTGAAGCAGGACATTCTCCCCAAGCATGGTTGGATACCATAAAAAGCTAAAATGATACGCTCAGGATGCGAGGCTAAGCACTGCACTCAGGGTCAGCCGCTTTGGACCCAGAGAAGAGCATGTCTGATTGCATGCGGGTTGATGCCCCAGGTCCCGCCTCTGAGAAAAAGGTATTGGACGGGTCTGATGCTCTTTGGGTGGATGACACCTAAATGAACATCGGTACAAAGTCCCTATTTATTTCTAATATCAGAGATCAGACCTCTACTCTTGCCTGATGCGTCTAAAACAAAAAGGGGGAACTGTAGAGAGCTGCGGAATGCTATGCCTTAAAGATGGAGCTGGTTTCTGCCTTCCACCTTCCCGATGGTGAGTGCTCTCTGTCACGAACAATTCCACATTTGGCTAAGGCCGAGGATCTGGCTTGCTTCCATGTATGTGGACCTATCTGCATTGCCCCCGTGGCACGCCTGGGTTGGCTACCCAGAGGCTATTTAAGCTGTGGGCTGGCTTTCCCCGGGGTCCGAGGAGTGTTCAACGTTCCTGAATAAACTGCATTGAAAAAAAAAAAAAAAAAAAAAAAAACAAAAAAAAAACATTTGTTACACAGATGATTTTACCACTTACTACAGATGAAAAAAATGGGATGGAGCACCTGTTTATTTTTGCATGAAAAATTGAATCTTGGCTCTAAGTATTTTATATTTCAGGATGAAGAGAATATGCAACATTTCTCAGAGATGACTGAAATGTTCATTTCAGTCTTCAGTGATGAGAATGCTGTTTTGCATAAACACACAGTCAAAAGTGGCAGAAACACGTTTAGAGCCATTTCAGAAATTGTTGGAAAATTCATCCTAATCATAAGCCAAAGTTCATTTAATACTTTTGTTTTCTTTCTGCTTTATTTAATTCAAGATGGCAATTCAAATAGCATCTCAAAACAATATAAGAAATTGATACTTACATGCTGAGAAATTATGTTGAGAAAATATTAAAAGTTTTTGTCTTTGGTAAACAAAATTTGTGTTACTGAAAGTGCAGAAAAGTTCACACATACAATAAAAACATTGCAATTCCCAACAAAACAGTTAGGATTTGAACTGAGGTGTTTCAGGAAGTGTTCACTGGCATTGTGTGGTGTGACAGCATGAGTGGTATAGTGTTCAGGTTATGCATCCCGGACCAAGGCTGAATAAATTCCTGTAATACAACACGGGTGGGCACTGCCAGATACACCTTTAATTTGTTACATTTTATTTTGAATTAATTTTTTAATGGTTAAGTATTCAGAAATGTTTTACTGTTATCAATTTGTAACTCCCACATGTTCTAATATATGATTTTTTTGAGATTTACTTATTATTTATACAGTATTCTGCCTGCATGTGTGGCTATGCACCAGAATAGAAGAGGGCACCAGATATCACTACAGATGGTTTCGAACCACCATGTGATTGCTGGGAATTGAACTCAGAACCTTTGGAAAAACAGCCAGTGTTTTTAACATCTGAGCCATCTCTCTAGTCCTCTCAAATATGTAATTTCATATGGGATCATGACCCACAATTTAAGAAAAAGCTAGACATACGCATTCCCAGAGCTCACTGCTCACCAGTGTAATCAAGTGATGACATCAGGTTCATTGAGAGCCCCTCTCTCAAATGAGAATGTGGGAAGCAATGGAGGAAAACACCTGACATCAACCTCTGCTGTACACACAAAGAAGGTCACATGTATACTGTGCTGGTTAGCGTCTGTCAACTTCATACAAACTACAATTACCTGGAAAAAGTGAACTTCAACTGAGTAGTAATTTGGTCTGAGGGCATGCATGTGAAGCACATTCTATTTGTTTGTTTTGTTTTGTTCTGAGACAGGGTTTCACTGTTTAGCCTCTGGCTTCGGAGTGCTGGGAATAGAGGTGTGGACCACCACTGCCTGTCTTTGAGACATATTCTTGAATAATGATTGACATGAGAAGGCCCAGTCCATTGTTCTGAGCTGTGTAACAAAGCTTTCTGAACAAGCCAATAAACAGAACACTTTCATGGTCTCTGATTCAGATCTTGCATTCATGTTCCTACCTTTAAATTTTTGTGTTTGATTTCCCTTGATGATGTAAGCCAAACAAACCTACTCGTCCCCAAGTTGGTTTTGGTCAAATTTTTATCTCAGCAATAGAAACTAGGATATATAACAAACTAGGACATACTAAACACACACACACACACACACACACACACACACACAGCAATAAAAATAAAGATACCGTCATTTTGGAAAAGCTAATTGAAGCCACAATATTTTACAAATTGCTAAAGTGGAAGGTCTTTTAAAAAATACATACATATATACATACATACATACAGACATACATACATACAAACAAACATACATACATACCAGTCTTGACAGCAGCAAAAGTGAAAGAACATGGATTAATCTTACTTCTCTATGCTGTTGGTGGTACAACAGCTTTTGACGAAATGTCTGAAAGTTTGTGTGAAACTAAGCAAATATTCACAATATGACCCAACAATTCTATTCCTAAATACATAGCCAAGAGTCATGGAAGCATTTCTAGAGGCTTATGCAGGAGTACTCACAGCAACTTTAACTGACATATAGACTGAGCAATAGTCATACAATGAACCCCTACTCAGCATCATGAAGTAACAAAAGCAGAGAGACATAGTAGTGTGGACCAAACTTTTAAACATGATGCTGAGTAAAAGAAGACACAGGAAAAAGAATAGTGTATGGCTGCATCTATATGAAATGCTAAAAAGACAAAACTAACCTATGATGGGAAAGAATGAATAGTAGTTGCCTCTGACGTTGTTGGGACAAAAGAATGGATATAAGAAAACTTTCTGGAATAATAGTAATATGCTGCATTTTGCTAAGTATCTGTGTTGCATAGAAGCTTCCCCCTTTATTCCCAAGCCAGTGAATCATGCACTGAAGGTCCATGTGCTTTGACACATTTAAGTTTAGCTCAGTAAGAAAAAAAAATGTGTTTTGACCAAATACCAAACTCTAGTTGATGATATATATACAAATGTTCAGTATTTCCTTTAAAACACATGTGAAAAATAAGATGGAATCAGTCATGCCCTGAATCAGGGCATGACTAATGAGGGGAAAATGACAGAAAGTATAGAATGCAAATTGCAGGTATAAGGCTATTAAATTTGGTTTTTGTTTGTTTGTTTTCTGTTGTATTTTATCTTGGTGGTTTTTTTGAGGCAGGATTTCTCTGTATAGCCCTGGCTGTCCTGAACTTGACTCTGTAGATCAGGCTGGCTTCAAACTCAAAGCTTTGCCTGCCTCTGCCTTAAGTGCTGGGATTAAAGGAGTGTGCCACCACTGCCCAGAGATGTTAAATTTTTGTCTTATCTGGACATCTAAAAATCCGTAGAATGAAATGCCAATGTGGGTGGAGCATCAGGGAACTAGCTAGCATTTTAGAGAAAGGAATAATGAAGGTCAGATAAAAAGGATGACGCTGATTTAAGAACACCACAGTTAGAGATCCATGAGTCAGCGAGGGGAACAAAAAGAGAGTAGGAAAAGGAAGGCAAACGATTTGATCCGTGGTGGGCAATGCTCACGTGATTAAGTTCTTGTTTCCATGGACTTTTTACTCTGTAAATATTTTGTACGCTATTGTGAGAAAACATTATTTTTAGAATAGGGTGATGGCCTCATTATGTTCTAGATGAGGACATGGGGGAGCTCCATGTCCTCATCATGAGATTCGGGTCATACCAAATCTCAGTAACTGCCCAGCTCACCAAAATGTGATGCTATATTCTCATAAAGTACCGGCTTTTCTTTTTCTTCTTTTCATTCTTTAAAAATTTTTTTTTATTAATTACAATTTATTCACTTTGTATCCCAGCCCCCTTCCTCATTCCCTCCCAATCCTATCCTCCGTCCCTCTTCTCCTCCCAGTCCACTGATTCGGGAGGTCCTCCCCTTCCTATCAGGGCTCATCAGGACTGGCTGCATTCTCTTCCTCTGTGGCCTGGTAAGGCTGTTCCCTCCTTCAGGGAAAGGTGATCAAAGAGGCAGACACCGAGTTCATGTCAGCAGCTTTTCTTTTTCTGAGAGGTCTAGCTGGGTTGCCTAGGCTAGCCTCAAACATAAGTTTCTGACTCAGTTTCCCAAGTAGCTAGTAAATGCTTTCTGCAGCCCTGGGCTTTGGTGTCTAGATTTTAATGATATTATCAACAGGGAGAGGCTTCTTGAAGATGATACTGAGGCTCTCTTGACACACTTCCCTGTTAAACAGGAGATAAGTCCACATCTCTCACACACAATAGGCTCTAGACAGTGCTCCAAGAGAACATGCTGGCTGCATTCCTGCACAGTCAGGGAAAATGAAGCTGCAGCTCCCAAATTCTACAACAGAGAAAATGGCTGACTTAGCCAGGAAAAAAAAAAAAAAAAAAAAACGAAAGACAGAATGCAAAGCTGGAAAGAATGTTAAAAGTTCTCTAAGAAATAAATTCTCACTTACATCATCTACCTCAGTGGATCTTGCTAAAGTCGTTCCTCTCCAAGCATATACCATATGTTAGGCACCACAGAGGAAGATAATAATAGCTTTTCTTATATATTTTCACAATTCTAAATGCATAATTACTTTTTGCACATTTTGGCATATCTGAGATGAGATAGTTTTTACAATTAATGGCATGTAATAATTACATGTGAAATAATTGTTTTCTAAAATAATTTCGTTCTTAGAGTTACTAAATTAGAGTTTCTGGTGCTTCACTGTGCAAAGTGTTTTCATCTTATTTGAACTCAACAACATCACATTTTGGTGAGCTGGGCAGTTACTGAGATCAGGCATGGTCAACAGATTTCCCTTTTGTCTGCAGCTAGAATATGATGAGGTCATTACCCTACTCTAAAAATATTGTTTTCTCACAATATCACACAAAACATTTATAGAGTAAAAATTCCATGGAAACAAAGACTTGGTTTTATTCATTTCTAAAGCACCAGAGTATAAAGGATTTCTTGGCAAAAAGTAGATATTTAATACATATTTATTGAAAAAAATGTATTCTAGCAGGGAATGGGAGGTCAGAGAGAGAGTGTGAGTCCTGTGGGCTGTATGGGCTAGGACGTTTATACAAAGGGTGGCTATTCTGTCATCTTCTCTCTGTGTTGATAGTGTCTCATAAATCACTCAAATCATCCACCCCACAAGGCCTTCTTTTGGCCAAGCCAAATGCAGTTGGTCCCCAGCACATTTCAAAGCATACTGTTTTCTTTAGCAGCTGAATAGATTTAGATTTATATCCTTTCTGATTTTAACCATCTTCTGCATAAAACTTTAGGAGAGCATATCTAACTTGTCTTAGTCTCAATCTTTGTTTATCTGCAAAATTGGGACTTATAGAAGCTTCAGATTTAGTAATTGTGAGTTTTAACAGACACCAGCTATGGTGAATGTGTCCAGCACACAGCAGAGACTTAACAGCATTTCTCCTCCCTTTACCATCTCTACTTCAGCTTGATAACACTTAAGTTTTCGTTTACCTTTTCCCTTAAGATGTTGTGAATTTGATTCATAACCAGCTCTCCAAAGCTCAAGAGAGTTCTTGACACATTTTAAGTGCCCTTGAGCATCTTTGAAATTTATTCATTCATTCATTTCATGCTTAATTACCTACTGTGTGCTTGCTGTGCATTAGGGCCCATTCTAAGCACAGAGTGTGCCATAATTCTTAAGAATAGAACATGAAAACTTCCTACACATAGGCTGGGATATAGCTCACTGGCAGAGAAATTGCTTACCATGAGCAAGGCCCCACATTGGTCACCAAGAAGAATCTTTTTGGCAAATAGCAGGAAATTTAGGCTTGAGCTTAAGAGAGAAAAGCCTGGGACTTAGGGGATGGGCTTTGAGATTTCAGAAGCTGGAGCCAGACCTAGTGTGTCTAATTTTCTTCCTGCTACCTGTGGATCCAGATAAAGAACTCTCAGTTACCTCTTCAGCACCATATCTGCTTACATGCTGCATGCTTCCTCAATATGATAATGGACTAAACCTCTGAACTGTAAGCCAGCCCCAGTTAAATGTTTTTCTTTTGCTGAGCAGTGGTGGCACCTGCCTTTAATCCCAGCACTCAGGAGGTAGAGGGAGCAGATCTGAGTTCAAAGACAGTTTGGTCTATAGAGTGAGTTTGAGGATAGCCAGGGCTACACAGAGAAACTGTGTGGAAAGAAGAAAGAAAGAAAGAAAGAAAGAAAGAAAGAAAGAAAGAAAGAAAGAAAGAAAGAAAGAAAGAAAGAAAGAAGCAAGCTTTATAAGAGTTGTCATGGTCCTGGGGTCATGGTATCTCCTCACAGCAATAAAACTCTGAGTGAGACACTGCCCAAGTTAACCTTGACAGTCCATTCTAATGATCTCCCAAGGCTCAGCAAGTGGACCTTGTTACAATTTTGCTTCTGACTTAAGAGCATTTTTCTCTGGAATGTTCCACATTTAGGCCAATACTAGATAACCAGAGTCATCAGTAATAAGAATGAAATGCAGGACCTGATAGGGAGACATACCAGTTAGTTAAGACCATGAAAAGCAGAGAACAACATGCTTTCGAAAGCTCAGATTCATGGGGAATCTGCAAGATTATTTATCATGCCAGATGCTCTGTCTTAAGGAAGGATTTTGTTTAGAAGTGTGCTATGTGAAATTATCTAGACACTTTTCATAAAGCAGTGTGCCTAAAATTAGTCATATCTTAAAAAAAAAGAAAGAAAGAAAAACACATGACCCCTCACATTTGACTTCTCAATCCAACACTGACTGGAAACGTCAAGAAAAGAAATGAAACTTAGTGCTTTAGCATTTGGGATAATTTCTCTCTAACCTTCAGCAAGCAAAAACAGAGGTGTGGGAGGGCTGCAGAACCAAGGAGTGTGGTTTACAAACTCCAGGGAGAGAAGACACAGGAAGCAGATGCATCTTTACATAAGATGCTTGCGTGCTGCTACTGTGCTGTGTTATAGGGCAAATCTGTCTGAGAAGAGAAAAAAGAAAATATTGCTGAAATGAACTTGGTTCTTCCTATCAAAAGTTGATGGTTGTCATTTTCCCTAAGATTTTCCAGGTGTGGTAGGTACCTATCATTAGCACTAGGCTCCCAGGAGGAAAAACACTAGAGAAACACACAAAAGCTTGGCCTTTTTTAAAAAACTTGAAATGTATCATCTTATTCCAGAGATCTTCAAATATTTTGCTTACATAACCCTCAGAAGAAATTTTTTGAAGTTATGTAACCTCTCCCATATTTTCAGTTGACATATGAAAATTTCCATCAAAAGGCAAAATAAGATGATTGGCCATAACTAGAATAAATATTTCACGATACTACTTAATAAAACAGGTCTTTCCTCCTCAAGGAACAAAGCACCCTAAATCTGAAAGGAATCTTGTAAACATTTTCTGAGCCTCCTCTAGTCAAAGTTTCTCAACATTTGTATTTGTCCTGAAGAACATCCAAGTTCACAGGAAAAGAATCAGTGTTGTCTGCTTTCTAGGTATGCCAAATCCAGAGCTCCTCCCACAAAGGCCGTGAGCCATCCCACCTCCATATGGGTGTGATACACACTCACCATTAATAAAGAGGCGTGTCTTCACTCACTGGAGTGGTTTTAATGACAATGGCCTCCATAGTCTCATATATTTAAATGTTTGGTGTTTAGCTGGTGGAACTATTTGAGAAGCATTAGAAGGTGGGGCCATGTTGGGGCACATTGCTGGCGGTGGACTTTGAGGCTTCCAAAGCCAGTGCCAGGCTCAGTCTCTCTCTGAGTCTGTTGCTTATGGGTCATATAGAAACTCTCAGCTATTGTCCCAATGCCATGCCTATCTACCTGCTGCCATGCTCCCTGCCATGATGGTCATGGACTCTACTAGAACCGTGAGCCCCTAATCAAATCCTTGCTTTTATAGGTTGCCTTGGTCATGGTGTCTCTTCACAGCAATAGTGAAGTAATTAAGACCTCAGCTCCATGTTTCCTTGTTTTTTTACATCTTTATACACCTATAAATTTGAAAGAAATTCTTTAACAGTTGAAACAATATAGTCACACCCAACAAAATATTCAATCCATATTAAAATGTCTCACAAGGCCCCTAATGCCCTTTATGGCCAGTTTTAATAATCTAGGCTCCAACTCAGGCTATATGCTGCTCCTGGATATTACATTTCTTGTCTGTTTTTATCTGGAACATGCATTCTTAATGGAAATTATGTTGTCCCCAAGGGAACAAAAAAAATGATTCTTGGGGAATGAAAAAAAATTATTCTTTCTTGCATACAGCACAAATATATGCAGTATATAAATATCCATAAAGGACTTCCATGGTGTTTTTACAAGGAGGAAATGGTTGGGAGGAAAATACTTAAAATTGACCCTTCTTCCCCTGCCAGGGGGATGGGAAACAGTGGAGAAATTAAAAAACACAAGTCTCTTTCATGACACTGATGGATTGATACATTCCCACCCTCAGTTTGTGTATTCCCTTGCTTTTCATGTGTGGTCACAGCCAATAACTGAATGAGGCTGACTACCCTGGGTCTTTCCCACCCAATATGGGGCTTGGAAGAGAAGTCTTGGCTCTGGAGCTTCTTCTCTGAGCTGAGGAAGATGTGTGGGGTCTGCAATATAGTCTGATTCCCACTACCTCTTTTTCAGTGCACCTTACTCTCCTGTACAATGTTTGCATTCCTAGCTCTCAACATCTTCCTCCTGGAGGACAAAAATTGTATTGTAGAGATTGGCACAGACTCACAGGTAGGTTTTCGCAAAGAGTAGACAGGAAGTTAATGATCTGGAAAATGACGCCTTTAAAATTACAAAAAGTCTTTACCTGCCGAAGGTATAAAGAACCATTCAAGGTGCAATGAGAGAAGAAAAATGCTAAAACAAATTATTTAATTTAATTTATAATTTAATTAATATGGGATTTAACATAAGAATTTGATCCTCCTTAATTCAGAATGCTGGTCACAGCTGATTGCTTCTATGTCTAGTACTGAAAACCTTGAAATCTTCAGAAAAGGATTTTGGGAAATGAAGATGGCAGCTTCAGGGAAAGGCCCAAGCAAAGGAGCTCACAGGGAGAGACTGGAATATGCATTATCATTCTGTCCCAAGCTTCCAACCTTAATAATCTGGTACTTTCTGGAGATGTTGGATTCCGTTAGGGTGCCAAATAATCTCTTAGAGGCAGAGTGCTGAGAATCTGCCCTTCTGCCCCACAGTGGCCGGGGACAACATGAATAAGCTCCAAGAGGAGAAGTGACCTGCACCAGCCTCCAAGAGTGTGGAGAAGGCAGCTCCTGCTACATTTGCTTTAGCTGTACAGCTCTCATATGTGAAAGGTCACATATGAAACCCATTCTAAACCACAGGTATACGGAGAATTGAGTTTTGGGGCCATAGCTTCATCTGAACTCATCTGACACTCAATTCTGCCAGGTAAAGAGCAAGGCCTTAACCTCTAATTAAGGACCGCTGACTGAATAAATAACAAAGGGCCAGAGATTCTTCCTGAAAATTACGCTTGAGAGTTAAGGATAAAATGTATAGCTTTGTCTATCGAATATACTAAAAGTTCACTAAACCTAAAACTCCATTGGGGAAAAATTACTTCTTTACTTCAGAGCTTTGTCAGTGAACTAGGGATATAGAAGAGGAAGCTTAAACCATATAGACCTACATGGGGGGAGGGTGGCTATTGACCTTTCTAACATTCAGATTATGATATTCATCCCTGAGAAGGGCTGATAATATCTACTATGCAGAATTCCGTGAAAATTTTAATAGCATCAACAAAATTAACATATACAGTGTCAGCCCACCATAATGGCCATCTAAAGGCCCTTTATCATACCAGATAAAGACTGGCTAAGCTAGAGATTGGAGCTTTCAGAACCATTGGCTCAAGTTTCTTAAAACCAGAATCACCCATGTCCTTGGATGACAAGAGCAGGACAAAAATCCAATAGTCCTAATTGGTTTGCTTCCAGTTGATCCCATTAATAGCTGAAAGCAGAAGATAGTAGCCAATGAGAAATTATGCTTTATTGATATTGAAATTCATTGTTTCCTGAAGGCAGATTCCTCCTTCACAGTTCTTCATGCCTCAAAGAGCTGAATTGACCTGGGAATCACGGGAGTAAATAGTCATTTTGTTCTGTCCTCATGTAATTTTTTTCTGCTCTCTGCTTTCTTCCACTAATACACAATTGAAAGACCACAAATGCAGCTCATCATCAGGATGCACTTAGTCTTGAATTAATCAAAACTGTGATTTTGGCAACTACAAATCCAACTGTAACTAGCTGTAAGCAAACAGATACTCAAAAAAGAAGGATGAAAGGACAGAGAGTGAGAAAGAGGAAAGAAAGAGAGGGCAGGGGGAAGGAGAGGAAGGGAGGGAAAGGGAGGTAAAGAGTTAATGGTTTTGTTCTTTATTTGGCTCAGCAATGTGTATTCCAGAAGAAGTGGACTGTGGATTTCACAGGGCCTTAACAGTACAATCTCTAGTTCTCTCTCTCCATAGCCCAAGCTGTCTTCAAGCTCACAATCCTCCTCTCTCATCCTCCTGACTATTAGAAATACCACCATGTCTGGCAAAGTCTAAAATATGAGGCCCAGATCCATGTCTTTGTAGAAAATGACCTCTTCTAACTCTATATGCTAAAATAAACAAGAAGTACTTTTAAACCCACTGAGCCCATTCTTAGCTTGCAGTAGTTCTATTATTCTTACTTTGTCTAAACACCTCCCATGACTCATTCAGCTCATCATACTTTAAAGAAAGGCTGATGATATGCACTTTGTAGGAAATATGACAAAACCAAAGCACAGTCTACCTGGTACACTCCGTCAGTATCATCTGTGCTTCCCATATTCTGCATTGCTATAAAAAGATCAGATAGCACACTTCTTTGCCACAGAAGTCTATCAGGTTTTTTTTTTTAATTTAGAATATTTGAATAAGCAGCAGAACTACTTTCAAAACAAAAAATAGTGTTTACACCAATTGAAGATAAAACACTCCTCCCTGAATGATTTAAGATATCTGAGCGGTGTCTGCTGTTTCAGTCTTTAACAAAGGGTCTTTTTACACAGCAGCAACAGCTGGGGAAGAAAAGAGGGAGACAGAAGCTGGCTCTGCTGTACTTGTCTGACATCCATAAATGATCTTTTCACAAGGACAGCCAATAAAGAGGAGAGGAAAGACAAAAAGCGTTCTTGAGTTAGGTCTGGAAGAGCAGCACCCCCATGCCACGTCTGCCTCGGAGATGTAGAGTGGCTTTCTCAGGGCTGTGCCTCTTGTGAATTATGAGTCTCTCTCCCACCACCCCCCACCCCCCAGCTTCATATTAAAGACAAGATGCAGCTGTCAAGGCCTCCAGAGATTTCCTAGCAGTCTACTATAGTGAAATAAAATACCATGTGATGCTGGAAAACTAGCTAGTCCTCTCTTCACATGGGGTATGCTATCTCATGGCCAGAACAAAAGATCCCACGCCTTGCTTCTCTTGAGATTTGTGCCATGATCTAATCTATACAAACCTCATTGGTTTGTTTGTTTTTAATGTGTTCCCTAATAATTGTTTTTGAGACAAAGTCTCACCATGTAGATTAGGCTAGCCTTTAACTCATAAGCATACAGAGCTAGCATGGAACTCACAACCCTCCTGTATCAACTTCCCAAGTGCTAGAACTATAGGAATGTGCCATTATGTTTGCCCCTGTTTGAAGAATAAAATGACACACACACACACACACACACACACACACACACACACACACACACACGCCTTCTCCTTGGAGTTCTGTCCTGAAGGAAGACAGATATTTCATTTTCAACTGGAAAAAGGTTGACAACCCTAGTACCCCAGACAACTCAGGATGTTGACAGTCTGTGCCCTTCCATTTTCATCTTTAGATCACAGCACACCAATGGGCTGGTTGAGCTGCTTCTACTACTGCACGAGCAGCTTGATTTGCATCAGAGAAGAACAGAACTGGTTGAAGCAGAACTGAAACCCTACATGAATATCTGGAGTGCACTAGGGAAATGTTGAACCGGTGTTATTTGGCAGTGTTCTCTGGTTTAAACTGTAGTAGACATTGCTGTAATTTGAACATGGGATGTTCCAATGGCTTGTGTTTCAGGGTAGTTGTAACAGGAGGTTTTAGAAACTTCAGTAGGTGATGATTGCAGGAAGGAAGGTGGATGGTTGTGGCTGTGTCCTCCGAGGGACCCAAACCTCTTCCCTCCACTTCCATGCTGCCACAAGGTGAACAGACCTCTTATTTTGCCTGTCCCCAACCATCCCTAACATTTTCCCTACCGCAGACCCAGAGCTACAGTCCCAAGTGATCTTGGACCAAATCTGAAACCGCAAGCCAGAATAACTCCTTAGTCTTTTATGTTATTTCTCTCAGGATTTTGGCACAGCAACAGAGAGCTAGATAACACAGAGAATGAGTTAAAGGTAAATGTGACATCCAATCTTTCCCATCTTGATTTCAACCTTGGACATACCTCACTCAGAAATCTTTACTTGAATAAAATTGTCAGCTGCCAAAAATCAAATTAGTTCTGAACTGATGACCTGGGAGACATATATAAGAAAACTGGCAAAGACCTAATTCATGACACTAATATAAAGTTGTACATTCATTCAGACATATGAGTCTCCTCAAACAAAATCTGAAGCAATAAAATTTATAAAATGAGGGACAAAGGTGGATTCTTGTTTTTCTTTTTTGTGTTAAGAGATTAATAAATTTAGTAGAGTTAAAATAGTACACTGAATTTATCTATGTCCATTTTAAAGATACTAATTCAAAAGAAATTGATCAAATGCAGCAAACTATTAACTACATTCCAGCCAACTCCCTTATTTTTAAATTATAGTATTTTTCAGTACCAAATATGCTGATGTGTGTATATATATATATATTTTTTTTTCCTTCAAATTCCCTGAGACTTTTGTACACTAGTAAACCTATCCTATCATTATCTGATTTGGTCCTCACAAAGATATTATTACAGAAGTATTCTTTTAATATCTTTGTACAAATGAAAACACAGAGACCTAGAGAGGTAACTGACCTACTTTGAATGACATCACTTGAATATGAAGATTCAAAATCAAGCCTAGATAAGCTTGGTGGTGTACTCCTGTAACCCCAGCACTCAGAAGCTCGGCACAGGAATATGGCAAACTCCAGGCCAATTTGAGCTACATATACATGGAGAGACCCTGTCTTGCTCTACTCCCATCTCCAGCCCCAAATGAAGTGTCTTTGAATCCTGAAAAAGGTATTTTAAAGTCTCTTTCTAGATCTTGTCTATTCCTCTCTTCATTCCACTCCTCTTCCCTCCATTCCCTTCCCAGACTCTCTTCCCTTCCTAATTTTCCCCTTTCTTTCCCTTCTTTTCCCCTTTCCCTTTCTCCATCTTCCTCCTTTTCTTCCCCTTCCCTTCCTTCCTTTCTTCTGCTCTCTTTTTTTTTGTCTCTCTGTGTCCTTCCTTCCCCCCTCCTTCCTTTTCTTTCCTCCTCTTCCCTTTTCAGTACCAAATGTATTGATCTATGTATATTTCCTGAATATTCTCAAAAGCTCCCACGAACCAGTAAACTTCCCTTGCCAGTCCCACACTGCAAAGATAAGCAGGATGGCTGACAGTCTTTCTGCTAGACAGCTATAAGGCCATTACCCAGATGCTAGATTCATCCTAAACTTAGACTGGTCAGGCTGGAGCCGTTCCTACATTTTGTCACTTGGATGTATAAATGGCAATCATTTACTTAAAAAGCGAAGTTTAGAAATGACTGTGACTTTGGTCAAATAGTTTGTATAAACACATGCTGTTGATGTAAATAATTTGCGTCAGAGATTTGCTTTTGGTGTTCTTGCAGAAACACTTTTTACATTCCAGAAGTTGTGAGAATCCAAGTAATATCCAGGTCACAGTTACATTTTCTCTTTTGAGTCAGCACAGAGATATATACTTCTAATCACTAATATCAGCTCTATAAACACACTGTTCCATGGTTTCACATACATCATCTTATTTAGCCAAGGCTTACAGGGACCAGACACAAACTCAATGGTCATATTAGTCACTGGCAAAACCAGCTCTCCAGTATAGGTTGGCCTAATGTCAGGTCTAATTCTGAATCTCTTGCTCTTGGCGACAAGCCTGTAACATCCCTGTAGAAGATAAGAAAGAAAGAAAGAAAGAAAGAAAGAAAGAAAGAAAGAAAGAAAGAAAAGAAATGGCTCTGTCAAGGAATGTGGAATCCAGACTCAGATTATTTTAAATGTTCACAAACACAATAATGCAAGGCAGAATGCAATCTAATATTACCACTTCTAGCCAATATATATGAAGTTATAATGATTTCTTAAAAGGAATACACCCTTAATTTGTGTGCTATGCTTTTAAAAAGAACTTGGAAAAAGAGGAAACCACAGAGCGTGCTCTGAGATAGGCAGCCTTCCAACCATCACCATTTCTTCTGTGGAATAGCAGAGGCAGAAATGGGGGTGGGGTGTCCAGAAAGTCAATGCCTGTGATAGATGTGAAACTTGTATGTACATCTGGAGATAAAGGGGTCAGAGGGCCAGATCAGAGTTAATGACCCAGAGGACAGAAGAAATGTCACTGCTGCTATCAGCTCAGTACAGATAATAAAGATTCAGGAATTAACTACTAGCATGGTAAGACCCTGGAAGGCCAAGAACTTTTAGAGGGTTTATTTATTTTGCTATAAGTAAATTTACTTCATAAAACATAGTTTTTAGGGCAGTACACATTGAATACATGTATAATCATCACTGGATGTAGAGAAAAACATTAAAAAAATATTATAAATTTCTTTTGTCTTTAAGTTTGTGATTTTGTTAAGGAAATCCATGCCAAGACTCATTTTTCTGAAAGGTGGGACCCAGTATATTAGTAGCCTAACTCTGAAAGTTTCTAAAGAACCAGTTGTTTTTGCAACAGACTGATCTTGCCCTCCAAAATACTACTTTTTATAAATGTTCATGTCTTTACCTTTAAATGGACTAAAAACTTTGAAGGGATGCAGTTACAGAGTTCAGTAAGTTGGTGCAAGATAAGTGAGAATCTCTGTCCTTCAGTAGCTGTCAGACTGTTCTTTCAAAATAAGAAATACATTCTGCCATTTTCTGGTTGCAGTCTCATCTGGAATGGCAAAAGCCACAATGCAAAAAGAGCACAGAAAAAGACACTCATTTGTGTCACAAGTACCCTTTAATGGTTAGCAACTGAAGTTATCTTTTTCCAAAACATCTTGTGGAAACTTGCAGTGTACTAGCAGAAATTAGTATGGAACAGCCAAGCATTGGTAAATCCAAGAAGGGTTTTTTTTGTTTTTTTTTTTTTTTTTTTTTTTTTTTTAAGAATCTTGACTTTGAAAAGTATTTACATACATTCCAGAGCATTTCAAGAGCATAAAGAATAAACTCAGCAGAGAAAAGCATTTCATGCCCCAAAATTTGTCTTTGAAACTGGGATTTGTGTGGAAGAAATACATTCTGTTTCTGTTGTATGGGGAGAAACAAAACAGAAGTCAAAGGCCCAAATGAAGTGTTCTTGGAAAATTCGTGAGAGACAAGAGCAGACACCAAGGAGAAACTTTGCAGAAGGACATGCCTTGCAATTCGAGCATTTTTGGGCTTGCAATGGAATTTTAAAGCCATCCAGAAACAACAGATGTTTGAACCCAAATGCTTCAGCTTCTTGAAGCCAAAATTAGGGCTCTGGAGTGGAATGTTAGAGTTGTAACATATGAAGAATAACTTCAGGATCTCTTCTCTAGGCAAACAGTTCAAAGAGATTGATTCTGTGGCTTGCTGACCTGCCCTCCTAGCAGCACTCATTTATATTCTAAGTGATAAAGAGTCCTGTCAAATGGGAATATTAATAACTCAAATCCAAATCTTTTTCTCTAGGTTTGACATCAATCTTCTTTCTTCTCCTCGTCACCCCGACTCTCAACTGCACTGAGATGTCAGAGTTTTATATGTACAAATTCTCCACAAATTATGGCTACTTGTGCCAGAATTACCTAGCTAATTTAATATTTGCAAGCAGCCAGGCTAAACGCCATGAGGATGCAACCAAACTAATACTTAACTCTCATCAGTGATTAATAAGCAAAGTCCACTTTACAAGTTTATTTTTTCTGAGTAAATGTGATACATAATGAATACATGTCAAATCTGCTTGTTTTATTTAAAAATAATATATCATTCATTCTAAAACAAGATTGTTATCATTTTATTAGCTTTTCTGATCAACTCTGTTCTTCTATGTCCCTCTATTTAAAAATGAGTTCCATACAGACTATCAGTTCACTCTTGCCAATGTCCAGAGAAATTCCTTGTATACTTCATTTACCAAACAAACTTCCCAGTAAAACAGTAAAGTTTATTTATTTCCAGAAAGATATTGGAATTAAGATGTGTTATATTTAGCCACAGAAATACTGTCAAATAGCATCTTTGGGAGAAAATGGCAGGATGGCCACATTTTAAAAGGCAGCCAGGAACTCACATGGCAACTGCACTTAAAAATAGACAAGCAGCTATGATTATAATTTAGCTTCCCAGCACGTAAGCATCGTATGAGCAGGAAGTGGGAGTGTGTCTTCTTAGCCTGATAAGAACCTCTACTCTAATGCAAGACATATGCTTTGCTGTTTAGCTGGCAAGCAAGGCCTCGTTAAAAGGAAGAAAGGCGTATATATTTATCCTAACCTAAAGATCAAACTTATAAATCTTGGAAGAGTTTTAAAATTATTTTTGAATAAAGCTATGTCATCAAGAGTGTATGGCATAGACTCAGTTCTGAAAAGATATTTTTGTTTGAAAAAAAAAAAAAGATTTGAAGTAATTTCCAGAGAAAAATTCATGAAGTTAGCTAGGCATTGTAAACCTGTTATCTCAGGGCAGCCTCAGCAGGGCAGGGTCATCTTTTAGAGAAGTCACTACTTGTCAAGAAGATGTGCCTAACAACAAGAGCAGCAGCAGCAGCAGCAGCAAAAACAACAAGAAACAGTCCCCAGTGTCTACAAAAGTCAGAAGTGAGCTCTCTAAGGATTTCATGATTCAAGAACATTTTACATTATCAATAATTATTCATACTTCAGCTAGGGACAAGCAAAAGTATGACAGACTATATTTGAGGTTACTGTTAGATTAGTGTTTAAGAAAAAGTAGAAAACTAAACAACATGTTTCAGCAACGGACATGTGATAGCTTATCAGTGCATACACAGACTGATCAGATTGTTTCATTTTCCAGGCTATATTAAAAATAATGAAAAGGAGCCAATATCCAAAGCCTATCACCTGAATTCAAATGGGATTCCTTAACCTGTGATATAGTTCATGATAAGAAAAGTCTGAGACACGTAGCAAACATTTTTTTAAAAAAAGTAAGTTTGATTTTAATGTATATTCCTTTACAAACAGAACTCTAGAAATATTTCTCTGGTTATTCATAAAAAGAATGAATTTACTCATTTAACAAATATTTATCATTTCCTGGTCAAGAGCTTCTGCTGTACTTGCAGAGATCTTGCAATGAGAAATAAAGACAAGGTAATGGCAGTCAAGGAGCAAGTAAAATGAGAGCCTTCAAGAGTGTGGTGTTGTGGATGACAGAATAGGTAGGGTTATTTTAATAAAATGCTCAAGGAAACCTTTATTGAGATGAGACCTGAATAACTAGAGGAAACCAAATTACTCCCTTCTCCTCCATTTTCTCTTTTTTTTCTCAGTTCTTTTTCTTCTTCCTCCCTCTCTGTCTCTCTACCTCATAGGGATCCTAAGAAGCAAGCACTAATGCACAGATCCTGAGGTTGAAGAAAATTTAGTGAAGTCTATTCATAGTGGCTTAGAGAAGGTAAGAAAGGAACTTGGAGGAGCAGGCATAGACCAGATCAAACTGGAGCTATGGTTTGATAAACATCCCCCACAAAAGCCCACATATTAAGGGCTGAACCCCAGCCTGTGACACTGTTGGGAGTGGTGAAACTTTAAAGAGAGGAAGCCTACTTTGACAGTCTAAATAGGCTTCATGGTCCACAGTTGGTGGTGCTGTTTGGGGAGGTTTAGGAGGTGGTGTGGCCTTGCTGAAAAGAGTGTCCCTGGGGGAAAGCCTCAGCCTACTTTCAGCTTCCTTGCTCTGCTTGGTGTTTGTGGTGGAGAATGTCAGCTTTCAGTTTCTGGTTCTGGCTGTGATGCCCAACTGATGGCATGTTTCCATGCCTCAATAGACTCCAGCCCTCTAGAAATAGAAGCCCAAACAAACTCTTCATTCTATTAGTATAGTATAGTATACTATACTAATCTACACAACGTATATATACTTAAGTATATACATCTAAGAAACCAGTTAGTGTATTTTAGTGTTTTTATACCACCAGAGTTCATACTATTGCCTAATACAAGAGGATACCAAAATAAATTACTAGACTCTTAAATTAAGGAAATTAAAAAAGAATGTGTAATTTTCTTCCATCCTTGAAGCCATGGTTTGGTTATTACCTACATTTAAAAGTTTGCTCTTGAGATCATTCATAAAATCTTCCTAAAGACAAACGAGTACTCTTTGTGGAGATGAAAACTAGACAGTGATCCTTTCCTTCAAAGTATTTTAGCATTCATTTCCTTCTTTGGGAAGTTATAATGCATTGTTCTCCTTTTGGAGGATGAAGTGATAACACTTTAATGGTGAGTCCATATGTAGCTTTGTTTGTGGCTGTGTAGTTTACTTTTCCATTCCTGGGCAATGATCTTTGCTCTCCACAAAAAGGATGATACAGTGGTACAGCTCCTGTCTGACAGTGAGCATGATGAGTGCAGGATTGCTAAAGATGCATACCACAGAACAGAACTTGCGTGGATGATAATTAATAACAATTTCTTTGGAGTATTTGATTCTGCCTAGATGAAAATTAACTAGTAACACATACTGCCTTTGAAAATAGAATTCAGTATGAATGTAAGCCTGAACATGGAAACTTATGGGAAACTCTCTAAGATACTGAGCTGAAACATTTGTCAGCTTAGTACATGATAGTCAAGAATCTTCATATACTCAGAACTGCTTAACATATAAAGAAAACTATTTATAATAAAGAGTAATAAACACATATTCATCCTGACTCATTTTAGGAAAAAGGATATTAGGATCTGAAAAATCCCATCCCTACCATTTGATTAAATAGGCAGAGTCTGAAAGGTTTTTACAATATGCTACATTGTCCTGGCTGTCAAGAAACAGGTCCTCTCCAGAGGCATAAATCAACACATTTATGGAAGGATATTTGACAACAGTTTAAATTTCAAAGAATGTCCTCTTTAACCAATGATGTCACTTCTGGGAATTTTTCATTACCTGCATTATTCAAAACAGTGCATGTGGAGCATTGCCATGTTGTCATAACTACAGTTATGTGAGACGTTTGAGAAAAGTTCTTCAATGTTATTATGGTTAGTAAAGTTAGGTAATAAGTAAAAAGCAGTTGTAGATAAGGATGTTGATTATAATCAGAGTACTGACCTGGCATGCACAAGCCCTTGAGTTGCAGCCCGGTACTCAGTTTGAGGAATGGGTAGTAGTTGTACAAAATTTTGGCAGATCCATAAAAGATTGTCTAAAAGAAAGAATAAGCTATGAGAATGTTTGTTTTGTTTTGCAAAAGAATAAGAAAGTCAGGCTGTTTTGAACCTTAGGACAGTATTCCTTCATTGAACATTTCATTGGTAGATATACAACAGGAACAGAATGAAACGTTAGAAGTTACTCATGAAAACAAAACTACAGGGCAAGGGAGATGGCTCTGTGGTTATAAGAGCATGTACTGCTCTTGCAGCTGACTGAATTCAGTTCCCAGTACCCATGACTACTGACTCACAATTGCCTGTAACTCCACCTCCAATGGAATCAGACACTCGTTGCTTCCATGGGCACTTGCACATAGCCACAGAGATACATGCATCCTTTGGCCTATCTATCCTTGGATCATGATGGAAGGATCTGGGAATCCTTCCATTCTAGTTACCCTGAATGTGGTCTGATACCATCACAAAGGCTTTTAATGGGCACAAGCCACTAATAACACAGACTTTTATTCCATGGAGAGGCCTGGGTGAGGACTTCAGAATTTCATGCCTCAGGGTTAGAGACCTTTCTCCTTTTACCCTAAGGCTGATATGGCTTCGGCTATTCCTTGATGATTCAGCACCAAGTAAAGGAATAGATATGTAAATTTTAGAATATTTCTTTAGAGCATAGATGTTTAAATACAAATAACAACAACTAAATTTCATGTAGCTCAGGCTGGTCACAAACTACATAGATAATAGGGTCTGGCCTTGAACTCCTGATCCTCCTGCCTCCACCTTCCAAATACTGAAATTTAAGTGTGAGTAGAGATTTTCATTAAAAATATATATGCAGATACACATTTAAAATACGGATGGAGAGATATTTCAGTAGTTAAGAACACATACTGCTTTTCCAGAGGATGTGACTTCAATTACTGGCACTCACATCAGGTGACTAACAGCCACCTATAACTCCAGCTCCAAGATAACCATACTTCTGGCTTCTGCATTTACTGCATTCACATACACAGACACATATAATTAAAAAGTAATAAAAGTAACCACACTTATTATTAATTCTTGTGGGGCTTTTTTTAAACATAGTGTATAAGTCTAAAGAAAATTTCTAAAAGAAGAATTTGAGATAGGAAGAATGGAAAAGAAGGCTTTTTATCAGCTGACACAATTATGACCTGGATTTTAAAATACAATGTAGACAAAGTCCATTTATTCACATTAATATATCAAAAAATTAAAGTTGTTATGATAATCCATTAAGCAAATACAGAATTTTGAATACTGAATTGGGAAGCTTTTTTTGTCCACAGATGAAACATGCCAACACAACATATTAAGTGATGTGATAAATACAGAAATTCTATTTTTTCTTAATGGTAACATCCACATCTGAAGCAAGCTGTCAGTAGGAAGCAGTTTTGCTTGAGTTGCCCAGCTTAGCAGATGTCTTTGTTAGGAGTGTGGCAATTACAGTCATATTTATTTCACTGACTATCAAGTGGGAGAGAGAGATGCCAAATCCTCATCAATAGCACGTGATTAATCACATCAAGCAAGCTCCTTGCATGCTTTACTCTTTGTTACTTGTTCTGGAAATTATCATAAAAAGACACATACCTAACTCTGACTCCACACTGAATCCAATTCAGAGTTAGTATTAGTGATCACAGAAACTATGTAAACTGCACAGAGAAAGGGGATTACTGTTCCTTGTGCTTTGCTGCATAATAATGCTGAGGAACATTCACTGGGTATTTACTCTGTGCTAAATTATGAGTAAGTGCTCTGTAGCCATTATCTCTTACAATTACAAAGATTCTCTCTGATAAACACATATATTCTCTCACCTGTACTGTCTTCCTTTGAACATTTTATTATTTGTTATATCAGTTAATAGCCTGTTTTAATATGAGAACTGTGAATTTTTGCCCACTGAATAATTTTTACTATAAGAATCTGTGATGAATGGAAACTTATTTCCTAATAAATACCAAATTACTGCCAAACAAATTTAAAATATTGCTTCCACAAATAAGCAAAATTTGATCTTTAATTCTATGGATTGAAAAGAGGTCAGCCTTAGTGTAGCATTCAGCAGTTCCATGAGCAATTAAGTGCCTGCTGTAGACATGCCTCATAGTCATCAAGTTAACACCAAATGAATTTGACCCTGCTCTTCTCTTTCAAGTATTTGCTCTTGTGAAGAAGATAAAGTCATTTTTGGGCAAAGAAAGATTCAAGTATTTTCTGTGTTCTGGATATTAATTTAATTTAATAATGTGATGAGGGTCTTTTTTATTCTAATGATCGGGGAAAAGTTTTTTGAAGGACAATAACTTGAATCTAGTATCAAGAATCCCTCGCCCTATCTCCTGAATGTCTGAGGGGCTAAATCTAGCTTTGAGCCCTGCAAAAACAAAAACAAAAAACAAAAAACCCAAACAAACAAACAAAAACAAATAAACAAAAAAACTTTTTGAGAGGAAGCCAGAAGACAAAAGCAATAGTCAAAGAAAACTTGATTGAGCCCAGGCTATGTTTAAGGACTTGTCACAGACCAGCACTGGAATGGGTAAGATTAGAGTGATGAAGTTGGACTAAACTAAGCAGGGTTTTGACTATAGAGGACAGTAGGCACATGGTCTTAGGAAGGTAACTCAAGTGGTGATATTTTAGAACACAACATTTCAGATACTGGTTAAGAAAGAAAATAAGCTGAAGAATGGGAAAGAGCTTTTAAAAATCATGAGTATGTGATTTCACCAAGTGGAGGAAGGACAAATTGAAAGGAGTAGAAGAAGTCTATTGCAAAGTCCCAGGCAAGAATTAAAAGGTTTCCTGCTATCTTCTAGATATGAAGTGCCAATGTGAACAAGAAAATACAGTATCTATGGCTATTTGAGTAAAATTAAAAACATGAAAGTAAAATGGGAACAAGTAGGGAAGAAAGGGGGAATTCACATAAGTGGAAAGGGAATAAAAATAATAATGGAGGTTAAATATAGTCTCAATAGATGGTATATATGTGTGAAATTGTCAAAAATTAAACAAAATGTTGAAAAAGAATTAATAAGCTTCTAAGGAAGGGTAGAGAACAAGGAAGATTGATTTGAGAGTCAACTGAGAAAGAATACTGAATTGGATTCATTACCCACAATGAAAATCAACACAGGCGTAAAAATATGGTGAATTCTGTTTAGATCAGTTTAAAGTGTCTGAAGTCCATCAGCATGAGATGGTCAGCATTTGATAAGAAATAAAGGCATGGTTAGAAGAACACAGATGAGGGCGAAAGCTACCACACTGTTGAGTCTTTCTTACAAAACAGATATGCAGACAGATATGAAGAAGATAGATGAGATAATGAAGGGGCTACTGGGAGTTACAAGACAAAGACTGAATGATGAAATCTTTAGATAGCTTGCATTTAGAGAGTGTGACAGTTGTTTTTTTTTGTTGTTGTTTGAGGAGATGTGTATTGTTTGTTTGCTCTTAGGGGAAAAGACTCTTGAATGGAAGCTAACTGGCAGTTGATAAAACAGGAGAACCAGAAGAATGTAGCATGGACACTAGTGAAAGACAAGAGTTCCAATAAGGAAAGAGTGGTCACTATTTTAAATTGAGCTGATGATCTTAGAAGTTTTTGGTTTTGAGAATTTCCAAAGTGATGCCAAGGATCAAATGGGGAAAAAAAAATCAACTTGGATGAAATTTGTAGATAGAGACAAATATACCATGAATGGAATTACCATTCAGGACCTTTTTTCTTTTGGGTAGGAGAACAAAGGATGATGTAGATGTCAAGGGAGGGAGTGAAAGAAAAGAAGGCTCAGAATATAGAGTAAGTTACTGATGGGGTCATGTCAAGAAGGCTGTGAAAGAGAAAGAGATCACTGTACATCATAGAGTTGGTGTACTTTTCTCTTGAAAAAATCATTCATTTTCAAAGTTTGGTGAATTGTGGCTTTGTTCAAATATGTAATAATCTGGATACAATTAAATGATTTAATAATCATATCACATGACCTCTAGCATCTTCCAAAATAGGCAGCAAACATGATGAGTATAGAAATGTAATGAGACTATAGAAAACTAAAATAATAGATATTATTTTAAGAGTAAATCAGTGAGAGGTGAGAACAGGAGTGCACAGTGTTGTTGAGTCCCAAAGCTAACAGAATGGGAGACATTTTATGACATCCAAACAACCTGACGATGTTAGACATGCCAGAAATGTCCAGGTGCTTAGAAAAGAAGGAAATGCAGATGTATGCATTAACCAGTGTTGGAGACTGGCTGAACCAGAAATTAGCTTAAGTAAGAATGCTGGGTCAGTGGGGCTGGAGCAATGGCTCAGTGGTGAGGAGTGCCTAGTGCTCTTGCAGAGGATCCAGGTTCACTTCCCACCATGGCAGTCAGATGGCATATAACCATTTGTAACTCAGCTCCAAAATGATCCAACATCCTCTTCAGGCTTCCAAAGCCACTGCACTTGCATGTACAAACATGCGCATAGACATACATATATACACACATCTAAAATCTAAAAATAAAATCTTCATTAGAAAGATAGTAAATCTCCATCAGGGTGCATTTAAGAGCACAGTGGGATAAATTGTGCCTGAGATTTTGGGAGGGGAGACTTATGAAAGCTTACTAGATGGCAAAAGACCAAGGGCTAAGCCAGGAATGAGGCAACAAGTAGAGGAGAAGACAAGCAACTTAAAAATCTCCAGTTTGAATAAGTTATGAATTATAGTAAATATTAGGATTTTTGGCTTGCTAGAGAAGACTTGGGGTGGAATTATGTGGAAGTGAAGGAGGTCAGAGTCAGAAAGATGCTTAAGATCAAAGACCACGCTGGTTATGGATTTTTCCAATATGACAAAAGCCATATTAACTTGGCATAAATGTGTTTCTAGAAAAATATTTAGAAAGACACTCAGCCTTTTTAATTTAGCAAATAATATGTGTTGAGTATTATAATGTATCCAATGTAAAGCTATATTTAAAAAAGCATGCTACGTGGAAGATTCTTCTGTAAATGGTGGCTTAATTAACATTCAGATATTAGTTCTTGCTGCCTGTACTGATGGGTGACAGTGTACTACAAGTAAAAAGTACAAAGTGGTTACTTTGAATAATGGAAAAAAAATAAAATAGAAAGGCTAAACCTAGTAATTATGAAACATCATCATACAATGAAAAAAATAGTTGAACCAGATAAATAATAGTGATTTTTGAGAAATTACTTGTGGTCATCATGAAACCGCCAATCGTTTCCTTCATGGTTTGCCTTGGAATATGAGCTTTCACACTATTTCCATGTCAATGAACCCAGAAAGTGACAGAACACAGCCTCTGGGTTGTCATAAGGCTAACTTGGAGGTAGCACATCTGGAGCTACTGAACATACAAACCAAAACAAGCTAAGATACTGGCCCTTTGTACCCTGGAGGGTACAGAGGCCACAATTTTCTAAAGTTCGAAAAATAAATAAGTTGTTTTTTAGAGACAAGTACAGTTACTCTATTATATACACTCATCAGGAGACTGTGCAGCATTTAGGATGTTGTAATCATCCAACTGAAAGAGGAATTGTTAGGTCAGTGTTGAAAATATATGTAAACAGGCTCTGGGAATACACACTATCTTTGAGTCTTTGACTAAACACAACAGCATCTATTTACACAGCTTCAAAAACTCTTTAAAGAATATGGAAAATCCCTGTTTTTACATTATTTAAGTGTAATATAGAAAAAATGTTATGAAAATTGCATGGCAGATAAGAAAGTTTATTGTACTTTCCTTGTATCTTTTAGATATGCTTGAAATTTCCTTTCATGAAAAGAAATGAAAGAGAACTCTTTTTTCCTCACTCTGTAGCTCAGGCTCCCCTCAGCTTCACAGCAGTCCTCCTATGTCAGCTTCCTAAATGCTGTTTTTGCAGGCACATGCTGTACTTTATTTAAAATTTTATTTATTGTTCTAATGTAGCTTGTAGATATAAGGGTCCTTCTTTGCTTTTCTCCTCCCTGTTACATACACTATAATGTCTGAAGAGTTACTTACCTGCCTCCTTCTTCTCTAGGACATATATATATATTACTATTGTCCCTTCATACCTCATAACTCTTGCACAGGCTATTATTCCATTTATTTCTATGGAACTTATGCTCCCACAGCTTTTTTCCTAAATAGGTTCCCTATCAAGATTCAGGCTGAATGAAACAGGTTTTAATTACTCACCAACAAATCTTAAGAAACCTAATATATATCATTTAATGTTATTTTATGTTCAATGGCACACAAAATGTAAAGTGGAGAACATCATGCAACAGACTGTCTTGAATCACTCAGTAAAGATTTATTAAACACCTGTTATCTTCAAAGAGACTTGGTCATACAGCATATTGGGAATTTCGGCAAGGAAGCAAGAATGAGTGAAGCATAATGTTGTGGAATTTCTAGGTGAAGAATAGGGAAATGTATAAAAAGTATAAAAATCCAAATTCCCAGACCCAACAAAAAGCAGCCTTAGAAAGCCTTGAAAACTACTGCTCTAAGTCATCAAGCCTCAAGGGCCCAGTGAACCCTAGTCCACCCACAGCTGGAACTGTTTTCCAGTTGAAATGTTGTTTGTGGGATATGTGTTTGAAATCCATCTCAATGCTGGAAGGCATATGAAAACAAGGTCAAAGCCTTAAGAAAAATCAGCAGGATATGGGTAAAGGTCAGAACCTGTATCTCAAAAGCCTGAGGATCAAGGCTGGAATTTGGTCCTGTTGGAGTACTAATTAGGGACTATTTAAAAATGAGTTGTGTATTTTGTCAATTTTTGTGTGTCAGATACTATGTAAAGTTCTTTACTCATGTAATCTCATCCCATATTCATGACAGTTCTGTGAGAGAAATTCATGTGTTCAAAGTCAGATGGCCAAGAAGTGTCTAACTCTTTCTATCACAAAGGCCTTGTTCTCTCTTCCCTTTTATGTTCATGTTACCTTTAAAAGCTGCTCACACATAGATATTTGAGAAGACATTCAAGCATGAGGGGCTCTCTATTTTCAAAATATATTTTTATTAATTCTCTGAGAACATCATACATACACACAATGTATTTTGTCCATATTCACCATCAACTCCTCCACCCTGCTTGACTTATGTCCATTTTCTCCCTCTCTTTATCTGCCATGACCAATTTGTGCTGCCTATCCACTCACATTGGAGCCTTCTTGACCTACCAACAGCAACACCTTTAAAGAAACTAAAAACCTTTAAAGACTGTCCTAAAATTCAGCAACTGTCCATAGTTCTCCAGCTGAAGCTGGGGGCTTATTCCTTTCCCTCTTCGTGCAGGAACGCTGACTGGCTTGATCTTGCGCAATCTTGTGTAGCCAATTATAGCTGCTGTGAGATTTTGAGTCCAACAGTACTGTCATGTCACAAGACACTTATTAGCTCCAGTCCTCCCCAGCCTGTGGCTTTTGCAATCTCTCCATCCCACTCTTCCTTAATGAATCCTGAGTCCCAGGGGAGGGATTATGATATAGATATCCTACTTGTGGCTGAGCACTTCATACACATTTATTTTCTGTGCTTTGACCAGTGCTGAATTTCTGCAAGAGCTGCTGTCCACTGCACAAAAGGCTCTGAGGTCTAACAGCAGCAATAATTGGTGGGTATAGAGATAGGAATTTAAAGGCAGTTTGATACTATGTCCATTTAACAATAGTAGTAGATTCAGTCCTGGAGCTTATGAGCTCCCCTAACATAGGTTCTTGGCCAGATTTATAGCATTAGGTATGTATTTCCTCTTGAGGAGCAGGCCTTGATAAGTGCCACTATTTCATCCAAAGTATATTTTGCCATGTTGGTTGTTATTGTAACTGACAGGGTTCATAGCTGGATAAAATCTTTATGACTTTCCTCCCTCAGCAGCCAGCATGGAACCAATGGTGGCAGGAAGCTTCTAGGTCAGTACCAATTTGATATCTCCATGTCCTATGGCAAAAGTGTGTTGTATTTTCATCAACAGTCTTAACGTGTTTAGGAAGCTTATAAAATATTAGGTTTCCAAACACCTTTCTCAAACATCCTTAGTGTCAGTTATCCCTCCAGCTTCTCTCTCCTACCCTCTCATCCCTCTCCCCTACTTAAACCTCACTTCCAATTATCCAGACATTCTCCTCACATCACCCAGGGCTCCTCTTACAGGATTCACCAGGCAGCTGAGAATACTACATTCACAAGGGGTAACATAAACTAAACTTAACATAATATAAACTTCTGACTGCCAAATTCTTATTATTTCCAGAATCGTCTCTCAGACCATGCTGGGAAGTTTGTCATAATGCCATGACTATCTGATTGTTTCTTCCCCAAAACTCAAGGTGTGCGTGTGTGTGAGCGCGCGCACGTACTACCTAATAATCTTCAACTTCATTCACATCAAGCAATCTGTCTGCTGACAGATTCAAGAGGACTATGCTTTGGAAACTTAATTTTGAACAAAGATTTGAAAGTGGAATAAGAAGGGTTTGAAAGATATGCTGGATTCCTGAAGACACACTTTGGGATAAACAGGAGGCTAAGTGCTGTCTGGAGAGAGATGATAAGATCTCAGGAGATAGAGGGATCAAGGGTGCTGCTCCAGAAATTCTCTTGAAGTACTTTTC
The DNA here is from genome assembly GCF_030254825.1 of Meriones unguiculatus. Lineage (NCBI taxonomy): Eukaryota > Metazoa > Chordata > Mammalia > Rodentia > Muridae > Meriones > Meriones unguiculatus. Next base: position 163,332,460 of record NC_083349.1, read on the forward strand.
CTACCACTGTAAAAGACTACTTGTACAAAGTCCTTATTTTTTACTGGAAACAATAAGTATGTGTTCACTTTTCACAAAGACAGTAATTAGTGGTCGTAATCTAACAATGCCTCTTTCTTTTAATAACTGAGGTTATAGACCCAAACACTGCTGTGTTATTATTCTGAAGGTGAGTACTGTCCTGACTGCAATACATGGTAAACAACACTGTCCCTCCTAGTACCCACGCCTTATTTTAGTGCCACAGGAACTCAATCACTTGCCAATCACTTTGAACTCCCTGTTGCCATAACAAATGTATATGACTAGTAGCTACCACAAATATTTACATATTTTTAAATTTAGAGGTAGTGATTTGCTTACAGAATACAGTACTGACCACTGAATGATATTCTGTATCCTCTATATAAAACAGAAATAATTTTATAAGTAGGTAAGACAAAGCCAACGAAAGTGTTGACTATGTGGTTTATTCTCTAAAAATTTTGAAGAACACCTGACTTTTCTAAGCTGTGCTTTCTAAGTTGCACCACAATACAGCAAAAGTATTAATATTTGCCTTGAAAAGTTCTTTGAAGAATTGAATTGTATGAGAATATACTATCTGTAAAGTGCTCAAAATATTTGTTGACAGATAGGTACCTAATGCTCAACAAATGGTGTTGAAAATGTATTGCCAAACTTTAGAGACTTTAAACCCATTTACCTAAGTGTGCAGAGGGTAATTTAAGAATTATCAGTTTTACTTTTAATTCAAAACAAACACAAACATCTATTGCAAGAATTCAAATTACCTAAGTGGACAAATTAAAAAGTGCAAGACCCCATTCCAAAGTTCATGTCTTGTGGGTAGTCACTCTTTTTTAAAAATTTATTTTTTATTAATTATTTTATTCACTTTTTATCCCAGCTGTAGCCCATTCCCTTGTCCCCTCCCACTCACACCTTCCCTCCCTTTTCTCCTCCCATACCCCTCCACCAGTCTACTGATAGGGGAGGTCTTCCTCCCCTTCCATCTGACCCTAGCCTATAAGGTCTCATCAGGGCTGTCTGTATTGTCTTCCTCTGTGGCCTGGTAAAGCTGTTCCCCCTTCATGGGGAGGTGATCAAAAAGCCAGCCACTGACTTCCTGTCAGAAACAATCTCTGTTACCATTACTAGGGAACCCACTTGGAGACTGAACTGCCATGGGCTACTTCTGTGCAGTAGTTCTAGGTAATCTTCATGCATAGTCCTTGGTTGGAGTATCAGTCTCAGAAAAGACCACTGGGCCCAGATTCTTTTGGTTCTATTGATCTCCTTGTAGAGCTCCTGTCCCCTCCAGGTCTTTCTATCTCCCCCTTCTTTCATAAGATTCCCTGCACTCTGCCCAAAGTTTGGCTATTAGTCTCGGTATCTGCTTTGATACCCTGCAGGGTAGAGAGTCTTTCAGAGACCCTCTGTGGTAGGCTCCTGTCTTATTCCTTGTTTTTACCCTCTTCTGATGTCTATCCCATTTGCCTTTCTGAATGAGGATTGATCATTTTACCCAGGGTCCTTCTTCTTATTTAGCTTCTTTAGGTGTACAGATTTTAGTATGAATATCCTATATGTCTAATACCTACTTATAAGTGAGTATATACCATGTGTGTCTTTCTGCTTCTGCGATATCTTACTGAGAATGATCTTTTCTAGTTCCCACCATTTGCCTGCAAATATCATGATTTCATTGTTTTTAATTGCTGAGTAGTATTTCATTGTGTAAATGTACCTCAATTTCTGTATCCATTCCTCAACTGAGGGACATCTGGGTTGTTTCTAGCTTCTGGCTATTACAAATAAAGCTGCTATGAACATGGTTGAGTAAATGCTCTTGTTGTATACTTGAGCATTTTTTGGATAGATGGCTAGTAGTAGCATAGCTGGATCTTGAAGTAGCACTATTCCTAATTGTATGAGAAAGGGCCAGATTGATTTCCAAAGTGGTTGTTCAAATTTACATTCCCACCAGCAATAGAGGGTTCACCTTTCTCCCCTTTCTCCATATCCTCTCCGGCATGTGTCACTTAAGATTTTGATCTTAACCATTCTGAGGGGTGTAAGGTGAAATCTCAGGGTTGTTTTGATTTGTATCCCTAGCTCAGGATGTTGAGCATTTCTTTGTGTTTCTCTGCCATTCGATATTCCTCTATTGAGAATTCTCTGTTTAGCTCTGTACCCAATTTTTTAATTGGATTACTTGATTTGTTGCTGTTTAACTTCTTGCGTTCTTTATATATTCTGGACATTAATTCTCTGTCAGATATAGGGTTGGTAAAGATCCTTTCCCAATCTGTAGGCTGTCGTTTTGTTCTGATGACAGTGTCCATTGCTTTAAGAAGCTTTTCAGTTTCATGAGGTCCCGTTTATTGATTGTTGCTCTTAGAGCCTGTGCTGTTGGTGTTCTGTTCAGGAAGTTGTCTCCTGTGCCAATGGGTTCAAGGCTCTTCCCCACTTTTTCTTGTAACAGATTGTCTGTATGGTTTTATACTGAGGTCTTTGATCCACTTGGACTTTAGTTTTGTGCAGGGTGATAAGTATGGATCTATTTGCATTTTCTACATGTAGAGAACCAGTTAGTGGCACTCCTGTATACAAAAGACAAATAGGCTGAGAAAGAAATTAGGGAAACAACACCCTTCACAATAGCCACAAAGAATATAAAGTACCTTGGTGTAACTCTAACCAAGCAAGTCAATGACTTGTATAATAAAAACTTCTAGTCTCTGAAGAAAGAAACAGAAGATATCAGAAGATGGAAAAATCCCCCATGCTCATGGGTTGGCAGGATTAACATAGTGAAAAAGGCCATTTTACCAAAAGCAATCTACAGATTCAATGCAATTCCAATCAAATTACCAACACAATTCTTTACAGAGCACAAAAGGAAAATTCTTGACTTCATGTGGAATAACAAGAAACCCACAATCGCTAAAACAATCCTCTACAATAAAAGACCTTCTGGAGGTATCTCTGTCCCTGATCTCAAGTTGTACTATAAAGCAACAGTAGTAAAAATTGCACGGTACTGGCATAGAAACCAGCTGGTGCATCAATGGAATCGAATAGAAGATCCTGAAATAAACCCACACACTTATGAACACCTGATTTTTGACAAAGAAGCCAAAACCATACAATGGAAAAAAGATGGCATCTTCAACAAAAGGGTAGTCACTCTTGATCAGTTGTACACAGCACACAAATATCCTTCAGACATTTTGTTAGGTATGTACATATATTTAGTTTTAATACATAAATGTACATTATATACAGTGTTCTACAATTTGAAAATTTGACTTAGCAGTGTATTTAGACCTAGTAATCTATTTCCTCAGTTGGATTTTAATTTAATGATATTAATCTACTATTAATGAATAGTTAGGTAATTTTTTTATTTTTTGCTATTTCAGTCACTTGGTGTAGTGAACATTCCTATTTAGTGGTCTTTTGACATGAGTACTAGGTATTTTTTTCTAAGACAAATTCCTAGAAAAAAAAATAGGTAAATACTCGTAGTGACTAGCCTTTGTTAACTTGCATGGGGAATGTTATGGCATGAGTTTTATCCCTCAAGAAGTTCTATCCTGAAGCCTTTGATTTACCCAATGCTTCAGAATGAGACTGTATTTAAAGACATGGCCTTTAAAAGAGCGATTAGGTTATTAATAAAATGAGGTTGTTTAAGGGGCCCTAATCCACTCTGACTGGTATCCTAAAGATGAAAAAGGAGTTTCGATACACAAAGACACCAACAACAAGCACACACAGCACAGGGCATGTAAGCAGATAAGGAGAAGACAGGCATCTCTAAGCCAAGAGGAGAAGCTTCAGGAAAACCCAGCTTACTAACACCTCCACCTTGGCCTTTCTACAACTGTGAAAAACAGATTCACCGATTATATCCAGCTTGCGCTATTGTGGCAGTCTTCACAGGCTAACACGAAAGTTAAAGGTTTGGTGTTGCCTGCTTTGCTGAGGCCCTGGGTTTACAAAGTTGTTTTAGTCACTATCTGTACCTCAAGCCCTAGACCTTCTCTCATTAAACTTACTGCCCTTCCTTGTTGCAGTTTATTTAATCAACTTGTTAACTCTGAACCGTGGGGAAACCTCAAGGGTTTGGGGAGGTTTGTGAGCAATATTTATTTAATATTTTTAGTTTTTGGTATTAGGATGTATGTGTAATTAGTGTTTGTAGGTACATACATGTCACAGCACACAAATGGAAGTTAGAAGACAATTTGTGGAGTTGGTTTTCTCCTTCCACCATTTGTATGGATCCCAGAAATTAAACTCAGGTCATTGGGTTTGCACTTGCACATGTTGAGACATCTCTATGGCCACATTTTTTTGTCATTTTGTTTTTGTTTTTGCTTTGTTGTACCTTATTCTGGCAAAAGATTACAGACCAAAGTTATTACAGTATTTTCCCATTGAGTTATTTCTACTTTTTATTATAAAATAATAAGAGCAAAAGTAATAATTTTTCTGCTCAAATTTTCTCAAATATTTCTTCCTTGGATTGACAGGAATACACATCTTACTTTGGTAGGTCATTTTATGTTTATTATAAATTTTGTTTAGTAATTTTGAGTCTTGGACTTAGAGATCATATGTTGGGCAATCTGTTTTGCCACTGAGCCACATCTCTGTCCCTTCTAAAGAAAACTTTTATTTTTATTATTTTTTGAGACATGGTCCCGCCAAGCTATTCAGACATCCTCTTATGATGTCAGCCTTCAAAGTAACTGGTATTACAGGCCTGCACCAGGAGGCCCAGATACACCTTCTGACTCACATAATTAAGTGAACCTGGACCAGCCTAGTAGCTTAAGGCATCCACCCTTTCACACAGTCCCTCTTCCTGACCACCCTGCCTCCCCAACCCTCAGTTAAGCTGATATGTGTGATTCTTCAAGAAGCAGGAAGGAAACCTGAAATCACCAAGGAGCTATCCTAAGGTCTGCAGCCTCATCAGCAACCTTCACATGCTTGACATTCTTTTCATTTCCTAAAGTGACTCACCAGGAACTCACAGCCACAGAAGCTGGAATAATGGTCTCAAGTTCTTTTATTTTTTCCTTTAACAATTTATTTAACTTGTAAAATCAAAGACTGCTATACATGTGGGTTATAAAAGCATAGGAGAGTATCTGTCAGTGGTCTAAAGAGCACTTTTCTGATCTTTTTCTTGTCTTTTCTTTTTCCTTCCCAGAATTCATTTTGACTATTCAAGAGCCAAGGGCCTGGGAAGCCTGCATTTACTGTTCATTAACAGACTAGTAAACCATGGGGGCGCTGAGTCAGACCTGTCTCAACTAAGAGGAATGGCCTATAAGAAACCTGGCTGAAGCAAGACAGGTGAACATACTGCCAATGGGATAAACTGATCCTTTCATTCCACTGCCACAGAAATGCAGAGAGAGAGAGAGAGAGAGAGAGAGAGAGAGAAAGAGAGAAAGAGACAGAGATCTGTTATTCAAAATTTTCAGGAAGACTTATAAAAGGACCTTTTTCTTGGGTGTGTTTATTTTTTCACTAAGGTATTTGCATGTCTGTGCAAAGGAAGTTGGGGGCAAATTAAGATGCAAACTCAAAGATAATAATCTCCCTTTTGAAATATTCATGTTATACCTTTTTGCCCTTTTATTGTATTTTTTGGTATTGCTTTTTCCATTTTATTTAGTCTACTAACCTCAAAATATATACAATCATTCCCAACACATGAGTGCTTACCATGTGTAAGGAGTTGTACCTGGCCCTGTATGAGATTAAATTCTGTATTAGCTAGCTAAGATGTAGTCTACCTCAGGATCTAAAGATTAGTTCAACAATTTTCAAAGACCCCTAGATTTTACAAAAGAAAACATTTTAATTGTTTAATGGCTAGCGGGAAAAAAAAATCTAAATATCACTTATATTTAGCTCAAAGCCCAAGATTATTTTGAGACAACAGTAATTCAATGAATACTTTTATCAAAAATCGATTTCAGAAGTTACTCATTTTTGTGTCATAAATCATGAAAGGGAAAGGAGTTATGTCCATGCCATATGTGCGCTCCACAGCTACAGTAATATCATCATCTGCAGTACAGCTGCTTCGCTTAAATCCTCACCTTCATAACTTCAATAGGAGACAGCATATGGGCTATGAAAAATTATATTTGAAGCGGTTATGAATTTGGTACGTCGCTGATTTAGAGTATTAGGCCTCCTCTAACCTTCAAACTCTTTAAGAGATTAGATGAAGGACACAAATACATCCTTTGGAGAAGAGAACTTTAGTAGAAGATGCCTACAGATAAGCAAGCAGTAGTGTCAAATAAGATTTTACTATCATTTTGGATGAAAAAGATGGCCATTATTTTTATTTCTTGAAGTCTCTTCATCTCAAAACAGTGTTTGACTGAGTGATGTTATTATTTACTATAAAACTGATGGAAACAAATAAAGAAAAAGTATTAACCCAAACAAACCAAGTCATGTGATTGCATAAAATGAAATCACTTCATGAGTAAGAGTCACAAATACTACCATTTGCCTCTTATTTTTTTGTCAGGTGCTTAGGTACCTCCCTAAAATAGGGACCCATCAAGACAAAATGATTAACAACACAGCTGGGGCTCGGGAGAAGGCTAATTTGGTAAAGTGCTTGTCATGGAAACATGAGGACCCAAGTTTGATTGCTAGAACCCACACTAAAAACTAGGTGTCTGCTAGGTAGTGGTGTCACTCACCTTTAATCCCAGCAAGAGGCAGGAAGATCTTGTGCATTTGAGGCCAGCCTGGTCTACAGAGCTTCAGGATAGTCAGGGCCCCACAGAGAAATTCTGTCTCAAAAAAACAAAAACTAGGTGTGGTGCAATCCCAGTGCTGGAGATGCTGAGTCTAGAGGGTCTCTGGTGCTTGTTCTAATTGTCATTGTAGCCACTTGATTCAGACTCAGGGGAAGAGACTGAGGAAGTCACCTGATGTTGACCTCTGGTCTCTACATACATATACACACATGCATGTGGACTCACATGAACATATATACATATATTTGCTTCTGCATGTACTCGAGATACACACACGGTCTTTGAGTTAGAAGTCTCACAAAAGAGGGCAGTAATGACACAATATTTTAACTATTACTAAATTTTTGACCTGTCCCAGTCAGTCTCTGCAGTACTTCACTTAAAGCAAGCAGACCAGTCTAGCACAAATACCAAGGAATTTGCTTCCTCTTTAAATTTCTTCTTATCCTGGGTGTGAGTTCTCTAAGGTATACCTTCAGAAAACTCATCAGTCACTAATCAAGGTCATGTAGAAAAGAGCAAATAGGACAGGGCTATTGCTTGTTTATAAAATGATGGTCATGTGCTAACCCATTACATCCATATAACCTAAGTTCAATCCAACTCACTTTATATTTTTTATAGCAGGAAGTATTCAGTCATTGCCAAAGTCAATATATTAAGCCTAGTTGCTGAAGACAGCTGGTTTCTCATAGAGAGTACCATGTGTTCCTATTTCCGATTTCAGTCAATTTCCGATTCAGTGGTAGGAAATGCCAAAGGGAGTTGGCAGCAATGGCCTTTTCCACTTGTAATAGATTTTATAAACTTTGGATTTTTCTCCTGGATAGCTCTAAAACAAAGTACTAATGTCAAACAAAAAAGAAAATGAAAAACAAAGTAAGTGTTTTTTTCTCTTTCCTGTCCCAGAGGCAACTACACCTCCACTTTATTGCCAGGGATGTGGAATCCTCAAGGAAAAGAGAGGCTCTCATATGTACGAGAAATAATCTCGAAAGAAAGCCCTGGAATGTGAACATTCCTTGAGACTCTGGGTGATAACTTGAGATAAATTTGGACTTCTGGGACATCCTATTTCTGTGCTATGGCTTCACTCCTTTTGGCTGGTGGGAAAAAAGAGGTAAAGAATTTAAGAATGGGAAGTAGTTGTTCTAATATTTTTTTCTGTTTGTTTAAATCTCTGGGATGAAGCTGAAATCTCTCCTTTTCTTCCCTTTCTGTTCTCTTGCTGTGTTTTGTCTTTCCTTCTGTGATGTTTCATCTTTAAATAAGGCATGAAGTTTTATTTTTTCTAATTTTTGTCCATTAACCGCTCAAATGTCACATTCTTGTACTTTACAGATTCTTCATAAATGTATATATCTGTATCTCTTCCCTTTTGTCAAACACCACAGGTTTTCATTTATTTTAATAAGCTTGTTTAATCTCAACAGAACTTTCTTCTGGTAACTATGCTACTTAAATCACAGATTTCATGAAAATTTAGAGAGCACACAGACTTGACATGTATAACCTGTGCATTTGTAGCAGTACTCAAATGTTTCCTTGAAGGACACCTTTTTATTACTCAAATGACTGAAGACCCCAAAGCCCTGGCCTAGGTAGAATACATCTATTTACTACTATATCTGAAATTAAAACCAAGAAAGTTTTACATTATTTACTACTTCAATTCAGAAATATCTAAAATTCATTAAAATATAATAAACTAATGTTAACACAAAACACATCTTATGAAAAATCTGTATCTTCTAAAGCAATAAAAATTAAAGAAATGTCATTGTTTTACATAAAAATTCCTTTAACATCTTGCCTAATAAGAAACTGCTGATGTTTTCTTATTATTTTATTTTTTGCATTCTACCTGTTACCATTATTATTGGAAAATACCAGTGTATTTTCATGAGGAAAAGATTTAATAGAGAACAAAACCTCATATTCAGTTTAAAATTAGCTTTAAAAATCATTATTCCTGTTAGAGTACTGAACTTAAATGTTCCCACGTTCTCAGAGACACAATCTCCTCCTCACTCCTGGGACTCCTCACTCTCAACACTTAACTATTGTGCTAGTGCCTACTACACAATTACTCCTCAAGAAATAGTTGCGGAATTATGTAATAAATACCATACCCTGCTGTTGGGGCTACATAGGTTACGAAGAATTCCTGCTCACAAAAAGTTTGTACTTCATTGGAAGGGAGACAAATATTTACAAAATTGTACTGTTAGCACAATATGAGAGTAAATACATGACACCATGGATGTTTAGAGGGTGTGCAACCAGTCATAGGAGATCAAAAAAGTCTTTTAGGGGTAAAATGGCTAAACTAAGACTGAAAGTAAAAAGGACAGGAGAGTTGCGTGTTAGAGATTGACAGTCCAAGCATTATAGCTAGAGGGGCAGCAAGTCTTGTGAGAGTCTAGAAAGAGCAAGACAAAGTGAGCAGACCAGAAATGAGAAAATTTATCATGTAATTTTTCTAACAAAAAGTCTTAATACTAAACAGAATACTGACATAGTTAGGGCTTAGAATGGACACTATGGATATAGGAGAAGAATAAGTTGTAGTATCATAAGCAATAGGCAGAAAGGCTGCTACAAGGAGCTAAGGCAAGAGAATATATGTGTTTAAATGTAATGGAGATGGAAAGACATGGAAGTAGATCTGGGAAAGGAAACCTGACCGGACTTGCTGATCATTGTAGGAAGGCAGGGTGGAGTATGAAACCCGGATTTCTGGCTTATACACTGGAATGATGATGATACCATTTAGAGATTTGAAGCAAATATAGACATACTGAAATGAAAAATGTTAGTTTGGGATATGTAGTTTTGAGATACCTTGAACTATCGAGGATAGACATTTTAAAGGTGTGTGGACTTTACGGTTAGAGAACTGGACTCGAAACTTACACTTAAGAGTCGTTTGCACACATATCATCACAGCAGCAAGGGAGACCACAGGAGGAAATGTTAAAGGTAAGATGGGGTGCAGGATGGTGCAGTGGATAAAAACACTTGCTGGGTAATCCTGATGAGTTTCATGACTGGAATCAATGGTGAAAGGACAGAACAGATTCTCCAAAGTCCTCTGACCTCTGCACATAAGGTGTACTGCATATGCACACACATATATACTATTACTACTACTACTAAATTACTTTTTAAGAAGTGAGGAAGGAATCTGATGAGGTGCCTTAGCAGTTAAGATTACTGGCTGCTCTTCCAGAGGACCTGGTTTCCATTCTCAGCACCCACATGGCAGTTCATAAACATCTATAACTCCTCTCATGGGATCTGCTACCCTCTTCTGGCCACCTTGGATACCATGCACACACATGGTACACAGACATACATGCAGATAAAACACTGATACACATACAATAAATAAAGAGTATACACGCATATATACATTAAAGTGAGAATAGGAACAAATCAGTTTGAACAGCTTCTAGGCGCAATGATAAGTGATAGGCAGAAGATGATCCTAGAAGGTACAATTAAAAAAAAAAAAAAAAAAGACCAGAGATCTAACAGGAAAACAAAGCAAGTATGGTTTTATAAATCAAGAGGCATGTTCAGGAAACTATGGTTATTAGTATGTAATGCTGCAGAAAAGTTGATTAAAAAAAAGAAAAAAGGTCTACTGTATTGAAACACTGAATGCTAATGACCTTATGAAGAATTTAGGTAGAGTGATAGGGGTAAAATCCTGAAGCTTATTGAGTAGAATAAAGAAAAAAAAATCCATTGAGAGAAGTGTCTGAGAAGGCAGAACTATGTGCTGCAGAGACGTAGGGGGCAGGGGCACATTTAACCCACAGTGCTAACTCAGATGTGCGTGCAGGCAGGCTTGTGAACAAACAATTGTTGCTTTAGAATGTTTTTTTTCTTTTTTTCTGAAAATAAATAAGAGATGGCTTGAAAATAATGCAGAAATTCTGAAGAGCCTGGTGTTGAAAGTAGAAAGAAGAGCTAACTAGGGAAACAAGCATTGGTTGATGAATTTAGCAGTTCCTTGATGTGTACATTGTAAACCTAGGATTTTATATCCACTTTCTTTTTCACACCTCTTTCTGAATTAGGTTAAGGCCTAGGCTTTATTCTGTTACCAAATGTACTGCTGTAAACAGGACACTAGAGAGATCACAATGTGAGGACAATTCTCAATTTCTGTATCTGCTTACATATTTCAACATATATACAGTATACAACATTGGCTACTGAATCTTTCTGAGAAAGCTCCACATGGTATAATCTCATTTTCTGTAATCTTCCATGTAGTTTCAATGGAAAACAACAAATTATTATTTGGAGTAAACTTAGTATGACAGCACAAATGTACCTTTGACATTATTTATATTGAGAATTTATCCATTTTCAGGAAATGACACAGCTCATAACTCATTATCTCTTAATGAAATTCAGATCCTACTAAAAGCTTCCCCCAAAGAAATTTACTAACAAAGACAAATATTTTCTTTCTAGACTATTAAATTATACCAATAACAGTATTTGGTTTAATTTACATTATGAATTAACTATATGTAAGAAATATCAGTAAGCTTTTACTATGCACAGGACATGTATTAGTCTATTGAAGTCTGACACTTGTGGAGGAGGAAGCTTCACCACAGGAAGTTAAGAAATTCATCCTTGGCTACATGCCTAATACTGGGATTTGAACCCAAGCAGTCTAACTTCATAGACCCTGTTTATTCTCTACACTGCCTCTTTTTCTCTCTTGTTCTTTCTTTTCTTTCTTTCTTTCTCTCTCTCTTTCTTTCATTCTCTCCCTCCCTTCCTTCTTTCTTCTTTTCTTCCTTCCTTCCTTTCTTTTTGTTTTCTGAGACAGGGTTTCTCTGTATAGCTCTGGCTGGCCTTGAACTCAGAGATCTGCCTGTCTCTGCCTTCTGAGAGCTGGGATAAAAGGCATGCACCACCATCAGTCTATAATGCATTTTTCAAGACAGAAATTTAATGAAGTTTCCTAAAGTTAAATGCTTATTTAAAATTTCAGGAAATTTAACACAATTAGTTGGTAGTTAAGATGTAAAGATGTAGAGTTGGGAACGGCTTAATTCAAGATATAACTGGTGTTCTTAGATAAAATTTCTTTCCTTAGAAAAAGCTACTTGGAAATATTTCAAGCACACAGAAAATAGCTACATCCACGTGCCCTATACTTAAATTTAATATACCTTAATTTTTGGCTGCCACATTTTCTGCAGATTACTTGGATAGAAAATAAAAATAGATACAATGGAGCACTTCCTGTTACTGGCTTTTCCTCCTGTAAAAGTAGCCATTATTTTAAACTTTATATGTATCATTTATGAGGTTTTTCACTTTGATTTGACAGCTTCTCATTTAAAAAAATAAAACATTTCATAAAAAGCATTATTTGTATAGCTATCTGCAACTTGCTTCCCTCTCAATATGGTGTTATTCATTCATCATGATAGCTGTAGTTCATTGAGTTTCATCATATAGTAGTCTGTGTACCAACTCTTTTTTCATAACAATGTCACTTATCGATTTCACTAGAAGATACTGTTTCACTGATGTAACTACGGTGCTATGAATATTTCTATAGTGCTCACAGTAAATTCCTTGAAAGGTGCATGAACTTTACAGCGAAGGGAGCCACCAGTTTCAAGAAAGGGACAGAAGACACGGGTTATTCATAACAAATTGAGAATACTCTCACTAGGAAACATGTGAGGGCAGTCTCCAACGACAGTATAAAATGACACCCCCCGCCTTTCAATACCCTCAACTGTTACTGAGTTTCACATGTGTCCATTCGTTTCCTCAACCTGAGTGCGAGCGGGCGCCAAGGTGAGTCAACAGGAGTGTGGGATGGAGGGTTCCGGAAACTGCAGCAGTGGGCCTCTCCACTGCGCCAGACCACCAGAAATGACCAGAAGGACGTGGCCAGGGCAAGCAGGGCCTAACCTCACTTTCCATCGAGACAGTCCATGCCAGCGAGGAAGTGGGGCGGACAGAAGAACAGACACCTGCCTGTTTCTTCTCTTTCACAAAGACGTCAGGTCCGTACCCGACCGGCCTAAGCGGGCTCCCACTCTGAGGGCAATTTTCCAATAGATGGCTCTTTAAGCAGCGCCTCCAAGCCTTACGCCAATTCCGTAAGGAGGCGCGGAGGCCAACCCCCCCCGGCTCCCGCTGCTCCAAACCCTGACGTGAATTCGCGCGGGGCGCCACTGGCGGCGGCCATCTTTAGTGCGGGCAAGACCCCGCCCTCACGCCCCAGCCGCCGCTCGCACTCGGAGGCCCCGGGATTTTCAGTGACAAAAGTAGCGCTGTTAACCGTAGAGGCAGTGTGGAGAAAAATACACAAAAGACCCTACTGTCCACGACAACGGAAGTGCCCCGACGCGGCCAATGTAAACATGGCGGTTAAAGGAGGCACAGCAAATCGGCGGCGGCGCCAGCAGAGGCTCGATCCGAGCGAGGCAGGGCAGCCGGCCGCGGAGGTGGGTAATCTCGCGAGAGCTCGGCCTCCTCGGCTCGGCCCGGAAGCCTCAGGGCGGGCGAGAGCCAGTGGGGCCGTCCGCCTGCTGCCGTGTGCGTAAGTGGGGCAGCGACGCCGGGCGGCTACGCCGCGGAATCGGCGTAGGTGGCTTTGGAGAATCGGGCGGCTGCGCCGCGCCGGGGCTGGTCGCGGAGGGGGAGGGGATGTCGGTCAGTGCGAGATCCGCTGCTGCTGAGGAGAGGAGCGTCAACTGCAGCACCATGGGTGAGCCTCAGCGCCCCGGCCGCCGGCGACCCCGGGCCCGGCTCGGGACGCGCGGACACCCGGCGGCCTCCGGCCGAGCTGGGGAACGCCCTGGGGCTAGGAGGGGGCGAGCGGGGCGGCGGGGAGCGGCCGGCCCGGGGCGCGGCGGCCGGGGGGAGGGGAGGGGAGGCGGCCGCGGTGACAGTTTGAATTGAGCGTGAGCGGAGCCGAGGCGGCGGCGTTTCCTGCGCCTCGGCGGGCGGGCCCGGGGAGCGGGCGAGCGGGCAGACCGCGGCCTCCGAGGCCCGAGCCGCCGGGCTGCCCCGTCCCAGCCCAACCCAGCCCTCGCCCGCCTCGGAGGCCGGCCCTTTCCTGCATCGCCTCCCGGCCCCCGGCCCCGCGGCCTTGCCCCGCCGGGGTCTCTCTCCAGAGCAGCCCTGGCAGACGTCCCCGTCGGGAGTGTGTGGGCTCGGAGAGCAGGGTGGGGATGTGCGAGCGAGGTCGGCGCCGGTTCTCCGTGGGCCGGCCGGGGAGGGAGGCAGGAAGAAGATGCACTGGGCTGGGGCTGCGATGGAGGCGGCGGTTGCGGCAGCACCGACGGCTCCAGCAGCCGTGCTGCTGCTCGCTCCCCCTTCTCCGGCCTTGTCCCTGAAGGCCGGTGGATGGCGGGCGAGTCCCGAGACGGATCCCGAGCCTGGTTTGGGTTTAATTTTTTAGGAAAAAGGGAAAGTGAAGGTCTGCGAAGGGCGCCCCCCAGAGGAGGTGTAAAGGATGGGAATGGTGCCTGGAAAGGGGAGGGGATTGGGTCGACAGGGACTGGAGAAGTTTAAGGAAATTAATTTTTGAAAACAATTTTCAGTATTCTGTTTTTCTCTTAAGCCTTTTCATTTCCTTTCCTCCCCCACATGCTGGAAAAAGAACAGGCCATCTCATTCATATTTTCCACTCCAGAGTTCCCTTTAGCTCTTTTTATGTAGTATGAAGTAAGCATTTGAGTGCTTTTTTACACATTTCTTTTTTCTAAGTTACTTTTTAGAGTAGTCTGTTGCATATCTGCTTTATTTCTGTTCTTTCGGATGGACTCTGTGATGACCAGATGTTTGCTAAGTTACCGAAATCAGTACTTATTGCTTACATCTTGGCAAAGTTTATTCCTAAGTAGTTCAACTTTAAGAGCTACTTATTTTGGGTCTCTAATTTTGATGATAAGGAAAAATATCTTTTTGATTGCCTATGAGTATCTAGAAGAACAGGTAATCTAGAGTGACAAGCATTTCTTTTTTTTTTTCTTTCTTACATATTATATACATTCAGGTAGTGAAAGGTTGAGGAAACTCCAGATTTTATGCATACAGCTGGAATGCAACTTGTGGAATCCCGATAGACTAAGGATGGACATAAACAATATCTTTCTGGATTCTTTATATCTCCAAACAGCAAGGGAAAGAGTAGGGGATGATGGAATTGAGGCAGGAAACCATCTTTCGTTATATTCAGCTGAATGTGACTAAAGGAGCTAGAGCTTGAATGGTACTCTAAAAGAAATGTGTTAACTACATTGGTAGTTTACATAATAGCATTTGTCATTCGGTGGTAGGGTAATGTGATGGAGCCTGGTCTTCCTTATACTGCTATTAAAAATATCACGTATGCACTCAGGCTTACATAATTGAGAACAACTTCTGTGTGTTGAAGGGAAATTGATGCATGTTTTCCTAATTTAGCAATTTCTAGGTCTGCTGGTTATGTTTTAGAGACAATTTTGCATAACCACATGGAAAGTCGTGGTATCAGTTATTTCAGAAGTTAGAGAGAAAATCGATTATATGGATTTGTGCATTGTTCCCAAAGACATAATCTATTGGGATATTTGAACTAATCTAAGACCAGGTAGGACTCCAAAGCAACCTTAGGACAGTTTACAGGATTATGCTTCAACAACAAAAGTGTTAAGGGGGAAGTAAAAGAAGAGTTAATTTGTTGCTTTTATGACCAGTTGGAATGAATATAGTTGTAGAGCAGGTTGGTTTCAGACATATAATTTGATGGTATATATATATTCATCATAGACTGTATGGTCGGGACTGGCCAGTGGAGTAGGATTGCTTGATTGAATTGCTGGCAGAAAGCTTAATTTCGTATTTTGGCTTGAAAAACTGTCTTCAAATATTTATTAAAATTTGAAATTTGTTAATGCATTTTACTGAGCTTTAGACAAAAATATGTAGATTCCATTCTCTGTATTGTGGTCAAAAAGTGCAATGGGTCAGAAGTAAGGATTTTAAATATCATGGGGATTAGTGGTCTTGGTATGAGAAAAGACTTAAAATAAAAGTTATTAAGTTCATGTTGCATTTTCTTGTTTTGGACTCAGTTATTCTGCACACCAGAAACTGGTAGGGCTAGAGAGGCCTTATTTATAATTACCAGAAGAGGCCTTTCTCTCAACCAGACAGAAGCGAGGGTGGGTCCAAAAAGACCTTTACTTTTCGAGAAGAAATCGTATTTTTTGTTTTCTCTTGACCATTTGGCCATCAGATTTCTAGATTGCTAGATTATCACCTGTGAAGCCTTGGGTTTGATCTTCAGCAGCCTCAGTCCCCACAAAGTATTCCTTTTCCTTTTTTTTTTTTGTGTGTGTGTGCTTATTATTTCTTTCCTTTAACATAAATCTACTTATCTTCATGTATGGGTCCACCATGCTTTCAGAGTAGTTAACTGGATTGGGGTGTTGTG
Organism: Meriones unguiculatus; assembly: GCF_030254825.1. Classification (NCBI taxonomy): domain Eukaryota; kingdom Metazoa; phylum Chordata; class Mammalia; order Rodentia; family Muridae; genus Meriones; species Meriones unguiculatus. The sequence goes on from NC_083349.1 coordinate 163,348,750, forward strand.
CAGTATTTTTCTGGGTAGCTAAAGAAGGGGTCTTATCAGCTCTACTAAAGATTATGTATTGCAGACAGTAACTTTAAAAGTGCTTTGAAAGCTGAGAAGAGCAATGTATATACCTTGTGTTTCAAAGAATAGCAGGAGGCTAATGCAATTTACATTATTTTGAGTTCTAAGTCGTGGCTATTTATGTATTTGTGTTTTAGTCTGTGCTCAATTTACAAACAATATAAGAGGGGGTTATCCTTCCTCCTTAATCCAAAAGTTACAAGAACTCATTTTTTATTTTTAGGATTAAAAATGTTTGTGTATGATTGTTTATGTCTGTGTGTATGTGTGTTGGGGCATGTGGAGTTGAGAGGACAGTTCGTTGGAGTCAGTTCTCTCCTTTTACTGTGTAGGTCATAGAATCAAACTCAGGGTGTCAGGCTTAGTGGCAAGTGCCTTTGTGCCCTGAGCATGCTAATTCTGTATCATTTTACTCTGGAGCCATAACAATAATTTTGGTAGCTTCATTTGAGATGAGATTCCAGTCAGTTTCTCAACCTTGGCAATATTAACATGAAGAGTTCATTTTTGTTATGTGAGTACAACCTGTATGTGCATGAATGTGTGTATATGTGGTGTGTATATATGTGTGTATATATTATATACTTAGTATTTTCAAACTTGAAAATTAAGATTATCTAGGTAGCTATTTTGCTTTCTTTCTTTGTAAGCTTATATTTGATTGATTTATTTTTTTTTTTTGGTAATTACTCGACATACATGTGCAAGGTCAGTCAGATCCCAGAGTATTATTTGTGATCCTTAAACAAACACAAAGAGTCAGTCATGATCTTATGTTTAAAAGAACAAATTTTTTGGGTCCCAGTAATGTTCCTTGATTCACAGTGTCTGGGAGAGGAGCTTAGGAAACTTCATTTCCAGGTGTTTTCCAAATTAGTAAGTTTATTAAGGTATAGCTTTTATAGTATAACATTTACAAGTTTTAAGCATTTACTTTAAGGAACCTTGATATGTAAGCACAGTTGCATCTTGTATGTAGTCTTATATACCAGTCAAGATTATTGAACATTCTAACATCTTAACATTTCCTTGTGCCTTTCCGCAACACTGCACTTTAACCTTTTTGCTCCAGGTACCACAGATATGATTTCCGATAGTCATTGATTAGATTTTTAAAAAGTTTTATTGAGATACATATTTATTGAGTATGTATGTTTTACATATATATTCATTTGAAATAATTTTTATGGGTAGTTTTTAAAGTCTTTTCCTTCTGTTTTTGTATGTGGTGTATGTGTGTATGTGCATGTGAGTGGCCATCTATGTGTGGCCGTCCATCCATTAAAGTATGACAGAAATCTGTCAGTGGTGGATGCCTTCTTCTGTGGTCTCCACCTTTTATATTTGGTACATAGTCTTTGTGTTTGTGGTTATGTACATGGCTGTGGGTGCATGTGCCTATTTGCGTGCATGCAAAGGCCAAAGAGGGACATTAGGCGTTGTCATCTATCACTGTCTTTACACTGGAACAGGGTCTGAACTGAAGTTCACTTGTCTCTTCCTCTCAATACTGGGGTTAGAGGCATGAACATCCAGGTCTAGCTTTTGTGTGTGTGAGTGTTGAATTTAGATCCTCATGCTTATGTAGTAAGTGCTCTTATCTACTGAGTCACCTCCCAGCCTATTTGACCTAATTAATCAATTACTTTTGAGGCTGGGTCTCTGTGAACCTGGAGTACGCTATTGACTAGACTAGCTTGCTACCAACCCCTAAGCATCTTGCTGTCTCCACCAATCAGCACTGGGGTTGCAGATGCATGTGGCCACACATGAATTTTATATGTCTTGTGCTCGAGTATTGGGGGTCCAAACTGAGGCTCTCATACTTAGCATGGCAAATACTTTATTGAGTAAGCTATCTCTCCAGCTCTTTTCTTTATGAAATTTTAAAAGCATAGAAAAAAAAATTAAGTTAAAAGGTACATTAACAGGAACACAATTCTAGTTACTTTCTAGAATTTGATAAACAGGCTTAGGTTGGACCTCTGGAAATCTGATTAACTTTTTTGGCATTAAAAAGCAATTTTTTATAGTGTCTGATCTTCGTAAAGTCTTGTAATAGCAATTTGATAGTTTATAAGCCTTTTCATTGATTTAACAAATACTGCTTATGGAAGTCTTATGCACAATGAAATCTAAGATACCTATGGCTCCAAAGCCTTGTGTTTATTACTGTGTTTGTATTTTTGCTTCTGGAATCCCTTTGTGTTCTCATTTTTTGAGATAGGGTGGGTGGGAGTGTCTGACTGTATGATCTGGGCAGGCTTGGAACTCATTATATAGACCAGCCAGGCTGGCCTCATCCACTCAAGAGATCCACCTGCCTCTGCCTTCCCCTGGAGTTAAAGGTGAGCACACCATACCCAGCTTCTCCTTCTGTCTTTAAAGTCACCCAGTTTCCTACCCTTAAGGCCACCTTATATTAGGCTGAAGGACATTTTAAAATATGGAATTAAAAATCATAGAGACTTCCACCCTATGACATCTATTCTCTCTTGCCTTGTTTTCCCCAACTAGTATATTTTAGATTATCAGCGTGTAAAGATCATTCTTATTTTGTATTGCTTCGTAAATCCATTATATGATGTTTTAGTCTGTGTGTGCTGTGATAACAGTAAGATTGAATCAGTTATATAAAGAACAGAAACTCAATTCTTAGAGTTTTGGAGACTGGGAAGGTCACGATCCAGATGCCAACAGGTTCATTAGCTGGTTATAGCCCAGTCTTTTAAGTTGGTGCCTTAGATGTAGCTTCTTTAAGACAAGTGCCCTGTCTTTGTGGTGGAAGGAGTTCAGAGTAAATAGCTCTCCTGCACCTCTTCTCAGTAATACTTCTATTTTTTTTGAAATTATAAAACAGTTACGTCATTTTCCCTCTTCTCTCCAACCCTTCCCTTGCACTGCTCTCCATTCTCTCTCAGATTCATGGCTTCTTTTTTTCTTTAATTTGTTATCACACACACACACCTAAATATAGAAATACAACTTGCTCTATCTCTATAATGTTTTATATATATATATATATATATATATATATATATATATATATGTATGTATGTAATCTTAGGCTGATGGCTTGGAATTGCATAACCAATTGGGATTCTCTTTGTTGGAGAAGAAGACCATTTCTCCTGCTCTCAGCATTCCCCTATTGCCCATAGTTCCTTACTAGGGTGGAGGGTCTGTGAGCTTTCCCCGTTGGTTAGCATGACCATTGGTGTTATTGTTTAGGTGTTGTTAAGGCAGCCATGTTGATGAGACTTCATGGGTGTAGCCTCTGATATTTCTAGATGATGCAGCCTCCCAGCAAACTTCCTGTTCTTCTAGCTCTTCAGAAACTTTTTATTCCTACTTCTAAAATGGTCCCTGAGCCTTTGGCTCAGGAATTGTGTTGTAGTTGTATCATCTGGGACTGGGAATCACAATTTTTTATTTTTCATATTTTGATTGATTTGTCATTTTCTGTGATAATATTTGTTGCAAGGAAAAGTTTCTTTGATGAGAGGTGAGAACTACACTAACTTGTAGGTGTAAGAGTCAATATTTAGAATGTAGTTAGGAATTTTGCGGGTTTTGTAAGGTGACAGTTGTAGGTTCTCCTCGAAGATTCATGACTTCACTAGTCTTGGGTTGTTGGCTAGTACCAGGCATGGTTTCCCTCTTGATAAGAGGGTCTTGAAAGAGTCCAATTAGAGAACTGTTAGTTACCACCAAGGTGCGCTTCCCATTAATACACCCTTAGGGTTATCACGCCCATGCTTGTCTTTTTTGTGGTTCGTAGTTAGCATAGCTGGGTAGGACTGTTGGTTGCTTCCTTTCTTTGGAAGCTGACATGGCATCTTCTGGTACCATGAAAGCTAGGTCTCATAAAGGAAGCTTTCATGTCATTTCTGTCTCAGGTTCTCTAGGTCCTGTGTCTGAAGTGAATGATGTCTTCAGCAGTAGGGACTTAACATTCCACTTCTAGGGCAGCAATATTGTATAATATTTTGTAAGTTTCTTGGGCAGCCCTGGCAACAACTTAAGGGGGCTTCTCATGCTTGGTGTTTTGTTTTTGTTTTGTTTTAAGATAGTCCATGGCTCTTGAGGAGCATTTTGAGTCCAGATGGGAAAGTTTCATTTAAACAATATATGTATATGTAGACTTATGTGCTATATTTAATTTTAGGTAGATTGGTAATATGATTCCTTGTGTCTCCTTCAGATAGCTTAACTATTTGCCTTCCCCCTCCTTTTATATTAATGTTTATTCCCCTCCCTAATTAAAGCCTTATGTTTTCCCCATTTCCCCCTTGAACTCACTTATACCCTACTATTATCTTCCTTCCCCCTTTACTTCCTTGGTTTCTGCAGTTACTCTGGATTGTATGTACGCTCCTCTCTAAAGACTTGGAACTAAGAATTGCAGAGGAGAGAGAACCTGGGTTACATCACTCAATATGATGGCTTCTAATTCCATACATTTACCTGCAGATTTCATGATTTAATTATTCTTTACAGATTAATGGTGTGTACATGCCACATTTTTATTTGTTAGTTGAAGGACAATTAGGTTGTTTCGATTTCCTAGCTATTGTGAATAGAGAGTGTAAAGAATTTGGCTGAGCCAAGTATCTGTTGAGTCCTTTGGGCATATGCTGGGGAGTGCTGGGTCATGTAGTGCTGGGTCATGTAGTAGACTTATTTTTAACTTTTTTTTTTTTTTGAGGGTTCCTTCATATTCATTTCCAGAGTGGCTGAAACAGTTTGCAGTCTTACTGACAGTGAATGTGGGCTCCCTTTTCCATACATGCCCATGCCCTCCAGCATTTGATTTTGTTGTTGTTGGTTGTTGTTGATCTTTGTTTTTCAGACTGTGATAAGATGAAATTTCAAAGTTGTTTTGATTTCTTTAATTGATAGGGGTATTTGATAGTTGAGATATTTCAGAGCCTTTTAAAATTTATTTTAATTGATAATTATTTTTGTATGCATGTTTTTGTTTTTGTTTTTGTTTTGGCCTGCATATATGTATGTGAACCATGTGAATTCCTAGCACCCACGGAGGTCAGATTCTTTAACTGGAATTACGGTTGTGAACCATGATATACAGAATCCAGGTTCTCTGTAACTTTTTGCATTTGATGCAACATACTATTAGTTAAAGAAAACTGGTGTAGTCTTTTATCTGTACTGTGTTGATGTTTATTACTGTTATGTTGATGTTAAGTTAGTTTGGGATTTTGAACTACAGGTTCATTAATTTAATTACATATATATATATATATGCATGTATGTATGGATAGCTTGTCTCTTCTATTTGTGTGCTTGGCTATGGGAAATTGAAGATAATGCTTTGATAGAAACAGCCATGATTAAGATTTTAGGTTATAAAATCTAACCTGGATTCACATTTCAAGTGTATGTGAATGCTTAACTGAATGCTGGTTAAGTGAAGTAGGAAAATCTAACATGATGCCTGATAAGTAGGAAGCATTCAGATAACTACCTTATGAAATACAGTATATATCACAGTGGGCTGCTGCACCATAAGTTCCTAATCTTGTTTTGTTGACTTTTGTATCCCCAGATCTGACTTGTACTTAGTAAATAATTTGTGATGTGATTTAAAGGCCTGCAATGTATACGTATACATAGTTTCTTGAATATATTACTGAAGTGTTTTTTATTAAAATTTGAACTGGTGCATTTTAAACTAAGGCCCCTTCCGCCCTTTTTAGGAGTGACGTTGTGTGTGTGTATGTATGTGTATGTGTGTATGTGTATGCTGTGCCCAGACTGCCCTTTTCAGACTGGAGGAGAGGACTCTTTTAGGGGTAGATAAGAGGAAAGGGATGGTTATTTTGTTACATGCTGAGAAATCAAAGTAGTATCAGATTATGAAGCTAGAGGGATAGACAATTTAAAACAAACTCCTTAATAAAGAATTCTAAAAGAATGCCAATGATGAGAATCATCTGGGTAGTTGTCACTGGAAGATTAGATAACATCAAGTTAGGGCTCAAGTGATTGGAGAGTTCATTTGTCTTTCCCAGGACTAAGAATTAATTAGAAGAATCATAAAGGAGACAAAGGTTAGTTGGGAGATATAAGGGAGGATGGTAATGCAGACAGAATATTTGAGCCCTTTGACTGAATGGTTCTGAGTAGGTACCATTTCCTGAAATGGACAGTTTAAAACTTGAGCTAGAGAGGTTTAGAAAACACTTAAGTGTGTTTGGCATTTCCTATGTTATTGGTAACAGGTCACCTAAGATAGAAATGAGTGTGTTAAGATTACTCTTCACTTGTGCCTTAAATTTTTATGTTTTGCAAGTGACCATATTTTCATTCTTGAAAAAAGTGGAATAAATGATTTGGTGAAATTTTCATGTTTTGATTTAGGCTAAGGTCCTAGGTTTATTAAAGTTTTTTTTTTTTAATTAAAATTTGAACTGGTGCATTTCAAACTAAGCCCCCCCGCCCTTTTCGTTAGGAGTGACATTTTGTACTTTATAAAAGTTTTTTTTTAATTACCATTTTTTAAAAGAAAAAACCTTTGTTTTAAAGTTTGCATTGTTGAGAGGGTATCAGATCTGCTGGAACTGGAGTTACAGACAGTTGTACGCATCTATGTGTGTTTTGGGAATCAAACATAGGGTCCTCTGGAAAAACAGCCAGTGCTCATAATTGTTGAGCCATCTCTCTGGCCAGACAATTTGTATTCTTTATATATAAAAAATTGTCTTAAGGTTACAATCAAAGTTCTCTTGAAGAAAATTTTGTTCTATTTTGTCAAGTTTAGAGAATAATTTTTTGAGTGAGATTATTTATGTTAAGAGGAAAAATGTCTTTATAATTTTATCTATGCTTTTAATTGATACTGTTGTTCAAAAAGTAACTAGAATACCATACCATTAGCTATACCATTCTGGTTCATGATGTGATTTCTATAAGGAAAAACTGTCCAGTAACTAATGTGTTTCTAATCATTGACATTCTAAACCATTTTAAATAAGTATAAAAGTTTAGTAAATAGACTTTTCTGACTAGGTTAAATAAATTAACTAGGAGCAGGGAAAACAAGTAACTTCAATCATTGTAAATTAATTCATGTTCATTCTTAGTCATTGTAATTAGTGGTATTATGCTCTGTTTTCCTGTTGGAAATATTTCCAGTGTGTAACCCACTTGGAGGTTCATTAATTCACTAGGTGAGTGAAAAGGACCAGAAATTTGTTTTTAAGTATATTAGGTGATTCTGATGAACAGCCAGGGCTGATAATCTTTCCTCTGTTATGAGGTAATATATGTGAAAATATTCTGTAAATGCGCTATGTGAAAGGTATTTATTTACTGTAGTCTTTTTTAGCGATAAAGCTATTAGTATATTTTAAATATGTGTGTGGCATCCCAGTGTTAAAATTGCTTACCATTTTGCTATTTCTGGACATTTTGTAGTTTCAGTATTTTAAATTATAAATAATATTTTTAAGAGAATGTTTAGCAAACTTATTTCCTTTCCCCAGTTATTGTTATGGGTGTTTATTAGGACTTTAAGCTTGTAATTATGTTTCTTATAATTATTGGGAAGAGCTGTTTGTTATATATAACCTATTTATTTTTTCCCGCTTTTAGAACATGCTGGACTTGTAAAGACTGTTATTTGGTTTATTTGGTTATATCCTATGCATTATATGCAACATGGATTATTAAACAATATATTACTTTTAAAACTACATGTAACTTTTTATGTTTTTGTGCTCTGTGGAAATATCTATGTACTTTTTGTTCTTTTTTTCCCTATATGTGTGTGTGTAAAATATACACATATATACTTTATGTGAATAGTGTATATATATATATATGTATATTATACACATATATATTTGTATATATGTGTGTGTGTGTGTGTGTATAATCAAAGAGCTACCAAACCCATTTAGGCTATTGACTGAAGATGTTCAGAATATACAGCTGAGAAGAGTGAATTTATTTCTCTATTTAAGTTTGGAGAAATGAAAACTTGGCACAAGTGGATGGAAGTGGTGAAAGCATATAGAAACTAGTCATCCTTGTGTTGGCATTTTTTGTTAGAAAGCAAAAGTTAGTTGAATACAGAATAATCAAGGAGATGATTACTCACCCCGTGAGACAAAAGATAACTAGAATCACTTAGCTGGTGACTGGAACCACATACAACAAACACCACTTCAGTTTCTGTGACAGCATTGTGGTAAACTGCTGGAAGCTCAGTGTATATTGACAGCCTCTTTCTTGAAAATTCAATATAACTTTAGATTTTCTGAAGTGGTATAGGCCCTCTAATTAGGAAAGTTAAATTTTGGTTAACATGTAGAAATAATATCATACTCATTAGAATATAGCATGAAGTGATTGTTCACTTTAGTACTGGCAAAGATTAAAAGGAAATGTCAATTGAACACTTGTTTTGTATTTGATAAAAAAATTTTTTTTTAAAGATAGGATCTCAGTAACTCCAGTTTTCTTTAAACATGTTACATACCAGAGGTTAACATGAAGTACTGATTATGCAGCTATCTAATGCTGCGATTTCTGACACGCACCACCATAAAAGCTCAGTTAAGTGTATCTTATTTTAATCTGTGTTGAACATATTTTAGTAGAGGTTGGGGTCATTGCTCTTTTTATTGAAGGGTGGGTATTCTAAGTATAGTTGGTTACTGTAGAGTGTGTTTAACAAGTTAGAATCAAGCTCAGATAAACAAAGGACCTTTGTTCCTGTAGCTTCTTAATTGATTTTACTGTTTTGTTTTTTTCTAACTAACATATCTGTGTAAACCTGTATTGAAAACCTAAAGCTCTGCTTTAATAAATGAATTTACCTGTCATGGAACTTAAATTGCTTATAGAATGGGTTTCTAAGGTTATTATTAAAAATACTGTATTTTGGGCTCTATTGCTAGGATTTTAATTGTCTATTTCTAGGCAGAAGACTGGGTGTGTGTTTTCATCTAAAGCTTCCTAGGAACTCCATATCTTCTCAAGCTAAAGTTAAAAGGCCATGGACCTTAACAGTAGAATTTGATGTTTTGATATATTAAGTTATTTTGATTGCTTCAATACAAAGTAGGTTTTTCAAATCTTTATTTGTAGAGTTAGCTTATAATTTTATAGAAAACTTTATAGTTTATTAAGAATTGAGCTAATAATTTTGTGTGAAAAAATTAAGTCACTTTTCAGTTAACTGCATTAGTATGCTAGGTCTCCCATACCCCTCACCCCCCAAAAAAATTGGATGTTTGTTTTCTCACAGGAATGCAGTAGGGAAGCAATACAAAAATATACAGAGTTTATTTACTTAAACATTTTCATGTTCAGAATACTACAGTATATGCTTGTATATTGTATGAAGAAAAGATATAACGATGACTTATGAAAATGGAATAAAGCTAATCCCTAAACTTTTGGGATATGTACCTGATAATCTTCTGATACTTTCATGAAATCTCAGAATTGGAAGATAAATTATTTAGTCTTATCATGGAAGCAGCTCACCCTACAGTCTTCACTAGGTGGTTCCTTAACCATGAACTGTCCAACACAGTAGTAACATATATGGCTGTTGAACACTTTATATGAGGTTAGTTTGAATTAAGATATGGATTATGATATGAAATACATATTTTTACATAAGACACCTTGTTAATTTTATATTGATTGTATGTGGAGACTATTTTGAACATCTTGCATTGGTACAATATGTTGTTACAATTAATTTTAGTTGTTTCTTTTTGCTTTCCCCCCTATATTAATTAATCACTTTACAGCCTGATCCAAGCCCCCTCCTTCCTCTCCTCAATTCCACCCCTCACGCTCCACTCTCTCCATTCTCCCCTCTTCTTCTCTGAGCTGGGGAGGGTCCCCATTGATACCAGCCTACCTTGGCACATCAAATTGCAGCAGGACTAAGTCCATCTTCTCCCACTGAGGCCAGACAAGGCAACTCATTTAGGGTAAAGGAATTCAAAGGCAGGCAACAGAAACAGAGAGAGGCCCACTGCAGTTCTTAGGGGATCCACATGATGACAAGCTGCACACCTTCTATGTATGTGGAGGCGGCCTAGGTCTAGCCCATGCATACTCTTTAGTTGGTTTTTCAGTCTCTATGAGCCCCATGGGCCTATGTCAGTTGACTCTGTAGGGCCTTGTGTGGTGTCCTTGACCCCTTCAGCTCCCTCAATCCTTCCACTCTTCCACAAGACTCCCCAACTTCCGCATAATGTTTGGATGTGGGTCTCTGCATCTGCTTCCATCAGCTTATGGATGAAGCCTTTCAGAAGACAGTTATGCTAGGTCTTGTCTCAGTCATAGCAGAGTATCATTAATAGTGTCAGGAGTTGGCTTTCTCCCATTGGATGAGTCTCAAGTTGAACCAGTCATTGGCTGACTATTCTGTTGCACTTGTTTTTAAACTATTTTATTTGGGAGTATTTAAGCCACTATCTCCCTTTAATCAACCCTTTAACCCTAGATAAGAGAGAGAAGGTTAATGGAGAGAGGTGATCTAGACCCTTTTACTTCTCCTGACCGTTTAGGGTTAATGGGTTCATTTTGGGGTTATACCAATCTTAGTCAACAGCAAATGCAACAAGCGGCTTCCTCCAAGTCCCTGCATTGAAATGTTTCTCTCTTTCTCTCTCCTCCAAGCCACCACACCATCCGCCTCTGGTCTCTCCAAACTGTAGGAGGCAGTTATCAGCTGTAGACAAACTAAAGCCCAAACTAAAATATCACACTTGTGATTAAAACAAAAACGTTGGGGCTGGAGGGATGGCTCAGGTTAAGAGCTCTGTCTGCTGTTCCAGAGGTCTTGAGTTCAGTTCTCAGTAACCACATGGTGGCTCCTAACCATCTATACCCTCTACTGCCATCTTCTGGCATGCAGATGTACATGTAGTTAGAGCATTCAAAATAAATAAATCTTAAAAAGACAAAAAAGTAATTGCATAACATAACTGAGGTTTTTTTTTTTTTTAACTTCCATTTTGCCATTTCCTCGATCTCTGCTCCATTTTTATTCCTATACTTCCTGTAGGCAGGAAAAATTTTGGGTCAAAGGTTTTATGGGTGGGTTGGTGTTCTCCTTCCTCCACTGAAAGTCTCACCTAGCTACAGGAAGTGGTGACTTGAGGCTCCATATCACCTCTGCTAGGAGTCTCGGCTAGGTTTACCCCATAAACTCTCTGGTGGCCTCCCTCCTCCCACAGATGTTCCTCACCAATTTTCATTCTCTCTCCCACTTTTTTCTCTCCTCCCACACCTGCTCCCTACTCCCATTCCCCTGCTCACTTCCTTTCCCACCCAGTTTCCTCCTTGCATCTACTTCAGATGTCTATTTTATTTCCTCTTCTGAATGAGATTCAAGCATCCTCCCTTGAGCTCCTTTGGTTCTTTGGGCATGTGGATTGTAGCACGGTTATCCTGTACTTTATAGCTAATATTCACGTATAATTGAGTACAGACCATGAAAGTCTTTCTGGATCTGGGTTACCTCACTCGGGATGATATTTTCTACTTTCATCCATTTGCCTGCAAATTTCATCGTTGCCTTGTTTTTAATAGCCGAGTATTTCATTGTGTAAATGTACATTTTCCTTGTCAATTCTTTGGTTGAGGGACATCTAGATTTTCTCTGTTTCTGGCTATTATGAATAAAACTATTATGAACATAGTTGAGCAAGTGTGTTGGTATGGTGGAACATATCTTGGGTATATGCCCAGGAGTGGTATAACTGGGTCTTGAGGTAGAACTGTTGCCAGTTTACTTATTTCCTTTTGCTTTTCTAATGTGGCTACTAGAAAATTTAAAATTACTTAGTGGATTGCATATATTTCTGGTAGAGTGATCCATCTGTCCTGTATTAGAACCTCACTATTCTCTGAGAAAGTTGTACTGCCACTGTTACATGGCTGGATGCTGGTATTAGAGGTTCTCATTTGCTTCTTAGATCACATGGTAATTTTAAAATATTATATAATCCTCTGGAGGCAATTCTGGCTTTTCTGAGGTTTTTTGTAGTTTGTTTTCCATTTCCAGTATTTATGAGGTGGAGAACCAGAGCTCTTGTGCTATTGCTGTAACTACTTCCCTCTGCACTTAGGCTTTCTTGGGGCTACATTCTAGATAAGTATGCTAATGGCTTTTAGAGTCAAATAACTTACCAGGGCAATTTTATTTCCTTATTGCTCATGTTCTTGGGCTGCTTTAGTTATGCTTACTCATTTTTTTCCCCTTAAGTTAGGAGAACTTACTGAAAACATCAAGTGTGTCTCCCATTCTTATTTCTTAAGTTCTGACCTTCATTAAAACTTTGTCTTTCAGATTACATTTCAGGATGAGAGAAAAGGCACAAGTTTTTGGCTCCACATATTTCCATATTAAATTTTACTTTGGAGTCTTAAGGGTCTTAAAAAGTAATTTTTAGCTTTCTTAGCTTTTGTCACTTGTAGGTGTCATATGTGTACCTTCAATATTTTCATAAAGTATGAAATAATATGAGTTGAGGTTTTTAGACTGTTAGACTCTTGGGATGTGTAATTCTGCTGTAGATGTTATACAACTAAGCTGTTATTTACCTGTCTCATTTTATTAATATTATAGCTTTTTATTTATGTACTTACATTCTCATTATGGATAATCTTAAGGTTCTTCTTTTGTAGTCTAATGAGTTTGTAAAAAATGTCTGATTTATTTGTTAAAAAGTAAACCTATAATGGCTTTTCATGTATATAGTTTCATTTTCTTTCATTGTGAATTTTTAACAATGAAGATGCTTCTGATTCCTTGGCAATAACTTGGGAGATAGCAGAAAAAAGAATTGGCATTAAGCCCATCTAGCAAAACAACATTGGCGTTAAAATTGGAGTACTGCTTTCTTTATACATTGTTTTTATTATTTTTTATCATTTTACCTTTATTTCTTCAATGTAGGTGTTGGCATACTTGTGGAGGTCAGAGGGCAACTGCAGGAGTTGGTTTTTATTATGTCATGTGGGTTTGGGGAATTGAGCTAACATCTTCTGTTTGCCAGCAAGCACCTTTAAAGAGCTGTCCAGCATTTGGCTGTTAATTAACTTTTAAAAAATGCTGTAATGATGATGGCTTATGGTTCATTTCTTTGGTCTGACTCAAATCCACCAATGCACATGCATATACACACTTTTAAGTTTTTAAGCTCTTACAAAACCTTTTCAACTAGTAGCAGCATTCATATTCTTACCAGGAATTTATGAGAGCTAGTGTTTTCTGTGTACTCATTTAGTAGATGTATAGAGGCATTTCATTTTATTTTCTTTTTTATTCAGGCAAGTTCTTTTTATGTAATCCTGGGATTTGCTTATAGGCAATGCTGGCTCATTATCCTCTTACCTCTGTCTTCGGAGAACAAAGTCAACCATACAACATATGTGTAGTGAAAAACAGTATATTTTAGATGCTGAGTACACACACTACCAGTGAGTTACATCCTCAAACTCAGCTATCATTTTAAGGGCCTTATGGGTCCTGGAACTTGTGTTTCTTTTAAATTTTAAAAAGAGGAGTCCCTTCTATAGTTTACTCATTTCACATTCTTTTAATTATGTCATTGCCTTCTCTATTTGTGGTCCCTTAAATCCGCTGTTCTTGTCAGCTGGCTTAAGCCTTGTCCTTTACAGAGAATAAGTGTTTCAGATAAATCCTAACTTGGTTATTATAATTGTTATTATAGATCAGGTTACAGGCTGCTATTGGAAGAAAAAAAAAAAACCTGGCTTCAAGTTTACATTCAAAGACTTGTGGTCTTCAGTCTTAATTTTAGTTTGTTTGTTTGTTTTGCTTTGACATGCATACTAAGCTCTCCAACACCAACTTACTTCTTATTCAGCCTTGTTAACTTTTTATTTTAAGATCTCAAAGCTGTTGCTCAAGCTGTCCTTAAAGTCACTGTAGCCTTGGCAGACTTTCAACCTGTATTCTTTTTGCCTTAACCACCTGAGTAGTTGTACCACCAGTCCTGACTCCTTTGCTCTCACTCCCTGTTCTTGCTGCTGTTTTTACATATTTGTCTCTAGTCTTTTAAGATCGAAAGGTGGTTTTATTCCAGATGTTAGGGAATATCCCTTTTTTCACTGTGTAAACATCTTTGTGCTTACTTAACCTTCTCCTTTCAGTCACTTATTTTCTTTATCTTTTTCTATAGTTTTTAAACAAGTAAAAATACCTACTTTTCATTTTTAATGCCCAGAGTCCTCTCTTGACTCTATGTCTTCTACCTTTGTTTAGGTGATGATGGTGGGATTCTGGTATTAGTTCTTGGCTAGTTTTCTACCATATACTGCATTTAGACCCATACCTTTCAAACAACAACTTAAACTGTTAATATCTGCCCATCTTTATAATTTTTGGTTTTATGTAGTCCACTGTCTGCTAGATATCCATCTTCTCTGAACTCCAGTTGCCACATTAAATTCAAACAATATCTGCATTTACTGATTTGTACAACTATTCATTTAATTTCTGAAACCTGAAATCAGAAATCCAAGACTTAATACCCCTCCTACAGGTTGATTATAGAAATCTGTCAGTTTAGCACTTTGGTATATAGTCCAGTATACCATCTAATAGAAATTTGATGCAAGTTGGGGCTGGAAGAGTACTCAGTGGTTAAGAGCACTTTGCTGCTTTTTCAGAGGACTGTTCACTTCCCAGCACCCACACTGGGCAGTTCACAACCCCAGGGGATTTGATGCCCTCATCTGCCTACTCTGGGTGCTCATGTGCATGTGACATATACACACACACAGACACAGACACAGATACACACGAATAAGAATAAAAATGATCATTAGTACATCAGTTCATCATTTATATCTGTAATCCTATCATTAGCTTGAAGTGTGTAGAAACAGCAGAAAAGAGAAAGAGCCTGCTTCAACATTGTGGAAATCAAGAACTGACTTGCCATAGTTGTCTGACATGAAAACCATGGCATCCACATGTTTGTACTCACATACAAAAGTAAATTTACTTTAAAAAAAATTGCCCATTGTAGTAAAAACTAGCTGGAGATATGCCTATATAATCTCTTAATATTTTAGTGTTCATGTTATATTAAGTTTAGTATGTAGGTTTTTTTTAAACCATTTATATAAAAATAATTTACACCATTTTAATGGTGGATGAAGTTCTTCAGCATTTTCTCTTTGGCTGTATAACCATCGAAATTTGACTAAGCAAATGCCTGAGGGTTATAGTTAATGTGTATTATGTAATTCTAGGGACAGTAAATAGTAGACAAGGAAATTTCTGTGACATCTTCTTTTATAATCCATGATTAGCTTTCATAGTTAATAAGTTGATTATTTTTGTAATGGAGGTTTCATTATGCTACCTGGGCTGGCCTTGAGTCAAGTGCCCAGCTGTTTCTTCTGTATACTTTCTTTAGGGCCTGGGACTACAGCTGTGCACCTTTGCCTGCCTTCCTCCTGCCCCCATAGTTAGAATTGGTTTAAACTTTTGGAGGTAAACTTAATTATTTTTTGTCATTGTGTAAAACTATGTAATATACATATATGCTAAAATCCAAAGATTGAGTTTAAAACCATATGGGAAAGACCAAATGTTTATCTATGATATTTAAAGTTATTGGTGTAACCTTTACGTCTTGGTAACCTTCTGTTTTTTCTTACTGCAATAACAAAGGGAGAAATAGAATATGTATGTATGGCAAGAAAACAATTCTCCAAGATTTTTAATTATCTGGTAGAGCTTATTTAAAATATCTTGTTTTTTTAAGTATTTTTGATTTCTAGAAACCATTAAATTCAACACAGAGCTATACAGTATATTTTATTTCCTTCAATCAGCAAACTAGTTTGCTTTCTCTCAAATAAGAAATTTGATATAGAAATTGTATCTATTAACTAAAATATTCTGTAAATACAAGCCATTGTAAGAGATCAGTGCTGCTTTTTATGTAACTAGCTTGAAATCAGTGGGTACCTTTATGACCCAAGATTATTTTAGTGGGAGTCTAGGTGAAACCATACATTTGTTTATATTTTCTTTTCATTTTACAATTTTTAATTTTTTAATTTATTCCAATTTATTCACTTTGTATCCCAGTTGTAGCCCCCTCCCTTGGCCCCTCCCAATCCTGCCCTCCCTCCCTCTTCTCCTCCCATGTGCCTTCCCCAGTCCACTGATAAGGGAGGTCTTCTTCCCTTCCATCTCACCCTAGCCCATCAGGTCTCATTAGGGCTGTCTGCATTGTCTTCCTCTGTGGCCTGGCAGGGCTGCCCCCACCTCAGGGGGTAGGTGCTCAAAGATCTAGCCACTGAGTTCATGTCAGAGAACTCAGAGAACTCAGAGAACTCTTGGGAACCCACTTGGACACTGAGCTGCCATGGGCTATATCTGTGTAGGGGTTCTAGGTTATCTTATCTCCATGAATGGTCCTTGTTTGGAGTATCAATCTCAGAAAAGACCCCTGTGTCCAGATTTTTTGGTTCTTTTGCTCTCCTTGTGGAGCTCCAGTACCCTAAAGGTCTTTCTATTTTTTATGTTTTCATAATTCTAAATGTCATAATTACATCACTCATACATAGAAATAAAGTTTCCATACCCAGAGATTATTCTTCATTCTGTGACTATTTTATTTGTTCAGGAAATGAATTAGTGGGTGGTTAAGACTTTCAGAGTTAGAGACTATAGGTTGTTTTTTAAAATTCAGGGTGAGGAAAGATTCTTAGGAAATAAAAGTGTATCTCCCTTGATTAACAGTTATATTGCTAGTATATTTGGTGCCAGGTTAGCTCCAGACTTTAGGTTTTGTATTTTCTAGGATGCTTGCATGCAAATTCTGGGAAAATTTATTTGGCTACAGTAGTTACTCCATCCTTTCAGTCATTTCCGTTTTCCTCCTGTGGTTCTGATGGAGCTTTCTCAGCTGTGTCAACCTAATGTTTTATAGTGTTCTAGAGCTTTGCCTTGGAACCTCTTGATGATGATGATGGTGATGCTGATTATCATCATAATAATCATTATTATCTATAGTTTCTCTTTGGGATTAAAATTGCTTTCCAGTATTATTCATATACAGATAACTTATTTTCAGTATGAGTTAACCCTGAAATTTTTGTAGTCATATGCTTAAAGTTGTCTACTGGACACCTCTTCTCAAACTTAACATGTTAATAAAGATGTTGATTTTCGGCTTTCCCAACCCAGTTTTCGTCTTTCAGTGCATAGTGTATTCATCAAGTTGCTCAAGTCAAAGCCAATAGTTATCCTTGGTTTCTTCTTTTTAACCGATGTTGTCTAATTTATTACCATATTTCAAATCCTTAAAATTTCTCATTGCTTCCTAGTAGTAGCTTACTTTAATCTTCTTTCTTGGATTATAGCAGTAGTCTTACTCCACTTCATTTAGCAGTGAAGCTGTCTTTTTTTTTAACTTTTATTAATTACACTTTAGTCACTTTGTGTCCCCCCATTAACCACCTCTCCTCCCCTCCCTATCCCACCTTCCCTCCCCCTTTTTCAGTGAAGCTATCTTTAAATGCTAATCAGGTCACTTGCCTGTGCAAAACCCTCCAGTGGTTTGTCCTTAGGTCTAAAATAATATTCAAGTTTTTTACTTTGGATGAGCCCCACATGATCTGGTTCCTGTCTGCCTTCCTGACCTCATTTCCTACCCTTTTGTCTCTTCCGTTGTTATAGATCACATTTCTTCTCTCTTGTTCCTGAAAGTATCAGATTTATTCCTAGTTTAGGGTCCTTCCTGTTGGTCTGGAATACTCCCTACCTTTTCTTAATTCAACCCTAAAACAGTATTGATAAAAGAATAAGACATAGGTACATATGCTGATATGCTTTATGCCTTCTGTCTGGTGGGTTCCTTAAAATGGCAAAAGAAAAGGCTAGTTGCTGAAGATTTTTTAACTCTCCACGTCCTTCCTCGGCAGGTGTGTGAGCATGCATGTGACAGTTCTTGAAATTTTGCTTTTACTTTTTAATTACTTTTAAGTATAAAGTTAAGAATACTAACCTTAACCAGCTCAAATTGTTTGAAGTAGGTTGTGCAAGTGTAAACTTGTGTTTTTTCACAGGAAAATTATCCTAATGTTATGTTTTCTTCTCTATGCTCCCTAAGTTGGTACTCAGTTTTCACAGCATACCTACAGTTTATCTAATTCCACGTATGTTAAGGCATATCATCTTTAGCTACAATCTACATGTCTTTTAAGTCTGGATTCACAGAATTTGAAATGCAGCAATGTATGAAAAGATTTTAATGAAAATGTTTGTGTTTGGGATAAATTAGGATATTGACTGACAAAAGTCTGAAATTCGTAGTATACTTTCCTGAAACTTTATATGTCTACATTTTCCCCAGCATTTCTTGTAAGATTTCAGCTATACAATATAATAATATTTGTTACAAGATAAGAAAGCTTTTTATATTTTAGAGGGAAATAAAAGCTACTGAAAATACAAGAATATTACTTTGACATGCATAGGAAAGAATCTATCTTTAATTTGTTGAGTTACATGTAAGTAACTTGTATTTTTCTGTATTTTTCTGTGTTCCAATGGATCCGCTACTCCTGTTTGGACTGAATGTGCTATTACAATTTGTGGAATTCCTCACTCATTGTCTTCTATGAATTTGTTCTGTTGGAATCTGGAATACTGGAATGATGGAAATGTTTCCGTTAAATAAAAAGTAGCTGTGAGTATACTACGTAATTTATACAAAACCTTGTTTAAGTTAAGTCTGAGTTAAGTTAAATTTAACTTGTAATTAGATGAAATATGACCTTTAAGGAAATTTAAATTTGAAACAGTTTTAGCTATACTCATAATAGGCTTTCAGATACTTAGCTTTAAAATATTATATTTGGGTCAGCCTCCTAATTATGGTCAAAATTAGCTTTTAAT
This sequence comes from Meriones unguiculatus, assembly GCF_030254825.1. Lineage (NCBI taxonomy): Eukaryota > Metazoa > Chordata > Mammalia > Rodentia > Muridae > Meriones > Meriones unguiculatus. Next base: position 163,367,759 of record NC_083349.1, read on the forward strand.
TTAATTGGCAAGCTTGGCTTACCAACATTTTGGTTTAGAGTTTAGTTTATAATAATGGGAAAGGATGTAAGTTGTGGTGTAGCTATAAATGATAACAGTGAAGAGTGCAGACTGTTTAAATCCAGATGTATTGGAGTAATGTTTTGATTTTACAAGTTGTTTCACCATTAGAATTTAAATGTGTCAGAAATTTAGAAGATGTGTTTGCCTCTTGAGAGTATTTTGCCACTATATTTAAGTATGAGTAAGACTATTTCTAAAGTAAAATTAGCCAGTAAGTCTATATTCCCTCAGATAATGTAACAATGAACAGTAATTTTTACCAGTGGGTCAATTAAGAATCAGACTCACATTATCAATTTTAGAATTTAATTTTCAAAAACTACTCATGAAATGATGGTTCAGGTCATCAAAGAACGAAAATTCCATGCAGCTGACATAATTACAGTTTACTTTAAATCCTGGGTAACTTTCTTTACATGAAGATGGAAGTAGCAAGGTCATGGGTAACCTTGAAGTGACACAAGTGGTCCTGAGATTACAGCTTGAAAGACATGTGCCTATTGACCTTGATTATGGAAATCTTCAGGATTTATGAAAAAGAGTTGCTTCAAGCACAAATTTTAATTTTATTTCATGAGTTGTAAGATCAATTTAAGGAAACCCCTAGTGTAGAAATTAGTCAGTGTGAACAAAGGTTTTTAGTATACACTTAAGTTTCATAGTTGAAACTGGTGTTATTTTATTGCTTTATTTGGTTGGTTAGTTCTTGTTACTAATTTACTCTCAAATGAAATCTTTGCTCTGAAACAGGCTTCATTAATTCCTCATTCTTGGATTTTAATAATTAATCATTTTATTTTTAATTCCTGTTCACATTTATTCTGTACTTTCTGCAATTAATGCTTTTATTGGTGATAATGTAAACTATTTGATTTGCTATGAATAATAGTTTGTATAATTAAAAAAAAGGTTAATGAGGGGATTTGTAATGTTATAGAATATCATTGATATATGAGTTACATGATTCTTCTTACCTTCCTCAGCAACCGAAGAACCTTGAGGGCTATGTGGGATTTGCCAACCTTCCAAATCAAGTGTACAGAAAATCGGTGAAAAGAGGATTTGAATTCACACTTATGGTAGTAGGTAAGATGATTTCTTACTAATGTGGAGTTTTGGTCTTTTTAATCAACTTTGGATAAATTTAAGAAGTAATACCTTAAGTAACTTTAGTGAATTATATTGTATTTTATCTTATGTGGAAACATTTAAAAAATTAGCTTATTGTGTAGGGTTTGGATCTCCTCTGTCTCCTTTCTTTACCCTAACCCCTTTGGTAGAACCTGAAAATTGAGAAATCATGGGCAGTAGAGGTAGAGTAGAATAACAACAATGATCTTTCCAAGTGATATTGCTAAGAAAGGAAAAGCCACCAAGTGGCTACTTACTATTGGAGGATATGCTTGTTCTCTGGCTAATCACCTACAGTGAAGTTGTGTCACATGAGCCTTTAAGTTCACAAGTATTTACTTTGAATTTTGAAAAGAAAGGGGCATTAAAAGCTAATAGTGCAAATGATTACCTTTAGAATTGTGTTCATTGTAGGTGGATGTCAAGGAAATGTTATTCTCCTTGCTTTCTAACTTGGTCTGTGAACACTTTGCTCTGCTCTATAATCCATTTGAAAATACTGTTAAGGGTTATTTTGAGTATAGGTTGGTTAATGTCATCATTATATATAAAGAAACAGGCTATACTTTTACCCTGGGTAAAATTAGTAATCTTCAATGATTTTCTTATGCTTAAGTGGTTATTTTTACTGGCTACAGGCTGATTTAAAACCCTAAAATCACAAGTATAAAGGAACTTTGTTATATTTTTCTACTATTTGTTTTAAGAAGGTGAAAGCAGAATAATGGATGAACAAGTCTTGTCAAAGTTGAGTTCATGCTGGACGTATGCAGTGTATATTGTTTTGCTAATCATGTTTCTTACACAGTTTTTATTTTGATATTAAGTTAATAGAATTAACTCATACTTTTTATTGAGGTGAACAGTGTTTTCTCTCTTGGTTACATTTTTTTCCCTATTGGCTAATTTTTTTTCTTTTTGGAAGTTGCATTCATTATAACAGTTCATGTGGTTAAAACACTACAATTTTATACTCAATACTGTTGGTGTAATAAATTTGAGTGAAAATGTCCCTCATATCTGAACATTTGATTCCCATTTGGTGATATGTCACTGTTTGGGGGAGATTTTGGAGTTATGGCTTTACTGGAGGAAGAATTTGCAGGCTTTGAGAAGTTTACAGCTTTATATTACTCCCAGTTTGCTCTGTAAGCTTCATACATGTGGTTAAGGATGTGAGCTCCCAGTTTCCTGTTTTAGTTGCCCTTCCTCCCTGCCATCGTGGGTTCTTATCCCTCAGGAACTGTGAGCCCAAATAAACTCTTTATTCTGAAAGTTGCCTTGGTCATATGGTTTTAGTACAGCAACAGAACAGTAACTAAGACAGTTGGTTAATTTGATTGATTCTGGTTGGATAGAAGTGTAGACACAGCACTTGAGCATAGGTGAGCCTAGATACGTGGGTAGAGTCAAGTCTACCTTTTCTTTTGTAGGTTGGCAACCTGGTAATTAAATATGAAGAAACACTGCATCTTTTTAGAGATGTCAGTAATCTTAAATGATAAACTACAGACAATGGGGTCACTAAGTGTGGTGGCTTGAATAGGTCTGGTCTACATAGGCTCATGTGTTTGAATGCTTGGCCCATAGGGACTTGCACTATTAGGAGGTGTGGAGTCATTGTAGGAAGTATGTCACTATGGGGGTAGGCGGTGAAGTCTCCGATATCCTGTCAAGCTCTGTCCAGAGTGGAACACAGCTCTTTTCCGCTGCGTTTGCAGCACTTTCTCTAGCACCATGTTTGCCTGCATGCTGTCATGCTTCCAACCATGATAATAATGGACTGAACCCCTGAAACTATAAGCCAGCCCCAATTAAATGTTTTCCATTATGAGAATTACCATGGTCATGGTGTCTTTTCACAGCAATAAAACCTTAACTAAGACACTAACGGAACTTTTGTATTAGAATTTTAGTTTAAAGAGCTTTTGAACGTGTTCTTTATAGAATAATGTCTGGTCATTTGAATAAAATGTCCCTCAGTCTCAGGCATTTGGTCTCTACTTTGTGTTGCTGTTTGAGGAAGTCAGTTACCGGTGTGGCTCTGCTGGAGAAAGTATGTAATGGGTGGCAGGCTTTGAGAGCTTAAGGTCTCACCCTACGCCCACCCAGTTGGTTCTCAATTTCATGTTTGCAGTTCAAAATGTGAGCTCTCAGCTTGCTATTCCAGCCAAGCTTGCTGCCTTGTTTTCCCTGCTGTCATAAGACTCAGCTTGCTTTTTTTTTTTTTTTTTTTTCTTTTTTTTAAGGGTGGGGGAACAACCCAACCCAGAACTACTTTCCCAGAAGTGGCACTGTTCACGGTGGGCTGGGGCCTCCCACATCAATCATTAATCAAGAAAGTGCTCCACGGACTTGATGGCTTTTTCTCAGTTGAAGTTCCCTTTTCTCAGATGACACCACTCTGCCTCTCCATCCCACCTAACCAGCACAATATCAAGGCCATATGGTTGACATAAAATTTGTAATTTTTCCAGTTTTTTTTTTTTTTTTAATTTTGTTAGTTTGTTTCTTTTTGGTTTTTTTGTTGGGAGTTGTTTAGGAATAGGGTCTGGGGTCTGAGGAGGCTAAATCATCTGATACTGCTTATTATTTTTTTTGTTAGAGGAAATACTAATTCTGTTAATGCATCTTATTTATGAGCTTTACTGATGAATCTTTTAATGAAATGCAGCTTGTTGGGTGTTCTTGCCACAGGGTCTCTAGTATCTGAGGCTGGCCATGAACTCACTCTGTAGCTGTTCTAGTTTACTTTTTTGTTGAGATAAACACCATGGTCAACCCCCCTCCCCCAATAAAACACAAAACCCTAAACAAACAAAAACTTGGAGGAAAGGGTTTATTTCATTTAACAGCTTATCCTCGTGAAAGGAAGTCAGGGCAGGAACTGAAGCAGATAGAGGCTATGAAGGAGTACTATTGGCTTGCTCCCCATGGCTTGTTTAGATTATTTTCTTATACAGCTAAGGTCCACCTGCCAGGGTTAGTACAGTGGACCGTATCCTCCTACATCAATCATTAATGAAGAAACTGCTTCACAGACTGGCCTGTGGGACAGCCTGATGGAGACATTTTCTCAATTGAAATTCTCTCTTACCCATGACCCTAGCTTGTGTCAAGTTGACAAAAACTGATGAGGACAGTAGCAGAGTCTGGTGTTGAATTGGCCCTTCTACTTATGCCTGTTCAATCCTTGGATTAGAATTGTGCCCAGCTAAAATATGATTTTTTGTTACTCTTTATCATAAGGTCTTAACTGAGGATAAAGAAAAACAGGTTTAATATCTTGTTTTCCACTGCGCCTTGAATGTTGTTTCAATTATATTTGTATAGGTCTCTGCGTAGGGACTAAAGCTTTTTCATCTATATAGGTGCTGTGCCTAACTACCTCAAAATAAATATCTAATGCTGTTGAGGCTAACAGCCTTTTTTTTTTGTAAGTCTTAGAAACAGCATTATGTTTTTAAGTCATAGAAAGCTGAAACTCTCCTTAATTTAATAATCTCTTAAAAATTACAAGATGTTTCTAATGAGTTAGGTCCTTATTTTTGAGATCTAAAACCAGAACCATTTTACTGCTAAACAATTCTTGGATAGATATAAAATGAGAACTTTCTTTACAAAATATTTTTAGTTTTTTGGGGGAAAAAACTTGATTCAATAACCTTTTTAGAAGTGCTTTGTTCAGCCTTTCACTTGAATATCTTTATGTCACAGGCATGGCATGCATTTTGTGGTTTCTCTTTAAAAGTATATTATAATTATAATGATAAGATAATATACTAAAATATGTGCACCTAAAGAAGATAAAAAAGAGGACCTGAGGTAAGATGATCAATCCTCACTTAGAAAGACATGGGATGGACATGGGAAGTAGGAGAAAAAAAGAAACAGGACAGGAACCTACCGCAGAGGGCTTCTTGAAAGACTCTACCTAGCAGCGTATCAAAGCAGATGCTGAGACTCATAACCAAGCCTTCGGTAGAATGCAGGGAATCATATGATAAAAGGGGGAGTTAGTATGACCTGGAGAGGACAGGAGCTCCACAAGGACAAAATATATCAGGGCACGGAGGCTCTATGAGACTGTTTCTCCAACCAAGGACCATGTATGGATATAACCTAGAACCCCTGCTCTGTTGTAGCCCATGGTAGGTCAGTATCCAAGTGGGTTTTCCTAGTAAGGGGAACAGGAACTATTTCTGACATGAACTCAATGACTGGCTCCTTCACCTCCTCCCGCCCCCCAAGGGAGGAACAGCTTTGCTAGGTTACAGAGGAGGACATTACAGCCAGTCCTGAAGATACGTGATAAGCTAGGGTCAGATGGAAGGGGAGGAGGACCTCCCCTATCAGTAGACTTGGAAAGGGACAGGGAGGAGATGAGGGAGGGAGGGTAGGATTGCGAGGGAATGAAGGAGGGGGCTACGGCTGGGATACAAAGTAAATAACCTGTGATTAATATTAAAAAAAATAAAAATTAATAAAAAAATAAACCACAAAAAGATAAAATGAACATAAAAAGATACGGTGTTTCCAGGTAACAAGAGAAGTATAGTAAGGAGTATAATAAGAATCATATAGAAATTTAAAAGTTTAAAGCTACCTTTTTGGGTAAAATGTGCAGAATTTTGAGAATAGAATTGAAGTAGGGAGTGAAGGGGTAGTTCAACTGGAAAAAGCCAGTTGTAATAGTCAGAGATCTCTAGAGGAACAGACTACTGCAACAATATACATTACAAGAGGATTTACTAGATTTGCTTAGCTGGGTTGTTCAACAATAGCTTTATGCATGCTGAATAGGCAGAGAACCTGGTAATTGATCTATCTAAAAAGCTGGATGCTTCAGCAATCCTAGTCTGGTGCTGAATGCCTGCTGTTCTAGTGACAGTGAAGGATTGCAGCTACCTCATGGTAGAAGCATGATAACTAAGCATGATTACCAGCAGATAACTAAGGAGTGCAGGCAAAAGCATTTTCTCCAGACTTCTTTCTATCTGGGCTATTCCAGAGAAGTACTGCTCACCCTGGAGCACCTCATGTCTTCCACCTTGGTTAATCCTTCTGGGAATTACTCTCACTTGCCCAGAGCCCTATGTCTTCCTTGACTTCAGATCCAATCAAATTGACAATCAAGGTTAACAATCATACTACTTTTAAAAATCATTTATGTGTCAGGCACATACTTATTATGCATGTTAAGTCACAATTTTTTAGTAACCACAGGAATTCGTTTCACAGAGGAAATTGAGGTATTATATTAACTTACTGCTCATGCTTGCAAATTTAGTCTGCTTCTGTTATTAACATCCATACAGAGGCTCTTGTAAGAGTAATGAGTATATGTTAATACTCAGTTGAGTACATTGAAACCAGTAAGTATACCTAGAGAATTTTTTTTTCTTCAGAAATAAAAGGTTTATTTTCTCTCAGGTTTCAAAAATTTTAATCAGTCTTGCTCAGAAAAGCATGGGGAACATTTGGTATAAAATTGTCTTTGTAGCACTAGATAGTAAGCACAGAGCTAGACTAATATCAAATGTCAGGTAAACCCTTAAAAGAAATGACATAATTCATTTGGTCAGGTCATGCTGCCCTTTTTTTCTTTTTTCTTTTTTATTCACTTTGCATCCTTGTTGTAGCCCCATCCCCATCCTCCCTTTCCAACCCCACCCTTGCTCCCTCCCTCTTCCCCTTTTCCTCAGAAAAGGGAAACTTCCTTTCCTGTCCACCCTAGCTCATCAAGTTGCATCAGGACTGAGCATGTCTTCTTCCCCTGTGGCCTGGCAAAGCAGTTCTACCAGGGGAAAGTGAACAAAGAGCTGGCAAGTGAGTCCATGTTCATTATAGTTCTTTCTTCCCTTACTAGAAGACCCACATGAGGCCTAACCTACCTATCTGCTACATCTTTGTAGGGGCCCTAGGTTTAGTTCCTACATGGTCCTTGGTTGCTGCTTCAGTCTCAGCAAACTCTTCTGGACCCTGGTTATTTGTCTCTGTAGGTCTTCTTGTAGAGCTCCTGTTACTTCTAGGTCCTTTTCTTGTTCTTCCTACTTTTCTACAAGAGTCCCTACTCATAGCCCAGTGTTTGGCTCTGAGTCTTATCATTTGTTTTGAGGCGCTGCTGGATAGCACCTCTCAGAGGACAACTCTGTCAGGCTCCTGTTTGCAAGTTTAGCAGAGCATCAGGGGTTGGTACTCTGCGATAGGGTGGGTCTTTTTGGTTGGGCATTTCAGTCTCTGCTTTATGTGCTCTACTAGAGAATTCTTGATTGTAAATCTTTGCTTAAAAATTAATATCAGGTTGGATGTGGTGATGCAGCTGGGAGGAAAAGGCAGGCAGATTTCTGAGTTTGAGGCTAGCCCAGGCTACACAGTGAGTTACTGTAACAAATAAGCAAAGCAAAAGCAAAACACCACCACTAACAAGAACCAATGTCAGGTTAGTCACATAATGAAGCGATGTGTTTGGTGAGAAGTGCCTCATTCTTGATGGCTGTGGGGTCAAACAAGGTGCTGGGTGTTAAGGCTTCCACTATGCTGAGTTCTTTGCCTCACTAAATCATGGTCCCCTGAACAAGGTGCTGGGTGTTAAGGCTTCCACTATGCTGAGTTCTTTGCCTCACTAAATCATGGTGAATCGCATATCTGGTTGCCTCCTAAAAAAGGTCCTGAAAATAAATATATATCTCACCTGTTTATCAGATACATTCCTTGTGTAATACCTATGTATTATGAAATATATGTATATATATTATTACATATATATGTTATGTAAAGAATGTATCTGATAAAGCTATTAATTGCATGTCAGTCTTAAGTCTTTTTTATTAGTATATTTTCATGACTTAGTTTTAAGATCCAGAACTAGGGATGAAAAAGAAGGGAAGGGAAGAAAAATATCAGGGATGATAGAGAATGATAGGGCAACTAATAGGTTAAATGATTAATTAATCTTTAGTTTGGACCTTAGTTGAATTTCTTTAAATATAGACATTGGGGAAATGCATATTATACCCCTGTTCTGCACTGAAGTATAGATTTCTGGGCAGAGTCGGTCAGATTTAGTTAATTTGAAAGATGGTTCATTATTTGCTCAGAAACAGAATTTAGCTATCTAACTTGAGTTAACTAGTAGTTTTGATGTCTTCATTAGGATCCATTCCCATTGGCTATTTTCACATGTTGGCATAATCTGACATAGTGTCTACTATATACTAGAATTTCTTTTTAAAAAATTATATTGTGTGTATGCAAATGGTGTGTGTATAGAGATAGGAGGACAACTCTGTAGAATCAGTTCTGTCCACCTTTGCATGGGTTCTGGAGATTGAATTCAAATCGCTTAATTGTTCTTAAGAAAAAAAACTTTATAGTATACAAGAACCTATTTTGTTAAATTGTCATATGTTTTCATTATTATAAATAACCAAAGTAACAAAAAAGCTACTCAAAACAGATGAAATTATAGAGAAAAATTAATTTTCTGTTATCTAAAACCTGAAGGATCTGTCATTTTTTTCCTCTGTGATATTTAAACACTTTCACCATAAACAAAAGTCCCAAGATCACAGTAACTCAAAATGGTCCTACATAGCTGAAGAATTCATAAGCACTATAAAGTTTATTTTTAAAGAAATCACAGAACTGTCCTCCAAAGTGACTATACTTTTATGTATTCCCACAAGCAATGAATAACAGTTTCTATCAGTTCCTATTACTCTATATATTTTTCAGCATTTGATTTTGTCTGTGTTCTTAATTTGAAACATATAATAGTCGAGCTGTATCTTAATGTTTTCATTTCCATTTCCTTAATGACAAATAAAATAGTCTGCCTTAATATGCTTCCTTGCTACTTGCATGTCTTATTTGGTAATGAATCTGTTAAAGTATTAGATCCATTTTAAAATCATCCCCCCACTCATTTTTAAAATGTCTTTATATATTTCTGGATAATAATGTTTCAGTCCTTTATCAGGTAGGAGTTCGTGTGTGTGTGTGTGTGTGTGTGTGTGTGTGTGTGTGTGTTGTTTTTCATTCTGTTGACATTGTATTTCACAGAACTGAAATGTTTGACTTTAACAAATTCTACCTTATCAGTGATTTCTTTTCACAAGCTCTACCTTTCATATTCTATTTAAGAAGTCTTTGCTGTATCTGAAATATCTATGTTTACTCCTAAATTTTCTCCTTATGAGTTTCTAGTTTTCAAATAGGACTATGATCCATTTGCAGTTAATGTCTTTTCATGAAAGCTGTGATACATGTGGAGATTCACTTTTTACATCGTGAATAGTCAGATGTAATACATGCAGTTATTTTAGTACCATTTGTGGAAATAACTTTTTTTTACTTTGAAATATGCCTTTATTCCTATGTAAGATTGCCTGACTGTCTTAGTCTTTCTGGGTTCTCTGTTCTGCATTAATCTGTTTTACCTGTGTATGAGCATATGTGCACATAGATATAAGGTATGTACATAAAAATACATAATTGAACACATTGTTCCTACTATTTTGAGCAAAATATTGATCTGTTAGGTCTATTAGTAATAAGGAAAAAAATAAGGATAAGAAAACTAAAACTAACTAAAGATAACTAAAACTAAAAGTTGCTGGGCATAATGGTGCATTTAGGAGTTTGAGACTAGCCTGTTCTACAGAGTGAGTTCCTGAACAGCAAAAGCTATATAATGATACCTTATCTCAAAAACAAACAAACAGCCCCCAAAAAACAAATAACAAAAAGAAAAACTAAAGTTCATTTGTTTATTTTTTCTTTAGCTTCTCCTTTTATGTTCATATTCCAAGTTTCTGATCTGCCTCATACAGTGTAATATTTTCCAGCTCCATGTAATTTCATTTCATAGGCATTTGTAGTTTTAAGAGGATTAAACTAGAATGCACATGTCCTTCAGGAGTGGGCATGTTGTCACAATTGAGGTATTACTTCTCTCTTAAGGCTGAACATTATTTCACTTTGTATGTGCCACGGTTTCTTTAAATATATGCTGATTGGCTGTTGTGAATAATGCTCCAGTGAACACGAGAGTACAGATACCTCTTCTGATGTTGGGTTACTGGTTACGTAGTCATTTTAATTTTAATTTTCTTTTTTGCATCTGTGTATGTGTCTGATGGTTTTCTTGTATGTGTGGTTTCATGCTCTGCCTCAGGGCCACTGGTGCCACCTGGTTCTTCTCTTTGGTCTGTTGAGTATCCTACTTTTCATAATTGGTTGGCAAGTAATTTATTCACTGAGCCATTTCTCCAACGCCTTATTTTTAAATTTTTAAGGAGTTCTTTACTTTTTTTTTAAACAATGTCTATACCACTTTATACTCACATCAATGCAGAATAGTTTCCTTTTTCCAATTCCTGGCCAACACTTGTTACCTCTTATCTTTTTGAGTAACAGGTATGATTTGATTGTGCTTTTAATTTGTGTTTCCCTGTTGGTTAGTGAGACTGAGTGTGTTAGTCAGGGCTTTCTAGAGGAATAGAACTATATAGATTGGCCTACACAGTATTGTCTGGGTAGCCTAACAATGGTTGTGTCCACACCAGAGAGGCTGAGAACTTGCCTTCTGCTCAGTTTATGAGACAGAAATGTTGAAGGCTTGTAGGATTACTGGAGAACCACTTGTCTGCAAGGTCTTGGAATCTCCCAAGAAGCTGGGTTCTTTTATTAGTTAAGAAATGTAGCAGCAGTAGGCTAGATGTACTTGCCAACAGGGTAAATGAACTCACCAATGAGATCTGTAGGGAGTGAAGCATGAAACATTTTCTCTTGTCCTTTTATCTATCACAGAAAAATCCTACCCACATTTATAGTGTGTCTGCCAACTTTAATTAGCCTGATCAAGAAGATCATTTGTATGTGTGTGAGAGAGTGCTTTATCTAGTCACCGAATCCAAGCCCAGGGCAAATTGAAAACTAAGATTAGCCATCACACTGAGCACTCCTCACATATGTCACATATGTGGCCATTTGTAAGTCTTATGTTTTAAGACAGGGCTCCACCATGTAACCCAGGATGGCCCGGAACTCTGTTTAGTTCAGGATGGTCTTGAACTTATCATCCTGCTTGTGCTTCCTGAGTGCTGAGAGTACAAGTGTCCGTGTGGATTGTATTTTTTTCTTTGAGAAATTTTTGTTATATCCTTCGCCCAATTTTAATTGCTGGTTGTTATTTTGTTGTTGAGTGTTGAGAGTCCCTCACCTGTTCTGCATGGCAACCCCCTTGCACATGGTTTCCACATATTTTGTCCTATTTTGATCCCCCATGCAATGTTGCTCTCCTTGTGGGGTTCCTGTCCTCTCCTGCTTTTACTATTTCCCACTTCTTTCATAAGATTCGATGCACTCTGCCCAACAGTTGGCCATAAGTCTCAGCGCCTACTTTGATAGTCTGCAGGGCAGAGCTTTTCAGAGGCCCTCTGTGGCAGGTTCCTAGGTTGTTTCCTGTTTTCTTCTTCTGATGTCCATCCTCTTTGCCTTTCAGGATTGGGATTGAGTGTTTTAATCAGGGTCCTCTCTCTTGATTAGTTTCTTTAGATGTACAGATTTTAGTAGGTTTATCCTATGTTGTATGTCTATATGAGTGAGTATATACCATGTGTGTCTTTCTGCTTCTGGGACAACTCACTCAGAATGATCCTTTCTACGTCCCACCATTTACCTGCAAATTTCATGATTTCCTATTTTTCATTGCAGAGTAATACTCCATTGCGTAGATGTACCACAATTTCTGCATCCATTCTTCAGTTGAGGGGCATCTGGGTTGTTTCCAGCTTCTGGCTATTACGAATAAAGCTGCTACAAACATGGTTGAGCAAATGTCCTTATTGTGTACTTGAGCCTCTTTTGGATATATGCCTAGGAGTGGTATGGCTGGATCTTGAGGAATTGCTATTCCTAGTTGTGTGAGAAAGCCAGATTGCTTTCCAGAGTGGTTGTACAAGTTTACATTCCCATTATTCTTACAGTTTCCCGTTTGACTTTTGGTTGCATGAGAATATGTTGATTAATTTCTAAATATGTGTCAATTTTTTGGTTCATTTTTAGTTTATGTGTTTGTTCATGTGTTCGTGTGTGTATGCATGTGGAGGCCAGAAGTTGATACTAGGTGTCTTCCTCAGTGGGTTTGCCTCCTTGTTATTTTAGACAGGATCTCACTGAACCTAGAGCTCACTAATAGAGCTAGAGCTCACCTAGAGCTAGACTGACTGGTGAGCCCCAGGGATTCTCATGTCTCTGCCTACCCAGTGTTAGGGTTACAGGTTAGGACAGATACATCCTGCTTTTAAATGAATACTGGAGTTTGATCCCAGTATTGCAAAGCGCTTTACTCACTGAGCTGTCTCTATGCACTAGTTTTATTTCATTATGATTTTTTTAAATTATTTATTAATTATGTAAACAGTGTTCTGCCTGCCAGAAGAGGGCACCAGATCTTATAATAGATTGTTGTGAGTCACCACGTGGTTGCTCAGGAACTCTGGAAGAGCAGCCAGTGCTCTTAACCTCTGAGCCATCTCTCTAGCCTGAGAAAATTTGTTTTTATTTCAGCCTTTTTTTTTTTAATGTCTGAGATTTATTATTACTCTTGAAGACTTATTTTTGACTGGACTTAGACTTAAAAGTAGAAGCTCTCAATGAGGACAGCTTACATCTTTTGGCATTCTGTTCCTGGAGTTTTTCTTTGGCTTCCTTCAGTCTGTTGGTCAAAAGTTTATCATATTCTGCAGCTTCCTTGTTTTTATTAGTGTGTTTATTCAGAGCAGTTTGCTGACATTTATGTTGCCTTCTCTAGAGGGATTGGGTTTTCAGATCCTGCTAGCCTTTTTAGTCCCCAACTGATGCGGAACAGTAGTATCTGTCAGGCTAGGGATATGCCTCTTTCTCTCTCTCTTAACAACAACCAAGCTAAGAACTCTTAGATTGGAAAACTTAAATTGGAGTCCATAAAGCATTTACAAACAGACTTGTGCTTCCTCTTTTAGTTCTCCTTGGTCTATAACAAGAATGCCCCTTACTCATCAGCAGGTGCACTCTGCTGTGGATCAAGATGCCTTCATTCATGAGAAAACTTGTTTCCACCACTGATTCAGACCAACATAACCCTTCCACTCTTCACCTAGAGCATCAGTAGCTACTTCTGTACATGTGCTTCTCATAGAATATATGGAGCTTGCATTCATAAAGACATATGAAGATTTTTAGTCATTCCTGGAAAATATTTTACTTTATGCTTGAGATGAATGTGTTATTATTCTACAGAGTTCAGTGTATTATCTACATTGTTAGGTCTACTTTGTTCATGATACAGTTCAGATCTTAATGTTTCCTTAGTGGTATCTGTTTATTTATAAGTGTTATATCTTTGTAAATTGATACTTTTATCAGCATACAAAATTCTTTTTTATTGTCCTGACAGTTTTTGACTTAATAGCATGACTATTCTACCTCTTTTGGGTGGAGTGTGTTTCAACCTGTTTGTAGTCTTAGGTCTAAAGTGACCCCTTTTATAGGTACCATGCAATTAATTGTACAATGCTCTTTATCCACTTGACTCTAGAAAATTCACATGTAAGTATTAGTGAAGAACTTGCGCCATTCTGCTATTTTTCTTCTCTGGATATCTTATAATTCTAAAGATCTTAGCTCTTTTTTGAGCTATTATGAACAGAACCCAGCCTACTTATATAAATGTTATTTATTTAAAACTTGCCTGTTATTTTATATTAAGTAGTAAAAGTAAATGCATTAATTGATATATTAATCATCATGTTTCGTAATCTATTTTAACCTTGTATGATGCTTAACTTAAAGGTGTTTATGTTATGGTAAAAATGAACTGTATGTTTGGTACTATGTATTAGACGTAAATAACTTGAAGAATATGTGACCATAGTAGAAATCATGCCATAGTGTCTCTCTGTTTTTGGGCATGTGCATGGAAGTATAGGTGCCCATTGAGGCTAGAGGCATTGGATCCCCAGGAGCAGGAGATATAGGCAGTTGTGAGCTGCCAAATTAGGTGCAGGGAACCTAATTTGGCTCCTTTGCAAAAGCAATATGTGTTCTTAACCATTATCATTCATTATTGTCCATAATAAGAATTAGGGGTTTTACTTTTTATTTCACTGAAGTGGTAATATGTAAGGTGGCTGATATATTGATATAATTTTTTTCCCATAATGTGACTGCCTTTGGCCACTAAAATACGTTTCTGTTAAAATTGTCAGTTACGATATTAAATATGGTACTTTTATTTTTGGTTGTGAGTCTAGCCTTTAATGGCTGAGCCCCAGATATATTCCTTTTAAAGAAGATGGGTGGTAAATTATTACACATTTATCTTAAAGCCTTTTGACAGTGTGCATCTTATTTGGTCAGAATCTTACTTTTCCTGAGTCTGTGAAGATAAAAACAACATAAGAAGGGTTCGTTTTGGTTCATAACCTTTTGTAGCAGGGAAGGGCTGGTATCAGAAGCTTGAGGCAGCTGGTCACATTGCACCCAGTTCAAAAAGCTGAGAAAGTTGATTTCTTGCTCTCAGCTAGCTTGTTTTTATATAATCCTCGGGAGTAATGTCTTTCTTCTCCCCCTATTCAGACCATTTGAGGTGGTTGTTTCCATCTCTGTTACCCAAATCAAAATAATTTCTTACATGCATGCCCAGCGGCTAACCTAATCTAAAGAAGCTGCAAGTTTGTCTAGGTAATTCCAGATTCTATCAAGCTGAATGCCCTAGTCATCACTCAGTATAAAACTGAGAACAAAAATATTTTTTCTGAGGCCTGCTTTTTTCTGAAGAGAAATGGGGGAGCAGTAGATCTGGGAGAGAGGGGAGACAGGGAACTTGGAGTAGTGGAGGGAAGGGAGGCTGTGATTGGGATGTACTATATGAGAGAAGAATAAATAAAAGGAAAAGAATTAAAAGAGTTTTTCCTAATAAGGAGTCTTAATGTTTTTAATTGTGAACTTGTCCTTTGACTCTTGGACCTTTTCTTTACCCATAATGTGGAGTCTTTATAGTATATTTTCAAATGTCACTAACTAGTGAAGTACCACATTATTATATTCATTATATAAAACAGCTAAGTTTGACCTTTTTTTTTTTTTCTTTCTTCTTCTTCTATCTCTTTTAGGTGAATCTGGACTGGGAAAGTCAACATTAATCAATTCATTGTTCCTCACAGACTTGTATTCTCCAGAGTATCCAGGGCCTTCTCATAGAATCAAAAAGACTGTACAGGTATATATGTTACTGTTAATTAATAATAAACTAGAATTATATTGGCATACAACAGTTTGGGTATAATTGCTATTTGGTGTCTAGAAATAGATTCATATTTGACTATAAGTGGAAAGTGGTGAGCATGACTTCATTAAAATAATATATCTGATCAGGGGAATTATCTTGACTAGATCCTTCCATAATCCCTTTTGACCCTCCTAGAAATTTCATTATGATGTAGTAGTAGCCTTAGAGTTGTGTTGTCTGTCATGATACTCACTTTGCACATATGGCCAAGCTTGAACCAGTAAAACTAAATTAAACTTAGAAAGCAATTTCTCAGTTCCATCAGACACATCACAAGTGCTTCATTGTCACAAGTGCTGTTTCCTACAGTCATACAACATTTCCACTATTGCAGTGAGTTAATACTGTATGCTAACTAAATGGCAGTAGTAATTATATAAGACTACCAAGATATGTGTGGTTCAATTTGTCTCCTCTTAATAGGTGTGTGGATGAGCTGAGATCTTAATAAATATAGTTTGTGGTAGTACTGGTTTCTGCATTTCTAACAGGATCCCAAGAGGTAGAACACTTACTTTATAAACAAAGCCTAGACCCTCCAATCCTTTAATACAGTTCCTCATCTTGTGGTTACCCCAACCATAAAATTATTTCATTGCTACTTCATAACTGTAATTTTGCTACTGGTATGAATTGTCATATAAATAACTGATATGTAGGCTATCTGATATGGGATTCCCAAAGGGGTCACAACTCATAGTTTGAGAATGTCTGCTCTATACTAGATCTGTCCTATGCAACACAATAACCTGTAGCTACATGTCGTTCCTGAACTTTTGCAATATATGTAGTCTAAATTGAAATATTTGCAAGTGTAAAATGTGCTCAATATTTCAAACAGTCAGCATGGAAAAAGAATGTAACTGTTGTCATTGTTTTTCTATCAACTGTATTTAAAGTGGCTACTTTAAATTAAAGTGCTCATGTGGATCACTGTATTTTTGTGTGGTAGCACTACTTCAGTTATTAGTTGAAATCTTATTGGTGGGCTAATGACGTAATTACATAGCACATTGCTGAGGCATGTGGACTTAGAGCTAGATTTGAAATAGTAGTGATTATACCAGTGTATCACACTGCCAGATGTAGTTTAGTCATTTGATTAAGGAGTGGTTTTGTGAAGAAAATATTTTATTTCTCGTTTAACTTTGTTTGATTTAGAGAGGGAATAAAATGTAACCTTAACATTACCTGCAGAAAGGTGTTTCTAAGACTGTGAGTTTACATAGCTTATTGGGATTAATATTGAAGATTTTAATCTTAATAAAGAAAGCTTGTCTCTTTTAATGTAGATCTTAATGTTCAAGATCATCAAACTTGGAAATTTTTAACAAACTCTACAGAATAGACCCCTAAATCCAGATGTATTTGGTGTAAAATAGTCTGCTAGATAGTTTCATGGACCTATAAAAACTATTTTTGGTTAGGTAGTTTTGAGTTCTCATTATTGTCTTAACCTAGAGGTAACTAATTTCCGACCTCCACTAGTAATAAAATCTAACACTTACTGAGTCACTCACTGTTACTGCCTTCCAGATACTACTATAAATGCTGTGAATGTTTATTAATTTACTTGATTCTTAGTCTTATAACTTTATGTGGCAGATGGTAGAAATATCTTATTTTACAGATTTGATATTTGAGACAGAGGCTGTGCTGTGCCCTGAGATTATTTAATAAGTAAATGGAAGAATCAAGTTTCAAATCCAAATTGGTCAAATTACACCTCCTATACACACGTGTACACAAACACTCATGCTGTAGGACCAATACAGGTATACTGTCTGAAGTTTTGAAAGACAAATGTCCATGACTTTTGTGACCTGAAGGGTTTTTGGAACATTTCCAGTTGTCAGAAAACGAAAGAAAAGAAAAATATTCTCCTTTATTACGGCCGGAGTGAAACATTAATAAATAGTACCACAATATTATAGTCTCTTTCCTGAATGTTGTTATTTATAGGAGACTTGTGTTTTCAGGGAGAGATTTGTTGACATAGTCTTGGGTGATTACTAAGTATTTAAACTTAGAAAGCTGATTGTGAGATTACTGTTTCTCAGTGGTTCTAAGTGAAGGTCTCACTTGAGCACCAAGATTAATTCTTAACCTCCTGGCCTAAGGATTGCTGTTGAGCATTTCCAGATGTGAGCAGATACCAGACATGGTTTTCCCTATATTAGTGGTTCTCAACGTGAGTGTGCTTCATATGGAGACAAGGCCCAATTAATTTGCATCTCTTGTAAATTCTCAGGTTACTGTAGTCACAAAGTTAATATATTTAGTTTTGCCTTGTGATGTTCCTGGACTGTTGTAAACTGCTTTCATCTTATCTCAGTGAGAAAGTAGGAGAGGGAAGTGTTTCTCCTTACCTCTTTGAACAATATTTCAAATTGATTGCAATGGTGCTATATTACTTTTGTCTTGGTTTATGTATTTTTTCCAAATAGATTACTAAAAATTAAATGATGGGGAAAGTAGACAGTTTGTTCTTCATGTTCTTATTTCAAATATAGATCCCAAGATTGGAGAAAATTTTAACAAATCATATACAATAGTATATGTATGCAATAATTACCCTGTCTGGCTGTCTGCCTGTCTATCTATCTACTATCTATCTGTCTGTCTGTCTGTCTGTCTGTCTGTCTGTCTGTCTGTCTATGTATCTATCTATGTGTCTATCTATCTATGTGTGTGTCTGTCTGTCTATCTAGACCTTTACTTGAATCAGAACCACTGAGGAATAGTGATCTCAGAATCAACTCTCTGTTAGTTTAAACACACACACACACACACACACACACACACACACATATTTGTATGTGCACACATAAATTGGTTTTTTGAGACAGGGTTTCTCTATGTAATAGCCCTGGCTGTCCTGTACTTGCTTTGTAGACCAGGCTGACCTCAGACTCACAGAGATTCACCTGCCTCTGCCTCTCAAGTGCTGGGATTAAAGGTGTGTGCTACCAGGCCTGGAAATTTTAAGTTCTTGATTGGCAATTTATCTTGATTTACTGTAAAATGTTTTCTTGGTGTGTGAAGTAAGTCACTTTAGTAGCATTTTATAGTGATACAGATTAGGTAGCTTGAAGTTTCAATGGGTTATACTCTTAGACTAAAATGTTTCATATTTAGTGAAAACTTTTCATACAGCTAAATGTTTCTATAGATAATCTTTTTTTTTAATTTTTGAACCAGTCAATTGTATAAACATTTGAGTGCTTTACATACTAGATTTGAGTCTTCAGTAATGATGGGCACAACATTTTCAAGGGTCTGTAGTGGAAACACAGAAAATATGACATAACAAAGATGTGCTGTAAGTAAGGTGCTCTTGAGATAGATTTTAGGATTTAGTGAAGTGGTATGATGGCAAGAGGCAGTAAGGTTGAGTGGTAAATCAGGCCCTGAAGATCAGTGATAGCTATGCAGGAAAAGACAAGAGTAAATACTATTATGGGACTATAAAGGAAGCATTTATTCCCAAGAGACCCATGCTTGCTTGTAATGTACCTCCTGGGTGCTCAGATTACAGGGTTATGCCATCATGCCACCACTCTTTCACTCTTTACATTTTCCAAAGAAACCTTCGAGGTATTAGGAGTGTTTTCTGTCTTTGAGTCAGGTAAATGTATGAGGTTCTCCTCAGAGTTTTGGCGTTCCTGCCACTTCTTGAGGAAGTATGGGTGAAGGTGTAAACCCTTGACAGAAAATTTTAACCGCTTTTTCAATATTTTATGCACTTAACTAATAACACATTTTGTTTATTTTAACAAATACCTTGTAAACATTAGGTTAAAAAGTTTAATGTACTCAGTACTTCTTTTGGTTATAAAGCTGAATAACAGTCATGGAAGACTTGATGTGCCCTTAGTCTAAAAAGCAACAATATTAAAATAGAAGAATCTTTGATTTGTTGGATGTAGGGAGTCAAGATACCTTAATAAGTAAACAATATGAGATTTAGTTTTACTTGGTTTCTAGAGAAAAACAGAGTAGAAAATGTTCTTTTTTCATTCCTTTGTATCACTTCATTCCTTTGGCATTAAGTTACGCATTTAATCCTAGAGAACTTTGGGTGATGCTTTAAAAATATGCGTATGTGACCTGAATAAGAAGAGTGCATGGGAAAGGGACCTTTTGGAGCAGATTGTAAGAAAAGTTTGAGATTCTTGGGCTTAAATTAATTTGTTTTCCATGGTTCCCATGAGGGTACTTGCAAAACCAGATAATATGATAGATTTGGATCCTGTGAATGGCACTAATTTACAAGTGGTTTTTGGATTTTTCCTGTTTGTTACTGATTTCTTTGTATTTGATCATGTATGGATACTCAGATTTTCATAAGCCAGAGATGGAAAATATGTGTATAAACAGTTTCATCAAAGTACACAAATACTTTCTTATCAAGTCAATAAATAAGTTGAACTTTTTTTTTAATGATATTGCAGGTTGAACTTGGAGCCTTGAAAGTGCTAAATAATCACTTTGCCACTTACAGCCCCGGTGCCTAATCTTTTTTAATACCAAAAATGTCTTAAAATTTAAGCTGTCATATTAAGCTTTGTGGTTAATATATACTATTGTTAAAGGAGAAAGGAGAAATAGAATTTGTTAATAAGAAAAGCAGACACTGTTTGAAGTAGATTTATTTTATTACATCTATGTGATGCATATGTATACCATGTGCATGTTCAGAGGTTTAGAAGAGGGTACCAGGTGTCCTGGACCTGGAGTACAGTTAGTTGTAAAGCCACCATGTGGCTGCTAGTAACCAAACCTGGTTTCTTGTCAACACGTACTCTTAATTGCTGAGCCATCCATTGCTCCAGTCTCTCCTTGTTTCTTTTTAGTGACACAAACCTTTAATGCTTATGAAAGAACGGGGAATGAAGTCAAGATAATTACAGTCATAGATTTGACCAGATTATCCTTTGACCAAAGAACCACAAGAAAATTAAAGTTTGAGCTTCTTAGGTTTTTTTTGATAATATAACAATGATGAATAGTTATTGATATTGATAACCTCTTTATTGATATTTAGTTTTTAATCTATGTAGAGTTTATACTTACTAATATTTAATTGATACTTTCAAATATTCAGAGTACCAGTAGATTGATGTTCATAATTGGGATACTAAAATTTCACTGATAACATAAGTCAAGATCAAAGCAGTTTGAGGAATATTGATCTAAAGATAAGTCCCAGGCTTATCTAAAACATAGGAAACCTTCCTTTCATAGACATTATTTCTAAATTGCTGGCTTTCTTTTCCCCAATTTCAACAACTTCCTGATAATAAACTACTTTTATCAAAAACCTATTGCTTGCAGTAAACATACAGTGTTCAGTTTGGTAGCTCCATGTGAGCTATTTTAAGTTTATCCACATGAAATAAAACTAACTATTCAGTTCCTCCATTGCAGCCATTAATATTCCAAGAGTTAAGTAACCACAAAACCAAGAATTGCTCTATTGGACAGTACAGGTGAAAACCAATTTTGTCATCTCAGAAGAGCTATTAGATGTTGTTGCAAATGATTCTCTTGCCCAAACACCTTAGCTTCAGTGTCATAGTCTCTTTATTTATTAGCAAATATCTGTTAAAAAATGTCACAGGGAAGTGGAAAGGATCCTCATTTTCATAATTTTTGAAAGTATATCAAACTTTCTCTACCCAGTGATTATTCAACACAAATTGCTAAAGCTGCTTTTCATATGCCTGTGATCACATTTTCTCCTTAAATCTGTTAGTCTTAATGCCATTTTAGGCATTTGATGCTCAAAGGTTGAGTACAAGTCTTGACTTCCTTAAGTTACCTTACCAATACATCTAGTGCCTCTGCCCTTGAAACAGTGTTTGCTTTCTCTCAGACTCCTGAAAGGTAGTTATTATAAAATATGCTCTGGACAGATGATATATGCCTTTGGCCACACAGCTGGTGCCTGCAGAAAACCTATAAATTTTTCCAGATCTAGAGCTATAGTTTTTCCTACTTTAGTGCTTCTAAAGACACTTAAAAGGATGAGTTTGTCAAGAATTTGGCATACCATTTACATGTGTGGTGTTTTTTGTTTTTTGGTTTTTTTTTCAAATAATGACCACATTATTTTCCAGAAAGTGTTAGTATTGTGCTATTCTTTTTGTATACTATATGAAGGTGTCTCTGTATTATTCAGTTGTTAATTCTGTACCAGCTGAGTACTGTTTGGATTTTGTTATTGTTATTCTTATGGCTCATTATCTGCCTCAGTATTTTATAAACATAGATGTTCCTCACTCACTGATGTTTATTTAAAACATCTGATGACCAGAAGCTAGGCAGGAGAGGAAAGGTGGAACTTCTGGGCTGAGAGAGGGTCTCTAGAGTCAATGATGCAGGGACTCACCAGGGTGACATGAGAGGAACAGGTGCAGGGACTGAATGAGAGAAGTAATGGGCCACTTGGTGGGTTGTATATTAGAGTAGTTGGGTTAATTAAGTTAGTTGAGCTAGCTTGTAGGTAGCCCAAGCTAAGGCCTAGCTATTTTAAAAATTATTAAATTTCTGTGTCTTTATTCTAACCACTGGCAAGTTGAGAAAGTACAGCTATATGTTAGAGGATAGAAAGATGGCTCAGTTGTTAAAAGTGCTTTCAGTGCTAGCATGAGAACTGGAGTTGTGATCTGGATCCAAAATCTTTGTAAAGACCTAGTGGATATGACAGAGACAGGATGCACTGAGCAAAATGACTAGCCAGACTAGTGATGTCAGTGAGCTCTAGGTTCAATTGAGAGACCGTACCTCAGTGCATAAGATAGTGATGGAAGGACTCCCAGATCAACCTTGGGCCTCCATAACCATTCACACACAGGTGCAACTGCACACATGTGAACATTTATGCATACACCGTGCACATTTGACTCTACACACACAAAACATGTAGGTGGTTAGATTTAATTTGCAAACAGCTTCTGGATTGGTCTTGAGAAACTTGAGTGTCCTTGCCTCTTGTTATAGGAAATGACTCACGTAGTACATAGTTAACATATATACCAATGAATCTTACAGGTGGAGCAATCCAAAGTTTTAATCAAAGAAGGTGGTGTTCAGTTGCTGCTGACGATAGTTGATACCCCAGGATTTGGAGATGCAGTGGATAATAGTAATTGGTAAGAAATGTTTGTCCCCATTGTTTTCTAGTATATTTAGGCCTTTACCTTTTCACATCTTAAAAATTAGCCAGGCATGGTGGCACATGTCTTCAATCAATCACTTGGAAGGCAGAGGTGGATAGATAACTGAGATCAAGGGTAGCCTGGCCTATATAGCAAGTTCCAGGCTAGTCAGAACTACACAGTGAGACCATGTATTATAAAAAAAAAACAAAACAAAAAAAACAAAAATAGAGAACAACAAAAAACCTTAACAGTGAGAATCATTAAGTTTTAAGTGATTCAGACTTGGTTCATATACCAACTTTGCTGTATCTCTTACTTGAAGATATTGCTTCTTAGAGTTTCTGTGTCTTTTTGGTGTTTTGAGACATGATCTCTTTTGGTTCCAAGATAGTTTAGAATGTAAATCCTCCGGCCTCAGCCTCTGATTTCTCCTTCTGTACACTAGAATAATAACTCTTATACACACATATACACAATATATATAAACACCTCTATACTAATACATAATTATAATAAATTTAAGCCCTTTTACTGTAGTTGTGTTTGTTATATAAGTTCTGTCACATCCTAACTTACCTAATTTTTGAGACTTTCAGTTTTTCAGTAGATTATAGATGAAGTAAACACTCATGAAACTACAAATTGGTTGTGTATTAGCATTTAGTATTTATTAGTTTCACTTTGAAGTTGAATTGTTTTCTCGACTCTTAAAATACCCAGTAAATTAATTATGATGTTTTTGTATTGTTTAATCTTTGTTGAAAACTTAAAACTGTCTGATTGCTTTCATATTATAAAGTATTTAGCATTGGAATGTTATTAATGTAATCTAGTAATTATCAATGCTTTGTTTTGACACAGAATAATTAATATTTTAAATTTGAGAGTTAAAATTAATGAGTCAGGGGATACTTTGTAGTTTTTATTTTTTTCTTTCTGTGTGTTTTCATGATGTTAATGTATTATATGATGCATATACATTGAAATGTAGAGTTTGTAGGTATAGGGTAGTGTCTCCTTGCTGCTCTCCAGATCTCCACTATTGATTGATTGATTGATTGAGACCGGGTTTCTCTGTATAACTGCCTAGAATTTGCTTTGTAGAGCAGACCTCCCAACTAAAAAAATCTGCCTGCCTCTGCTTCTCAAGTGCTGGGATTAATTAAAGGTGCCACCATGTGCAGCTCCAACTTCAATTTTTGAGACAGGGTAATGCTATTCAGTTTAGCTAGACTGGCTGGTCAGTGAGATTCAGGGATCCATCTGTCTCTAACCCACACTCCTTCAAGCTTGGGGTTACAGGCATGTGCCAGTATGCCTGGCTTTTTACACGGGTTCTAAGAATTGGAATACAGGTCCTATTGCTTTACTGGTTGAGCCATCTTCCCACCCCTAATTTATACCTACTTTTGAATCAGTATATAGAAAAGTTTGAGATGTTTTCTACTGCTAAGTTTTTTTTTTTAATCAAAACTATCCTTTAATTGTCAAACAGGTCGTTTCTTTGTAGTATTACAACTTAATTGTTCTTGTTTATCTGCATTATACAGCTGGCAGCCTGTTATCGACTACATTGATAGTAAATTTGAGGATTACTTAAATGCGGAATCTCGAGTGAACAGACGTCAGATGCCCGATAACAGGGTGCAGTGTTGTTTATACTTCATTGCTCCTTCAGGACATGGGTCAGTACCTTGATTCTTTGCTACGCCATTCTTTTAGTTGTGTATAATTATTCATTTGTGTGCATATTTTAGAATAATTGCTTCTGTGGAGTACATGAAACTAGATTGTTTATGGAAGAACCCACTCACATGTAAAAGTGGCTTGTAACAACTTGTTTAAGTTCTAGGTAATCGTTTTACTCTGTAATTCCTCACACATAGACATTTCATCTGCTTCACAAAAAGAAGTATTTCCAGTCTTAAAACATTTTTGAAGTTTTTGTTTTAACCACACTTTTGTGACAGAATTACTAAATTAAAAAGACAGCCATAGCATTTGAGTTTATAAAGAGTCTAAGAAATCCCAAGGTAACAAGCTATAAACAAAGTAACTTGCCATGAATCTAATAGAAAAGGTGATAATAAAAATAATAAAAAGGAAGCTTAAGTTCCAATGCTTTCTTGTATTATTTCTTTCTTTAGTAAATGGTTTCTTACATCTTAACTGTGAAGACTACCTTATTTAGGTCAGCTTTACCCTCAGTTTTATTAAGACTAAAGACATTCATCTGATACTTTCTACTTGACAGTAGCTAACCTGTTCTTTAAAAACAGAACAGAACTCTGTACTCTTCTGCTATTTTGATATGTTGTCACTAGCTATTAATATTTTCATCAGCCTTTATTTATTTATTTATTTATTTGGTGAGAGGACAGGAAAGCTAAATCCAGCTCAATTTAACTATCTAAATTTTGTAATTCTATTTTCTCTGCCAAAAGGAACTAAATTATTATATTAATCAAAATTTAGTAGTATTGCCAACCAGTATTCAAATTAGAGTAGTATAAATTCATTCTGTTTTGGGTTTCTCTTTCTTTGTCCTACTGTGATGCCCGTGTTCACTCTAGTAGAACAGGGAATCCTAGTTATCTAATTACTGTCTTCTTTGTTCTTTTAGATGGGAAGATTATAGAGGTTTCTTTTATTAATATTGTGTAATGGTCTTAGAAGTTCACGTACTTATATCGCTAAACCAGGACATCTACTTACAAGACTCAAATTTTTTTGTTTTGTTTTAGAAATGAGACATTCCAGTAGGCTCTGATGGCACATACCTGTAATCCCAATACTCAGAAAGCTGAAACTAGAGATTACAAATTCAAGACTAGCCTAGGCTGTCTTTTTTTGATAGCAAGACCCTATCAAAAGAAAAATAATATTATAAGCAAATAAAAAACCATGGGCTGGTATGTAGCTCAGTTCAGGCCCTGTAGTCATTCCCCAGGACAGCTAATTCTTCGCCCCTGTCCACTTTTTAGAAGCCAAAACAAACCCCCAAACTGTCACACACTTACTATATGTACAACTTCTTATCAGCACTTAGGTAGCTCTTTAATTTATGCTTACTTAAAAAAAAAAATCTGATTTAACCTTTTTTTTTTATTTTTTCTTTTTTTTTTTTATTTTTTCGAGACAGGGTTTCTATGTGTATCTCTGGCTGTCCTGGAACTCACTCTGTAGACCAGCCTGGCCTTGAACTTCTCTGCTTTCTAAGTGCTAGAATTAAAGATGTGCACGACCACCTCCTAGCTTTAGTTTAGCTGTTTATTTGCACAATTTCTAGAAGTCAGCCCAGTAAGATCATCCACAGTTAATGGAGATTAGTGAGGTTTTATAGCAAATCTTTAGGACGTCTTTCCAAATGTTAGTGATTCTCATGAAATTACATTCTTGTCTTTCTTTGTTTTGTTTTGTTTTTTTTTTAATTAATTTTTTTTTTGTTTTTTTACTAATTACTGTTTATTCACTTTGTATCCCAGCTGTAGCCGTCTCCCTCCTCCCCTCCCAATCCCATCCTCAGTCTTTCTTTTCCCATGTCCCAGGGGCATTTTTTTATGTCTTAAAATTACATGGGAAATAAGAATTGTTTGTTTTTTTAAAGAAAAGAAATTGAATCAAATGATATGTATGGCTTTAATCCATTTCTTGATTTTTCCCAAGGGAAAATTTTTATTCCTGGGTTTATTCCTAGTTGCTTAGCTTAACTTTTAGAGCTGGAGCAAAAATTTTCCTATTGATTTATGATACTAACTGAAACAATATGACAGTGAATTTGATATCAGATTACAAATGACTTGCTCTCTGTAGTCTGAAATTGTATACAGTATGGCAAATGAAGAAAGGCTTTTCTGTACTATATAGTCTCAGTTCCTTCTAAAATCAACTACTAGTCTCATTACTAGCTGTTGGCAACTTAAATCTCAGCTTTTATTGCTTCATTTGTCATGTTCACTGTTTAGTAAATGCTATTATTAAAAGCCAGCTTTAAGAGATTAAAATGTTATATTTTTTAGTATTTATTG
Organism: Meriones unguiculatus; assembly: GCF_030254825.1. Classification (NCBI taxonomy): domain Eukaryota; kingdom Metazoa; phylum Chordata; class Mammalia; order Rodentia; family Muridae; genus Meriones; species Meriones unguiculatus. The sequence goes on from NC_083349.1 coordinate 163,394,482, forward strand.
CTACTTTAAACAAAAATCAGTTTTTTTAAATAGAAATATATGTAATTAATATTTGTTCTTTGGCCTGCAATCATGATACAGGCTTTGATGTAAAATAACCTTTTCCTGTAATGTGGGCTTATTTTCTAATATATATATAGGTATTTTGTTGTTTAAAAACTAGTTTGTGCAGCTGAACATCTCAGTGCATGCATGTAATCCCACCTTCAGGGTTGGCTACATAGTTCAAAATTAGCATGGCCTATATAAGACCTTAACTTAGTAAAAGAAAACAGCCTTTCCCCACTAAATGTAAACTTAGAAAACTAGATAGGTAGAGGGAAAATTTCAACCACCATATAATCAATATCTTGAATTAATGTTTTTTGCTATTAATTGCTTTGAAAACATTTGATTATTTGAATTAAAAATGTAAAAGAGTTTTATTGACGTTTTTACCTCTTTCTTTTAATTTAATTTTTACTGATTTCAGTGGTCTTTGTTTCTGGTTTTATTTATTATTTATCATACTTCAACTGTAGAAACCAGTCTGTCCTGGAGCTCCCACTTTCCTCTGTCTCTCTCGTGCTCCTGATATTGGCACATACTCTCATCGCTGTTGGAGCTCTGAGTTTATACTTAAGACATTGACTTTCCTGAGCCATACCATAGCTATTATAAGTACCTTCCTTTTTAAAAGTTGGGATACTATGCTAAAAATGTAGTTTTGGGTAATAGAATTAAAGCAGAACTTGTGTGTTGCTTTTAAATATAAAATCCTTGTGTAAGTAAAAAAATTGATGACATTTTGTACTGTTTACTAATAAGAGTCACTGAAGTTTTTAGCTGAATTTTGCCTTTATCACTGTTTAAATAGGAGTATTTGTTTACAAATGTGGGATGCTTAATGAAGTGATCATTTATATTTTTTCATGAGCATAAACTGGAAAATGGGCCATAAATATTTGTTTATTCGAGATTGAATAGACCACCTCTGTTGTAGATAATGATTGGTGAGAAGCAAACTCAATTTTGATAGTTTGTGCTGACTGTGGTGAGGCAGGTACAGATAGCGTAGATGGCGGAGGTTGTTCTTTTTTTTTTTTCTATTGTGCTTTATGTTCTTTGAATGCCAGAAAATTCCATAGTTTAAGATAAAGAGAATCAAAGTAGGAAGTAAACCCCAATTCTCTGCATCTGTTTCCTTACCTCATGCTTCACCTGTGCTGGAGGTATTAAGTTGGCCTTACTACCATAGAAGAGAATACTTACTGCACTGAGCCTCATACCTCTTGATTTTAATAATTTTTTAAAGTACTACTTACTAAGTTTGTACCAGCCAATAAAATTATAACAAAATTCAGCCTTCCATTTTTCTCATTGTTTTTTTATACAGTTAAGAAATGTTCCTTAGAATTACATTTCCGTTATCTTGACATATTACTGTAGAACATTAATTTTAGTTCCTGGAACATTGTAGGTATGCAGACTCAGTCTCCATTCTGGTTTCTAAAGGACATGAGAAAATAATATTTTACTTCTTTGGTCAACAAATATTTGGGAATCTTTAGCACCTTTGCTAGGTGCTAAAACACACACATACACACAGGTGACTGAGAGAAAAGCACTCATTTAAAAGGACTTTTTAGTGTTAGAATGGAAAAACAAACGCAGGGCAGATGTTTTCTAACACAGCACCTAAAGTGCTGTGACTACTTAGATGAGGACCCTCTTTATCTAGAAAAGGATCTTCAGGGATATTGGAGTGTCAGTCATGTCCAAAAGTACTAGGTAAGAAATACTAGTACTAGGTAAGAAAAATAGCCAAGTAGACACTGAAGGGTATTCCAGGCAGGGATGGCTACCTATGACACTTTTCAAGTAAAGCATTTTTAAGGAATTGTGAGAAGTTAAAAACATCCTCGCGCACTGGAAGTAGAAGGTAGTTAAGCAGAGAATGTTTGTCTTTACAATCTTAGTGAGCCACAGCAACTAAAGAATATGGCTTTTAGTAAGACTGTCAGTCAGAAAATGAATGATTCTGTGGGTGTGGATGGTGTGATGGGAAACCATAAAGGCTTATGTGGAGGTCCTGGTGGTCTGAGCTGAAGTGTTGAAAATGGTTATCCGTGTCTGTGTTAGTGTAAATGTGTCTTTCATAGAGATCTTAGTAAATCTCAGGAAGTGAAAGGTAGAAGAACAAGCAATCCTGGGTTTTTAAAAATTAAGTGTTTGGGTATATTGCACTACCATGCACTGAGAAAGAAAACACAGAAGAGAAGAGAAAAATGGAGATTCAGATTGAGATCTTGATTCTGAGGAACATGGCATATACCAGGAACATAACTACTGGGTTAGACACTGTCTTGAACATCTGAGAGAAGTTTTGACTGGGTATAGATTTGGGAATTGTTGGCCCTAAATGATTGTATTAATGTTAGTAATACAGAACGTAGGGTTAACAAATGAAGATAACTTAGCAGAGTTCTGAGGCGTGTACATTTTAAAATTCTGGCTTACAGTGGGAATCCTAAGGATCCTAGAAGAGTTGTGAGGGAATAATAATGTTAGATGCTGCATACTGAACAAATTAGTGATGGTAAGTTCCACAGTGGAAGTATTGGGTCTTAAAAGTATAAGTTCCAAAGAATAGCAGCTAGATTATAATAGGCAGAGAGGCATGTTGAAAGTTGACTTTAGCATTTTGTCTGAGAAAGATAATTATTAGCAAGAATTGCATATTACCAAAAGAGGAGTACATTTTTTTAATGGAAACAAAATCCACCCATCTTGTAACCTTAGTAAATATAAAGCTGATTCTAGGAAATTCTATTAGGAGCCTTTCTGGTTTTTCCAATTCCTCTTTAGGGCCAAACCCCAATGACCAGGGTGTTTCAAAGGCAGGAGTCAAAAAGCCTTCTTAACCACTTCATTCTTCTTAAAGTCCTGTTCTGCCTGTTGGCTGACCCAGTACATCTTCAGAGTATTTCTGATAAGTAAGTAAAGTAGCTTATTGTATTTAATTAATTGTGGAAGATGTGCAGAATCTGTTCTTTCGAACAGAAGGATTCACTCATATTAAATACTATATATTTCAGACTTAAACCATTGGATATTGAGTTTATGAAACGTTTGCATGAAAAAGTGAATATCATCCCATTAATTGCCAAAGCAGACACACTCACACCAGAGGAATGCCAACAGTTTAAAAAGCAGGTAAGCAAGAATGAATTAACTTTTGTATTTTCCAACTATTCTTGTAAGTAATAGGTTTTATCTTTTAGTATGGTTTATTTATCTTTTAGCTTTAGTTTGCTTATCCTCGCAAGCATATGCCTTTTCTATTTTATCTTGAATCTTAATTTTGTTTGTATTACTTAATGGATAAAAATATTTAGAAGATAATACATATTGATGTACATATATACACATACATATATGCATTTAAGCTTCCTCCCCTAAATTCATGTCCTGTTCTTTTAATAATGTTCTTAGTGATACATTTTTCTCCTTTATTGTATTTGTTTTGTTACATATGGCATTAATGAAATCTAAAGTAAATTTCTGAAAGTGTTTATTCTAATAGTATTTTTTATTTTAGACCAATATTTTAAAAACAACAGCAATTTTGTATTATATTCAAAATAGACTCTAGGGTTTTGTTCTCAGTAAGCCTTCTTTATAACAAAATACCTTTTAAAAATGAATTTTAGAATACATTGAAATTTGTTACATAAAGAAAAAACCTTTGCCCTGAAGTGGTGTTAAATTCGTACAAATTGTGCCATCTTAAACATAGTTTTTTGCTACTAATATTTTCATTACATGAGTATTTTCTCGATTCTTTTTGCCTCTTCCATTCTTTTTCCTCCTTCCCTTTTCCTTCTTTGAACCCTCTTCCTTTTCCTCCTTTCCTCATTTTCTTTTTGCCCCTTCTCTTCCTCCTTTTTCTCTTATTTTTTATTGTTGTTATTTAAGATTGATGCTGTTTAACCTGTACTGGACTCAGCATCATGACAGTCCACCTATCTTTGCCTCTTATGTTTCTACCTTGAAGAGTCTGTATCTCTGTATAGATTTATTCTGAGAAGTTAGAGGTGAAAGGATGGATTAGTAATGATGTCTACTTTCAGATTGGCTACATGCCTACTGGTTTACTTCCTTCCTCTTTTCTTTGTCCTCACATTGAACCCAAGGCCTTTGGTGCATATACTTTACCTTTGTGTTGTTTTTCTAGGCTCAAAAATTATTGTTTTGTATGCTTAGAGCCATGTTTCTTACCCAAGGAATCATTTGGAGGTTTTTCAAAATAATTGCTGGGCATTATCTGTACTAATTAGTTGTGTGAGGAAGGTGGAGCCTTAGCATTTATTTTGAAAATGCTCCCTACATAATTTGAGTGTGTAACCTCTGACCAAGGATCACTGCTGTTAAAGCTAGGCTGCCTTATTTGTTTCTTGTAAGGCAGGGTCTCTCTATGTAGTTCTGACTGTATAGACCAGACTCTATGGAACTTGCTTTGTAGATCAGGCTGCCCTCCAACTAACAAAGATTTGCCAACCTCTGCTGGCTGAGTGCTGGGATTAAAAGCATGACCTGTTATGCCAGGCATCATTTATTTTCATTCTTTTTTCTGAGACAGGCTCTCACTGTGTAAATCTGGTTGTCCAGGAACTCACTATTTAGAACAGGATGGCCTCAAACTCACAGAGCTCCATTAGCCTTCTGAGTTCTGAGATTAATGGCATGTGTCACCCAGCCATTGTTTAGTTTTTTTAAGTGGATATATGTCTAGTGGTGAAGGCATGGTCCTATTGATGGCCATTGATAATTTAACTTATTTATTTTTGAGATGGGCTCTTTCTCTACAGCCTAGACTAGCAAGGAACTCTTAGTCCTTTTGTTTCAGCTTCCCAGGTCCTAGTATAAGCAGGACTTACTTCTGTTTCTGTTCAGTAGACTAATCATATAACTCATTTTGTTTAAAGCTCCTTTAATGTTAGGGGCTCTTGCTGTGAGAGCAGCAGTGTAATAAAAAGTAGAGCCAGGGATGGTTATTCTAGGACTGTTAGGAGTTTGAATTGTATGGGTAGATGACAGTTACTTAGATGTTTGAATTCCTTTCACTTTGAAATCCTCTTGGATAAGATAATTAAATTTGATTAGGTAATTTCTAATATTATTAAGTCTTCAGACTCTTCATTTCTAGTGTGTTTTCTCTATACTTGCTTATCTAGCCTTTGATTTATGTATGTGCACTTGTTCATATAATGACTCTTTCTGTTAAAGAGGAAACCTTTTTCCTGAGACTGTTGTGTTTTTTACTTGCTCTTAAGAGCTACACTTTTTAGGTGACTTTATGCTCTGTTGCTTCAGCTCTTACAATAAGTTATATCAAGAGAAATCATCTCATTCACTTAAAATAAATGATTAAAAGCCATTATAGTAGAGACCAGATGAATATTGTCATTATTAGAATTTATTTTATGATAATTAATCATATGATTGACACTTCTGAAATAATTTAATTAAAAATAATTTAAATTTCATTTTGATACTTACTGTGTTTAAGGTAGGGAGGAAGGTGCACATGTCTTGAAATACTTGTGGAAGTTGGAGGATAATTTTGTGGGGTTGTTTCTCTATTTCTGCTTTTCTCCTACCTTTATAAATCTCCTAGGCTTGCATGGCAACCACCTTTACTTTCTGTCCCTGTTCTCTAGCAGTGGGTTTTGGTATTTAAATATGAACAAGAAAGCAGCAGTAACTGAGGTGTCATAAAAATCCAAGAAATATTTAGTAAAAATACTGCTAATGTCGTAAGTATATGTGTTGCTCTTTTTCTCCTTCTGTTTTAGATAATGAAAGAAATCCAAGAACATAAAATTAAGATATATGAATTTCCAGAAACAGATGATGAAGAAGAGAATAAGTTGGTTAAAAAGATAAAGGTAGGTCATTTCTCTGTACAGTAAAGTGTTTAAGCCTCCAGTTATCCTCTGAAACGTCACCAAAAAATATCACTTCTAAAATAGTTGGCTTACAAAAACAAATGTGGCTACTACTTAATGTTTATCAATTTTATACTTACTGTCTGTTAGCAACACATAGAACAGGGCATTCCATGGAGTACGGGGTTGAATACCATCCCAAATAGTTTTTAATTCATTGGTATCATATTTAAATAATTTTTTTTTCCTTAAGAAACAAACATGAGCAGGAAGGATATTAATTTTTGTGTGTTTTGATCTTTTAAGAGCCTGATAAAACTTGCTTATTTAATCTTTTTATAAAAGTCAACAAGAACTCCACATCATTTTAATTTTTTGAGGCTTTTTGTATATTTGTTTTGTTTTGTTGTTTTTCTTCTCGAGATAGGATTTCTTTGTGTAGCATGGCCGTCTTGGAACTTGCTTTGTAGACCAAGATGGCTTCAAAACTCAGCAATTCACCTGCTTCTACACCACCACACCTGGCTATTAATATGTGTTTTAATTTATAATTGTTCTGAGTATCTAGAGCTAAAGTGGTTTAGTGAATACTGGTCTTATATACATGCATAATTAACTACTGTACAATTGATAGAGTATTTATGTATGACCAATGAAGAATTTTAGACGTTTTATAAAATAGCTTTTTCTATATTTTTGGGAGCTACAAAAAAAATATTGAGAAGTTATACTTTGCACTAAAATAATGAATACATATTTTACAAGTGAATATGAGGTTCTGAAGTTAGAGTTTACAAAATAGAATATTTTCTGTATCTCATATTGTTAAGGTTAATAATCAGATAAATTCATGGTCTTTTTGTTTTTGTTTTCTTTTCTAAATATCAGTGTATTTTTTATTCTGTATCTTCTCATGGGATGATTTTCAGAGTAATTTTTGGCAAATAATTTGACCAATACTATATTTTTATTAAATTTTCAACAAAAAGGCAGTTTTATTAATGATTTGCTTTGCTAATACCATTTGAATGGCAGTTTCCTGAATAATTATTGCTTGGCTGATAAGAGTGAATTTAGATAAGAGTGAATTTAGTAAATATTCAAGTAATTTTTTGTTAATATGTTGAATATTACAAATTATTTGTTATTGAATCATGTACTATAGAGATGTGTTTACAGTAACACTTTGTTTTATAGGACCGTTTACCTCTTGCTGTGGTAGGTAGCAATACTATCATTGAAGTTAATGGCAAAAGAGTCAGAGGAAGGCAGTATCCTTGGGGTGTGGCTGAAGGTAAGGTTCTTTTCAGTGGATAACTTAATGTAAGGTCTCATAGAGGTACTAAAGTGCTGAAAATCACTTAAAGTAAGTAATATAAAATACACAGTGCTAAAAGTACTAAAAATTACTTTAATATGAAATACACGATGTGTGATACATTCTAGGCTTTCAAGGATAGTTTAACACTGTTTCATTTTTTTTAAAGTAATTTATTTAATTTTATTTTATGTTTGAAGGTGTCAGATCCCTTGGAATTGGTGGTATAGACAGTTGTGAGCTGCCATGTGGGTACTGGGAATTGAATCCAGGTTTTTTTTGAAGAGCAGACAGTGCTCATAACCACTGAGTCATCTCTCCAGCCCCTTGTTTCATTTTTTGTAGTGTTTGTTTTTCTGAAGTATAATTCTGTTTCTCAGATGTATTAGGTAAGTCAGGGAAGTAGATATGAAATCTTCAAGTTGTAATACTTCTCCGTTAGTTGTCATTGCCCCACTCATTTGTGCCTGTACAACCATCAAACCATTTTCTTTGTCTTGTTTGAAAGCATGCTTTGTAGTTGAGTGGTTTTTTCCATTGGTCTAAGGTTATTTCCTAGGATCTAATAAATCTTTGGAAATGGAGCAGTTTGGAGAGAGCCAGCCACAATCATGACCTTTTCTTTCCTTAAGGAAAATGTCACCTGTTTTCAGTATCTTTACTAGTGTTGGCATTCAATGACAGTAAACTCTGAGTGATGACATGAAACCTCAGAAATCCTATTAGCAATAGAAATATTTTCGTAATTGTGTATTTATTAATTTACTAAATATTCAGTGTTTTATTGTACTAAGTTGGAGTCACTGTTTGATATATGTGTTGATGTTTTAAATAATTGTGTAATTTTTATAAAATCATGCCAAGTTACTGTCCTTATTTGTGATTTTTGCTCAAAGACCCTCAACTTTGTTCCTGCAATTACTGACTTAATACGTTAGAACTTTTATGTCCCTTAGAAGTATGCTCTGAAACGATTGCTTTATTTATGTAATTATTTTTTCCTATTCCATTACTATCTCCTGACACTAACATTTTGTGTTCCTTTTGACGATACCGTTTTTTTAAAAATAAAGAATATTAAAGCTCTTGACTAGCTTTTTCATTTTGATTATGTCAAGGAGGTTATTGTATTTTTTCCCTCAACCACAACACTAAGGTTTTTTAATATATCACATAATAAATATATTTTATACTGATAAGGAGAAAGTGCATGTTTCTTTCAAATTGTCACTGTTTGTTTTCAGAGAGCTCATTTATTACATGTCTATCACTGAGGATTAACCTACACCAAGAACGGCCAAGGATAAAAATGCTTGTTGTGAAAGTATGAGGACAGCAGTTCTGATGAGAAAGTTTGAAAGGCATGACATTCCACCTGTATGTAATCTTAGTACTCTGCTGGTGGAGACATAGGATCCCCAAGGAAGCCAGCTATCTGAATGAACACGCTGCAGGTTCATCAACAGACCCTCTGTAAATAAAGTTGAGAGTGATGGAGGAAACAGTTGATATCAGCCTTTCCTTTACAGATACATGCACTTTTGCCTACAGGCACACACATGCGCACAAAGAAAAAATGGAATAGAAAAGTAATGTTTTTAACATGTTAGTTTAATAATAGGGTACATTTGCCTATTGTTTCTTGAAGTTCTGTTTTAGTATTAACCCTTAATAAAAATTGGATCTAGGCATTTTACATATTCTCTCCTTGGTTTTATTTCCATATTCCTGTGAAAAGATAAGCATTACCAAAATTAACATCGGTGGTGTATTTTCTTTTATTTCTTTTTTTACAGTTGAAAATGGTGAACATTGTGATTTTACGATTCTAAGAAATATGTTGATAAGGTAAGTATGAACAATAAGGAAAACAGCAAAAGGTTTTTAGCATCCTAAAAAAAGTTAGTTTGGAAGACTTACTTTGTGCTTCTGTAATTGAAGCTACTTTATATTGGCATCATCACTCTCCTATTGAAGTTTAAATAATGCATGAGAATAATTTTGATTGTTTATATAAGATTTTAGTCATTAGAAAGAAAAAACAGGAAATAAGGTGAGGCATACAAAGGAAAATCAGTTTTATACTTTAATCACTATACTCTGTGTTGAGGTTTAATTTCTGGAATAGCTTTCGGAAATAGGATAGAAAAGACAAAAGCTGGCCTTCAGTGTTGAGGGTATACAAGTTAGTTGCTGGTAAATGGAACATTTTAACGTGCTGGAACATTGTAAGCAGCCACTCTTCCAACCATCTTCTTAAACTACATTTCCAGATACTGAAGGAGAAGCAACCTTGTGAGAGTAGGACATTGAGAATATTTTGATTATAGAAATCCAAGGACTTAAATTAAAAAAAATAACACTAGAGAAGAAACTGAAAAATTGTAGTGGAGCTAGAGAAAATAGGAATAGAGGCCATCAAAATGACCTGGAGTGTTTCCATGTTGATCTATATTATGTTCCTTTCTTTTCCTTCTGTTCCTATTTTTCCTTTTTCATTTTGTTTTCCTCAGAACCTTGCCATATACCTTCTTCAAGTCTTGGTTTGGGATGTATATCTTAAGTTGATACATTTATTTTCACACTACTGTTCACTTTCTCAGTACACTGGAATTTCATTTTATCTGTAGAATTTGGAATACATATTTTATAATTGGAATTATCATGGAATATCAAAGTCATTCTCATAATGAAGGGGATGATTTACAAAACTCAAACTGTACTCTCAGAAGGTATACAATCAATGAAAGTTTGACATCAATTCAGCATCTTTTTCAAGGGAACAGGAAGTAGATGATAAAATGGAGATAATGAGTGGGGTTACTAGGTTTCACATTAAGAACATAATCAAGTGTGTGAAAGGGAACTTTCTAACAGTTTGAGAATAGGTGCTTTAGGTTCTATTAAAACAATTGTTCTCATTCATTTGGTTCTTATGGAACAACTTAAAAAAATGCCTCAGTAGGGCATGGTAGTATACACCTTTAATCTCAGTGCTGGCTAGGCAGAGGCACATAGACATCAGTGAGTTAGAGGACAGCCTAGTATACATATTGAGTTTCAAACCATCCAAGGCTACATATTGAGATCCTGTCTCAAAACTAGCAGACAAACACAATGTCTCATGACAGCCTTTTTGTGAGGACTGTTTAGTTAAATAAATCATTGTATTCCATCTGTGTTGTGGTAAATATTAAAGGTATGGCCTAATAAATAATTATTATTAAGCTATATTAAGCTATTATTAAGTACTATCTAACTCACTATCAGTCAAATAAAGACATAGACATCTCTTGTATTTTATAAAATAGCCTTTATCAGGGGCATTGCAGATATTAACCCTTTAACTATTTCCCAGGCCTACCTCCCATCCTTGGTCCCAAAATATTTACTAGTGTTCTCCATCTCCTCCATCCACGTTGATACCGGCCATGTGCTCCTTTCCCATATTAACCCATGGCGCTGGTTTGTTTACTTCTCCTCCAATCCTGTCTTTTTTCTTCTTCCTCGTGGTTCCTCCTAGCCTGTTAACCCCAAAATCTAACCCCCTTTTTTCTGCCCAACCAGTCAGCTTTAAATTAGGTGGAACAGTGTTTACACAATAAGGACAGGTGTACATGAGAATGTGCTCATCTGGGCAGGGACAAGATCTTGGGGGCCATAATTAACATTAAAATACATAGCACCAGGCCAACCCACAACACATCTGGATTTAAAATCTACAGTGTTTGATACCATTGTATTAAATCACTTTTTCTTGTGTATTGCAAAGTATGTAATCAGTAGCTACCTACATATCTAAAACAGTGTAGAGGGGCCTAGAAGCTACTCGAATGTGCATAGCTCAGAGGTGGTAGGCAAGGACAACTCCCTAGTGTAAGTATTGCAAAACAAAGTGACCATGCTTGCAAGATTTAATAAGCACATCAGCAAGACATTTTATCTGTATATGAAAATATAAATACTACTATTAAGCAGGAGAAATGGCTCAATGATTAAGATCACTGGCTGTTTTTGCAAAGGACCTGAGTTCATTTCCTATCCACATGGTAACTCACAACTCCCTAACTCCTGCGAATCCAATGCACTCTTCAGCTGTCATAGTAAAAGGCACACAAGTGGTGCATAGACATACATGTGGACAAAACACCATACACATAAAAATTGTTATTACCGGTTGCCTGTTTCTATAAATCTGTCTTAAGTAATTGAAATCTTAGAGGCTAAAATTAACAATCATAATTGCTTCTAAGAGAGAAGTGTTATTTTGCTAAGTAAGAACTGGCTGCTATAGGCAAACCAAGGAAAGCAGTTCAAAAAGAAAGATGAAACACTGTTTTGAGGATGAAGGCATAGATGGCGCAGAAATCACACAGAGAATGTACATAAGGAGCTAAGAGAACATTGATACCCACAATGGAAACTTAGAAATACAAATTTCCTGAAACTAGAGAAAACTTTTACTGGTTATCCAGGTGAAGAAGTGGATTGAAAAAAAAAAATTAAACACAAACAGATGAAAATGTTTTTTATATTCATCCTCTAAATGTCAGAATTAGACAGTGACAGACAATATTTTAGTGACAAAGATAACTATGCTAAATGACACTAATACAAGGAGTTCAATAATATCTTATTTTTATTTATAAATTTATTTTGTTTCTTAATGATATAATGATTAAATGGGATTTAAATTACAAAAAATGCTGCATTGGTTTTGTTTTTCTTTTCTTTTTAATTTTAATGAATGCAGTTTTAGATAATGTCACATGCTGCCCAGCCTGGCCTTGAAATTCGTATGTAGCTAAGGTGGCCTTGTATAACCAGTCCTGCTGTCTCAGCTTCCCAAAGGTTCGGGTTACAGCTGTGCACTAACACACCCTGCTAAAAATATTGTTTCATGTTAGCATCATAAAATTATCCTTATTTTCCATCTGGAGAATGGAGAAACTCACACAGTGACATGTTACTGTTTCTTATGTTACATTTTTTAAAAGTTCCTACTCTATATTTATCTGTAGCAAGAATACAAAAGAAATATATCTTTATGTTAAAGAAGGGCTCACAATATAGTTAAAGACACAATTTGGTATCATTATGACTGATGCCAGTCCACAAGATTTAACAAATTAGCATGAGCTGTTCCATTTCACCTGTCAGGTGCTCTAGGAATTGGGAACTGCCCATCTGACTACAATAGAAGCACTAGAGGCTTAGGTGTAACTACATAGTGCACTGATAGACAGAATTTAAAAGGTTTCCAGTAAACAGGACTGGAAAACCAAACAATAATAGGACAAGTAAATTTTGAGAACTGCATGGGAATGTCAGGTAGCAGAAGATGAACCAGATAATTGAGTTTATGATGTGGAATAAGGTACTGCATATTAAATGGGATTTGGATATAAGGAAGGAAAAAACACTACATCTTTATTTTTGTCTACCAAAGGCAATTGTGGTAAAATGGTAGATACAAGAAATTCAAAGTGTAATGGGGAATGAGAAAATGGAGGATTATTACTCAGTCTTTATTCTTTCAGATCATTAAAGAATCATGTCATTATTTCCTATAAATTGTCTGCTTTATCGCCTATATCACAGCGTATTCACTGGACAGCTTTGATAAACAGAAAGTTAACTCTAAATTAGGATTCCATAGTTGGTGAACAACCTGATCCGTTATTTTAAGGGTCTATAAACTAAGCCGGTGAAACTCAGTATTACCTTGGTAATGTTGCATCAAGGAAAACAGTTTCTGTTAGATTATGAGCTTCATTTTGTAATCCCCTGTTCCTTCTTAATTAAAATTAAACTACCAGAAACAACTATTTCTTTGGTAGAAAGTTTATTATTCATTAGTTTCTTTGAGTGATTCATGCTCTTGAAAGCTCATTTGGAATCTAAATTTCTGTTTTGATCTGCTTTGTATGTAAATGATGACATCTTAAGATAAATGAATGTTCCTTAGTATTTTAAGGCTGAAATTGTGTCTTGGTGAAATTTTTATGTGTCAAAGCCTTTAACATAAGCAAACTCTTGCTGTTTGTGACAGAACACACATGCAGGACTTGAAAGATGTTACCAATAATGTACACTATGAGAACTACAGAAGCAGAAAACTAGCAGCAGTTACTTACAATGGAGTGGATAACAACAAGAATAAAGGGCAGCTTACTAAGTATGTATAAAATGATGTTTACATAGTAAATAATTCATTTCCTTCTTGAAATTCTTGTTGCTCATTAGAATATTTGGACAGTATTGTTATTTATTATAGCAGAAAATTGTGCTGCTAAGTTTTGTCTTGGTAATTTTATCATGTCTTACCATTAATTGTTGGAATGATTATTATTTGTAAAGAACTGTATGTTTTTTGTCATATTTTTGTCGTGTGTTTATGTGTTTATAAACATACAGCATGAAACCAAACAGATAAATAAATAGTTTTGAAGAGAAAATATGAGCAATTTCTTAGGCTGACAAGATAGCTCACCTGGGAGTGCATTTTGGTCTGGTGAAGTTTTTGTTATTATAGCTCAGAGGGTTCATAGTTGGGTTTGATTGCTGACTTTTCTCCTGGTAGGCATATCACTGTAGTAGGGATTCAAGTTTCCAGATGAATACCAGCTAGCTTTTCCTTGTTGGGAATTACGCTGTTTTAGTGAAGTGGTTGTAATTTCTTTTCTAAGGTTCATGACTTCACGAACCCTGGGTTGTTTGCTAGATTTCCACTACTAGGCATGGTTTTTCTATTTGCTAAGTAGGTGGTACATTCAGTAAGCTAGCTGCTGATTACCACCAAGGCATGCATGCCACTACAACACTCTTAGGATTATCATGTTATGTTGGTTGTTGTTTTGATTCATAGGCTTCATAGCTGGGTGAACTGTTGGTTGCTTTGCTTTTTGAAAGCTTGTATAGCACCTGATACTATAAAAGCTTGTCCTCAGGGAGTAGGCATTCAGGTCAATTCTAGCTCAGGAACCTCTGGCTTCTGTACCTTAAATATGTCTTTAACAATAGAGACTTGGCTTCCACCTCTGCAGGGCCACCAAGAGCAAGAGCAATAGGTTTTGTCAACATGAAAAACTTAAAAGAGATTTGAGTTATGCAGCTGACATTTGAATCCATTTAGGGTCCATAGAATGAACTAGTTTTTTATTTAATTGTTTAATGTCTAGCATTTCAGAAATATTTCATGTTTAATTCACTGAACATGTTTAAACTTAAGACACTAAAATATTTAAGTGAGTGGATTTTCATCAGCATTAAAGCATTTATAAAGAGCCTAGAAGTAGTCTGCCTAACCTAAGTGGTCTTTTAGGAAAGGGATGTTAGTTATATTCAGTATTTCAATTGAGTTATGTAAATAAATGTAGTTGTGACACCAGTAGTTATCTTAGAGGAGTTTATAATATTTGAAATTTTAGTAAAACTAATATGTTCTCTATATACTGATTTTATTAGCTACATTTTTTTTTCCTGGTTGAAAATTTTTCTCTAAAGAAAATAAATCACATGACTTGTCTTTTTCTATGAATAGTTCTTTTTGGTTTTTCTTCTCCAGTTTCTTTCAAATGTAACATTGTCTTAGCTCAGGTTTCTATTGCTGTGATAAAACACCACGAGCAAAAGCAACTTGGGGGACAACAGGGTTTATGCTTTCATATTATAGTTCATCATTGAAGAAAATCAGGGTAGGCACTTAAATAGGATGGGAACCGTGAGGTAAGAGCTAATGCAGAGGCAAGGGAGGGGTGCTGCTTACTGGCTTGCTTCTTATGGTTTGCTCAACTTGCTGTCTGACAGAACCCAGGACCACCAGTCCAGGGGGGTCACTGCCCTCTGGGCTGAGCTTCCCCATAAAACAGTAATTAAGAAAATGACCTACAGGCTTGCCTACAGCATGCTCTTATGAAGGCATTTTCTCAATTAAGGTTTCTTCCTCACAAGCTACCTCTAGCTTGTGTCAAGTCACATAAAAACTAGCCAAAAGAATCCTTTCGAACTGAGGTACACAAGATTTAGAGAAACAACTTGCTAACAGCTTTATTTTTAGGCTTTGTTTTATAGTAATCATTTGTACAGATTGAGAATTAGATAAAATACTAATAGAGAAGATGTAAACTTCTGTGGTTATGAGCATGGTTATACATTTTACAATTTCCGAAGGATTCTTTACCTATATTATATAAGACCTGTAATTTGTGTTTAAAATGATGTAAATATTTTTATGCTTCCAAATGATAATGACCTCTATATCATCTCATTGTTTTCATCAGCTCATTCAGAGTTTAGTATTGCAGTTTTGATTTATGGACCTTAATGGTTATTCTTCAATGTTGGTGGCAGGAGCCCTCTGGCACAGATGGAAGAAGAACGAAGGGAACATGTAGCCAAGATGAAGAAGATGGAGATGGAGATGGAACAGGTGTTTGAGATGAAGGTCAAAGAGAAAGTTCAAAAACTGAAGGACTCTGAAGCAGAGGTAATCAGTTTAAGTAGCAGCTTTGTCAGTATTCCTTTTAATAGTATTTTCACTACATTTTAAATTATATCTTTATACATTTCCAGAAATAATTTAATATAGTAATATAAAATAAGGAATAAAAGTAACCCCCTCCCCCCCAAGATAGATTTTCTGTGTGTAGCCTTAGCTGTCCTGGACTCACCTTGTAGACCAGGCTAGCCTAGAACTCACAGAGATCCACCTGTCTCTGCCTCCCCTAGTGCTGGGATTACAGATGTGTGCCTCCACACCTGGCTGTAACCATTTTTCTTACAAAAATATATTTCGGTTTGTACTGGCTTCTAAGTGGGAAGACAAAATACAAAATAGTCAAAATGCCCAAAATTAATTATTAGTTATAATGAACAATGAAATACAAAATTAGAAGTCACTTGCCAGTAAATGCCAATAGTAGTACCTTCTGAGGGACTTGTGAAGAAATCTGGGCCAAGTTCCCTTTCCACAAATGCCTGCCTGTTTATTAAATTTGTCCATTCCTGTTACTTCATAGAACCCTACTCCAGTATGCTTAAAACATCCCTGGGATAAAGTCTGTGCATCTTTATATTTGTACATGTAAATATATTTTAATATATGCAAGTAAATTATATAAGTATAATTTATTCTTGAATCCATTTTGCTGGAAATACTTGGTATGTAACTGCTAATACTTAGCAGTATAGTATGTCATGAGCAGTACAGAGTTTCTGATGTACTTTATCACTTAGTCCATGCTATGGACATATAAGATAGGTATTACTGCCTGTCTTCACTACAGATAACAGGAAGGATAAAATATGTTATCACTGAAGATGCATGAGCCAGCATAAAGATTGTGTGTGTGTGTGTGTGTGTGTGTGTGTGTGTGTTTTGATTATTGTTGCTACCCTCGATAACTCAGGAGGTGTATTTTAAACAATTTATATTCTTTTGTAAGATTTTCTTATTATTTGTGTGGGGTAAAACACGTGTCATGTCATGGAAGGTAACTTGTGGGAGCTAGTTCTCTCCTACCACGTATGTCCTGGGTATTAAACTTGGCATGATTAGGCCTGGTAGGCAGCCACCTTTACCAGCTGAGCGTCTATCTGTCTTTCAGGCCTGTTCCTTTTTTAATACTTGAAAATTTTTCAACTTCCTAATTTATCAGAATCAAAGATTCTTGGAAATAACTGATTGTGACCTATACTTTTACTTAGGAAATCATTTGTTTGTAAATTATGAATGTTACTTACTTGTAAAGAATATACAGCTGTGAGCCTGCTTCATAGCATGAAAAAAATTAACTATGAATTCATTTCATTTCTATGTGTTCTTTCCTTTATATGACATCTTTCCCAGAGGAAATTTCTGTTCTGAATTGTGTGTTTGTGATTGCTTTGTATTCGTTTATGCCAATTCTTTGCTACAAAATTTGCATTCTCTTATGTTCCATTTTTCCTAGTAAATTGCTGTCATGAAGGTTTCACCTCAGATTTGACTTACCTTGGAAGTGATTTCCTTTTATAGGAATTAAATGAAATCTTTGCAATAGAAATAAACTTTTTTGTGGGTGTACTAAAGAACATTTTATGAAAAATCATACTAAGATTTAAGCCCCAAGTATTAATTTGCCAATAAATCTTTAATGCGTATAATTCCTGGGTAACTGAATTATTTCGACTAAGTCATTGAGCATTTAGTATAGTGCGACTTAATGTGGCTTGTTTGGTTTTTTTTAATTGTTGATTGTTTTTTTCAGAAACAGATTGGCTAGTGCTGCAATGAAGTTATTTTTCTGAGCATCTATTGATGTAAGCTTTTTGATTCTGTAGTTAACCAGCTGTCAGCCAGCAGTTTTTTTACAGCATTAGTTCTCAGCCTTGGAAGGACCACCAGCATTAGAATAACTGGGATCTACCTGTTGAAAATCCGATTTCTACATATAGTACTTGAAGGTTCTATCCACTGTATCTAGAGTAAGGTTGAGGAATTTGTATAAAGAGTAATGTTGAAGAATCACTTTTTTACAGGAATTGGAGGACGTTATCCACTACCAGGATCCATTTGGACATAGGTCCTTCACTACTTTCTGTAGCCGCTGGCTCAGGTTTCTGAACCTGGAATTAGGAGACTTGGGATTAAGTTTTTTATATTGTCACCCTTTCGTCTGTAATTCACAGCCGTTTTTGTTTTTGTTTTAAGTAAAGGAATAATGTTTTTTCTCTTCAACCTCCATCATACTTGTGAACAGCTGTCTATTATAAAATATAGACAAATATAAGTTTGTTATTTATAAACATGCTTATTTTATGTATTTTTAAGGTAATTTCTTTGAAGTCATTGGCTTTTAGGGTGGCAGTTTCCCCAGTTGGAGTAATCTCAAGCAGTGCTTTTCAGGTGGCACACTGGCATTATGACATAGGCACACATTCTTGACACTAGAGTATCTACCCTAAAAAGTTTTTTATCTATGATTCTGATTTAGCTTCAGCGGCGCCATGAGCAAATGAAAAAGAATTTAGAAGCACAGCACAAAGAATTAGAGGAAAAACGTCGTCAGTTTGAAGAAGAGAAGGCAAACTGGGAAGCTCAACAACGTATTTTAGAGCAACAGAACTCTTCAAGGTAACTAATATCAGGATGCCCAAGAAATACATCTATTGACATTTTAAAGCACTTACCCAAAAAAATTTAAAATCTGTAGTCTATTAGGTATTTTTATATTAGTTTCTTTTCTATTGCTGTAATAGGACATCATGACCAACTTTTGGAAGAATTTATTTAGGACTTAAATTTTTGAGGACTCCTTAGAGTTTGTCCATGACCATTGTGGCAGGAGCATGATGGCAGCAGGCAGACTTGGCACTAGAGCAGCAGCTGAGAGCTTACGTCATGATCCACAAACAAGAGCTAGAGAGACCTAACTGGGAATGACATGAACCTTTGAAACTTCAAAGCCTGTGACATACCTCTTTTTAATAAGGCCACATCACCTAATCCTTCCCAAATAGTTAGACCAACTGGTGCTAAGTATTCAAATAAGAATATGG
Organism: Meriones unguiculatus; assembly: GCF_030254825.1. Classification (NCBI taxonomy): domain Eukaryota; kingdom Metazoa; phylum Chordata; class Mammalia; order Rodentia; family Muridae; genus Meriones; species Meriones unguiculatus. The sequence goes on from NC_083349.1 coordinate 163,413,271, forward strand.
GGCGGAGGCATTTTCATTAAAACCATCACAGTCCCCAAGCACAGCTGTTTTCATGGGTAAATGTTTTTATATGAATAGATGCATTTGGTGTACTGTCATAGTGTTTTTCTCAGTCCAGATGTTTTCCATGCTGAATTTTTAAAATTGTGATTTAGCAGCATCATAACAGTCTCTGCAGTTAACCTATAGGAATTGATTTCTTACCTCCTCACCTCAGGTGTTGGATATAATGATGGTTTGGGGGTGCTTGGATTGAACCTGAGGCACAAAGTAGGCACAACTCCTGCCTTGCACAAACTAGGCAGGAGCTATGCTCCGCAGCCCTTAGGAGGTTCTTTAATTATATCTTTAGAATAAATACCCTACTGATAAATAAGAGATCTCTGGTTTGTAATACAGTTAATCATTTCCCCCTCTTCATTTACGTAAAACTCAGTAGTGTTTGTACATTGGTTTTCTTTTTTTGATAATTAGTGCGTTTAAAATGGAAATGGAATATCCCTTGGAGGAGTCTCTTTAACACGTTCTCCTACCGAGGCACTCACACATAGCTGTTTCTGCAGTACCTTATCTTCCTCTGAGCTTTCTGCCTAAAGAAGAAACTACATTTGTCAAAGATAGATCTAACAATGCAATGGCAGGAGAAAGGGCACTAGAGTGACCTTTTACATTTTCTATAATTTAATTTTAGGGGGAAAATGTCTAGTAAATGAAAATGAATAAAATGGAGCGTCACTGTGTCCTTTACTGCTTGTTTTGGAATTTTGTCAGACGATACTTGATTGTCTTAAGAATATACTTTTATAGATAAATATTGGTTCACTGTTTACTTCTAAATAATTTAGTTTTTTTCTTTTCAATGAAAATATATTGTTTAATATTACAGTATAGTTGTATTTGGGTAAGCTATTGCTTTCATTTGTTTTTAACATTTACAGTGTCACTCACCTTCATTATTTTCTTTTAATCATATAGAACCTTGGAAAAGAACAAGAAGAAAGGCAAGATCTTTTAAACTCTTGACCACCAGTTATGTATTAGTTGCCAATATGCCAGCTTGGACATCAGTGTTTGTTGGATCCGTTTGACCAATTTGCACCAATTTTATCCATAATGATGGATTTAACAGCATGACAAAAATTATTTTTTTGTTGTTCTCGAAGGAGATTAAGATGCCTTGAATTGTCTAGGATATTATGTACTTAGAAATTAACAGCTCTAAGTACCTTTCCACATTTTTTCTTTTTTCTTTTTTTTAAATTAAAAAGATGTCTTCAGTTTAATGCAAGAAAACATTTTACTGTTGTACAATCATGTTCTGGTGGTTTGATTGTTTACAGAATATTCTAAAATAAAAGGACTCTGGAAGGTTTTCATTGAGGATAAATTGCCATAATATGATGCAAACTATGCTTCTCTATGATAATTATAATACAGAGGTTCCATTCGATGCAGCCTATACAATAATGTATTTAGTCTAACACAGTGGACCCTATTTTTGACACTTCCATTGTTTAAAAGTACACATGGAAAAAAACCTATATGCTTACAGTGCACCTAGAGCTTTTTATAACAGCCTTTTTTGTTGTTGTTGTTTGTTTTTGGATTCTTTAAATATATATATATATATATTATTCTCATTTAGTGCCCCTTTAGCCAGAATCTCATTACTGCTTCGTGTTTTTTTTTTTGTAATAACATTTAATTTAGATATTTTCCACATATTGGCCCTGCTAAAATAGAATATAGCATCTTTCGTATGATAGGAAGCAATGAGGAAACTTTCCTTTAACTCCCTTTTTACACTCTGGTAAGTAGCAGGAGGAGAAATGCATTTGTAGATCATTTCTAGGCAAATTGTGAAGCTAACAACCAACCTGTTTCTACTATACTCAGTCTTTTGTTTGACTAGAAATGGGGAATCATGGCCTCTTGAAGAAAAAAAAGTCACCATTCTTCATTTAGCTGTATCCATATATTGCATACCTGTATTTTTTTGTTTGTATTGTAAAAAAAAAATCACATAATAAACAATGTTGTGACGTAACAAAGTGTAGTGTCTTGCATATTTGTAGTAGATTGACAGGTTGGGAAGAAGCTTGAATGTCCTCTGAAGATCTGCTGAATGTCCATCTTGGTAAGCAGGTGCATGTGCCAGTTCTTAGAGGGCTGCACCTTCAGCTATTACTAGTGCTCATTAATAAGTTACCTCTTTTTTATGTTATATTTTTTCAGTTTTTTAAAAAGTTTATTATCATTTATTACAATTTATATATCTTGGCTGTGGTCCCTTCCCTGGTCTCCTCCTAATCCCACCCTTCCTCCTCTTCTCCCCTTATGCCCCTCCCCTAGTCCACCTGTAGGGGAGGTCCTTCTCCCCTTCTATTTGACCCTAGCCTATCAGGTCTCATCAGGACTGGCTGCATTGTCTTCCTCTGTGGCCTGGGAAGGCTGTACCCCACCAGTGGAAGGTGATCAGAGAGCCTGTCACTGAGTTCATGACAGAGAAACCCCTGTTCCCTTTATTGGGGACCCCACTTAGATACTGAGTCTATAGGCTACATCTGAGCCTCAGTTTTATGTCCTTGGTAGGGTCTCTGCAGGGCCCCAAGGGCTCAGGGTTTTTTGTTTGTTTGTTTGTTTTGTTTTGTTTTGTTTTGGCTCTGTTGGTCTCCTTTTGGAGCTCCTGTTCCCTTCTGGTCTTTTTATCTCCCTCTTCCCTTATAAGACTCCCTGCACTCTGTCCAAAGTTTGGCAATGAGAGTTACATCTAAAAATGTTTTCCACTCATTCTTGGATTATGTGTACCTTGGAAACTTCCTGAAACTGTTGGTTTGGTTTTTTTTGTTTGTTTGTTTTCAAAAGTGTAGTGCAGTTTTTTTTTTTTTTTTTTACTAAAGTCAAAATACTTGATTGTGCTTAGCTTTTTAAATTAATGACTAAAGCAGAAGTAAATGGTCTAATTAGAAGAAGGTCTAATTAGCTAGTAGTTTTTGTTTGTTTAATTTAGAACCTGAAAGACTCAAGTCAGAGCCCTTGAAAGATGTTTATTGCTTTCAGAAATATTTATTTCTGGATTTTAAAACATTAATTAGAAATACTATTCATATTGCAGAATCATTATCTAAAAAATCACACCAAGGTGGCTATTTTAAAAGTAGAAATTGCAAGATATTCAAACATCATTCTAAAAACCCAATAAACATGTACCCTTAAGTGGCCATCGTTAATTTGCAGTTACCTTATGTATTTTGTTTAATATTGAAATACCATCACTTTTGGAAAACATAACATTCTGTGTGTGGCTTTTTGAAAATAAGTGATATGACCAGATAGTGATGTCTGCTCATGGTGGTGCATACCCATATTCCCAGCTTTGAGGAAGCAGAGGCAGAATGACTCCTTCAAGTGTGAGGCTGGCCTGGATTATATGAGTTCCAGGCCAGCCTGGGCTAAATAGTGAGTTTTTGTGTGTCCAAAATAAGTGAATTTAAAAAATTGAAGCGTGTGCTAAGGTAGAATAATTATAAGGGTTTTTGTTGGTAATATGTTTTGTTTGTTTTTTCCTAGTGGGAAATAAACAGTCTTTAGGCCCCCTGCCTCAAGCAGGGGCTGTTGCTTCTGCATGTGGTTGTCATATGTTCTGCGTGTTAGGAAGGTATGGAAGAAGACCCCTTCACTCACCATCTAATAAAAGAACCCCAGAAGTTTTTTTAATCTTGATCATTAACTTTTGAGTTTGATTGCTGTTTGCTGTGTGTGTGTGTGTGTGTGTGTGAGAGAGAGAGAGAGAGAGAGAGAGAGAGAGAGAGAGAGAGATTTTCTTTCTGCTATCAGATAAGGTTGATCAGGCAAGTGCACTTGTAGTACCTGAACATCTGGGAGTAGAATTTTGCTGCCACCTAGTGGAGGTGGGTCTAATTGTTTCTAGTTTCACAGTTAACATGACACGTGGGCATATAACTTCTATAGCTCAGATTACAATTCTGAAAGCTAAAGAGGGGTCGGGGCTTTGCCTCTCAGGCTCATTGGCTAGGTGTCACCCCCTCATCTGTGCACTCAGATTCTGATCCAGGAGTGGAAGTCAGGTTGGAGAAAGGAAAAACAGTACAAAATTACTGTGAACACAGAAGTAAATGAAACATAAGTTTAGCGCTCAGTATGCCACTTGGGAGCCATTGATTTGAGTTGTGTTGATAGTATTTGAGAACACAGTCTTCCTGTTTATTTGAAGTGAAAACGTTTGGCACTCTAAAAGCCTTGCTAAATAAGCAGAAGTGCCTGTACTTCCTCAGTATTTCTTTTGTGGTTGTTTATGAACTGTTTCAGAAAGTAAGCTCAGTTTGTCTGCACAATGTTTGATGGATACTAGAATTGTTTGCAGATCTAAAAACAGTTTGGGAGGTTTTACCTACCTAATAGGTAGTACCTAATGGTGCTGACACTCGTTTGAAAGCAGGACCTATGTGCATGGGTTTCATGATATCACTTGGCCTCACTTGGTCAGGCTTGGTGTCCTCAGTTCTTAGCACAAACTAATGTCACTGGTGCTCTGCAGCTTCAAAACTTAGCTCTGTGGACTTGATACCATTAGTCTTAAAAGGTACTGTTTCTCCTCAGTACAGGAGGTGGTTCTTTTTTCAGTGTTGATGTTTCTATAAACATCTATACCTGCTTGTTTGCACACAGAAGGTAGCTTTTTGATTGTCTTGTATATATTTTGTTTTGCTTTATGTGTGTGTGTCTATGTGTATGCTCCATGTATTTGGGTGCCCTTGGAGGCCAAAAGAGGGCATCAGACCCTCTCAAGTTTGCAGGCAAGAGTCCTTGGCAGTTGTGAGCCACCTGATGTGTGCTGAGAACTAAAATTGGTCCTTGATGAACTGTAGCAAGAACTCTTAACTGCTGATCCATCTGTCCGGCCCAGGAGAGAGAATTTTGTAGTTAATGAATGAAACAGTAGGGTACTATGTAAACATAAGGTAACTATCCCAGAGAGGAAAGATGTTAAGGAGTCAGAAAATGTCATTTTGTGTAATTGGCTAGATGGTTTACTAGCCATCTCTGGCAGGATGCTAACAGTGTTCAGTTTTGCGTGAACAGTTTTCACCAAAAGTGTGGGCTAAGAATTTACTGTGTTCCTTAGACTTGGGGTGCTTCATGGGAGGAATGAGGAATGTTATTGGCCTGAGCAAAGAAGGGTTGTGTTTACTTTGTTTGGCTTGCAGGGTTAGCAGTAAAGTCTGTTGGCCATGCAGAACCATTGGTTTGGTATAGCTCACAGACCTCCTGAAATTTAATACTGCCTGGGCTTTCTGAATGGTGAGAGTAAGGTAGTTGGGACTTCTGTGCACAGGTATGTGAGCATGTTCTGTAAAATTGGGAGTATGATTAGTGAGGACTTCGCTATTGCTAACAGATCTCTCCTTCCAGAATGGGTCCCATTGAGGACCCAGGTGTGACAAAGGCCAGTTTTCATATTTACAAGTAAACGCAACACTGAATTTCTGGAATTGAGGGGTTAACTTAGCTAACTTGAACTTCACCTGTTTCATATGGAGATGAAGTGAAAGCACAAGAAAGTTTCTGTGTGTCTTAATGCCAGTATGAGCAGTTTGGCCAATGTTGAATCATTTGATGAGTACTCTGGTATTCATGTAAGCTTTTGATCTTGCTTTTCCAGAGGTAGGGATTATGGCATTTGAGGTAAGAATAGGAGAAATGACCAAATGATCTTTTGGAAAATGATATTTTCCCAAGGATCAGTGAGGTCAAGCAAATGATGCACAGCTACAGCTCTCGTTCTAAGAGGGAGAAGATGGTTTATTCTGAGTTGGGTATAAACAGCTGTGGTTTGATTCATGAATTCTGACTGCCCCAAATAGCATGCTCCTCTCTGGAATGTCTTCATGAGTTTTGAGACCCATAAGCCAGTATTACATTTACCAAACATCTCTGGGAACATGAAGTAGGTGGCCTACAGGTAAATGGAAGTCGGCTACAGGTTTTCGATTATCTCTAGGACACTCCTAGCCTTTGTGTTGGTAGAAACTAATGAATGGTCGGGTAAGAGTACATTCCAAAGGTTTTGTTGGTCGGAAGTCTGATGCAGAGGTAGATGGTAAGTGGCCAAGAAGAGGCCTAAATATGGCACAAGGTAATTTTGGCTCTTGACCTACAACATCCCAGCCCTTATAATCAAGCTTCAGTTAGTCGGTTTATAGATGTACGATTTTTTTTTAAATATATGTGGGAATAGGGGGTGCGTATGCCACAGCCCACATGTGAAAGCCAGATTTATTGCAGGAGTTGTTTTTGTCCTTCCACCATGTAGTTTCTGAAACTCATCAGTGAGCTTGGTGACAAGTGCTTTAACCCTTTGAACCATCAGTCACTTCAGTAGACCCTTTAACAGAGGTGTGGCTTTTTCAGGGAACTTCAGTCTATGGTTCTTTGTTAGCCAAGCATCGTATTTTGTGTAAGCAGAAGCAGTATATTTTATGTTACATGGTGCTAGGAAGGCACATCCTTAAGTTCTGATAAAATGAGGCCAACTAGGTAGGAGAGTCTTCTTGAGAAAAATTGTTAAAGAATAGTATGAAAGAAGAGGTTCCTAGGTCATGTGATCTGGCTCTGAACTCTACCCTCTCTTATGTAACATTTATATGCAACACAAAACAGTTATATCTGAAGTTAGAAATCCCAAGAGCTCAGTATATCTTAAAGAGATAAATGTATCCAGTGAGGAAAACAGCATCCTCACCAACCAGAAATCTACAGCCCATGTCATCTAGCCGGAGTGACTGTATCTACAGGAAATTTAGTTGGATTTCCACTTGGAGTATTTCAAATTATTCATTAGTCTTCCCATGTTTTTCTTCTAGCTAGTTTGATTCCATCACTACACTCTAGAGTGATTAATTCTAAGAAAGATTGCTCTTCAGTATTTAAACTATCCTGATAATCTGCTTTGACTTGTCATTTTAAAGTTTCATTAGATTGCAGTTTGGAGAATAAATGGTTATTACACTACTTTGCCAAAATAATTATTATACTCTTCAATGCCAAGTATTAGTGGCAGGGATAGAGAGACAAGAGACTTGGCCTATGAGAAATTAGGGTTCCATACATTTTGTGGGTATAACCGAATTGTATTTCTTGTTTTACAGCTAGAAAGGGAAATGGTTTGCAACAGGAGTCATTTCATAATGTCTTCCATTTCTTATTGGCAGAATCTCAGTGTTAGGTGGTGTTTGTTTGTTTTTGTTTTTGTATTTTTTTTTTCAATCCTGTGCTGACTGATGCAAAATACCTTGAAGATCCAGTAAGGGAACTTGGGTCTTAAGGTAATTCCTTAGGTCAGAAGTTTATTTTTATAATAGAATTTGGTTTGTTTTAAAAAGTTTCTGTTTACTTTTTCTAAAATAACTTCTCTCCAATGTCCTATTTATGAAAACAAGCCTTTTCTGTTTGTTTCTCTTTTTTAATTAATTTATCTATTTTACATTATAATGGTAGCTTCCTTCCTCCTCCGGGTCCCATCCTCACTCCCTCTTCTCCTTATTCCCTCTCCCGTCATCCTCAGAAAAGGGGAGCCCCTCCCCCTAACACACTCCAGCACAGCGAGTTACATTAGGACTGAGGGCATCCTCTTCCACTGTTTTGAGACAGGGTTTCTTCTCTGTAGCCCTGGCTGCCCTAGAACTCAATCTGTAGACCAGGCTGTGCTGGACCTCACAGAGATTCACCTGCCTCTGCCTGCCAAGTGCTGGGATTAAAGGTGTGTGCCTTTTCTAAGGAATATTTTTCTTTGTTTTCAGTGAGTTCATCCTGCTCTGTGGTGTTTGTAGAAAGTGCCCTTGGCTCCAGCATTTGACACATTTGAATAAGCTCAAGTCACCATAATGCTGATGCCATTGGAAACTCCCCCCATGCCCTTCCTTTTTTTCAATTTGGATAAAACAACCCCGATTCTTTGGGTATCCTCAGTGAGCCTTAGGAGGGTAGAGATTCCTTTCCAGTAGGCTAAAGTATGCCAGAGAGTGCCTTAGGGCCTGCAGGCCTGATAGTATTTACATCTGAAATTTTGAGCCCACCAAATCTCTTCAAAATGGGATTCATGTTGGTGGCTAGGGTGAGGACTTATACTATGGTACAACTCATATGTACAGGATTGTCGTAATAGGTCACACCAGCAAATTACACAGTGACAGTAGATGGCTCATTTCTAGGAATTCATATGTATCAATATTCCCTATGTCAATTGCAACACAGTATAAATGCCTGGACCCAGTTAGTGTTTTTATTTGCTAGTGGATGGAAGTTCTAATGTTTCGACTCTAGAGGTTTTGGATTTAAAATATTTGTCCCGGAAATATAGTTTCTCCTGGAAGATTTAAAATAGGCCTCTGCCTGTCTAAATTCTAATATTAATCTAGTACTGAAAATTTATTTTCAGAGACAGTGAGTTTTTTAAATATTCTAGCAAAAAAGAGGTTTGGGTAAACCAAAAGTCAAAACAAAAACATTAATGAGGATACATATCCTCACTTGTAGTTTCACTAGCATTATCAAGGTCAGCATTATTCTTCCATTTAAGAACATGTGGGCTTAGTGAAGGGATTCACTACTGAGTCTGAGGACTGAGTTTAATCCTGAGATCCTGCTAGAAGGAAAGAGATGACTCTCAAGTTGACCTCTGAGCTCCACACTGCAGTGTGGCACCCACCACACACAAAAAAATAATAAAAATTACATCAAGACAAATTATAGACACCTCAAGACAGTTTTTTAAAGCTCTCAGTGTAAAATGTAGATGTTTGACATAAGAGCGAGTAGGAATGTTCTCAGTAGGATGTTAAGGTTCATTACTTGGGGATCTCAGTTGAGAGTGAAGAGGGCCATCTCTATTTATTGAGTCTACATCGACTCGCCCTTGCTTGCATATATCATGCATTCAGTCCACAGTTCACTCCCCAAAGCTGCCTCATGGGCATTGGTAAAGAAGTACCTGAAGGCATCCTTTTCTCTTAACACTGACTGGAGACTGCTGGGTCATTTCCCAAGAAACGAAATTACCCAAGTTTAGCTTTTATTCATTCAGTTCATCTCTTATGAACTCGGAGGACTAACCGATTCTGAAGTTTTAATTATTTTTTAAATCCTCTAACAATAGTGTTCACACTATCCTGTCTCATAGGATGCCCAATAGTTACAAGAGGATAAATGCTTTTTCAAAACGGGTAGATAGATCTTAAATTTAGAAGAATGTTTTGAAGGAAGGAAGCCAGAAACTTGGGTAGCTTTTGCCAACTGCTGGTTTTAGAGTGGCATTTGTTTATACAGCCAATCTAGACTGTTAAAACCAGAAGGCACAAGGTCAGTTTTACAAGTAATTTTAAATACTTATCTGTCAAATGAGTCCCATGGTCACTGTTAAGCTCCCCATTCAGGAGCTCTTGTTTCTCACAGGTGACTTCTGACGAGAGATAAGCCAATGGTAAAGCATACAGATTAGCATAAGATGTTTATATCTTGGAGCTGGAGGCATTTGGATAAAACTTAATTATCCAATTCAAATAGCTCATTTTGTGAAGGGCTAAAACAAAATACTTGTTTTAAATGCTATTTTTTTGAAACTGTAAAAACCTCTATAACAGAGAATCTTGTTTCAGTTTGATACTCGTGTGTTGCATTTTGGCCTAAGGCAGTTTTGAGAAGCTGTAATTGTGGTGAACTTAATCATATGTTTCTGTTCTTAGTGTCATGTTTCACAAGGCTTCTTGTCACACACCTTAACCGCTGAGTCTTTCTCATTTATACTTCTCCTCTGGAACAGTCTTTACTTGTAGGACAAACTATCACCCCAAGTCCTTTCTCATCCAAAAGCATTTTCTTTTAACCTTTTTTCACAATGTCCCCCTTTAAACCTATAACTTCTCATAGATGGTTTTACAAGATGACAGGCAGCAATACTGAAAAGCTGGACGCTAATGAGAAGAAACATGGAGCCAAGAAGACTAGTGCCATAAGACTGTTTTAAAAGGGTAACTGGAGCCCTCCCTTGGTTAAGGAATTGACAAACATACCTAAAAAGCTACATATTCTAGGCCCTGTGTATGAGAAAGTACTTTGCAGCCAAATTCAAAGTTGGAAAGGTTCTTGTTACTGTCACAAAGTCAGGAGGGTGTTACAGGGGGCTTAAGCTCAGAGTACCTGTAGATATGCCTGCAGAAGCCGCTGTGTCACAGCAGAGGTCTTCAGTTGGCATGTGAGAAAGTGGCATGCTATTGTCACTCCCAGGACCATGTCAATGAGCCCTGCATTGGGCATGAGCACTGTCAACTTGAGCTTGTGTTTTGGAGAGTACTGTGAAGCAGATGCTAATGACCGTATCTAGGAAAATGGAGCTGGGTTGCTCTGAGTGATATATTCTACCCTGGAAGTGGTCGCAGGAACTTACAGCCATAGAGCAGGATGTTATACACTAGCGCAGGAACTGGGGAGATGGCTTAGTGAATAGTGCACTAGCCAAGCAAGCTTGTTGGCTTGAGCCTTAGAGTGCACACAAAGAGCTGGATGTGCTAGCATGCACCTGTCATTCCAGCGTTTCTTCGGTGAGGTGGAAGGCAGAGATGAGAGAATGCCTTGAAGCTTTTGGGTCAGCTAGCCGAGCACCAACAGAAGAGAGGCCTTGCTTCAGGAAGACAGAAGGCAAGAATTGACTCCCAAAAGATTGTCCTCTGACTTCCACATGTATGCTGGAACATAAATGCACCCCCCACACACACACACATGCACACAAGTAATAAGTAATTTTTTAAACTAATGCAAATGCCAAATGCATTGGTGAGGATGTCAGACAGGCAAGTTTTACAGGATTTACTGGTATCTGATGACATTTTAGCTTTCGCTCTGCTAAGAATACATTCCAAAAGTTTTACCTACTAGTTAAAGGATGTTAAGCCAGAGAAAGGGGAAATAGATGGCCATTGCAAATATTAAAGATATCGTAAGGTAATTTTGGCTTTTGTTCTGTAACATTTCAACTCTACAATCAGATGTTCTAATCAGTCTGTAGACTCTTAACATTAAGTGTGGCTTTTGGGGGAACTTCAGCTCACATAGTCAGTAGCTCTACTTCACTCTTGGCACCAAAATGAGTTTCTTTACTTTGGAGTTGCTGGATGAGAATTAGAATCTGCATCTCTCCACCTGAACCCCACATATCTTTAGTGCTGGATTAGATCATCCTACACAGTCATGTTCCTGGAACTGAAAATTCTCCCGCTGTGTTCTGGCCAGATGGGCCTGATCATCTACTTTATGTCCTGCATAAGACATGGTACTACTTTTCAACTACTGTAAAAACTATCAGACCCATGGGGCAGTTGGGGCAGTGCTAGCACATGTCTTTAATCCCAGAACTTAGGCAGAGACAGGTAGATCTCTGTGTGTTCAAAGCCAGCCTGGTCTATAGAGTGAGTTGAGTGAGTTCCAAGACACCCTGGGCTACACATAGAAACCCTGTCCTAAAACAAAACAAAACAACTAATCAGACCCTCCCCACAAATGTGGACGTTTTAGGTAATACTGGGAGAATACCTATTTACCAAGAAAAAAAGCTTAAAAATGTGAAGAGGAGACTCAGTAATACAGCAATGAGAGTGGAGTGCCTTTCAAATACCATATTCACACTTCTCAGAATCCATGAAAACTCTAGCATAGCCATTCAACCGTTTTGTACACAAAGCCTACTAGTGTTGTGTTGTGTGTCCATGTGGTACTCAGTGTCACTGGTGATAGAAGCCCTTCAACTCTAGCAACAGAACTGTAGCTACAGTAGCACCCTAGTGTGCAGGGCAGGGGACTAATGGGTTGACTAGCTGCTTCTAGCTATGGACTGCTATGAAGTTGTCCACTAAGGCCTCTGGTCAGCTAAGGGCTTGAACGAAGCTGCAGGACTACATGTCATTGGCAAGCTGGTGTCTAGCTGATGTCCTTTGCCACATGAACCTCTCCATAGGATTGCTTTGAATGTCTTGGACATGGCTGTGTATATTCTCTCAGGCAAGTGTTCCAAGGAAGAGCAAGGCACCAGGCACAATGTCTCTTGAACCAGCCTGGGAAGTCATAACAGGCTGTGCAGGAGCTGAACACTAGAGGGCTGCTGCCTCTGTGTCCTATTCATCAGCTGCTTAATAGTTTCTCCTTTATGAATGCTGCTACAGTGAACATCTCCACCAGTCCTTCCCAAACAGACAGGAGTTACTATGGAGGGGTGATATTGGGGGCAAGGGGTAGGTTTCCAGGGTGCACACAGGGCAAGGAATAACATAAGGGCTGAACGGGGATCTGATCCCATACTCTGATTTTCATACTTCAGAACCAATTGTTTAAGAGAGAGATTTTAAAGGCTGGGCGACAGTGGCCTATACCTTTAATCCTAGCACTTGGGAGGCAGAGGCAGGAAGTTTTCTGAGTTCAAGGCCAGCCTGGTCTACAGAGCAAGTTCCAGACAGCCAAGGCTACACAGAGAAACCCTGTCCCAAAACAAAAAAACACACACAAGGAAGAAAGGAAAAAGGGAAGAAAGTGAAATGAAAGAGAGAAGAAAGAACATATAAGCCATCCTGCCAGCAATATGTGCTGGGGCAATGGCTCAGAGATTGTGGGAGTCTAACTTGAGGCCCAAGCCACAGGGAGCTCTTGTCCCTCATGACACTGCCTGCATGGTGAGGATCTGGATGGCTCGGAGTCTTAGGGTAGAACCAAACACAATGTCCATGCCTTCCCACCAAGTCAGTGAAATGATTTCTAATGATATTCTCCTATACTCATAGATTAGTGCCTAGTATAATTGCAGAGAGGCTTCCTCCAGCACCTGATGGGAGCAGATACAGAAAACCACAGCCAGAGCTGTGAGAGAGCTCGGGAACCCTGCCAAAGAGGGAGAGAGGAAGGCTTGCAGGAACCAGAGGGGCAGAGGGCACCAGGAGAACATGGCCCACAGGATCAATTAAGCAGGGTTCATAGGGGCTCACAGAGACTGAAGTGGTAATCATGGATTCTGCATAGGTCTGCCTCGGCCCTCTGCATATGATCCATGGTTCTTTCTCTTGGGTATTTTGTTGGACTCCTAACAAGGGAGAGTGGGGTGTCTCTGATTCTTTCGCCTGCTCATAGAACCCTTTTCCTCTTACTAGGTTGTCTTGTCTAGTCTTTATATGAGGGTTTGTGCCTAGTCTTAATGAATTTTGTTTTCCATGTTTAGTTGATATCACTGGGAGGCCTGCTCTTTTCTAAAGGGAAACAAGAGCAGTAGTGTTGGGGAGAGAAGGTGGGGTGAGGCAGGGGCTGGGAGGAAGAGAGGTTTTGGTCAGGATGTATTGTATGAGAGAAGAATAAAAAACCAGAGGGAAAAAAAAAAGAAATTTTAAAGTGTTACAGAAGAAACAGGCTGGAAACAGAGCATTATGAACAAGTATATAGAATAGTGACTACCTCAAGAGGTTAAATAGAGTACCTTATGAGCCAGTGTTTCTGATATCCTATGTGCATTCCCCGGAGTAGAAACCTGGGGTTTTGGAGCAGGAACTGTGAACATGGTTGACATAGGACCAGTCAGTGGAATGATGTGGTACAAGTGCCCCTCAAAGATGGAACAGCTGAGAAAAATATATTCAGACTTTAAGAAGACTGAGGTTCGTGCAAGCTAAAACATGGGCGAATCTTGAAAAGTTAGTTTTCCTCTAGCTTCGCACTCTTGTGAGACAAAACCAGGAAGGAGTCTGCAGCCTGTACTAGAGGTTTTCTGCAGAGAGGGTGCAAGGACTAGACTGCCCAGTGGAAATGACCAGGTCACACTGGGCCAGGTAGACGTTGGAGACATTGACATGAGGGCAGCAGATAGGTTACTCTGTGTATCACATTTAAAGCTGTAGTCAAAGACAAGGGTCATGGGCACCAGTTCCTCAGTGACTTTGAAGGAGAATCACTGGCTGGGCTTAGAAGTTGAATGCCGGAATTAAGACTCCTGAGATATTGGCTGGGCAATCTTGGTGCACGCCTTTAATCCCAGCATTTATGGGCAGATGCAGGCGGATTTCTTGGAGTTCCAGGTCAGCCTGGGCTACAGAGTGAGTTCCAGGACAGCCAGAGCTACACACGAAAACCCTGTCTCAAAAAATTGAGAGAGAGAGAGAAAGAGAAAGATCTGAGATTTGGGAGAGCACTGCTGCAGAGGATAAAAAGATGTCACTACTGCATAGGGCCAACCTGCTCGCCCTGCCGGAAGGAGGAGAGCTCAGGCCTGCGGTGCTGCACGCAGGCTGTAAACACAATGGTTGTGCCCTGTGAGCCTTGCGGTGGCTGACGCTGTAGACAGGGAGGTGTGTGGTAGCCTGTAGCTTCCACAGAAGCAGCTCATTCCTGAACAGGACTGACCCTTTGCGCACAGGCTGGCACCCGATATAAAGCGGCAGCTGGCAAGAAGGGAGTGCAGCACCGCCCTCAAGTGGCAAGCACAGCAGTCATGCCCTGTGAGCCTTGGGGTGGCTGGCACTGAGGTCAGGGAGGTGGGCAGTGGCCTGGAGCTTGCTCGGATCCTGCCCTCTGGTTGCCCTGCCTAGCAGAAAGATCACCCTGACTCTGGGTATCAGCAGAATGTCAGAAAGGACTCTTGGCAATGATACAGTATTTATGATGCTTCAAAACCAGAAATCTTGAACCAGACCAAGGATTTCTTGCAATTTGTATTTGCATATAAAGCTGTTCGGGCAATCTATAAAAATAGGTGTGTATACATATTCTGTATATATATAATACAGTATATATATGTGTGTATATATATGTATATATGCTGTGACACACTGCAGTTCACAGTGCCACTTTGACAATAGAGAGAGGTGGCACTAGAGATGCAGCAGGGGTGACAGGTGTGAGGAAAGACTGTGGGGGACAGGGGGATAGGGGAGCATGTCATTGCGGTACCTGAAGATTGTGCAGCCTCTGCCCCCAAAATGCTATCCAGAGACATGGTTGCCCTGGCCCTGAGCTACAACAGAGTGGCCCAGATGGAGAATGGTTCATTTTCTGGATTGGAACTCCTCAAAAGCCCCCTAGGGTCCATGCTGCCCTGGTGCTACAGCTGGGGACATGCTGGTGTCTGTGGCCCATGCTGCTTCTCCAGGCCATGTTGACGTCTGTGGTCCATGTTGCCGGCAGGGGCCATGCTCATGTTCCTAGCCCACGCTGCCACTGAGGGCCATGTTAGTATCTGTGGTCCTGCTGCAGCCAGAGGCTGTGGGGATGTCCGTGGATGTCCATGGCTGGTGTTACCGCAGGATGCTATGTTGTTGTCCATGGTCCAGGTTACCTCCAAAGGCTATGTGGATGTCAGTGGTTTGTGCTGCTGCCTGAAATCATGTTAGTGTTTGTTGTTCATGTTACCTCCAAAGGCCATGTGGATGTCCGTGGTCTGCACTGCCATTGGAGACCATGCTGAGCTCTGTGGCCCATGCTGATGCCAAAGATCATGTGTTCATGCTGTCACCAGAAACCATGTGGAAGTCATGCCTCTGCCGACTTTAACGGGCAAGGAAGCTTCTTTTACAGTGGTATTGAGGACTGCAGACTCACGGTTGAGAGTGAAACACATAGAGGGCCTCTGTGACAACCTCTCCCCCCCAGCCCCCCCAAAAGAAACAGCCTAGACAGGGAGCCATTGAAGAGAACTCTTAAAACTTGTGGTAGGGATCCTGAAGTGCACTTCTTTACAGTTGATGGATTCTGGTGGAAGGGGAAGGACTCAGTTTCCTTAAGGGGCTGGCCACTGGGACTTTGACCATGCTCCAGTGAGTCTATGGGCAACACAAATTAGACTTGGGGTTTCTCTCTCTCTCTCTCTCTTTCTTTTTTCTTCTTTTTTCCTCTTTTCTTTGGAAGAGGTCACAAGGGTCAGGGGCTGTACCTGGCAAGACTGGCCAGTGAATGTGATTGGAGCGCATTATGTGAAACTCCCAAATAATCAATAAAAATATTATGTTGGAAAAAAAAAAAAGAATCCCAGTGGTCTTACTCTATGCATGGAGGACAAGGGCCTTTTCAATAAAGTGAAGTCAGCTCGAGTCTGAGAAGCCCTAATGGATAGACTGAAGTGGTAAATGCATACTCTGGGCCCTCACTGCTATGGTTTTGGTTTCAAATGTCTATTGACATTGTCTATAGACAATGTGTGTGTTTATGGGAGTGTAAGTCAGCCAGTGCATCTGTGTTCTGCTCTGAGATGGAGAGTTGAAGCACAGCTGCCTGCAGCCACTAGAGGGCAGTGCTGCCTCAGCACCAGCCTTGCGGAACCATAGGGCTTTGGTCCCTGCCGGGGCCATGAGGGCATACCGCTAAGAACTAAAAGTCCCTTCTGAGAACCATGAACTCGGTTCATGGAAAACCCTGCCCTGGTTCTGTCTTCCCGCTCTCTAACAGGCAAGGTTTTCTCCTCTTCTTGTCTGTTGTTCTGTCTGCTAAAGGGAAGTACTTGTGTGAAAACCAGCAACTGATAGGAAACATTGTTTTGCGTTGGCCCAGCTGCTGTCGCCTCAATAGAAGAAACGTGCTAGCCGCCATGGAGTTTGCAGAGACCATCCTTCAGGAGCAAAGGAAACCTGTCTACGTAGATGGACACGTCCAGCACACGTGTGGGTGTGCCCTGCTCCAGCCGACTAAGCCAGCTAAGGGCTGTGGGTGAGTCAACCTCAACAGGCATTGAGCCCTTTCGTTTAAAGTCAAGCCTGGCCAAGAGAAGTCATCACAGCCCAGGACTCGCTCTTGTGGGTGTGTGAAGGCAGGCCACGGCTCCCCACTGCTGGCTGTCCAATTGCAGAATCCTCCATTTACTAGAAACTTTTTATAGCCAAAGAGGAACAATTCTTTGAAAGGGAGGGAGAGGAATGGTTTCTAGGGAAATGAACTTGGCAACTTTTGTGTAGGTGTGTGTGTGAGAAAGGGAGAGACAGAGACACAGAGAGAGAGAGAGACTCAGGATCTAAAATGTCCCCACTAGGCCTTCTACCATTAAGCAGCTCCCATCGCTCCTTGTTAACCCTTTCTGAGACTACTTGTCTGTGTGCTATCTCACAAGGTAGCATAGCCAGCACAGGTCAGGACAACACCTGAATCAACCTGGGGAGCTTTGGTGGAATCAAGCTTTGAAAGTGTGGGGTCCAGATGGGTGGGGAAGAGGGATAAAGGACACAGAATGCTGGAATAATCCAGGGAGCCCAAGCTCGAATGCACACAGGGTCATTCTTCTATCTCACTGGAAGGCTTAGAAAATTTAGTGCAACTTTTTAGAAAGCAGGAGGTTAAAGGTCAACTAGTGGCTTGGGACATGTCAATCGTATGTCAGGTGAACTAGCCCTGTTTCTGTTGCTTACCCCAAGGCAAGTTTCTTATATTCTTTTGTTTTGTTTTGATTTTTTTGTTTGTTTTGTTTTTTTGGAGACAGGGTTTCTCTGTGTAGCCTTGGCTGTCCTGGAACTCACTCTGTAGACCAAGCTGGTCCTGAACTCACAGAGACCCTCCTGCCTCTGCCTTCCAAGTGCTAGGACTAAAGGCATGCACCACTACCACCTGGCTCTTATATTCTTTATTAGAGATATATTTTAATCATTTATGTGTGTGTGTGTGCATCTGTGCATATGCAAGCCAGTGTCTGTGGAGGTCAGAAGAGGGCAGACAAGCCTCTGAAGCTAGAGTTGTGAGCTGCTGATGTGGGCTGCAGTCCTCTGCAGTCCTCTGAGGGAGTACAAGTGCTCTTAATGGCTGAGCCATCTCTCCAGAACCTGATCAAGTTTCTTGACATTATTGTTAAGTCTCGTGTTTCTCCCTTAGAGAATGAAGACTTACCTGTATCCCAAGGCATCTCTGTGTAAATGAAATTCACTTATATCTTGTTCTCTGCTTTGTAGGGCATCTAGAATGTACTATGTGCTCAGTATCCGTACAACAGCATGAGCAACAGAGACCATGGCTGCTTGGATTTGTGGCTGTCCCAGGTAAGTTCTGTTCGTGCCTGTGAGGTGGGTAGGATGGTTAAGACTCACTAAGAAGCAATGACAGGAGTCCTTCCTCCCCAAAAGAAAACTAGACATAGCTGTTTCCAAGATCTTGACTCCCTCCCACCTGCCTGTGGCCTGAAGCATACGGGCACCTTTGTGGTTTTAAGGCTCATGACCTGTGGTGACACTAAAGAGCAGAGGGAATGTGCTATGATTTGGTGGCTGGAACAGGGTCTGTCTCTTGAGGACAGGAGCCCTGGGAGGGACAGCTGCTGAGGAAAGGTGGCTACGGGGCAAGGGTATGGAGGGATGTGTAGTAGAGGCTTTTGGTAGAAGCTTTTTGGTAGGGCTTGTGTTGACCCCTCAGGAGGCTGTGGAGCTGCACTGGAGCCCCTTCTTGGCAGGGAGGGCCCTGGCAGGCAGAGAGGTGAGGCCCTCGGACCCGGGACGTGGGGTGATGTATGCTACAGTCCTCCCCATGGAGGAGGAACTGCTCAGTCCTAAGAACTCCTGGTCTGTATACCCAGAGGACACCCCTCCTGGGGGCCCTTCCATCCTCACTCCCACCCAGAAGACCCCCTCAGGGCCCTTCCATCCTCATTCCCAGGCAGAGATTTTCGTATAAAAGGGAGGAACGCTCAAATACTAATTTCTCAGTATCTTTCAGTTTTACTGTCCAATAAGTCAAAGCAGTTCGGAATTTTGGAATACATCAGAGGAAACTGCTTGGCATTCCTTTTGCCTTGAGAGGGCCTTAAGTGAAATGCAGAGACAACACTTAAACTGTTCGCAAGGGCTTGGGATCCAGCAGGCTAGTCCCAGGGAAATCTGGTCATGTGCTTTTCTTCTGGGGGTTTTGGTTTTCTTGATATCAAACTGGCAGGTATAAAAAGTGCCTAAAAGCTCCCCATCTGGTAGCCAGAGGGAAGGAAAGCTGTACCCAAGCCAGTTCTTAAATTCAAATACACATGGGCACACACACATTAATGTCTGTGTATTTGGTCATGCTTAGAATACTGAAGAGTGTTTATAAGCTAAGAATGATGGTGCACACCTGAAATCTCAGCCCTTGGGAGGCAGGAGGATGGAGAGGTAAAGGCTAGCCTGGAACACATAGGATTACCACCTTATTCCTGTGGTGGTACTCTGCCACTGAAGAGAGATCTCAGCTGTTAAAAAAGGATGCTGGGCCCAGGGACAAATGCAAATTCCTAAATGCAGAATCAGGGATGGGATTGGGATGACACCAGCTGGGCACAGGCAGTGCTGGTTCCTAAGATGAGGCATATAGCTAGTCTGTGCTGATGTCCTCAAAGGTCTCTCTAGTCAGAAATGATGGACAGTAACCTCCAAGGGTTCTCAGTATCACAGACAGCAGGGAGCTGTTGGGTCTAGAAATCTTTTTGTACCTTCCTGTACTTATGTTTCCTGAGCAACAGCATCTGAGTGGATTTACAGTCCTTTAAACACAGGAATCCTCTGTTGGCAGGATTTGCTCATTGGCTCCTCTCAGGGTTGACATTAAAGGTGAATTAGTTGTTCTCCTTAGAGCATTGGATCCTGTACTCCCCATAGGGAAATTCTATCTGCAGCCCAAACCTAACCTGGCAGGGTGAGTTTTAGGGAACCAGAGCTGAGGGCTGAGCCACACTTGGAGAGTCCTGGCCAGACCTGGATGGGACCCTTAAGCAGAGGGCCTGTCTGTTGTTGAAAGAATGGAACATACTGTAGTTCTGGTCATCAATGCTGGAGATACAGTCTTATTCACAAAGATGTATTAAGCTGTTTTCTCCAACAGACTCCTTTTAAGGGAAGTAAGCCAGTTAAGAAATAGGCAGAAAGTGTATTTTTACACCAGTGACAATCCTGTTTTGAAGCAATCCTCTTCACATGGGAACATGCTAATACTGTCTCATTTATGTAATTGTGTTTTGAATGAGAATGGTCCCCATAGGCTTGTATATTTGAATACTTGCTTCCCAGCTGGTGAAGCTGTTTGGAAAAAATTAGGTGGTGCATCACTGGGGACAGGACTTAATATTTCAAAAGTTCACACAGTTGCCAACTAGCTCTCTCTGTCTTGTGCTTGTAGATAAAAATATGAGCTCTCAGCTACTACTGTTCTAGTGCCACACCTGCCTGCTGGCTACCACACTCCCCACCATGATAGTCAGAGACTCTAACTCTCTGAAACTGTAAGCCCTAAAGAACACTTTCTTTTCTAAGTTGCCTTGATCATGATGTCTCCTCACAGCAGTAGAACAGTAACTGAGAAAGTTGCCTTTGCTTAGGCTACAAATAGATTACAGAGTGAGTAGAGCAGAAGCAGAAAGAAGCCATGGGAAATACTCTAAGGTCAGGTTTTTCAGCCCGTGTGAGTAGAGGGGACCAGGCCAGTATCATGGAGAACAAGAGCCCAACAAGGCAAACCCCAGTGTCTTCAGTTTTCATCCAGGCCACGAGCAGAAGCCATGTGTCACCTACTTTCTCTAATGTCCTCTTTGAAGCAGTCTCTGGGTTTTCTTCCATAGATCAAAGAGGGCCAGGAAAAATGTGTGGAAAGAGACATTTGCTTGAGAAGAGCCCAAGAAATTAAAGAAGCCAGTAGATCTCTCATTTTCAGTCCATGAAAGGGACTGTCCCCTCCTTAGGGGTAGAAGAGCATCAGGAAGTTTGGGGGGCATGATGCCATCTTCAGTGGCCAAGGAACAATGAGTAGGAATCCTTGTCAGACCCTCCACCAGACCCTATGCCAGGACACTCTCACTCCACATACATCTCATTACTGTTACTAGTATTATGTTTTGATACAGGGTCTCCCTATGTAACACAGCTGGCCTTAATCTCTAGTTCCTACTATGTCAGGTAGGTTCCTACTCATAGGTGCTGAGATTACAGACATGTGTCACCATACTTGGTTCCCACAGCTGTGGTAAAAAGATAAGAAGAATGGCAACAACATGAACATGGCATGGCTGTGTATAAACTCCTGAGATCAGGATTGTAAATTATCCATACCCCATGAGTCTAGTTATATATACTTTAAAGCAACCATGCATACAATTACAATAAAAACTTATAAGGAAATGAGCTGCGTTTCTTATACTCTGGGCCCACATGCCCAGAGTTGTACCATGGGCTGGACCCTCTTACACCAATTAGCAATCAAGAAAATGCCACACAGGCCAATCCAAGGAGGCAATTCCTCAACTGAAGCTTCCTATCCCTGCATGCTTCACACTGATAGCTGAGGGTAATTATGACACCAAAGTAGATAAACGACACTGAAAAGCAAGAATAAAGTAAGACCAGCAAATCTGAAAATAAGACAGTGTAGTACTGACCGATGGACACCTTAGCAGCTCAGAGCTGGGAATCCAGACATTGGTTCTCACATTTATAACCAACCAATTTTCACAAAGGACGATTCATGAGTCACTAACATCAGACTGCATATAAGCAGAGGGGGAGCTTTTATCAGGTGTTAATGGATGGGAGACAGAAAATAATTGACTGCCAAAGTAGAAACTTACTACTTAGAGGTTAGTTGGAAATTGCAGGATGGCAAATTCTGTGGCCATGTGATCCTGAAGTTCAGGTACCCATGGAGGCCAGAAGACGGTACTGGATCCTCTGGAGCTGGAGTTATAGGTGATTGTGGGCCCCTGACATGGCTGCGGCAAACTGAACTCCTATCCTCTGCAAGAACACAGCCATCCCTTTTGAAGTGAACTGAGTCACCTCAGTTATTTTAATCACATTGATTGAGATGTACTCAAGAGAACTGTAGACACGTCCATAGCAAGTGTGCTTGGGAGAGTTCAGATAAGCCAAGGAGTGAAACATCCTAAAATCTGTCAACTGAGATGTAGCACAGCCGCCCAGTGAAAAGCTGCTTGGCATGGGAAAGAACAAGATGCTGGTCGGTGTTCTATGTTATCACACAATGAACATTAAGCTATAGGAAAGAGGCCCTTGAAAATACCAATGATGAAAAATGTTCTAATATTGGACTGAGGATGTAGTTAAGTAACAGAGCATTTGCTTCATGTGAGCAAGAGCCTGTCGGTTTGATTCCCAGAACTGTGGGAGAAAGAGGGAGAAAATGGTCTAAAACGTCCACACAATTCTGAATATGCTGACAATTGTTGACCTAACATGCCTTAAGTGGGTAAATACAAGACAGTATGTCAAAGTTGTTATCACATTAATTATAAAAATCTAGTGATCACTTTTAAGGTGTGATTATGCAGGCTGGGAGAATGGTCACCAGTACAGTGCTTGTAGCATAGGCCTGGGGATCTAAATCAGATAGGGCAGAGTCTACGTCAGTGTGATGGCGCAGTGGTGTGTGCCTGTAATTCCAGCACTAGGGATGTGGAGACAAGAGGATTCCTGAGTCTTGCTAGCCAATCAGTCCAGCTGAATCAGCAAACCTGAGGTTCAGTGAGAGACCCTTTCTCAAAATATGGTGGAGAGCGATAGAGGAAGCCATTATCTCAACTTCTGGCCTCCGTAGTCATGCACACACATGCATGATCATCTGTGTGCACATATGTGAATATATTCATCGTCACATACAAGCTTCTTAGTTTAACCTCATCCACATGTGGATCCCCTTAACAATTAAAACTTAATAGATAAATTTAAAAATATGACTTAATTTCCATATATGTAAAAAGTGAATTGCTCCACAAAGTGTGAACTAATTTTACTTACCCTTTTGTCTAGGGAGGAAAAACATTAATTCTTTAATTCAGTCACTGCCTCTTGTGAAACAATGAAACAAGTTACTTCCCAAAGGCGGTCTTCCAAGAAGAATGATACAGGTGAAAGGAAATGACTGTCTATCAAGTATTTATAAAAGTAGATGTATAGTGTGTTTGTCAAATTAGACCTACAATGGGCATGTAAAAGTAGACCTATAATGAGCTCCTAGACCTATAATGCAGTTCCTCCAGCAGGAGCTCTGCTTTAGGTAAGAGAATCTTCCTCCTGCTCTGCCTTGAGTAGGACACAGGGCCTGGCTGAGTTCAGGGGTGGAACCGAATGGCAATGTGACCTAAGTCTAGGAACAGGTACAGTCAGGCAAATGACCTGGCTTGCACCTCTTCTGAGCAAACATTCCACTTTACGCCTCTCCAGAAACACTAGCTGCAACTTGCCAAGTCTGCGTAAACTCTGAAGCCAACACATTTGTACAGAGTGAGGGAGGAGATGAAGCCCAGGGCTCTTTGCCTTTGGAGTTCTAACCAGACACAGGTCAATGTGTAGCATAAGGAAGAACTCTATGGTGGGATGGTAGGAGACGATGGGCAGGAGGGAGATGAGCCACTGGGACACCTCCATGGGCCCTGCTCACTCTCTGCACGTACATGCAGAATGCAGGGCTCCTCTCCAAACAGCTTCAGTTCCAAGTTAACAGAGGCGATAAAGAGCCTTCCATTCATCATTGTCAGGACCTGAGTGGGTTTTGCTTATTTGTGCCTTTATGAAAGAACAATATTGCTTATTTCTCCTTAAAATTAGTCTTCCCGTCTGTTTAGACCTCACTTCTGGCAGCTGTTTTTCACAAGAACCCTCTGAATCCATAAAGACCACACATGCCTGACATCCCATCCACTGGGTGACTGAAGCTCCATCCACTGAAAAACTTTTCATCAGGGTCTCTCCCTGGCCCTGAGTTCACGAAGGTACTTAAGAGGACAGAGGAACCCAGAACATTGGGCTAGTCTGAATGCTGACTCAGGCAGCCATGACAAGCTACATCTAGGAGAATCAGTCAAACCACTACCCCTTCCCCGTTTTCCAGAAACCAGTCTCGGCTTCTTCCCCCATTAAACATAGCTGAGACTCCCCTCCTGATGTGGGCAAGTCACAGCATGAAAGTGCTCTGAGAGTGATACAGAGCACCCTGGCTTTGAACTAACTTCCTGCCATTTATTGACTTGGGGAGAGTTGCCTAACTTCATCAACTTTACGGTCTTTTCATTTTTTTTTTTTTTTTATATCCCAAGGAAAGGCATTGCTATCTTTCCACAACAAGCTGTAAGGATTAAATGAGATTCGGCGTGTATCAACAGTACATAACTGCTAAAAAGTGGTATGTATGGCTGCTTTCCCTGGCAGTTAACTAAACTCATAGCAGGTGCTCTAACCCCTCACCGGTCTGCTCAGCACCATCTTTTGGCTTAGAAAGATGAACAGATGTTTTGGGAGTTGAGGATGGGAAAGAAAAATCTACAGTGTATTCAGCAGGAGGCAAAATGCATCAGTGCAAGGGAAATCTAGGGGAAATGGCCTTTCTCCAGGGAAGGGCTATGGAACCACAGAAAATAGTTAAGAAGCCCATAAGATTCAGGTGGTGGATGCTAGAATAAGACCTTTGGTCTTTTTCTGAATGTGCCTTTGTAACTGTTTTCAGTGCTGGCCAGAGTGACTGGAGCCTCCCTGTTGACCCACAGCAGT
The DNA here is from genome assembly GCF_030254825.1 of Meriones unguiculatus. Taxonomy (NCBI): domain Eukaryota; kingdom Metazoa; phylum Chordata; class Mammalia; order Rodentia; family Muridae; genus Meriones; species Meriones unguiculatus. The sequence continues at coordinate 163,437,795 of NC_083349.1, forward strand.
GGGAGAAAGTCTGAGCAGTAGGTGGGGCTCTGATGTCTTAACTTTGCCCAGGGCTCTCCTGGTCAGCTCCAGGGGTCATTGGTTCCCTGGCCATGGCACCAGCTCTCCTCACTCTCCTATTTGTTTATTAGTGGCCCCTCCTCCTGAGGAGGCTTGACACTGCAGGGCCTCACAGTCTGCAGACATGGGCCGATACCCTGATTAAGCATTCTTTTACACAAGCTTGTAAACAATTCTTTTACACAAGTGATAGAGGATCTTCATGGTAGAAAATTCTTCAGATCGCAAACATTAATTTCACGTTTGAATCCCATTCGGTTGCAGCTAGTTTTGTAACGTGTGGTTTTCTTTTTACCTGCTCTCACAGTCATTCAAGCATGGTGCAGCCTTTGGCAAGGATCACACTGTAAGTCTTTCACACAGAGCTCAGTTGAGAGATGGACAGCTTTGAAAGCAGTAGGGTAGCAAGGGCAAACGCTCCGGATGCCTCCACAGTGAATATGTATGTAACAGCTGCATTTGTAATTCATCTGCCTTTTATCATTGGACATGGAGGTGCTTTTCACTAGGATAAGTAAAGTCCCAGGAGGTGCCTTGGAAGCAAATGTGTACATGTCTCTGTGATATAACCCTAGGGGTAGAATGGCCAAGTTGCAGGCAATATAGCTGTAGTCATAATTAGTATACTTTCCTAAATAGCTTTTTGTAAATGTGTGTGCACGTGTGTGTGTGTGTGTGTGTGTGTGTGTGTGTGTATGAATGCATGCATGTGTTGTCACATGCATGCAGAAGGCATAGGAAGATTGGTGTCTTCTATCCCCCTCCATGTTATTGCCTTGAGACAGGGTCTTTCACTGAAATGGAAGGTCATCATTTCAGCTAGTCTGACTGGCCAGGGAGGTACCAGAATCCACCTATCTTTGCCCCTGCAAAGCTGGGGTTACAAGCACATGAAATCATTCCAGTTTTTCTATGTGGGTGCCAGAGATTTGAACTCAGGTCCAGATGTTTGCATAACAACCATACATACCCGCTGAGCCATCTCCACAGCCCTTAAATTATTTTTAAGGAACTTTTTGAGTGAGACTGTAGTTGGAGCTGGATTCTCCTGAGAGGCTGGGGAGTTCTGACTACACATTTTATGACAGTAGCTATGAGGTATGCCCCCAGAGGCTTCGAGCAAGAAGTTCTGTCATGCATCTCAGTATGAAGTCTTGGCTGAGGGCCAGGTATCTCTGTGTCTGGATTTCTTGACTTGTGAAATGATTGACAACCCCAGAGTAAGGGCTTACATTGGCAATGGGCTTAGTACAACTAGTGCTGGAGAGCAGGGAGAACTGAGAGGCGCAGCCCCACCCCTGTGGCTGCCCCTTCCCTGGTGTCAGCCCTGCAGAGACAGAGGGTGTGCAGTATGTTAGCCGACCCTTCAGGTAATCGGGGCTAGACTAGAGGTCTTTGTTTCTTACCTACTTCTGCTAACTAAAGTGGGTGACTCTAAAATATCACAGCTTTACCCCTTCCCATCAGGAAGCAAGTTGATCAAATGGAAGAAGACCAGACTTGCCCATGAGACTGCTCATGGCCAAGTAGGTCTAATCCAGCATCAGTCAGCTACATTCAGATATGGGTTGACTTTTTTGAGGTCAGTTAATTACCTGATGTTGAGTGTGGTAGTTTGAATGAGTTTGAATACTTGGTCCCCAGTTGGTGGAAATGTTTGGAAAGGATGAGGAAGTATAGCCTTGTTGAAGTAGTTATGTCCCTGGGATGGATTTTGAGGTTTCAAAAGCCCACACCATCCCTAGTTAACTGTTTCATGGTTTCGTCTTAAGATGTGAGCTCCCACCTACTACTCCAGTGCCATGCCTGCCTGCAGCCATGCTCCCTCCATGATGGTCATGGACTCTAACCTTTTGAAACTGTATCCCCCAAATAAATGCTTTCTTCTGTAAGTTGTCTTGGTCATGGTGTCATATCTCAGCAATAGAAAAGTAAGACTTTAACTTTTGCCAAATAATTTTAATAGTAAGCAATACTGACTAATTTGGCGGCATAATAGTTTTCTTCCTTCCTTCCTTCTAGTCCTTCCTTCCTTCCTTCCTTCCTTCCTTCCTTCCTTCCTTCCTTCCTTCCTTCCTTTCTTTCTTTCTTTCTTTCTTTCTTTCCTTCCTTCTCCTTTTAGGTTAAGAATATGTGAAACTGATAGTGGTTAAAAAACAACAACAACTAACAAGCCTAAATAAATGAGGGGATATTTTCCTAAATAAGGTTGGAAGCAAACAGTCCATGGCTGGTTATGGGGCTTAATGATGTTATTAAAATGGTGCCTTGCTTCTATGTTTTTTGTTTCATTGACACAAGATGGCTGCATAGTTCCTGGCAACACATATTTGGCTAAGATAGGAAGAGAGATGTTTAGTTTCTTCTGTTCTTTATATAAAGATTGGTAAAACATTTCCTGAAATCATTTCCAAAGTAAGTTCGTAGATTTCTTTTCAATCTTCATAAGGAAAGGAAAGAGACATGGCAGTAGATGTTGGGTCAATGAGGCATGTCATCCACTGAAGTCACTGGATAAAGGCACAGGCTTTCTTCTGCAGTAAGTGGAGAAACATCAAAAGTTTTGGTCCAGCGTCAACATGTCCAAAGGAGGTGTCACTTCTTGACAGACTTGTAGTGCCATGGCATTGTTGAGAGGTGGTAGAAAATAGGAGCTGAAGCCTGTAGAAGGAAGTTAGCCATTGGGGGAAGCACAGGAAAGCATGTTGCACTGTAGACTCAGGTCTCGGCCCCTGCCTGTCTCCGCTTTCTGGCCACCATGAGGTAAGAGGTCGTCCTCCACCACACCTGCTGGCCTTTGTTTCAGCCCTGTGTCAGGTGCCCGATATGAAGCCAAATTACCATGGATTGGAGACCTTAACAAACAAACATCATGCTCTAAGTGCTTCTCTCAGGTACTTCTCACAGTACAAAAAGCCTGACAACAGCAATACCCAGAGGGAACAAAGCAGGCACTGGGTCAACGGGGCTGAAGGGGGAACAGAGAAGACAGATAGGCATGGGGAGTTTTGCCTTGTGGATACTACAAAACAACTGTTTCCATTGGTTTTGTGAAGAAAATAAATGACCAGCTCTGAAGGCCACGTTTTGTGTGGTTCTTTTGAGTACACTAAATAATTGAGGTGCTGTGTGCGGGGGTGTAGCATGAGGTATTTCGAGACACGCAGCCTCACACTTGAAGTACTTAAGAGGATAGATGGGATGTGTGCTTTATTTCGGAGACAGAGCCTCGGAGGGGGTTGAGAGAGATGAAGGCCGTGGTTTCAGGTAAACCAACAGGAGGGGCAGCCTAGCAGAGGCTGGGTTAATGAAGGGTGTGACTCGGGAGCAGCGCTCGAACGACATTCACGAGACAGGGATTTAAAGCACGGTTCTGAGGTGTGGCTTCGGACTTGCACTCTTCACTGTAACCATTTCTGTAAACTGAGATCAAAGCATGAGGTCTGCTGACGTCATGGGGAGCACAGAGGGGATTGAGCTGCTCAGTGGAATAGGTGATCAGGGAGGCCTGGGTTTTCCCAGCATGTCCACTGTGCTGCTGTAAGCTCCGAGGAGCCTCAAGCCACTGCTCAGTGAAACTCCTGCTGTCGACATGCGAGCACACTGTCTCAACTCTGACCCACGGATCCTGTCAAATTTCATCTCATGGCCTGGTGTGGTGAATACCTGACCCTGTGGTGGTGGCCACGGAAGGAAGCGGTGTCCACGTAACCCCTTCCTTTCCTTTCTCTCACTTCAGGTTAGTGCCAGGTTAGCCTGGGCAACAGTGTGACACCCTGTCTCAAAAACCTCAAAATAAGATCAAAGGCGCGTGTAGTTCCTGACGTAACATTACTACAACCCACCATCCCAGCAACCAACAAACAGGTCTGTCAATTTCACTGGTTTTCAAGAGAAAGAGAGAAAACAAAACAAAACAAAAAAACCAAAACACTAGTTAACAAGCAGTGTGAGGGAGTAGGTGTCAGGCTCTGTGAAGAGCTCCCAGGGGTCTGTCTATTATGCAGCCTCCAAGGAAGTGACAAGAGCCTGGGGTTGAATGGCAGCTCTTGGAGCATCTCTAACTTCGTGAGCCTGTACCTTGTGATTTCAAATGCCCCTGATGCGCCCTTTTTCACTGTCTTCAATCATCGTGGTGTAGGCCTTCTTTGTTTCTGTAATTGGGGCAGAACCCAGGCACACATGCTCATCCCACTGCACAGGTTAGTGGTTTTGGAGATGCTCCCAGCCACCAGTTTGTCACTATAGCAAACATTTAATGTAATCAACGTGCGAAGAGGTTTTACTTTGACTCTTGGTTTTGGCGGATTCATTCCACGACAACATGATTTCCATCGCTTTTATGTCTCTGATGTGGCAGTTTCTCTAGGTGGGAGTTGGAGAAAGATCAGAGCCACTGTACTTTGAAAGTTTTCACAGTCTTCCAATGTGACAGGCTAGAAACCAAGACTCTCAACCGTGGACTTTTGTGGGCAGCCCAGATTCGTCCTATAGCAGTGACAAGCCATTGATTTGGGGTTGAAACAGTGCTAGCTTCATAACTGGCTTTCCCTGGTCTCCTCTACTAGACTATGCTTCTCATGTTAAACACACACATCCCCACATACATATACATACACATTCTCTCTGTCACACACACACACACACACACACACACACACACACACACACACAGAGGATGTCCTGTGCTCCTGCGTGCTGACCATCTGCCTCTTTCCTCGCCTGTTCTTTCCTGTAATACCCTGGACTATAAGCGCTTTGAACCACTTGGATCTAAGCGGACTCCCTCCATGCCTCTGTGTATGTCTCATCTTTTCCTGGCGTGTGGTTTGCCCAGTTTTCCACTAGCAAACTTTGATTCACCTTGAGGGGTCCACTAAATTCACCTTTTATTCAGAGGTCTAATTTATTCCTCAGGCAGCATGAACTCTCTTCACTGCTTTTCATCTTCTTCTTGTGCATAATCACAGAATTGGGGTTTGCTTTCTGCATGTCAGCGTCTAGCTCTATTCCAAAACACCCATGCGTGCGACTTGTCGGCTTTTCCACAGCTTAATTAACAGCATAACTCATGGGTCTGTTAGCTCCTGCTGCTTTATTTTTCTTGATGCCTGAGTGAACATCCAAGCCAATGTATGACTCGTGGGTACTTAGAGTACTTGACCAATTTTTTTTTTAAGTGTGTGTGTGTGTGTGTGTGTGTGTGTGCCTTACATTACTCTGACATCATGGATGTCAGAGGCCAACTTCCAGAAGTAGGTTCTTGCCTTCCCCCTTGTTGACACAGGCCCTCTCCTACCTGTTTTCCTGTACTTTGTCTTTCAGGCTGGATAGTCTGTCAGTCTGTCAGCTTCCAGGGATTGCCATCTCTCTGTTTCCTATCTTCCAGGGGGAACGCTGGGATTGCATATGTGTCCCACTAAACCAGGCTTTTTTATGTAGATCCCAGGTATCAAAGTTGGGTTATCAGGCTTGAGAGGGAAGCGCTTTTACCTGCTGGGCCATCCCCCAGGCCCCCAAAATACTTAGATTTAATTTCAGGCTCAGGGGCAATGTTTGGTTAATGCTCCAGTTTGCTTCTCTGTGGCTCAGGCCAGCTCTACCTCACACCTGCTGCTGTCCTTGGTGGTTGTCCAGTGGTCCTGGCATCCCCAATACGGTGCGGCCTCCATTGAAACTGAAGTTGCACCTTCATCATGGCCTCTGCTCCTCTCCATGAGCCCTTTAGTACCTTCAAAGCAGAACCATGTGGGAGAATCTTACACAGTACTGGCTGGCAACTTTACATACAGCCTTGACCCCCTCTGGACCACCACTTCTGCGTGCTGACCCTGATGAAGTACTTTCACTTCAGTGATGCTGGTCTCTTCTCACTGCACTAATTCCTCAGTCCCAACTAACCATCATCCATTGCCCCAACAAAACAAGCTTTTACTTCAATGGATCTGCTCTCTCCTTAATCACAGCTGATTTCCCAGACTCAGCTGGCCAGAATCCACAGACTTTATTAAAAAAACAAAAAACAAACAAAACAAAACAAAACAAAAAACCAAAAAAACTTTTTATTGGTTCTTTGTGAATTTTACACCAAAACCCCCGTCCCACTCATCATCTTGTCCCCTCATACCTGCCCTCCACCCATACAACCTCCTTTCAAAAGGGAAAAAAAAAATATCTTATTGTGGAAGCTGTACTGTGTCCCACAGTATACCCTTTTGTCCACACTTCTTTGCTTGTAAATTTCACTGCAATGAATCAGTCTGGTTTGAGGCCTCTGGCTTCTGCTACAGTATCAATACTGAATCCTCACTGGGACTCCTTCTGGGTATCCTGTAGTTTTGGATCTCTAGGACCGGCCCCTTCAAGGTCTCCAGCATTTCATCGATGTGATAGATGTTGGGGTGGTACAAGTCAAAGCCCTGGACCTAGGCCAGAGAAGTATTTGAGCTGGTCCTGCCAGCTCTCCATACCCACCAGGCGCACTCTCCAGCCTTGCTCAGGCTAGTTCATTCGATGCTGCAGCCAGCAAGGGGAAAAACCAGCTCTCCCGCTTTCATTGCTTTGAGGACACCCATGCCCTGTGCTGCCCAGGTGAAGTGCAGGGCCTGCTCTCCTATGTACTGCAGCTGGTTAAGATCAGAGACAGCTCTCCCACTGGATGGCCTTGGGGCCAGCTGTCCTGCCTGCTGTAGGTGGTAAGGGGTGAAAGGGGGCATCTCTCCCTCCACCATGTCACTGCATGGCAGACAAGTGGTAGGGCTAGCCATCCCAGCTCACACCCTCAAGCAGGCTAACCCGTAACTCCTGAAATAAGTGTCAGCTCTGCTGTGCTTCCAGTATAATGTACAGGGTCTACTCTCCCGAGTACTGCAGTTGGCTAGAGGTTAATTGGTCAGCTCTCCTGCTCTCAGGCATCCAAGACCAGCTATCCCACAATGCCCAGGCAAAGGGTGGGGCCAGTTCATCCCTCAGACATCAACCTGTCACTGGCAGACGCCCAGACCAGGAACCACCACCTGACTTTTGGTGGTAACAGATTCCTTCTGCTGTGGGCCACTGACCCAAACATGGGCTGCTCAGTGGCAGCATAGGCCAGGTCCTCACCATGGTCTTAGGTGGCATCACCAGCTACTCACAACAGGCTGTTCATCAATACCCTCGACTCTCCAGTGCTGCCTCTCTTCATTGTGCACATGCCCTTCTGCTTCTCTTTCTCTCCCATTTCTTCATCACTTATTTGCTCCTTTTGATGGTGCCTAGGCTCTCCAGGATCAATCCAGGAGTAGTGTCAAGAGTGCTATACCCTGCCCGTTCAGTGTGTCGCTGGGCAGGGGTCATCTCAGGCATGGTCTGTGTGCCTGGGCCTGGGCCCTGTCAGACTGGCGGTCGTCTCAGCTAACTTCCTGTCTGAGCGCCATGGCACTGGATTGGTGGTTGTCTTGAGCTTGTTCCCATCCAAGCCTTGGCTCCAGCCCTGGGCAGGGATAGTCTTGTCTTGGACTCTTTCCTGCCCCCAAGATTTTTTTTCCCCAACAAATATATCACCAAATGACCCCGATAGAATCTTTGCTTTCTTCTGAAACTTCACAAGCCAGGGCTTCATCATTTGCCCCTCTCTCAACATTCCCGTCTTCCAGGATTACATAACAGCACATTAATCTCTGTGAATGTAATGGCTTTTCCAGCCCAGAATTCCAGATACTTCCACAATCCCTCCCAAAACAACATGGTTGGGTCTGTCACAGCAGTAGCCCACTCTTTGGTTTTAAGTTTGGAGAGTTTGGGTCCTCAAACTTCTGCTCCACTGCTGCAGCCCTCTGGGTGCCATTTCCTGTATGGGACACAACAAGTGACTTACTTCAGCAGCTTTCCTGAGGGGGGAAGGTCAGCAGGTGGTATTGGATCATGGCACACCACACCAGACCTCTGACAGTGTGACTCCCTTCTACAGCCTTGCCCTTCTCACCTGGCCACTGAGGACGTGAAGGGCCAACTGGGCTGTAGCACTTCCTCTACAAGTATGCTCTTGCCTGGTACTTCCACAGGGGAATCCCATAGCCATTGTGCCTTATTCTTATGGGGTTGGTCTTATAAAATCCCACAATTGTCCCTGGTGCCCTGAGTGCTGACTTGAACATTAAGTTCATCTTCATCTCTTTGCAGGTCAACCGGATTGTCCAGTGTAGGTGATAGGCCTAGCCTGAGGAGAGAAAAGATTGATTTGAGAACTGAAAACCAGCCTGGTTTGTGAGTATGCCTTTATGATGTCCCCAGCAATTCCTCAAGAGAAGAAATCTTCCATTTTCAAGAATGTGATTTCATTGTATTAAAATGAATTGCTTGGTCATATATATAAAAAAATAAAAGACACAAAGTGGGAGGAAATATGAGGGATCAGGAAGGAATCGGAAGGTGTCAGTGAATATAACCAAAATTCTTTGTATACATGTATAAAATGCTCAAAATAAACAGATAAAAATGTTTAACAAATGAATTATTAATTTATGTCAGAATTACAGAGGCTAAAATGCCTTGATTGCTACTATTATTACAATGTTGTTGTACTGCGGATTGAACCCAGTACTTTGCTTATCTTGACTCAAAATACTATCAAAAAGTTCTTCATCCATTTAAGAAGGAAAGCCTTATCTCCCAAGCATTGTGTTAAGGTCAGTGGGTCCCGAATGATCAATCACACAGCCGTTCTTATTTCTGATTACAACTCTAACTCGGCCTTCAAGATATTTTCAACACACAGAGCACAGGACACGAAAGCTCGTCACAAATCCTTCCAAGACAATTGTAGAAATGCTCTTTTAAAATTACTCCTCTGTATGTATTATCTTACAGTGCTATCATTTGATACGAGCAAAGTAAGGACACACTGCACACACTCTTGCGATTTACTTCATTCTAAACTTAACAATACATCTTGGTTATTTTTCAACAATGTCAGTTTGCAAGCTGCTCATCTTTCCAACATTTGTTGATTGACTTTTTTATTACTTTGGGATTATCTCTTTAAGTTATTTCAGGAAAAAAAAATCCAGTGGGTGTGTGTTAATGAGCTTGTCTGGGAATTACTGTAGTTTGCATTTCCAAAAGCGGGACTTCTGCACTGAAGAACAGGTACACTGAGATCTAATTGCCAAATTGCTTGTAATTGGTATGTGGGTAAGCATACAATCTATACCACCAAACATCAGTCATTAAAAAAAAAAGTTTGTAATTCTTCTTGATTAAAATCAGTTGTTTGTTTTTGTTTTTAACATCTGCAAAGTCAGACGAACACCAGCTCCATGCTTTGTCATAGTTTTTTGCAAGGACATTGTATATTTCAACTTCATATTGGAAAGAGCTGAACTAAAGCTTCAGGGTAAGAATGTTACCT